>NC_140583.1:1108269781-1108944627 GCF_964204655.1 Triturus cristatus
GAGGAGGGGGCAGTCTCGCCAGGTAGCAGTGGGGTCAGCAATAAGTAAGTCTTCAGAGGGCCCCAAATGTCCCGGGGTCGGGAAGCTGGCGGAAGGAGGTCAGAGTATAAGGCAAGCTGATCCTGCCAAAATATCATCGTTTCTAGCCAGTCCTTGAACTAAGGTGCCCTCCCTCTGCCCCACCTACAGGCCACCCTCCACTTAGCAAGGAGGAAACAAACAGAGGCAAATTTCCTATGTAGCACAGGGAGCCTTTCCGTATATCCCAGTATGCCCATCAGCGGAGACGGTGGTAGCGAGGTATCCAACATTTTCCCAACTGCCTCAAACATCAGTTCCCAATATTCCTGAAGGGCTGGGCAGCTCCAGGCCAGATGCAGCATATCAGCACCATCTGGCCGACATCTGTCGCATCTGGCGTCCTCTCGCAGCCCAAACCTGTACAGTCGAGCGGGTGTGTAATAGTATCTTTGCGAGTATTTGAAGTGCGTGATACGCAACCTGCTGCTAGCAGACACTTTCTCTGTTTGCATGCAGCAATATAGCCACTCCCGGTCCGTGCTTTCCTGACCCAGTTCGTGAGACCATTTAGCTCGGGCAGCATTCTGCGATGTGCTAATTTCTAGGTATATAGACCTGTAAAGGATGGACACCAAGTGAGACTCGGTTTTCGCACCCAGTAGTGCATGCACCTGGGGGAGCACCGGCGGTTCCTGCGGATATTCCGGGGTACAGGCCCGTATCCCCTCTCGCAGACGGACATAAAGAAATGTTTTCATAACATTTGGGGGAGGTTCTGAACACAACTGCTGGAGGGTAGCAAATTTCCCGTATATATATATATATATATATATATATATATATATATATATATATATATATATATATATATATATATATATATATATATATATATATATATACACACATCTCCCCACGTATGAGTTCTCCGCTGTCGCTTGAATTTTTTGAAAATACCCTCCTGCAGGAGGGTCAGTTGGGGATGAAACGTCAGCGGCATTTGGGGGGAGTAAATCATTGGGGCTTGCATTTTGTGTGCAATCCATCTCCATGCACGCACAGTGCAATCTACAGTTGTGGGGTCCCGTTCTCGCTGTGATGTCTGTTACAAGAGTGCCCCCTCTAACGGAACGGGGTCAACCAACCAGTGCTCCGTGGCCACGTGAGCTGTATATTTCGGGCCATTAAACCAGTAGTGCGCCTGCGCACACATGTAATATAATTCAAAGTGAGGCAACTCGAGCCCTCCAACCGCATATGGACTGGCTAGCGTCTCCCACTTAATCCGTGGCTGCTTGCCGCCCCAAACAAGGCGCAGAAGTTCTGTCCGCAAGGTAGAGAAGAAAGGACGGCCCGGGTAGTAGGGGATGTTCAGAAAGTAATAAAGAAACTTAGGTAGCACAATCATCTTAACCAGAGAAATCCTGTCAGCAATGGACAATGGCATAGCTATCCACCTCGTTATTGTGTCGCGTAGCGTGTCTATAGCGCGCCCATAATTGTCGCGGATCAGCTCCTCCCGATCAATGGTGACATTCACAACCAAGTACCGAACGGTAGAATCGCACCACTCCAATGGGAAGTCAACCACAAATGGGGTGACAGCCGGAGTAAGAGGAAAAATTTGAGATTTCGACCAGTTAATCTGTATACCAGAAAGCCCCCCAAATCGCACGAATTCTCGCAAGAGCGGGTTGAGGTTGTGCATCGGGTCCTTCACATATAGGGTGACGTCGTCCGCGTATAGCGAAATCAGGATGGGACGCAAGAGGCATCTCAGAGCTTTCTCCTGATGGTATTGGCGCACCTTCGCCGCCAGTGGCTCCATTGCCAGAGCAAACAATAGTGGCGATAGTGGGCACCCCTGCCTAGTGCCCCGATACAGTGGTATTGCCTTAGACGTGTGGCCATTGATTTGCACACGGGCCACCGGAGCAGTATAGATCAATTTGATCCAGGCCGAAAATCCTACCAGGAACCCCATGTAGCGAAGTACTGCGTGTAGGTATTCCCATTCTACCGAGTCGAATGCCTTTGTGGCATCTAAAAAAATAGCCGCCAGCGGCAATTGCGGGGCCACCTGTTGGATGATCGAAAAGAGGGTGCGTAGATTATGGGACGTGGATCTCCCAGGAATAAAGCCCGCCTGATCTGGTAAAATCAACTTATCCATCAGGAGGTTCAATCGGTTAGCTATCATCTTTGTGAGAATTTTACTATCCACATTGATGAGGGACAAGGGCCGGTATGAGTAACACTTATTAGCCGGCATCCCTGGCTTCAGAATGGACATAATAAGGGCCTCTCTCATCGTGGGTGGCAGTGCCTGCGTCTCCAGTGCCTCTGCGTATACCTCCTGTAGAATGGGGGCGAGCTGATCCAGAAATAATTTGTAGAAGTCGCTCGGAAGACCATCCGGCCCCGGCGCCTTCCCGGACCGCAATTGAAAGACCGCCTCCCTCAATTCATCACTTGAAAATGGTGCACACAAGAACTCTCTCGGATTGTCTTCCAGGAACCCCAGCGTGATGTCTCCAAAAAAGCGTGGGAAATCCGCAGCGTTGGTCTGTTTTGAGCTGTAAAGCTTCGCATAAAAGTCAGTAAAGGTCTGTAGTATCCGGTCACTATCCTTCTGGCAATTACCCTCTCCGTCCTCCACCTCCAGTATGTAATTAGCATATCGGGGCAGTCTGATGTCCCGCGCCAAGGCTTTCCCAGGTCTACCTCTCTCTCCGTAGCGTCGTGCCTGGGCATACTTCCCTCTAAACTTCGCCTCTCTGTCTGCCGTTTCCGTGTATTCAGTCAGTAGCTCTCTCATCTTTGCCCTTCCCTCCCCGGCACCATTCTGCCAGATTTCAGCCTCAAGGTCTTTAAGTTCTCCCTCCAGCCGTCAGAGCCGTCGGCGGACGTCTCTCAGTACCCCAAAGCTTTTGGCCATGCAGATTCCCCGTACGGTCACTTAGAACGCCTCCCACAATGTGCCCACCTGCTCGACCGATCCCCTATTCCGCTAGAAGAAATCATCTATGGCCTCTCCCAGTTCTGCCTCCAGCACCTGGGACTGGCGTTCAAGTTGGGGATGCCCAGAGTGAGGCACACCGGAGCATGGTCGGACAGTGTACGAGCTAGGTGGTCAACAGCTCGTACCCAAGGACACATCCCCCTGGACCCCAGCCAGTAGTCCAGCCTCGACCAGGACGCATGTATTGTCGAGTGAAAGGTCCCTTCCCGTCTCTCTGAATGTCTGTATCTCCACAAATCAACTATCCCGCCGTCCTCCAGCAACCCCTTTAAATGTTCCCTGGCTGCGCATATAATGATGGGGCAAGTGCGAAGACCGATCTTTTGTAGGGTCGCAGACCGTATTAAAGTCTCCCTCCCATAGTATATGAGTGGCTCCTACTGCCAGTATCTGTCCCCATAGTGCATTTAAGGTGTCAGGGCTATCAATGTTGGGACCATAGTAGCTAATAATAACCATCGAATGTGCACAGAGGGTGCCCCACATCATGCAAAATCTACCCTGTCCGTCACTCCGCACCCCTCCACATCTAAAGGGGGACCCTCTCTTGACCAGAATGGCCGTGCCGCGCGCATTTGTGGCGTAAGCAGAAAATATCCTATCGGATGCCCATTTGCTGCCAAAAGTAGGGGGACATCTAGGGTCAGTGTGTGTCTCCTGTAGTGCCGCTATGCTAATGTCATGTCTGTCAAGGTAAGAGAGGATTTGCCTCTTCTTCCTGGGATCTCGTAGCCCCCTCACATTCCATTACAAAAGTTTCACCATGTCCTGTCGGTTCCCTCCAATGTTCGTAAGGCAGTGTCAGGGGTGAACGTTCGTGTAAGCGTGGAGCATGGTGCAGTAACCCCCTGCGGTGTGCAGTGTAATGTAGCTTCAGCTGCCTTCATGTAGATCTGCAAAGTCCCAAAAGTTTGTCGGAGTCTAATCATACATTGTCCAGCTCTCTTTCTTCCGTGAGGCTCTCCCGTAGTTCCCCCTCCCGCCCTTCCCACCCACATCAGCACCCCAAATGCACCGGTATCCCAATACCCTCCCCCTCTCCTCCCAACAATAACAAACAAATGACAAAGCAATAAAACAAAACAAGAAAAGAGCACTCTAGACTCAAAGCCCTTTCAAGCCTTCAATCTGTAGGTATAGGGTACCTCCCTTAGTGGGGCGCTAGTGTGCCTCTTAAACCCTCGTGTCCCACCGTACCGCAGAACTCCATGATCCCTCCCCAGTGGAGCTGGGATGGTGGAGGGTCAGAGTGGAGGGTGCCCGACCCTATTTGGAAGACCCCTTCAAGCCCAATCCAGTCGAACAATCAGGTCAGAACTGTTTAAATTGGAACATCGTGAACTTCTCAGCGCAGGGGACCCCCCTAATCAATGATTCAACAAAACTCCCCAAACCCGGGGCCAGGTACTCATCTGTCGGTGACAGTGCAGACTCAGGACATCTTTCTTTTCAGGTGGCTACTGCATATGGCTCAGTGTATGCAGCCTCCACCAGCCAGTCCACTCGTTGTCGCCCCAGTCCCGAGTGTTTCCGGGATGTCGCTTCCCTTAGTGCCACTATAGTTGGCAATCCATAACCAATGTTCCTTATCTGAGCCACCAGGGGTTGTGGTGCATAGTGTTCAGTCGTCTTCCACAGGTGTTTGGGATCCTGGTCGCACGGCATTGTTTTTGTGTGCTGGGGATGATCGCCGTAATGTCCTGAGGAACTCCTCAGCCTGCTGTGGGTTGGTGCAGATGATCGTACGGTCTCGATGTCGTATCCGCAGTTTGGCTGGATATAACAAGGCATATTCGATATTCGCTTTGCGTAATTTCTGCTTCACCTGGACATATTTCCGTCTCGCTTCCTGGACAGCCAGAGTAAAATCCGGGTAAATGGAGAATAGATTCCCTTCGTATTGCAGCTCCGGAAGGTCCCGCGCTCTCCGCAAAGCTACATCGTGGTCCCGGTAATTAAGCAGTCTTGCCACTATGGGTCTCGGTGGTGCTCCCGCTGGAGGCCGTGGGCCCAGCGACCTGTGCGCCCTCTCGACTATCAAATGCGCTGAGAAGGAGTCCGCTCCCAGAGTGGAGGCGAGTAGCCGCTCCACATAGTCCTCCATTCGTCCCGTGGCTGTGGGCTCCGGAATTCCAATCAGGCGAATGTTGTTTCTTCGACTACGCGCTTCAAGGTCCTCGTTTTTAGCTGCAATCACCTTAAGCAGCTTGTCCATTTGTTTCATTTGCTTGGCCATGGTAGTGGTGTTGTCTTCCGTGGCAGAAATTCTCTTTTCCGCCTCTAATCTGTTCGTCATGTTTGTCCACTTTCAACACCAAAAAATCAAGCTGGGTGTTCATGTTGTCCATTTTCCCTGAGAGGGCGTTTAAACTCTGCTGCATTGCAATTAGCATGGTCTTTAATTCCTCACTAGGGGTGGCCTCAGGTGGAGTCGCCAGCATCAGGACAGGCTCGCCTGCATCCTCAGTAGTGGAGCGCGTAGTCGCTTTTTTCTGCTCAAAAGGTAGCCTTGATTGGCGTGCTTCCGCTTTCCCCATGGTGTTAGCCTCTTAAATATCCTGTTCAGCAGGGCACCTCCACCGTCTCCACAGCAATGAAGCGCCCTCCCAAGCGCACCAACGCTCCGTCACCGGCGCTATCTGCACTCTTCTTCGTTTGGTTTGTATGGTCTTTTGTTTGCTTTTTCTTGTTGTTCTTGGGGTTCCCCTGCGCCAAACAGCCCCTCAGTCCTCCTTCAAGCGCCGCATGCCACCTCTCAGGTCGGACTCGGCGTGCTGGCCAGCTAGCGCCTCGCGCCTGCCTCACGTGTTTCGCCGCAAATGTCCAAGTGGGGCCCAGTCGATGCGTCGTCCCCCGCCGGCCCCGCTCCGAGGCGGCAAGATGAGCGCCCGTCCCGCCGCTGGCTCTCTTTAACTCCACACGGTACTCTCAGGGATCAGCAGCTCCGTGCCAGCGCTGGGGGCGATCCGCCCCCCGCAGCCTCACCGAGCCCACACCTTCCCAGCCCCGGTCACGGCCGCGCAGCAGGGGCTCTCCAGGTACCTCACACGAGGGGTCGCAGGCTCCGGGTCCTCCAGCCGGCCTCAAGTCGCTTCGTCACTTAGGGCAGGGAAACACGTAGGAGCACTTGTCTCTCCGGTTGTCCGCCAGCATCAGTACGCCGGCCGCGAATCATCACCGCTCCTCTCTTCCCCTGATCGATCCGACAGGAGGTGCCTCGGCGTA
Organism: Triturus cristatus; assembly: GCF_964204655.1. NCBI lineage: Eukaryota > Metazoa > Chordata > Amphibia > Caudata > Salamandridae > Triturus > Triturus cristatus. The sequence goes on from NC_140583.1 coordinate 1,108,276,050, forward strand.
TCTAATTCAGCCTCCGGCCTAGCACCGCATGGCATCACCGGCGCTCAAGTAGCGTCAGCAGCCGCAGGGCACCTTCAGCGGAGGGAGGCACCCCTCTCCCGGGCCGCAACCAAGCGGAATATCTCCGGAGCGAACCCGAGGATCCGCTTCAAACTTTCAGCGAGTCCTCAGTACCTTGATGGGCTCACTTTCGCGTGCAGTGCAAATATGGGCGAGGGGTCTTTGTGCAGATAATTAATGGATAAGAGGGTCAGGCAGCCAGAGCCTCACATCAGCGCGGCCATCTTGGTCCGGCGCCACCTAGCGCCCCCAGGCATAGACAGTCTTGGTTTAGGGACACCTTACTACCAGAATAACATCACAGACTGCATAAGGGAGGTCAAAAACTGTTAACTGCTGCCACTCAATTTCCATGCATGAAGGCAGAGCAAGCACAGTTTCAGGGGCAGGACCCGGCCCTGTTGCTGTGACAGGAGATCTTCCCGAAGAGGTAGCCTGACTAGAGGACTGATGCTCATACTTGGGAGTTCAGGATACCATACTCTCCTTGCCCAATCCGAAGCCACAAGAATGACTTGGACCTGGTCGTTTCTGATCTTCTTTAGAACTCTGGGCAAGAGGGGCATCAGCAGGAAGGCATACAGGTGGCCCGAACTCCACTTGAGACAAAAAGCATCTGAGCAAGAGCTGCCTTGGAAACTCCAGTGTGCATAAGTGCTGACATTGGTTAGATTTATTCGCCACTGCCAAGATTGGGCAAAGTTCTTCCCAGTCTCTGAAGAGACCTTGCACCGCCTCTGGATGGAGACTCTATTCGGGATCTACCATGCATAGACTGCTGAGTTTGTCTGCTCTGGCGTTCAATGGACCCACCAGATGTTGAACAACCAGGGAAATGCCCTGATGTTTTAACCATGTCAAGAGAGACCGGGCCTCTCAACACACAATTCACAATTCCACCCCACCCTGTTTGCTGCAATACCACATGGCAGTTGTGTTGTTTGAATACCAGAACTAGCCTTCCCTTGATAGAAGGAAGAAAGGCTTACAATGCTAGCTGGATCTCTTAACTCCAGCAAGTTGATGTGGAACTGATACCAGAGCCCTGTGATCTCCACCGCCCCCTAATGGCAGCCCCAGCCCAGAAGTGACTAATTTGTCACTACAGTCAGCTCTGGTTAGGGAAGGGAGAGGGGTCTGCCAATGACCCTATCACTGTTTGTCCACCATCACTGAAGGTTTTTTGAAGTTCCCTTCGATATCTGGGCCAAGTTGGAGAGATTTCCATGATGCTGTGCCCACTGGGACATCAGGTCCCACTGCAGTGCCAGTATAAGCCAGCGGCATGTGTTATCAGCTGGATGCAGGAGACCATGAGACCAGCAGCCTCAGATTCCGTCTCACCTAAATCCAGGATAAAAGCCTAAACATCAGGATCAAAGCCCGAATATCCAGGACTCGTCCTTCCGGAGGATAGACCTAAACTGCACTGGATCAAGAACAGCAATGATGAAACCGGGTGTGTGAGAGGGAGTAAGGTCTGACTTTGGCACGTTTATAGTGAAAACCAGCAAATGCAGCAGGTGGACCACCGTAGTCTGGAAGTGGGAGACGAGTGCCTCTGTGAGCCCGTCTTCAACAGCCAATTGTTGAGGTAGGGGAAGACTGGAACTCCTGACCTCCGCAGGGGTGCTGCAGCTACCGCCATCACCTTGGTGAACACCCAAGGGGTGCTGGTAATGCCAAAGGTGAGCACAACAAACTGATAATAGTAGTGGCCTACGTAACACCTGTGGGCAGGCACACAGGATTATGTAAATAGGCATTCTGCAAGTCCAGTGTTCACGTCCAGGGCAGACAGGGCATGAGTCAACGTGAGCATCTTAAATTTCTCCTTCAGGAAGAAATTGAGAGGGCACAGGTCTAGAATACGGCAGAGGGCTCCATCATTGGGAACCAGAAAGTAGAGGAAATAGCAACCACAACCTACTTCTAATGCAGTCACTCCCTTGATGGCTCCTTTAGCTAAAAGAGCCTTAACTTCCTGACTGAGCATGAAGAGGTGGTCCTAAGTCAGCTGGTCTGGAGATGGTGGCATGGGTTTCAAGCAAAGGGATGGAGTAACTAACTTTTCCAAAGTTATGGACTGCCAGCAGGGCAGGTGATGATGGATACTGCTGCCAACTGAGTGCCTGTGATGGTACGAGGTCAAACTAAAGTGGTGTGATGCTGTGGCTGCTGGGGGTGGAGTGGCAGGCTGGGTGGATCTCTGGCTGTGTGCCTCAAGCTTGTGGTAATCACAACCCGCGCCACAAAAGGACTGGGGAGTCGTTGGCTTTGGTGGCTGGCCGGGAATGGATAGGTTGGTGACCCCCACCATACCAACGGAAAGGGCTAAAGGCAGAATATGGTGGGTGTTGGGCTGTGGAGAGACCCAAGGACCTGGCAGTGGCTCTGCAGTACTTAAAGTGCTCTGGTGCTGAATCTGCCTTGACTCTGAAGAGACGGGTGCCATCAAAGGGTATGTTCACAAGGGATGCCTGGCATGTCCATGAGGTACAATGAATACAAAAGTCAATCAGTCACTGACTGACTGAATACAAAAGAGAGAGGTGGGTCCTGGGGAAGCTTAAGAGACCAGCGAGATTAGATCCCCAACCATTAATGAATAAACAAAAGAAATCCTCGCGGGTATGAGTGCAAGACCATACAAGAAATAAGACAGCAGAGATTATCTCTAGGTGCTTCTGGGGGAGTCCCTTAAATAGGACGAAATCCCATCACCCACCAAAGTGGTATGCTTCATCATCTGAGACTCTCCTTTTGACGGGGATGCCTAGCCCCGCCAAGGGCTACAGAATCCTCACTGTGAGGAAGGAGCTCAGGGATGTTTTTGTTCCTGTCCTATACAGGATATTCTAAGTCCTGCAGATGAGAAGGCACTAAACTAGTTGGGTAACGGGCGCAGTACAAATAAACAATTTGAAGAGTGAGGAAAGTGATGGTAAAACTAGCTACAAGAAGCAACAGGAACTTTATTAACTCATTCCTAGTGCCGGGATTAAGAACAGAGCACCTGCAGTTTGAATCAATAACTGCATGTGACAAATGAAACCAGGTCTACATGTTTCAGCCTTAAAGACCCACAAAGGTGTCACATCATGTCCATTAGGTATCCAGCCTCTTGCATTTCTATTCTGGTGATGTGGTAGGGAACGCACTAGGGTTGACCTTGGAGGTGAAGCCTGGGCTGTGTGAGGAAAGCTGGGTCCCCAGGAGGGGGCGATGGTGGCAGGCAATTGTCCCGTGCACCAGAGCCCCTGTACAGGGCATCAGTGAAGGCTTTGTTAAAGGGGAGTAGAGATTCCATGGGGGAGACTCCTGGCTGAAGCACCTCTGTCAAAACTTAGTCCTGACTGCCACCGAGGGCAGCTTAAGGTTCATCAATGGAGTTTGTGTAATTACAAGGATCCTCCGCAATCATGCTCCTCTCCAGGCCTGCCAAACAAAAGAGGCACTGGCTTTGACTAGAAAGGTCAAGTTCTGACTGGCGTCGAAGTTGGGCAATGCCAATCTGGCTCCTATCAAACTCTGGTAGAATTATGAGGTTGGCACCTCTGTGAGGCAGTGGTGGCACCAGGAATGACGTCGCTTGAACGGGCTACGGGGAAGGTAGTCTTGCGATCAGTCTCATTCCAGATCCCGAACTGGATCCAGGGGGCCAGACTGTTGGCAGGGGCTGACATGCAGGTAGAAATCTCGTGAGGGCACCAGCGGATCCCATTGGGTCCAAAGGCGCCCCATAGGGGTCGGCCTGCCCAACATTAGGTGCATGGTCTCAAATTCTCTGAATTGTTCGCGGTCACTTCGTCTCCGGGAATCTCAGGGAGACATGGAGCAGACCAAGATGCAGGCTCAATGTAGAAGCACGTGCTAGTGTGAGGTTATTCCCACGCCTCGTCCAAAGATTTGGGCCGATGCAATTAATGCGCTTTGACTTGTTTGATTTTTTTGAGTCCTTATGGGACTTACCTGATTTAGAGTGTGATGAAGAGCCTTCCTCGCAACCGGGACCTGGACCATTTCAGTGGTAACTGGCATTGGGCGACTGGGCACTTCAAAGAGCACTCCCTAAGGACCTTGGGATTCATGGCACGGAAGTCCTCACAAATCTTAGGAGTCATGGTCCAGTCCAACACCAAAGGCAAACCAAATGGGGGTCTGTCACAGACATCTGTCCGTCACAAGAACCTCAGGGCTTAAACCCACCATTTGTTTGGGGGGGACGGGGGGGGAGAGAGAAACACCCTACCACACTGGGAGAGTATTTCAAAAAAAGGTTTGACAAAATGTTGGACAAAGTCAGTAAAAACATTGCTGGAGGTAGCTCGCCAGATCAGCGCTGACTGGCGTGGAAAGAAAACTGCTAACAGTGCGCTGGGGTGGCCAACTCATGAGCATACACAGTTTGCCGCTTGAAAAGTAGATGTAGTACAGTTAACAAATTAGGAATACACTGAAATAAAACACTGTTAAGGGTTTGTTGTGGTTCAGTAAACACAAAAGCCACTGAAAATCTCCTGTTACTTTATGCAACTGAAAATGCACATCATAACCAATGTCCCCTCCACTCTCAGAACCTACCTTGACTAGATCAAGATCTTTATATACATATATAACAAATACTTATTAGAAAAAATATTTCCACTGTACAAATTAAATTGATTGCACAATCAAAATATTTACGTTCACCTAGGAGGACAGGTTAAAAAATTGTATTTTAACAACAGTGGAGGTAAAAACGATCAACGTACATTTAAAACATTTCCACATTCTAATAAAATGCAAACATTATCAAATAATTTTTCTTTAATGCCCTTATAACTGGCTATCCCCTATTTGCCACCATATATTCACACCCACTCATCTAGGAATGGCATTTTTCTAGTGATCTCTGAATAGTCTTGTGTAATGTACAGTACGAAAAGCACCCCGATGGTCATGAGTCAACACAATCAGACTTCTTTCCATTAAGCGCTTTCCAAATTTAGGATTTAAAAAAAACCTGATTTTTAATGAAGTTTTTCTTCATCGACCTAGAGAAACCAGACGGTATCAAATGAAGACAAGATTTGATTATTTTATGAGTTGAAAGCATGTGTCCCCTCCTAGAACCATCTAGTTTATCCTGCAAACAAATCCTAGAAAGCTGTGGCTGAAAGTATTCCTTGACAATTATAAGAAAATTAAGAGCATGACTTTTAGCAGTCAAATCCTATGAACACAGCTGCATTTCCAATCAAATAGCTTGTAGCACTGTGACTATGGAAGGGAAAGAGCTTTTTTTCCCTTCCCATCCCTTACACCTATCTGCACTTTGGTTAACCAGCTCTTGGAAATTCACAACCATATTATGACTGGTATAATTTTGCTGATACATTTTATCAAAACATATTAATACTGTAAAGGTGTTGAAGATATTGGCTGTTTTTTCCCTCAATGAGAAATCCAAGCAAGATTCCAATTAAAAGTCATCCCCAAATACTGATATTATTTCACTACCTCCATCTTCGTTACCTGTTAACCAGCATGAGCATGTATTATATAAAGGAGATTTCTTGTTTTAGCTGTGTTTAGTCTTAGTTTGTTGGTGCCACAATATGCTTTCACAGCAACAAGTCCTACTGGATTTTTATTAGCTAAAGCAAGATCTGAAAACAAAAGTGCCCAAATGCGAGCTTCCAACTTTTGGGAAAAAAGAAGGTGATTACATCAAAGAGGCAAGAACACCAGGCAAAAATGTATACAATAGAGAAGGGCCCAATAAACAGCCTTTCTTTAGGTTGTTTTCAATTGAGAATTTATAAAATAATTCCCCTTTAATATAGGCCCCCTACCCTAGCCCAATTGGCATTGTGTAACAAGCACATTTTTGGCAATAACCACGTGGGAATCTCCTAACTTTCAAGTCTGAACCATAATTGCATGCGATCACCAGAATCAAACGCGGTCATGAAATTGTCAAAAAAGAGAGGCTTTTAGACAGAGTGTCTGAGCCAAATCCCATGATACAAAACAATGATCCATTGTGGATTTCACAAATAAGTTCGCCTGTGCTTAACGGACAAAGCCTTTTTTCCTTAGACCAAGCATTTAACTTCCTCAAGACAAACTAAGTAAAGATTTTCTCACACATATACATTAAAGAAATGACTTGCTAATTTGCTGGGTCAGCGCTTACCTTTTAAACAATGGCTTGAATATGATTCCTTTCCAAGAATGCGGAATCCAACCATTGCGCGCAATCCATCTATTCAGGATTTCTCCCATAGACATGGGCAGGCAAACAACTGGGGATCAGCTGGCATAGAATGGCATAGAATGATTTATCAACAATCATTTTTGCCATTGTTTCTACAGTTATGGAGTGCAGAAGCTCTTCATCACAGCAATAGAAGTTCAAAAACCCAAAAGAGGAGTGCAGCAGAGATTGGCTGCAGGGCCTGGCTTGCGATCAGTTAAAGCCCCTAACCTCAACCATGGGTGGACAAGCCTTGCTGCACGTAGCCACAGGCAATATTGACTACATTGAGGCCAGATTCTGTACCCAACCTCTGTGGACAGCCAGGCTCCACTCTACACCTCTAACAGGTAAAAGTGGTTGGCTGCAGAGGCTGTCATGTGACCAGGCCCTACACCAAACCCATCACGGACAGACCGCTCACTGCAAGCAGTTCGCTGTTGCCCCATGGTTTTCAACCAGGCCCGTCTTGAGCAATCCATGACTAAAGTCAAGTCCTGTTTATTTTTACGGATTACAATTTTCTTTTTGTTTGTGGACCCTGGTCCCAGGTTCGCAGGCCAAATGAACAAGTTACATACTTGTGTTAATTTATATTTAGGTGGATACTCTATCAAACTGCAACTCTTTAGTCACCTTTAGAATAATCGAAGTGCGGGCTGGATCAGGAAACTTCCCCAACAATGTCTCTTATGTGCCAACACGTGATGCCATGAGGCTATCTTGTAGAACTGAGCTACATCTAGGCATTACCCTGAAAGCTGATATCCGTTTCACAATCTTTCTCCTACTTCTCCCTCAGAAGTGGAGCACTGAACACAAACAGGGCGTAAATGTACCAAAATTTAACTTGGGACCATATCATGTTGTGCAGATGTCGATTTCACAAACCAGTTGGGAAACCGTGGTTAGAGTTTCTACCAGAAAGAAGCTTATACCAAAGGTAAGTAACTAATTTTTAGGTCTCGCTGAGTCAGCGCGCATGCTCGGAGAGACATTTAGTAGATGAGTTTTCAAAGTGCTGTGCTGCTGGCTGGCGTGAACGCGCGCAGCCAGCCGCCAGCAGTCTTTCACGGGTCATTAGAACCGTGATGACTTTCACTTTCGCAAAAGTAAAGAAATAGAAAAAAACATCTATTTCTTTACTTTTGCTATAATCGCGGCGCCGCGCTTTACTTTTAATGTTCAAAGTAAAGCGCCGGTGGCGCGATGCTTGTTCTTGCGCGGTCAATGCTTGTCATTGTTAGAATACGAGCATGCCGCATGACTGGAAGAGGCACATTAGTAGGGGAATTGGTCAAGTGCATTTTTTTTCTGTGCCGTTGTGCTGGACTTTTCATTTGAAGTGCAGGGGAAGGCTGCTATTTTGCGCTTTGCTTCTTTATACTTGTAAACAGAACTGCCATGCTCTCTTGCCTTATATGTCCACATAAATCAGTCCTGAAATTTAGGCAGGGTTGCGTGTACGATACATTCCACAACTCTCATTTTAGTAAGATGTAATGTCTTAATGTGGGAAAAGTTGACAGAGGAAACACCCAAAAAACCCACAGCCATTATATATTTGACAGTACATTTTGTGTACAGTGTGATTGTGTGACTGTACACTGTCTGCCGTCTACAAGCCACACTTTTAAGAAGATCTACTCATCCACCCCCACTCTGTGTTGCCCTGAGATTGAAAGTCTGCTCCACCCTGCATGTCTCCTTGCTCCACTCCTGGGTCTGAATGGAACTTATCTGATCTACTAGTCATTCAGTCTTGCTTTCCCCTTGGATATTCCCAATTGCTAGAAATCTTTGTCTTCACTAATGAGTTATTTAGGAGAAGCCCTTGCTTTGAGATTGTTGATGGAAACGAGTGTGTCTATTCAGATCAGAAATTAGCAAAAACATTAGATATGGCCAGCACAGACCTTGAAGATGTTTACCCAGCTAGCCCCCATTTGAGTGATTTGGTGCTGTTTCCATTTGTTGAGCTTCCCAATTGTGGGCAGTTTATTTGCCATTCCTACCCTTTACACATGGTGAGACGACATTGTCAAGCTTTCTCTTCATTAGTTTCCAAGCTTATCGAAATTGCTCTTTGAGCATTTCCAATCCATGACTGTGCCAAAAGTAAATGTCCTGCAAATATTTCTCCTGGAGCATGAGTTGACTATTGCTAATCTGTCTTGTGATCCTAGAGTGAAGTTGCATGTAAACCTGAGTTAAACAGTGAGGAATTACGTGTTTAGTAATTGAGTGTTCTCATTACTGAAAAGAAAGAATAAAAGTAAATCCTCTTGTGCTGAATGACCCGATGGTTTGACCTCTAGTTTATTAAAAAATCGTATTGCCTGGTGGGTCCCACTCTTAGCAATGCGGTATCATAGTGTTTTCATCAGTGGCAAGATTCCGAAAATGGGTTCCACTTGTGACCCAGGTGACTTTTGGATTCTCTCATCAAGCACAATTATTTGCAAGGATTCTGGTTGGTAGCACCCCAGTTTCTTGGGTGGACATCTGTGATACTATTCTCAAGACCTGGAACTGGCCTCGGAGGGTTTTTGTTTTCTTTTAATTACTCTAGGATGCTATCACTCTCAAGTTGAGCATCGTGCACTGGTGCGTCACTGCTTCATGCTCCTCCATAAATTTCAGCAAGGCCTTCCACTGCATAAATAGACCCCTGCTGTTGCACAAACTATTATTACTTGTTGCTATATACTTCATTGCTGAGTTCCGTTCTGAGAATTGGGCTGGTGTTTTATTGCTCTCGCGGTCGCGTTAATTGGAAACAGATGGGCAAACGTGCCGCTTCCACTTTCGCCGCTGACCTGGCTGCGCGACCGGGCTTGTATTTTTTCCAGCAGCGAGAGCACCACATTTCTGCACGCCCAGGGCATCATCCAAGCAAGGGACGACTCTGATGACATATAGTTGCCCGTGACAAACAAATCAAAAGCCCCAGGGAAAGTCACAAATTGCATCCATATTCGCCTACACAAAGCAACTATTAACAGAGAACGTAACCGGATCCCACCTACTGAATGACCTGCTGATAGATCTAAACAGAGAAAAGGGAAGTTGCCACCAAAGCTCGGGCAGAACGCATGGGCAACCAAAGAAGATTACGCAATTTTGGGATACTTTTCCACTTTTGCTTCCTCACCAAGTCCATAGCGTGCACCTGCAGCCTGTATTCAAACCCACAAACAACAACACCCCCCAGTCCTCCTTTCCGTTACCTGGATCCTAAGCGGAGTTTAACCAATCAGAAACCGAGCTGCACTGAATAACGTGGGGCATAAAAAACTTAACTTCCCAGAAATCCAGTTAGGTGATGCCTGAGCAGTCACATGATGTTTATCCAATCAGCTGTGGGCTGTCAGCGCTGCCGCCTGGCGTTTGGTGTTGCTGCTGGTGTTGGATCGTTGGCTACTGAGAGCTGGGCGACGCGGGGTGGGCAGCGGCAGCACAGGTAGAGGGGGCGCGCACAGCCTGGCTGGGAGCCAGGCCGTTGGCTGCCGGGGAGGCTTGAAACGGAGCAGGAGCCGGGGCTGAGCTGCAAGCTACTGAAGACCTGAGATGTACAACGACTACCACTTCACGGATGGCGGAGGTAAGGGAACCCCGCGGAGTGACCGATCTCTTTGGGATTAGCGAGAGTTTGCAAAGTGAGTGTCCGTGATACTTGTCCCTGCTCCCATGCAAGAGAGTGTAGCTGTATTGTGTGCTGGACCCTGTTGCGCGCTCTCCCTCGCCTCGGCAGTCAATGTTGTTTCTAGATCTTCGTCCAAACTTGAATATTGCCACCAAAATGTCAATATTGTGTTTTCAGGAGACCTTTTTACCCTGTCAGCTTGGCATATGTGTTACAGCAGAAAGCCCAACAGTAAGCGCCTACCGCTCATCGGGGACAAAACACATCACCTTTACTGAAACACCTCTTTTGTTCCATTATTACTACTTCGTCTCAGACGTCTGTTGCTGCAAATGATACATAATTATGCCCATTGAGGCTTGCAACGCTCCTTCCACAAGTCTATACGGACTTGAACAAGGAATCTTTTGCCCGTCATCCCATTCGCAGTGCCACTTTAACTCACAATACGCCCACCTCTGACTCGGTTTCCTATAAAGTAGTCTCATCACTTTCAAAATGTGATTTAATACATCCGCACTGAACATATGCACCTGATATAATTGCTCATGAAAATTGTGACATGCTGTTCCTAACTCACCTTTTTGACGGATCAATCTAACCCAATTATTTAGCAAGCAAGCAAACTTTATTCGGCAAAATATTTGGTCTCAAAGGCCACATACAAATAGAATCGTGAAAAATCATTAAAAGAGAAGATCAGATGATTATATTTTTTGAGCTAATACAATAAGTTAAATGTAAAGTTAAAATTACATTAAAAAACGAGCATTGGCATAGCCAATAGGTCTCGCCTTTTGGACATTATAAGTGTCTAGCCATGCAACAGTTGATGTTGCACCAAGGATATTGTGCTGCATAAATAAATACTAATAAGGTCTCAAAGGCGAGACCTATTGGCTATGCCAATGCTTGTTTGTTTTGTTCTGCTAGTGCAGATTGCTCATCTTTAGAATAGATACCATAGCAGCACCTACCAAAGGTGTAGAGTCTGAAAAGCAGACTCCAACCTGGATGTTTTGCAGGACAGAACAGGCAAAATGCAACCTCTGTGGACGCGGGTGCCAAAGAAGTAGAGCTTCATTAGCATATGCACTAACACCCATATTGCAACCCAACAGATTTCCAGAACAGCAGGCACTCCAACACAGTTGTTGCAGCTTTCGCCTTCTTAGAATAGGCATGCAGGCCTTCAGGATGCTCTATCTGGCTACCCATAGTACGAGTTACTTACCTTCGGTAACGATGTATCTGATAGAGACGATTCTAGCCGCAGATTCCTTCACGTGGAATTATCCCCAGGCGTGAGACTGGATCCGGAAACTTTTGCCACAGCATCCCTGCGCGCGGGGGGCGGGGCGACATCACACGACTCCGCCCAGGCGTCGTCCATGTACGTGACGTCAGCGAGGTTACATAAGACCCGCCCCGGCGCGCCTACGTCAGTTTCTTTTCCGCATGCAACGCGGATCCGTTCATTGCTGCGGGCCTGTTTCAGGCCCCCCCTTTCTACCATTCTTTTTTGGTGGGAGCAGTGTGCGAAAGCCTTCGGGCTTTAAAACTTGCACGTTTTGTGGGCGTCTTATGTCTGCGACGGACCCTCACCTCCTTTGCATGTGGTGTTTGGGGGAGGATAACGGCACCTCGGATTGTGCATGAAACTTCTCCCGGTGCGTCTCTCCAGGTCGACGTCCTCCCCTCAGTCTGCTTTGGGGAACAGCTTCATGTCCGGCCGTGGTCGTCATCCTCGCCTTTCTCCGATGTCACGTGAGCGTCGCTCCCCGGTGGGTAAGTGTCGCAGTTCGTCCCTGGGGGCTGGTTCTCGGCCCACCGGGGGCGTGGTCTCTCCGCAGGTGATGCCGCCCCGCATTTCGTCCTATCCACCGTTTCTTGGTGCCGGCTGGCTGTAAATATTGGGTCCCCTTCTCGTACCTGGGGGATGCATTGCGCTGCACCTGCTTCTTGGACTTGGACCCTGTGGGGGAGGGGTGTGCAAACTGGGTCAACTGGGGGAGAAGACTCCGACCATGGACCCAACCATATATTAGGGCCATCCTGCTTCTGAGCTCGGGACCTCCGGCCAACTGCTGTGCCAATGCCTGCTGGGGTCCTCGGCTGCTCATGCTGCACCCGACATTTGGGAGCAAGCGAGCCGAGTGGGGACCCCCTCACCCAGATCGCAAGGACTTTGACCTCTGGCTCGTGTTCCGGGTGAGTGGACCTTTGCATCATGAATAAAGACACGGGACCAGCGACAAAACCAATGACTAAGATGGACAGGTTTACTACGGCCCTGGAAGTGAGTGTCGAGCGACGGGGGGCCTCCTCCTACGGTCAGACAGCAGAACTCACGGATCTTACCGCCATACAGCAGGCTATCTAGGCGTTCTGGAACGCGGTGGAGACCAGGATAGGTGAGGTAAAGGTTAATGCCTCCCTTATCTGGCAGGACCTTCGGAACATGGTCCACAGGGTGAATGGGCAGAGGAAAGGAGCACCATGGTGGTGGATGACATGTCTGGAGAAAAGTCCAGTTAGCTACTTTCCTGAGCTGGCCACCAGAATTGTGCATGAAGTTTAGGACGCCTTCAGGTTAACTTGATCACCATAGCACCACTTTTGCTGACTACTACCAAGAGATGTAAGCTAGTGTCTTCACCCTCCCCTGGAGTGTAGTTTGCCTTGCCTGGCTGATATACCACTATTGTGGCTCTTGCCCAGCAAACAGATGGCCCTTGACAAAACTCTTACAGAGGAGGATATCCGGGAAGCCATAACTGGGCTGTCACCCAGAAAAACACCTGGGTCAGATGGATACCAGTTAAAATATTTCCGGAGGTTTAGTCTGCATGCCGCATCTCGTCAACCTCTACACAGAGGTGGTCCAGAGAGGTGGGGTACTCTCCGAACGTGACGCAGCGACTATTGTGGTGATCCCGAAACCAGGGCAACCTCAATGTAGCTCCTATCGCCCTGATTAACACTGAAATTAAGATTTTTCACCAACCTCATTGCACCTAGGATCTGACCGGTGATCTCCAGCCTAGTCCACTGGAACGGTGCGGGTTCAAGCCTAATTGGAGCACTCGTTACTGTATACACTGTCTGTGGGTCGCCCTGGAGCAAGATACCTGAATCCTGCTAGGTCCTACTACTTGACTTCGAGAAGTCCTTCCACTCGGTGGACTGGGGCTTTTTGTGGACAGAACAAAACAAGGACAAGATGGGCTTCAGTCTCCGAATGAGTCCCTACATTGACCTTCTGTGCCCACACCCCACAGATAGAGTGCTGGTGAATGGTGTGCTTTCGGACCCTTGTCCTATCGGCAGGGGTATCCGGTAGGGGTGTCCCCCGTGACCCCATTTTAATTGAACCCCTTGCCTGGTTGGTGCGTCGCTGAACTACGTGGGTGGAGCTAGGGAGGCCCAGAGGAAGACAGGATTGCATTATATGATGATGATCTTCTGTACGTGGCTGACCCTGACGGCATGTGGCTGATGTTTCTGTCTTAATTGTATCATATTGTGCCTGAAATCAATAAAAATGGTTATCAAAAAAACTGTCTGCTTTTCACTCGCATAGCACACCCCAATGAGCAAAACAGTTTTCAATGTCAGAAGCTGTAGATCGCAATTATACATCAGTGTCTGTGGGCCGGGAGCTTGCATTCATAGGTGAGAAGATTTATGGTGATTATCTTGGCCCCAGGAGGGTTGGCTGTGTGCACAGGCCTGGTTGCACACACCACTGCGGAGTCAGACGTGGCAGGGCATTATCACGCCACACACCCCAGGCCACATCCTGTGCCTGGCGAGGGGGGCGCAAGTAAATTCTGCAGCCTGAGTGCAGCACCCAGAGACCGGGGTTGACGCCCGTGCAGACTTCAGCCAGTGGGTGGCCTGCCTTTCAGTGCTTGACCAGGGTCGAAGGCATGACGTTGGACAGTGTGGGTGCACTTGGCACAGACTTCTGCCACTGGAGTGGGTGGCAAGAGGAGCAGCGGAAAGAAACAAGATGCTGGTAGTGGCTGACTCTGCACCCTGGGTGCTTTTGAGGTTTGGTGCATAGGGGCCTGCTTATGCCCTTCCCGCTGTCGTGAGTTTGGGAGACAATGGGGTTTATAATAGGATTTCAGAGGGAGGCCACTGGCATCATGAAGTCGGGTGGGTGGGCCCAGCTCTTTGGCATGGTGCTCTGACCAAAGTGGCAGAGGCGTTAGTATTCCTGGAGAGACTCAAACAGTTTGCTGCAACTGCCACCAGCGATCTATGCTTGTGACTGCTGGCTGCGTAAACTAAATAGGACTAGATTTTGGACTTGAGGTAGTGCTCGTGGGTGGAGGTGGACTGGACGCCACAGCATGTGACAGCCCCTTACCGCACAGGATCAGATTCGAAACAGAGGTGTCCCTGAATGTGGTAATCCCACCTTCAGTGGCGCCTGCTGGGTCCCCATGCTGCATAAGGACACTGGAAAAGCAAATGTCATGCAGACCAGTAGTAATTTGAAACTAGGCAGAACGTCAGGCCTCAGAGGTGAGCAGTGCCTTTGCCTCCACAACTGATTCTGACAGCATGGGCACTGAAGAGGAGGATGTCAGGGATCTGATTAGGGCCATACAACACAGCCTAACTTAGATTGATATATTAAACTGCACGATAAAGGCCATCGCATCGAAAACAGAACAGCATGAGGAGACTGGTAATGGCAGAACATTGCATTTGACCCAGAAGACTAGCTAGTCCAGAACCACAAAAAATCTTCTGTTTGAGACAGAATCGTTCTCCACGCTGCTGACAGTGACACATGTTCATCAGTTGCTGGCTCCCAGAACCCCACTGGGTCCACTGCCCCTCCAATAATTCTAAATTTCAGGGACAGGGATGTGGCCCTGCATTTAGAATGTGAGAAGCAAAACCTTGCCTACAAAACTATTCCATTATGCTCTTCCCAAAGATTACAGCGACACTTCAAGAGGCGAGGAGGAATTTCCCACCAGACAAAAAAACTGCAGCAAGAGAGTAACGAAAACGCAATGAGTTATCCTGCCCACCTGAGAAGCACTCAAGGGCAAACAGCTAATATTCAGGACCCCACAAAAGGAAACATTTCCTAACAAACCATCTATGGAGGGCTCACTGCACAGTGGGTCGAATGGTGAGCTTTCATCCCCATTCAGGCACAGCTAGAAGGACTGATCTGTCACTTTGCGAACTGTGCCTTAGGGTACTGATGCAACGAGTTCTGCTTCAAAATCGGTGGAGAGAGCAGTCAGAGGGCCTTAGTAGCTTTCCGTATGAATAATGTTGCACTATGCTGTCTGTTAACTATATCAATTTCCATGAATTTTCTTTAAATAGGTCAAGCTATGTCTGTCAAGAGTCATGTTTCGCAGGGCTATTTTCTCTTTCCAGCCAACTCCTACTGAATGAACAAAGTGGCTGGAGGCTGGCATGTACGGTGCACCAGAGGCTGAGACCTTTATAGTTTTACATCACAAGTTGAATTTGGTACATGAGTATGCTGGGGATTGGTGGACCGGATTTGGGGGGGGGGGGGGGGGGAACGGTGGCGGAGGATGGGCAGGTGTGGGGTTGAGGGAGGGGCATTAATTGAAGTGCCTGGAGTTCTTAAGGGATCATGTTCTGGGGCAACAAGGCTACTAGAGTGGGAGAGGGACAGGTGGAATGGGGGGAGTTAAGTTGGTTTCTTACACAGCACAAGAAGGGTGCACAATTGGGTGTGGGACAGTTCAGTGAAGATGTATGTTGTGCCTGCTATCTGATATAATGACAAGTTATTTATGCGTTAGACCTACTGCGAATGGGACACAAATGTGTGATACTTTTATCATTGAATATCATAGGGTTGATTAAACAGAGGAAGATACACCTAGTTCTAGTCTACCTGGATAAACATGGAATTAATATTGCCATCCTACAGGAGTAATCAAAAAAATCAAAGGAGGTAGAAAAGAGGAAAAAGGTAGAATCGTCCTCCTCTTGATACTGTTATCCAACATAGGGATTCAACCATGTATTATAGGTAGGCTGTCTGGTTTTAGGTTTAAACCTATAATAACTGATAAAACCCCACCGAAAGGAAAATAGCCATCACCGGTGTAAACACAAACACTGAAAAAACACCTTCACAACCACAAATTAAGTGCCATTGAAAGAGAGGAAAAGATGAGTTAAAGATTAATTTTTATTTCTTCCTGAAGGGGACAATACAATGTAACTTTGTTGTACAAGGCAGCAACAAGAAAGACTGGGCTAACATCATTTGCTTGAGTTTTGTTATTTGGGAATGTCACTAAAATATTGATTCTTCTTCCATTTGTTGTTTTCAGTTTTATGGTCTTTAGTCTAAAGATGCAGTGCTTAGAAGCATGTTTTAGGTCTTATTCAGTTATTTTATAAACTGTAGAGAATCAGGAAATATCAAAATCATATTTAATATTTTTTTTGCTACATTTGATTTCACTGATAGGTAAAATGGCTGGTTTTATAAGAATCTTTCCCAATATATACCATCATATTAACCCACAGACAGAGAATGGGTGAAATCCTTTGAAACATCAGCCCCCTTTTCTCGCGAGTCATTATTGATTGTAGATAAATTGCCAAACACTCCAGGCTTTAAACATTCAATGCAAGGAGTAGTGACAGGTATATCTGAAAAGAGTGTTGTCACCAAGCATCTGAGATACTGGTGAAAACATGACACCAGATGTTTGGTAAAGGTGGAACGCAGTGTCACTTGGAATGCTGCTGCAAAAAAGTTCCTACCAATTTCAATAAAGATTGGAGTGATATTGTTTGTATTTGCAGTAAAATTCAGCTATGAATATGAAAAAGTTGTATGATGACCTGTCAAAATCGATATCTGAGCTGAAGTGCTTCCCTGTAATAGATCCATGTCACTTGCGAGATGGTATGCTGAAAGCATCTTTACAATCTTCAGAGTTATTGAAGAATGCCGTTGACTTAGTGGTCCAATCTAAAGCACTGTTTTGGTATGTCCAGGAACTAAAATGCAAATATTTCTCATTTTGTGCTTTGTGTGGCATCAAAGGAAAAGTCATCCTAACTGTCATTTAGCCAGTGGTTCTCAGTCCTAGAGGCTGTGAATGCTATATTATCCATGTGGCGACCGTTTACAGAATTTTTGCTTAGTAATGATGCCAAAGGCAAGAAATGTGATGATCTTTGGTCACATATTGATAGTGATGTGAAAAACGTACAGTCTACTGCATGCTTAGCTTTTTACAGGAATACATCACTGATGTAGCGGATATGATCAAAATACTAGAGTCTGAAGACACCCTTGTCTACCAAGTGTTCAGCGTAATTGATGTAGATTTGAAACAACTCCTTGAGAGGATGCTGGGAGACACTTTTAGTGACTTTGACACTGCAACATGCTGCATGTTAGAATGTGGAGGAGCAATTCAGGAAATACTATTTTATAGTCTATGGGAAATGGCTTGCGATGATGCATAGAAATGTTCCTTCCCCAACCATGGCATTTGAAGTCAATGAAGCCTCACTGAGGTACTCTGCACAAGTTCCAGATCCCTTCTGAATGTTCTCCAGACTTTGAAAAGTATTGCTTCATTTTTGACTGCTTCAGTAACTGAGGGCATATGCGCCAAATTCAATGGATATGTTGCGGAACATGTCCTAGTGAATCACAATCATCAGGTGCACCAGTACTGGCATGGAAAGCTATGTCATTGGCCAGAGTTAGCAAATTGTGTACTGACTGTTTTGGCATTGCCCATCTCAAGTGCCAATGTTGAGAGGGCCTTTTCACAGATAAACGTTTACATAGGAAGGAAAGAGCGAGCGAGCATGACCACAGACTCTCTAAAGAAGTATCGTATGTTGTACTACAATATCTTTGATGCGTAAAAGTTTATTTGGATCTCATATACCTTGTACACACGCTGTCTATACACATGCACTATCAGTGTAGAAAGCAAGCAATAATTAAAAGCAAAACATTCCATAAACACAGGAAAAACACTGTTTCTATTGTTTTTATTGGCGCGAAAATGTGTAACCACTGATAACCACTGTTTTTTTAAGGTATTGAAAACACTGAACAAACCCCACCGGAATTTACCAAAAATAGAAACTGAAAACAGGAAAGCCTAATTATAGGTGAATATATATGCACCCATGTGTGTGCTGCTATTTTTATTTGAAGTGTTTAGTCATGCGTGAAAAATGGTGCAAAAGGATCAGATATACAAGTGGTATATTTTTCTACTCCCATAACAGGGAACAAACGACATTGTTTGTGACTATCAGGCATATGTACATTTATTCTATCACCCATTGAGGTGTAACGGGGATCGTTTTTTTGGTCCTGAGGAAGAAAGCCAAGGGGATGGCTTCTGAAACATGTCGACCTTGTAGGAGGTGACTCATTATAGGACACCATCTACACCTCGCCACTTTTACTATTCTCAGCCAGGGAAGACAAAGTATTTTCGTTCCACTAGCCAGAGAATTTTTAACCATCTCACATTTTCTTTTCACGATCCCAAGCACTACACATACTCACCAATCACTGAATAAAGTGCTCCTACGTCTACGTAAGTTGTAGCACGCCCGTCCCGTAGAGGGGCGGGAAGACCCCAATGATGAAGCATGGCACTGAATCAGATTTCAGTGTGTGAGGGGTATTTTACAATTTTCTGAAACATTGCCCTTCCCACAAATTGAGAGAAGGAGCTCTGATCCTTTTGCAACCATCCTACAGGAGACCTGCCTCACCAAAAAAAAAAAAAAGTTTAACACAGGCTACCTTCACCAAGAGATGGGCATCCCATGATTGACTTAGTCATACTGCTAATATACCAGGGGTTGGCAATTCTTATTAAGAAAGGTACTGAATTCAAACTTTCAGCTGCTAGGTTCATAAGCAGATGATCAGGGTCAGTATGTGATACTGCAGGGTGTTCTGGGTGGCAAACATCACAATAAGTAATACAAGATTTTTTACACGGCTATGGAGTAAGATGGTAGCAGCTATACCTCAAACCTTAGTATGGGGAGGAGGCTTCAAACGTCCCTTTCAGACACAAATGGACAGATCACAAACTCCAAATAGAAATATAAACAGCTGTAGCTAGTTCTCTAAACACTATCTTAACTGAGCATGACTTGGTAGGCACTTGGTGCCATAGGTATCCAATACTAAGGGAGGGTACTTTCCCTGCTAAACATAATGCGGTTGAGGTTGGAATACTGGCTCACAAAGCAAGCTAATTGCTCCTGGGTGGCAATTGTGCGCTATATAGGCAGAAAGTGAACCGAGCACACCAATGCTCTGCTAAACTGAGATTCCCCGCACCCACTCAGACTGTTGGGCAATAGAGGTTACAATCAGGAATGCTGTTAGAAAAAGTACGGGATGAGGTTAGGCCCGAAATAGAGGACTACTTCCAGTTGAATGCAGGTTCGGTTGACGATGTAGTCATGCTGTTGGAGGCTTTTAATGTTGCCATTCAGGATCACTGCAAGCTACGAAAGACTATAGTCTGAAATCGCTTTGGACCAGCTACCTATACTTGAATTCGAGATAGAATGCTACTGCCCGTGGCACAGGGCAAGGCTACAACCTCTCGCCTACTGCGATAGTGCTTGAATGTCTGGCTGCCAGGCTCAAGCAGCACCAGTTTGCGGTCAGGTACACAGGCCATAGACTCCTGAGCTGTCTAAACCCAGATGACATTACACTGTATCCTAGAGATCCCAAAATTAGCCTAAACCCAAGTATGTGGGAATTTATAAAAATTCACCTCCATATAAGAGACTAGTGTTAACTGGAGTAAATGACAAATATTTCCTCTCATGATAGTACAAAGCAATTAGTGCCCGACTTCCCCACTGAGTAGTGCAGGAGCTCCATTAACCATCTAGGGATTCGCGTCTCTTGGGCTGCACAGTTAATCATTTGTGATAATTATGGTATGGCCATCACTATGTTAGAGGAGCAAGTGAAACACTGGATCACTCTCCAGTGTTCACTGGCCGGGTGTATTGCGCTAATGAACATGATTGCTCTGCCAAAGTTACTAATTTGTGAACATCCCCACCCCCCTCACAAAAGCTTTTTTTTCCAAACACTTAGGACTCTTATGATCGAGCTGACATGGGCAGGTAAACAGCCAAGGCTTAGGAATGAGAAGTTGATGCTACCTTTCCCTTGACCCGGGCGGGGGCAACTATTCTAGGTGGTTTGCACTGTCTGGGTCTCAGACAAGTTGAGGACCCATACAGGGTTGGGAATACTTTACTTTCCCCGAGCTCCTACTGTCAAATCATCCGAGGCTGGGAGATACCCATGGTGAGAGTGCAGTTGCCCATATCCAGGGTTTGGGGATTTCATAGCTGTGGGAAATATTTAGCAGTAAATTTACAGACCTGCATAGCAAAACAGAGATAATCATACTTCATTAGATAGATTTGTGCATTATCGACTTTGCGGTGACTGTAGCACTAAATTCATTGACATGTCTGGAGTCCTCTACATTTGGGATGCTAGAGAAGTTGACAGATGCCAAATCAACTAGGCGTCGGATATCATGAATATACATGTGGTCCATGCAGGAAGGGACACTGTCACATTCCCTCCAGCTAGAATGAAGTGGTCTGATGAACTGGATGAAATAGTGTGGCAATGGTGCAGTGGCAGAGTACAATCCCAGGAGAAACGGTTACAGCCCCTCATCAATGAACAGCTGGGGTTCCATGCTGATCAATTGCCTAAGCAATCTACACTTAAAGACATACATGTTCCACTAAGGTATTTCTTACTTGCAACTGAGGTTAAGGCAGACAATTTTCAATCCATATAATTGGCAGAGATGTATGTATAGTAGAGTCTCTATGGACATTTACTAGCTATCCTGCGTAAGCATATGGATGTTCTGATTTGATCTTTGTTGGACATTGCATTTTATATGGGCATCATCATTTATGAATCCTCTATCTGGCATGTAAGCTGCTCTGTTTAATATCTATAACATCCTGTAACTGTGAGGTATGAGGTGCATCTGTCAAATGTCACATTCTTACCTATGTAGGTATGGACTACACCACATGCAAGTGTCTGTGATACACGTCTTTCTGTTGTGCTGTAAAGTTGGAAAAACGCAATAAATAAAACATTACAAAATGTGAAATGTATGGAAGTATATTTGCAGAGAATTGGGTATTGGACCCTCAGATGTTGCCAAAACCGTAGCTCCTTCCAAAAAAGCAGCTGGATCAGAGGCCACATGTTTAGGTGAAATACATCTCAGTATCATAACCTCCTGGCGCATTCCAAACTATCAAAATCACTTGGCCCATTCTCTTCCGATTTGGTACAGAACTTGAGGCATGGGAGGTAATGTGAGAATGCATATAGGAGACACATACCCCATTGCAGGTGGAATGCGTCTCCCAGTAACGCTCATGGAGGAACTTCAGCTTGCACAGTTTTTGACACTAACTTCTCTAAGGCAGTGAATCTAGCCAGGGCAGGGCCTCCTGTTCAAAGATACCCAGTGCCACCTCCGGATGAATATGCCATTCATGGTCAGCCAGCTGACTCCTGATCAGCTCGTCCACTCGTGTGGACGAGCCTCTAGGCACATGCATCTGTACCCCACACAGCCTTTCTTGCTGCTGATCTTAGGGACCTTCACCACCGCTCCTCTTTCCTCTTTCCTCACTCGATATTCAGTAGGAAAGCTTTCAGAGTCAGACAGACTGTACAAATGTTCAAAAGATTGATATGCAGCTGGTGCTGCACTAGAGACCAGAGGCCTCTGACTCTACCCCTTCAAGATGACCACCGGCATTCACCCAAGCAGTGATACCTCTGTCACAAAAGAGATGTCTGGGTTGGAAAGAGAGAGTGGTCTGACACTTTTCAAGTTTTTGTTCATCTTCCACCACAGAAGATCCCAAGTGGTCTCCTGAGAAACCTGGATGGAATTGGAGAGAAGGTGCCAGTGCTGAGTTCACTGAAACTTGAGCTTCCACTGCAGGGCCAGTAAATGTCCTCTGGTGTACAGGGCAAGGAGAATGGGCACAGCTAGGAGCCCTAGAAGCCTCAGAATTGTCCTCACCAAGACTCAGAACTGCCCCCGAGACATTAGTATCATATCCTGAATGTCCTGGACTACGGTGGTGGTAAAACCTTGAACTCCACTGTATCCAGAACAGTCCCCATGAAGGGAAGTCTCTGCATAGGGCTGCATTTGAGTCACTGATAGACAATTTACTCATATTCAGTAACGCCTTATCTGGTACAGACATGATCTAGCCGCAGATTCCTTACCTTTGAACTGCCAGGCATCAGGCTGAATCCAGAAGATCACAGATGTACCCCTGCACTCTGGTTGGTGGTGTTGGCTTACTACGAGTGACGTCGTCGGGGTAGTGTTCATCAGTGTCGTGACATCCGTGTCGTCAATACAACGGCACTCCAGCACGCTGACGTCAGTACTTTTCACGACTTTCCATACCAGAAATGCGAAGCCATGAAGTGACTGACCATATAGTGTTAAAAAATGAACAAATAGAGCCCTGAAGGGGAACGTCCCAGGCACTTAAAACCAATTCTGCAGTGCGGGGAGAATGGCTGGATCGGTAAGGAATCTGCAGAGCGATCATGTTGCTACCAAATAAGGCTTTAACAAAGCTAAATAATTTGTCCATCTGATAGAAACACCTAGCCGCATATTACTTACCATCACCGGAGGAGGGTATGCGGAACAGCTTCAACCAGAAAATCCTGTAAGATAGTGACCAAACAGGCCTTCTCTGTGAACCTGGGAATCTAGACAGTAGTGTCTGGCGAACGTGTGCAGAGATGCCCACGTGACAGCTTGGCCTATGTCAGAGACAGGAACACCACGCTGCAGGGCAGTGGTGGCTGCCTTTGCCATGGTGGAATGGGCACGAAGCCCTTCAGGGGGATCCTTCTTCGCTAAGGCTTAACAAATTTTAATACAGAGGATGACCCATCGGGATATAGTCCTTTTCTGGACAGCATGACCTTTCTTTGCACCCACGCAGCCAATAAAAAGTTGGTCATCCACCTGGAACTCTTTGGTTCAGTCAAAGTAGAACGACAATGCTCTTTTTGGGTCCAGACGATGGAGACGTTCCTCTTTCTTGGAAAGATACGGGGGTGCATAGAAGGTGAGAAGGGTAACCGACTGTCCTAGAAGGAAGGGTGTTACCACCTTAGGCAGAAAGGACGCCCTAGTCCGGAATACTACCTTGTCAGGTAAGAAGGCTGAGAGGACAGTGCCTGCAGTTCACTCACTTTCCTAGCAGAGGTCATAACCACCAAAAAAGCGGTCTTGATGGTGAGCAACCGCAGAGGACAGTTATGCAGCGGCTCAAACGGTACACACATCACCCACTGCGGCATGATGAAGGGTGAAGGAGGAAACAAATGGGTTAATCGCTTCAAAAGCCTCTGCACAGGAGGAGATTTGAATAGAGAGGGCTGATCAGGCAGTCGAAGAAAAAAAGAGAGGGCCGAAAGGTAGCCCTTTAAAGTGCCCAGAGCAGAGCCCTGCTGGGCCAACAAAAGTATAAACAGAAATACTTGAGATAATGGAGCAGATAAGGGGTCGATAGACCGGTCTGTACAATATTTACAAAGTTTGCTCAATCAGCAGGCGTATACCGATTTTGTGGAGGGAAGCCTGGCTGCCAGGATAACCTCACAGACTTCGGGAGGAAGGTCAAAAGCTGTCAACTGTCGCCTCTCAATCTCCAAGCAAGGAGGTGGAGAGTGGACAGTTAGGGTGGAGAACCCTCCTCTGCTGCTGCGACAGAAGATCCTCCCGAAGAGGTAGCCTGACTGGAGGATCGATGTTCATGTATAAAAACTCTGGATACCAAACTCTCCGTGCCCAGTCTGGAGCCACAAGCATAACTTGTGACCGAATGCTCCTGATCTTCTTGAGCACTCTGGGCAGGAGTGATATGGGCAGAAAGGCGTATAGGAGGCCTGAGCTCCCTTCGCGACGAAAAGCATCAACGAGCAAGTGCTGCCTTGGAAACTCTAACATGCAAAACAGCACTATCCAAGGCTCTCACCACTGCTGAAAGAGACCTTGTGCCACCTCCGGATGGAGACGCCATTCGTGATACGCAAGGCACCTTCGGCTGAGCTTTCTGCACTGGCATTCAGAGAACCGGCCAGGTGTTGAACCACCAGGTTAATGCCCTGATTTTCTAGCCAAGTCCGAGACGCAGGGCCTCTCTACAAAGGATCCACGACCCCACTCCGCCCTATTTGTTGCAGTATCACATGGTGGTAGTGTTGTCTGTGAACACTTGTGCGAGCTTTCCCATTATTGATGGCAAAAAGGCTTTTAGTGCCTGCCGAACTGCCCGAAGCTCTAGGAGATTTATAGGGAGCTTGGCCTCTGCCGGAGACAGACTCCTCTGACCCTCACCTGAACCAGGTCGGTGAGATTTCCTCGATTTTGTGCCCATTGGAACTTCAGGTCCCACTGCAGAGCCTGCATGTGCGGCCATGCATGGGTCACTAGCAGGGTGCAGGAGGCCATGAGATCCAACAGCCTCAGAGTCATTCTCAACGAAACCCAGGATAGAGGCTGAAACATCTGTATCATAGCCTGAATATCTTGGACACGTCGTTCGGGAGAATACACTCGAAACTGCACCGTGTATAGAACCGCCCAATGTAAAGGAGCATCTGGAGAAGGAGTTAGGTGTGACTTCGGCATGTTGATAGTGAACCCCCGCAAATGCAGGAGGTTCGCAGTAGCCTGGAGGTGGGAGACAACTGCTTGCGGAGACCCACCTTCAACAATCAGTCGTCGAGATAGGGGAAGACTGGAACCCCTGATCTGCGCAGATGAGCTGCCACCACCGCCATCCCCTTTGTGAACACCTGAAGGGCGCTGGTGAGTTTAAAGGGGAGCACCGCAAACTGAAAGTCCTCATGACTCAGCGTGAACCACAGGTAGCGACGATGGGCAGGGAGTATGGGGATATGAAAGTAGGCATCCTGTAAGTCAAGCGCTACCATGCAGTCTCCTGGCTCCAAGGGAAACTGGACCTGAGAAACAGTGAGCATCCTGAATTTCTCCTGTTTGAGGAAGTAATTGAGGGCGTTGAGGTCAAGAATAGGACGAAGGCCTCGTCCTTCTTTGGGACCAGAAAGTATCGGGTATAGCATCCACTTCCTACTTCGGGCCCAGAAACCCTCTCAATAGCTCCCTTAGCCAAGACATTTGAGACTTCCTCGCGGAGCAAGGCAAGGTGATCCTCCATCAGCCGATCCTACACTGGAGTCATGGATGGAGGGGCAGTCTAGAAGGGAAGGGAGTAGCACCTTCGGACTATTTGCAACACCCACCTGTCTGATGTAATGTTTTGCCAGTGGTGGGGATGATGGCATATTCTGCCACAGACTTGTCGAGAATGATCCTTGGGGAACGGACTAGGAAGGTTTTGCGGCGGAGGAGGGGCTGGTGGCTTGGCTCCACTTCTGGTTTCCTGACCCACAAGGCCAAGGTGAACCACGTCCACAGCCCGCAGAGGTTGCTGAACTTGTGGGGCCTTCTGGCCAGGGTAGGGTTGAAACGGCAGATACGCTCTTCTGTAGCTGCGAAAGGAGCAAAAATTGGGTGAACCCCCTAGGGCGGTAGTGAGGCCCAAAGACATGGCTGTGCCCTGCAAGTCTTTAAATCGGTTAAGGGAACCATCCGCCTGGTCTCCGAAGAGACGAAAGTCATCAAAGGTCATGTCCAGGAGGTCGGCCTGGACATCCCCCGATGTTCTCAGCCCGGTGTGGCGATGCACAGCCACAGTCATGAAAATCGCTCTGCCTAGCAAGTCCGTTATGTCCAAGCCACATCTGATTGTGAACTTCGGTGCGCCCCTCCTGTCTGATATAGCTTGGGAGAGTAGAGCCCGGTCCTCCTGTAAGACTCTGGGTAGCACCTGCGCCACCATATCCCATATGGGATGGGAGTAACGGCCCAAGGGGCATGCAGTGTTCACTGACCGCAATGCAAGGCTGGCAGAAGAAAATAATTCTTCCTGGAGTTTTCCAGCCTCTCTGTCCGGGGGTTAGGAAGGTAATGCGCCACAAGAAGTGGAAGCCTGGGCCACCAAGCTTTGGGGGGTGGGAGGGGTGGTGAGGAAAGATGAGTAACCTGGTGCAGGACAATAGCGGCAGGCGATTGACCATGTCCCCCGAGGACGTCTGTTAAACCCTCATTGAAAGGCAGTAGGGTTTCCGAACTCAAGACCCCAGGCTGCAGGACCTCTGTCAAAACATTTGTTTTGACTGCCACTGTAGGAAGCAGCAGGTCAAGGACCTCTGCAGCCCTACACACCACCATGTCAAAAGATGCTTCCTTCTCCGTAGCCAGGGTAGGAGGGGAAAGCATGCCAGTGTCTGGGGAGGTGTCCAAACCACTAGCTTCACCCAACTCATAGTACCAGTCCAGATCTTGTTGCTTTTGCGGGTTTTCTAAGAGATCCTGCTCCCCCTCCCAATCCTCTTTCTCTATTCCCAATCCTTCCAAATAGGGCAGAAAAACGGCATGGATCCGTACGGCTCCGTCGGCGCCTGTCTCAGCGACAGAGGCCGCCCAACAGGCTCCGCGTCGTCAGGAATCAGGATAGGGGCAGCACCTCCGGTGGGCGCCGGTGACACAGAGGACTTCTGCGTCTGACGCGGCCCCTGGGAAGGTCGCTGTGGTGGTTCAACCAGCGTCTGTCTGCATCCAGGAATGGGTCCACTCAGAGACAGTGGCGCTGAGGCCACAGTGGCCCCTACGTCTCCTGAGCCTGAAGGGCCTGAAGGCATGCTGGCAGAGTAAGGCTGCCCAAATATGGCACACATGGAGTCATAAAATTCTTTTAGTTGGGCGGGGGTCGCTCTGGGCCCCGGAAAGGGAAGAAAATGTGGAGCCGATCCAGGCACCTTCCCCACGGAGCGGGGCCTCGAACGCCAAGGTTCCTCCGCCGCTTCGTGCGGTGCGAAGTCTAAGCATGCTTCGCCTTGAGCATCTTGTGGTGCCTCCTACCTGACTTCGACTAAGAGGATTTCGTTTCACCGGAGTGGTGCTCGGACCTTCCTCTCGATCGAGACCGGTACCGTGACAGACTAGGTGACCTACGCGGTGCCGGACACCAGGCTGCGAGAAACTTTGGGGACTGCTCCCTCAAAGCCTTTGGCACTATGGCCTGGCAGACAGAGCACAACTTGGAGTTGTGGTCACGCTCCAGGCACCACAGACAGACCAGATGGGGTCTGTGACCGACATGATGTGGTGACAGGCGACGCACGGCTTGACCCCCGAAGTCTTCTTTTTTGACATGACACCTACACACCACGAAGTCGACAGAAAGTTGAAAAAAGTCTGCCAAAAAATGACAGGGGGTAGCTCTCTTCATTGGATTAGCGCTGATGGCACAGAAAGAAAAGAACTGATGTCAGAGCGCTGGTTACTTTGACAACGTGGACGTCACGAACACTACGCTGATGACGTCACGACGACGAACAAGACGCTGACGAAGTCACACGGAGTTGATCGGCGCCACCTACCAGCGAGCAGTGGTACTGCTGTGAAAAATCTTCCTGATCTAGCCTGACACCTGGAAGTTCAAAGGTAAGGAATCTGCGACTAGATGTCCCTTTCAGATAGAAAACTCCAAGGAGGTCAAGATACTGGTCTGCAGATTGACTGCAGCAAGCCTGCCTTGAGCAGCCAATTGTCTACGACTGGAAATAAATGTATTCTTGACCTCTGAATTTCAGCAACAATTGCCACTCCTTCCATGGACACCAGAGGGGCTGAGAGAAGGCTGAAGGCAAAATGGCAAACGGGAAGTGTTCCAACCTCACTGTATCTGAAAATATGCGTCTTGCAAGTCCAAGAACAACATCCAGTGTCTGGGATCTGCAGCAGAGAGGATCTGCATCAGAGTGAGCATTTTAAACTTGTTCCTTCTCAGGAAGGAGTTCAATGACTAGAGGTCCAGTATTGGCTGGAGGCCTCTGTCCTTTTTTGGCACAAAGGAAGTAGGGAGAGTAGCATCCCCTTACCCATCTACGAGTGTGGCAGTCTTCAATGGCACCCTTAATTAGCAGGAATTTGACTTCCTGTATTGAGACTGAAGTTTGGACTACTGGTGTTGGTCCATAACCTGTATCTACTTTCTGCAGTCATGCAATAGCTGGAATTCGGACTTCTTCAGGGAAGACATTGTCTTTAGCACATTATCAACTTTTTGGTGAATCAACAAAGTTGGGAGAGTAGGGGACAAAGGAATTTACACATGAGCAGAGCCTATCTGTGGCTCCCTCCATTTCAGAGAAGTACGAGATGGATGCAGGGTCATACAGCATCATATTGTGCAGAGCAGGAGTCATTGCTAGAGGAATTTGCACCTGGGATATTTTAAAGGTGAGGAATCTGCAGTTCCATGAGAAATGGCTTTTCGGATTCACAACCCAGATGAACAAGTTACTTACCTTCGGTAACAATATATCTTTAAGAGACATAGATTAGTTATAGATTCCTTACCTTTAGAATTACACCCAGGTGTCAGACTGGATCCAGAGAATTTTTTCGGCAGCAGTACCCCTGCACGTCGAAAGGTGGCGTCGGTTGGCTCCGCTTTTGTCGTTGGCATTGTGGTCGCTGGAATGATGTTGCAGTAGCTACCATGATGCCGCCCTGGCGCGCGGACGTCAGTTCTTTTACACGACATTCCAAGCCAGAAGCGCAAAGCCATGCAAGAGAGTTCCCACTGGTGCACAAACCTAGGGCTCTGAAAGGTATTACCTGACCCTAGAAGTCAGTTCGCAGAATGGGGAGAATGGGTGGGGCGGTAAGGAATCTATAACTAAACTATGTCTCTTACAAATATATCATTACTGAAGGTAAGTAACTTGTTCATCTGAAAGAGACAATTAGTTGTAAGTTCCTCACCTTAGAATAGATACCCCAGCAATACCAACCCCGGAGGAGGGTCTGCAAACCAAGTTCACACCAGAAAGTCCTGGAGAACAGAAAGGCCAAAGAAGCTTTCCCTCCAGACTTGGCTGTCAAGGCAGTAGTGTTTCGTGAACGTGTACAGAGATGCCCACGTAGCTGCCTGACAGATGTAATTGTGGGAAACTCCCCGTCCCAAAGCAGTGGTAGCTGCCGTCGCCCTGGTAGAGTGGGCACGCTATCCCACCGGAGGCTCCTTCTTTGCCAAAGAGTAGCAAGCTTTAATGCACAAAATGACCAACCTAGCGATTGTCCATTTGTGCACAGCCTGACCTTTTTTGGCATCCACATAGCCGACAAAGAGCTGGTCATCCACCCGGATTTGCTTGGTGCAATCCAAATAAAATGAAAGTGCACGTTTTGGATCCAGACGGTGGCGCCTCTCTTCCTCCTTAGAAGGATGCGGAAAAAAGGTGGGCATAGTGATGGTTTGACCAATGTGGAAAGAAGTAACCACCCTGGGAAGAAAAGAAGGTCTGGTTCTTAGGACGACCTTGTCCGGATGAACAGCCAAAAAAGGAGGCTTCGAAGAAAGAGCTTGGAGCTCACTCACCGTGCGAGCAGAGGTGATGGAAACCAGAAAGGCAGTCTATAATGTAAGAAGTCCGAGGGGACAGTTATGAGGCGGCTCAAAGGTATCGCACATGAGGTAAGTGAGAACCAAGTTTAAGTCCCACTGCGGCATTATGAAGGGAACAGGAAGAAAAAGATGAGTAATGCCCTTAAGGAAGCAATTAACTACATGGGACATGAAAAGAGAAGGTTGCTCAGGAAGCCTAAGAAAGGCTGAAATGGCTGAGAGGTAGCCCTTTAGAGTGCCCAGAGCAGAGCACTGCTGGGTCAAAGACAGGTGGAACAAGAGAACCTAAGAAAGAGGGGCAGAAAGGGGATCCACAGCCTTTGCTGTGCACCATGCCACAAATGTGTTCCATCTGTAGGCGTATACCGTCTTCGTGGAGGGATGCCTGGCTGCCAAGATAACATCACAGACTTGGGGAGGAAGGTCGAAGGTTGTCAACTGTCACCACTCAATCGCCACGCAAGGAGGTGGAGAGTGGACAGGTTCGGGTGGAGGACCGACCCACGCTGCTGTGACAAAAGATCCTCCCGAAGAGGCAGTTGGATCGGATGATCGATGGACATGTGTGACAGCTCGGGATACCAGACTCTTCGTGTCCAATACGGAGCCAAGAGGCTGACTTGGGCCCGGTCACGCTTGATCTTCTTCAGCACTCTGGGCAGAAGTGGTATAGACGGAAAGGCATACAATAGACCTCAACTCCACTCGTGACGAAAAGCGTCGCCTAGCGAGCGTCGCCTTGGAAATTCCAATGCGCAGAATTGCTGATATTGCGCGTTCTCTTCGGTGGGGAATTGATCTAACCAAGGCTCTCCCCACTGCAGAAAGCGACCTTGCGCCATCTCTGAGTGAAGACGCCATTTGTAATCCATCATGCACCTGCGGCTGAGTTCGTCCGCCCTGGCGTTCAGAGAACCTGCCAGGTGTTGAACCACCAGGGATATGCCCTGATGATCCAGCCATGTCCAGAGACGGAGAGCCTCTTGACATAAGGTCCACGACCCACCACACCCTGTTTATTGCAGTACCACATGGCAGTAGTATTGTCAGTGAACACCTGCACTACTCTTCCCCGGACAGAGGGAAGGAATGCTTTTAGTGCAAGACGGATCGCACAAAGCAGCAGAAAGTTGATATGCAGCCCAGACTCCGCCGGAGACCAGAGGCTCTGATCTCCGCCTCTCCCAAATGGCAGCCCCACCCCAGAAGCGATGCATCAGTCACCACTGTGTACTCCAGTTGGGGAAGGGAGAGGGATCTACCGCTGACCCAATCCTGGTTCGTTAGCCGCCACAGCAATTGACGTGCAGTGCCCTTCAAAACCTCAATGCAATCGGCCAGATTCCCCTGATGCTGTGCCCACTGGAACTTCAGATCCCACTGCAGAGCCCGCATATACCACCTGGCATGATCTACATGCATGAGGCCATGAGGCCCAGCAGCCTCAGGGTCATCCTGACCAAATCCCGGGATAGAGGCTGAAAGATCAGAATCATAGCCTGAATATCCCAGACTCGCTGCTCGGGAGGATAAACCCAAAACTGCATCGTGTCCAGAACCGCTCTGATGAAAAGGAGCTTCTGAGAGGGAATCCGGTGCGACTTTGGCACGTTGATAGGGAACCCTAGCAAATGCAAGAGGTCCGCCGTAGTTGATGTGGGAGACAACTGCCTGGGGTGAGCCCGCCTTCAACAGCCAGTCATCGAGATAGGGGAAGATTGGAACTCCTGACCTGCGCAGATGAGCTGAGACCACCGCCATCACTTTCGTGAACAACCGAGGGGCGCTGGTAAGGCCGAAGGGGAGCACGGTAAACTGCAAGTGCTCGTGGCCCACCGTGAACCGCAGGTAACGCCGGTGGGCTGGCACGACGGGAATGTGAAAGTAAGCATCCTACAAGTCCAACACTACCATCCAGGCTTCAGCGTCGAGGGCAGACAGAACCTGAGCTAGCGTCAACATTTTGAACTTCTCCTTCCGGAGGAAGCGGTTGACGTTCTTGAAATCCAAGGTAGGACACAGGCCTTTGTCCTTCTTGGGCACCAGAAAGTAGTGGTAATAGCAACCTACTTCTGGGGTAGGAACTCGCTCGATGGCTCCCTTGGCCAAGAGAGCCATAACTTCTGTTGGAGAAGGGCCAGATGATCCTCCGACATTCGATGGTACTGAGGTGGCATGGACATGGTGACGGGGGTAGTCTCGAAGGAGAGGGAGTAGCCTTCGGACTATCTGCAAAACCCACCTGTCCGACCTGATGGTGCGCCGGAGGAGGGGGCCCGGGGGGGGGGGGGGGAGGGGGGGAGGGAAGATGATGGCGAATCCTGCCGCCTACTGGCGATTGGTGGCCCTGGGAGGTCGGACTAGGAGAGTTTGGAGGCTGCTGCAGAGGGGGCGGTGGTGGACTGGCCCGCTCGCTGGCCCCCAGACCCACAGCAGTGGGTTAAACAGCTTGCACTGGCCCATGGCTCTGGGTGGAACGTGGTGGGGCACCCCTTCTGTAGCCACGAAAGGGTGAAAAGCAGACTGAGCAGCGCGGGTGGTGGAGAGGCCCAAGGACTTGGACATAGCCCGAGAGTCCTTGCAGCACTCTAGCACACTGTCTGCTTTGTCGCCGAACAGGCAACGGCCATCAAAGGGCATGTCCATTAGGGTCGCTTAGACATCCCCAGAAAAAACAGTCGACCTCAGTCAGGCGTAGCATCGAAGGGCTACGGACGTTGAAATCGTTCTGCCTAGCGAGTCGGCGGTGTCCAGGCCACATCGTATGGTAAATTTGGCTGCGTCTCTCCCCATGGCAACTGCAGAGGAGAGCAGAGCCCGGGCCTCCCCAGGGCACTGTGGCAGCACCTGCACTTCTGTATCCCACACAAAGTGGGTGTAACGGCCCAACATACATGCAGTGTTTACCGACCGCAGTCCCAAGCTGGAGGAAGAAACCATCTCTTCTCAAGATAGTCCAACTTTTAGGATTTCCTATCAGGTGGAGCGTTAGGGAATGCGCCTTTGGACTTCGAGGCTTGGACCACCAAGCTCCCAGGGGTGGGGTGTTGGGAGAGGAAAGTGGAGTCACCCGGAGCCGTGCGGTGGCGTCGGGCAATCATCCTATCTACAGGAGCACCTGTGTTGGGCCTGGTCCAGGTGCCCAAAAGGATGTCTGTTAGGGCTTCATTAAACGGCAGCAGGGCTCCAAAGAGCTTGCTGCCGGTTGAAGTACCTCTGTCAGGAGGTTACTCCTGACCGCCACCATGGGTAGCGCGAGGTTGAGAGCCTCGGCAGCCCTAGGCAACACCACTGTGTAAGAAGTTCCCTCCTCCGTAGCCACGGTAGGAGCAGACAACATGCCAAGGTCTGGGGAGGAATCCAGACCACTGGCATCCCCAAACTCCTCTCTCCAATCCGGATCATACTCAAACTGGTCAGTTGAAGGGTATACAGACCCTTCCCAGGCCTCCTCACCCTCCTCTGGTTGCCAATCTCGCCTGAAAGATCCAGGGTAGAACAAAAGTACCCATCAGGGCCGATCCAACGTCAGTCTGGCTCAGTATCCACGTCGGGGTGGAGGCCGGGGTCGACACCTGCTGGGGACACAACTGGCGTCTGCTGCGGGCGTGGTGCTGGTGGAATCTGCACTGGTGGAGGTGCTATGAGGTCGACCGGCATCGATCCGGATTCATGCCTTGATCCAAAGGGACCCTGCGGTGCCGAGGCCGAAAACACTGGTGTCGAAGGCCCAGGGCCCCCAGCTGAGTCCACGGGGCCCGAAGGCACGCCAGCGGAGTCGGGCTGCCAAAAGATGGAATGCATTGCTTCGTAAAAAGTTCGAAGCTTGGCATGGGTCGCTCTGGGTCCCAGAAAGGAAGAGAAACTCCAAGCCGACCCTTTGGGCTCCATTAGTGGAGCAGTGGGAGGGGAACCACCCGCATCCCTCATCGGGTCGGCCGATGGACAGGGGGAAGTCGAAGAGCGATGATGCTTTTTTGACTTCTTCTTCTGCTTCGACTTACCAGAGGAGACGAGTGGTGGTGGTGGCTCCGCAACCGGTCCCTCAACCTCCTGTGCGACCAGGACCTCGAACGGCGCAGAGCAGACGGCCAGGCCTTGAGAAGCTTTCGGGACCACTCCCGCAAAGATTTCCGATTCATGGTCCATATGTCGGAACACGACTTGGGATCGTGGTCGAGTTCCGGGCTCCACAGGTACACGTGGTGTGGATACGTCACCGACATCAGTTTTCAGCAGGAACCGCAAGCCTTAAAACCGGGCATCCCTAACGTGCACCAGGAGTAAACGGTGTCAACAAAAGTCACCAAAAAGTGACTTGAGATACCGCTCTTTCTGGATCTGCACTGGCTGGCGCTGAAAAAAAAAGAACGGGCGTCAGCGGACGAGGGCGGCATCTAGGTAGCTACCACAACATCATTCCGGCAACCATGACGCCAACAATGAACGCAGAGCCCGACCAACGGCACCTTTCGACGCGCAGAGGTACTGCAGATGAAAAAATTCTAAAGGGAAAGAATCTATAACTAATGGTCTCTTTCAGATAACTGCATTATCAAACCTTGTTGAACTGTTTTAAAACCAAACTTTTTATCTCACCATTACAACCGGGGAAAGCACCCAAACCCAATCTAATGCACTTATTATAAAATTTCATTAAAAAAGCAGAACAACATAAAAGTCAATGTGGAACTTGTTCCTAGAATCTCATTAAGTGGTAATCTTATTTGTAGACATGAGGCCAGCCACTAAAGTCCTCAGCAAAAAGAGGAGAAGTCAAAGGAGGATTGTACTTCTTACCACCTGAAACAGTGAGACAAAGATACTAGCCAAAGTGCTTCCTAATAGATTGACACTGGCCATCATGACTAATTCATCACAATTAATCAGGGTTCATGCCACACAGGTCCACCATTATGAAAAACAATGCTTTACTCAGCAGGCAAGCAGCAACCCCCAAGGAACAACCGTATACACACTGTATGCTTTCCAGGAGCCACATCTCAAACTCTATGGGAATGGGATCCCGGTCAGTGTGTCACTCCCCTCCGTCGTCTGGGCTGTCAATGCCTCTTGAGGTTACATTCTGAGTTGGTATCTAAGAGAGTGTCACACAGGACCCTCCAGTCAGGTAAGTCATGATTGAGTTGGTCTGTTGAGTTTCATGTGGGTCTCTTCTGCCAAAGTCCATTCCAATGCACCTTTGTGCCAATGTGTCATCTCAGGGGCTCTTTGTCCCACTCATGTGACAGCAACCCTATGTCTTGCTAAGACCAATATGAGCTTCAAAACTTTATATGCAAGCTTCCTACACTTTGGGCACTAAACGCTACCCAAGAGGCAACACTGAGGACAAAGGGACAAATTCAAACATGTGGTCCTTGTTAGGTCTATGACCATGTGCCTCCAGTATTCTTGTACCAGACAGCACTCTCATGCTAAATGTAAAAAGCCAGCTCCACTAGAGCCACAGCGAGGGCAACTAACCAGGCAGGCCGGTGCCGTGCAATGCATGTGTCTGGGTATAAACTAAGTCCTGTGAAGGAAGTTGTAGTGCACCAGCTTAAAGTGGGCATTACAAAAGATTGTGTGGGTTAGTTTGTTGATTTGAGGCCAGTCCCCTTCATCCAACAAGATGTCCAAATCCAGGTCCCAGGCTGCGCGGGTCCGAGGCGGCATCCCTGCTGCATCCACTCACATCGCCCTGTACAGCAGTGCAATCAAGTGCCTACCTGAAACCCAAGCATTTGAAAAGGACTGGGTACTGCAAGGTAAGTTTACCAGGCCCCCTGGCTATTTCAGCCAGTCCAGCATTATGCAAGAGTTGACCAGGTCCAAGCGCGAACTCATGACAGGCCTGCTGGAGGAGATGAAGGTCTCCCAAGGGCACAAGTCACCAAGATAAGCACACCCTCGCCTTCCTCCTGCCATGCAACCAGAAAGGACATATTTTCCTTTATCTGTCCAACTGGTTACAATGACCAGGCTGAGAGTGCTCTGTGGAATGAAGCCCATTTTGGAGGAGCTTGCACAAAACTATGTCAAATCAGTGCGGTTTTTAGGTCTCGCGCCTAGCGTTGCAGTACAGAGCACTGCTCGCGCAGCGAGAGACCTCATGTAGGGGGTTCTGAAAGCTGACCAAACGGATGTATGACGTTACAACGCATACTTTTACAACGCATGCACTTACAACGCATTTTTTACATCGCAACATCCACTACAACGCATTCCATTACATCGCATGACACTACAACGTATTTAAAAAAACTACCTTTACAACGCATTCCATTACATCACATACTACCTTTACAACGCATACCATTACAACGCATACTGTTACATTGCATTTAAGGTAAGTATTGGATAGTATAGGGGTAAAAATTACTATTCTAACTCCCTATTTTAATGTTCGCCGACGATTGCCTTATAATTTCTAAAACCCCGAGCGGCCTACAGAGGTCCTTAGGTTTGTTCGAGGAGTTCTGTCTAGCCCGTGGGCTCGAAATTAATGTTTTAAAATCCAAATTCATGTCTTTTAATCAGCCAAAATCTACTAAATGTAAGATATTTATGAATAATTTGTTACTGGACCAGGTCCAAGATTTTACTTATCTGGGCATTTGTATTCAGCATGATCTGGGTTGGAAAAAGCAGGTAAACCTGGCATCTCTTAAGCACTCCCAACTCTCTGGTGCTTTAAGCAAAGAACATGCTAAATCTCTGACCAAACCTATTGATCCTGCACTTCGGGTGTATGATGCCAAAGTGGTTGGAGCTGCACTTTATGGAGTTGAGCTGTGGGGATTTGAAAATGTACATAAGTTATCTACCTCTGAAAATAATTTCTTTCGAAATCTAACTAGACTACCTCAGAGCACTCCCCTTTGTCCCCTGTTCTATGACCTTGGTATGAGACCGATAGCATTAATTGCCTCATTCCGCCCTATTCTATACTGGCGGCGTTTATGGGTCACCCCCGAACTTAGGCTTTTTGCTCTTGGCCTCATGGACATTATCAAACTGGACATTTACAGAAAGATCAAGTGGCTCCGTAGGATCTTTGAGTCGCTTCGGGACCTGGGCTTAAAAAACCTGTGGGAGGATCCTCAAAATGCTTGCTTCCCCACCAAACAAGTCCTGAAGGCCTTGTACTGGGAAATGGTAGCATCCCGAGTTTTCAGATCTACAGCACCGCTTTCACTATCTGGCATCTTCTTGGACTTTAAGGACACCATTTCCTTGGCACCCTTTTGGGATGATATTACCAGTCCTTTGGACAGGAAGCTTTATTTTCAGTTCAGAGTTGGTAGTCTCCCAGTAAGAGAGTTTACATCTAGATGGTCCACAGAAAATGTGCTTAATTGTCCCGGTTGTACTGCATCTATTGAATCTGTTAATCACTTTCTGTTCCAATGCCCTTCCTATATAATCCCTCGACAGACCTGGCTTAAACCAATGTGCCGGACCTTGGGTACTAGAAATACCAAGGTGGCAGTTCGCATTTTACGGTCTGCTGAAACTTCACTTGTTTATATATCTGTTGCAAAGTTTCTTGGCAGGGCATGGGTGATTAGGAGCAAAATGTTGTCTTGATTAATTTTCCTTCCCGTGAATTGCTCAATTATTCTGTAAATATCTCTATTTATTTATTGTTTTAAACTATCCTAAAATATTTTAAAATGTATTGTCTTGTAAATGTATGGTATTTGTATGCTTTTATGACAATCGTCGAATAAAGCTTTCTTGACTTGACTTGACTTGACTATTCTAACTCCAATGGTATGCATTGTAATGGTATGCGTTGTAATGCTTGCGTTGTAGTGACATGCGATGTAGTGTCATGCGTTGTAATGGTATGCGTTGTAATGGTATGCGTTGTAATGGTATGCGTTGTAATGGTATGCGTTGTAGTGTCATGCGTTGTAAAGGATGTTCCGTTGTAATGCCTGCGTTGTAAGTGTAGTGCGATGTAATAGTTGCGTTGTAAAGGTTGTTTCCCGACCACACGCTTGTGCATGTGCTTTTGTTTTCGTCAGCTTTTGCGTGCGTCTTTGTAAAAAAGGTAGCATGCCATAGGATTGGTGAAAGGTGTGTGCATGTCCCAGCTTCTAGAAACGTAACCGCCCATTTCCCAGTGGTGTCTGTTATGCGCAGCAGACATGTGTTTCTAATTAGCGCGCGTTCACTTTGCTGCCGCGCTGCTTTGCTGCTGCGCTCCCTCGCACCCGCTCCTCCGCTTTACCGGTGCTGGCCCGGAGTCCGCTGACGTCATTGCCGTGTCGCGCTGAGATTGGTCTCAGCCTTCAAGGATTCCCGCCTTGTAATTGCCGTGCCAGGATTGGTCTCAGCCTTCAGGGATCCCTGCCTCGTCATTGCCGTGCCGCGCTGGGATTGGTCCCAGCCTTGAGGGCTTCCCCGCGTTCGTTCCACGAAGCGGAGCTGCGCATGAGGCCGGGGAGCATCCCGAAGACTAAATCGCCCGGACTGCTGAGCCCCCGACACATTGCACTAAGGTAACCGGAGCTGCATTTTTTTCGAATATTGCACTTGGCTTGAGTTGGCATCCATAGGAGCAATCGGATGTTTGAGATCTTCTGCTGGGCGACAGGAGGTAAGGTCAGCGTTTGGGAGCCCCCACGCCTATAGTTTGAGTGCCCTGCTGCCCAGTACAAACAATGATGTGGGAGCCCTGCTTCCGTTGGGAGCCGCTGCTGCATCGGGTTCACTCGCAGGCATTGCTGCCAAGCTCAGGTCACCTGAGCGGGCTGAAGTCTGGCAGCGCTAGATGATGCAAGCTGTCCCCGGAGCCGCGCGTACACAGCCCTCCTGGTGTTTCAGAACCCACACCATTCCCAGTGCAGCAGATATTCTTCGGGCTAAAAAGATCTCTGGGCTCGGACGCGCGCTTCACAATGATAAATGAGTGACACAGAATATGGAACAAGGGCTGAAGAAATACAAAGCTCTGCAGAAACAATGCAACAATGTCACCTACCCAACCCCCCTCCTCCTCACTCTCCATGCTCCGATCTCACCCTCTCTTTCAGTGTATTCATTTCACTTGCCTTAAGCTCTCCGTTCCCACTTCTCTTTAAGTCATTTTTCAGTCGCCTGATTTCATTCACAGTCTGCAAGTCCTGATCTCACCTGCTATCCACCCGCTGAGCCTCCCTTGCCCTTCACTCTCATTAAGCGACCTCCTCAAGACTCATTTGGCCGACTCTCTCCACCCCCGACCATCTGACAAAAGTATTTTTTAAATGGTCATGTCAGACACACATTATTTCCTTCCTACACTGTAGCGATGCCAATGCAACAATTGTATTCAGTTGATTTGATTATTTTTAGGAGGCGAGGGGAGACTATTCCTACGCCATGTAGGTCTTCACCCATGTTTGCCTCACCCCTCCCCTTGCTAAATGAAAGTTTTTCTTTGCCAGCCTTTCAACAAGCCTCATTCATTCAACATTATTTACCACTGTTTAAAGACCTACTCTTGCCTCTGTGTGTACCCTATTCTTTCTCCCCCCTCATTCTCCATCTGTTCAGGGCAGCAACATACAAAGAACTGGCACAACCAGTTTCCTTTTTTGCCCACATTCCCTTTTTTTTCTTTTTTCTTTATTTTTTTGTAATTTAACAGTTTTCAATTGCTATGGCTTTTCGCTTCCTGCTTTCGGGTTTGATTACAGGGGCCTTTAAAGTAAGTTACTTAGCCATTTTGCAGGAAAAAGAAATTCACTACTAAAATTTATTCAGTTCCTTTTGTATTAACCTTAACATTGTTCATATCAGACATTCAAACTTGCAGGGTTTCAGTCTTACCACCCCACCAGAAGACATCACGTTGACCATAAAAAATAAAAATAAAAAAAAGAGCTCCTTCTATAAACCAAGCAAAGCGCCAGCAGAAATTAGATGAGTCATCTGATGAGCGGCAAATAATTACACAGTTCAACAGCGCAGTCAATAATGCAATGTATGAAATTAGTGACCAAACATAATGTGAAGAGTTCTGTACACTTTCAAGGAATGAGTTCCACAATGATGTGTTACCTGGCTGCTGCATCATGGACATTTGTGTTTTTCTCTCCAGACATGGAGTCCTCTCTTGAGACCTGAAGAAAAAAAAACAGTGCAACTACTAACCTCCAATCTTGCATTTAACATTTGAAAAACGAGATCAAAACATGAAGGGAAAAAATATGGAAAGGCAGAAATAAATGTAGTATAAAAATAAATCTTAAATTCTAAAAATTATCTCAGTTATTACTAGGCCAATCAATAGTGGAACATACATGAAACACTAGCTCATTATATAGTCTTGATGCTTCAAGGAAAAGTTCCTAATTCAGAAACCAAGGCAAATTCTCCACTACTTTAGTGCTTGCGGGTCTGTCAGAATCTGTGGAACCAGATCCCTTTGCACAATGAATACGGTACCAACCCTTTTCAAGATATTTAAATGAATGGCCTGGCATATTCTGGTAAATAGATACCCTGTAGGCGGAGGACACAGACCAGCCACAAACATCAGCTTTCTGCAATTCTTTATGGGTTTACAATCCAATCCAGAGAAGGAATCCCCCAAGGTAATTGCAAAAGCAGACCGTGGCTAAACGTTTTTTTTTTAAACTACTAGAAACACCTGTGACCAGTAAAAAAGAAATATTAGGAAGGCCCAGAGGTCTACATCTGCCTAAGCAACTTGTGTCTAGAAGCAATTTAATTCTGTATTGATTGTATTACAACTAAAATAAACTAAGATCCACAGTGAGGCAGTCCCTAAAAGAACAAATTGTATCAATGCCACAGTGCAAGAGCTCCCAGTGTTGGGCCGACACCACCATGGTATCTATGCAGAGATTTTGCCGTTGTCATTTTGAATCTAGATCTATATCATCAGAAAAAATCCATCACCATTACAATGCTGAGGTTTGTGAGCATGACAATGAGTCCAACATGTTTGATGCAACACAGTAGGCTCTGGCAGCCAACTTTAAAATGGAATAAACCACCCTGGAAAGTATGCTTCCAATTCTGGGCACCACTTACAGATGTTAAATTAGCAAGAGAGCAGGAGCTGCTGGGTTTAACTTCTAAGTTAAGTGTCAATCAGATGCAGTAGCTGAGGAGAAAGGAGTTTCACCACTTACTCCCATCTTGAACACAGGGGTGCTACCTTAGAGATTATGATCTGCTCCTTTTCCAACACAGTGAGCTTAAGGTGACATGCTGATAGGAAGTATGCCTTGCTGACTGATCTGAGGTGCTGTATAGAGGAAGACGAGACCCCCAGCTCATGAGATTCCAGAAAACATGGCGCTGCTCTGGCCCAGGTCGAATGACCAAGAACACTTGGGAAGAAGAGGAGAGTTATGGTGGTGACTCTGGAGGGAAAGGTGGTGAACCCCTGTTAGAAGGGAGGAAATGGACAGTAGTAGGCTCTTTTCATATACATTCTGGAAGCTGATGAGCAAAATAGAGAACTATTTTCAGAGTTGGTATTAAATTTTAACAACTCATTTAAACAAGGCAACCACATGGAAGAATCTGTTCAGAGAAAATCGAAAAACCACACACAGCAGCTGAGAGGGAGTGTGTGGCATGCTATGTGACATCAGCGGAACCAGCTTTGTACTTCTAGGAGAGATCAAACTCAACAACGACCCTCAAAATAAAGAGCATTGTAGCTGGGAAGGCAACCAAGTCTTTGGATTAAAGAAAAATAGAGTGACAATAGCAACAACTATGGCATGTGTGTCATTTTTATACTGATACTCGATGGTGTAATTATTCTGATTTTCTTAGGGCTATGACCACATAGTTTGCACTTGTGCGAAAACGCTGTTTATGCAAGAACAGAAACTGTATTACGCAACAGTCAATGCACCACTCACAGAAACTGGATGTTTATTTTCTTGGCATCTGTGCTTACCTCTCATGGTTATACCTCATTACTAGACCGGACAATCACAATGGAAAGCTGTGAGATGGTGAATTCATGAATCTTGCAATAAACTTCAATGCAAAAGTCACTTGAGTAGCACACGTAAACCTATCGTTATTACGAGAAATGTGTACTAAGTGAGGAAAACCTTTGCTTACTCCTACAAGTAATGCCAGCTTAGTGCATCCCTGTTGTACCCCAAATGCTCCTATTGAATTCTTCAGAAGTATTCCAAGCAGATTTTGCTTGGATAATTGGTAGCGTATTAGCGTTTTTTCACATCAGATCAACATCTAGTTCTCTCCTCTGCCTCTTTTTCACCACATGACAGAAGCCACTCTGTCGCTTTCAGGTACTTGCACTACCCCAGTCATTGTGCATTATATTACCATACCACTGGCTGTGCCTCTCAGTTCATGTTCCAAATGATTGTGTACTCATTCCTGGTGTACAGCGCAGAGCAATTCCTTGAATGGAATTACTGTCTATTAAAAAAAGTCCTGCCACTCTGAAATAGCACTTACCTTGTGGCTCGCTTCCACCTGAGCCTTTAGAATATTGCTCTTTATGTCAGCAGGAAGACGCACAGAGGTCGCCACTGGGCTCTCTACAGAGTTATTTAGACACTTCTCTGTCAGCTTCACCACATCTTCCTAAGAAAGAAAAACATGCCTCTTTACAAATGTACTCCCATACAGGATTTACATGGCATATGTATCAGAATTTCAAACAAGAAACAAGAGAGAAGAGCCGAGTTCATCAGAATGGTGAATATTCCAAGGGGCTGAAATTTCCCTGTAGCGTTTATAGATTTATAAAAACGGAGTCTTACACTGCTTTACATGGGATTAGACAGTTAACAATGAATTAGGGGAGATTACATCATTAAAAGGGAATTCAGCATAGGATGAGCAATAGGACCAGCTTTAGGTACACAATATTGATATATAAAACATACAGCGAACCTGAAGGTGTCATGATCACAATTTTGAGGATTTAACTGAGAAAAGTAGATAGGTTAACATGACTGGCTGATAGGTTGTTGGAATGAGATTTCTAGGTGCCTATAGATTCCTTGGTGTTAGTGTTTGAATAACATGTTTCCTTTTTAAATGTCTAACACAAAGTTACTGTCCTCATATA
Source organism: Triturus cristatus (assembly GCF_964204655.1). Classification (NCBI taxonomy): domain Eukaryota; kingdom Metazoa; phylum Chordata; class Amphibia; order Caudata; family Salamandridae; genus Triturus; species Triturus cristatus. The sequence goes on from NC_140583.1 coordinate 1,108,318,740, forward strand.
AGAAGGGGTAGAAGTCCATATCCTGGGAGCACTACCCGAGAAGGACTACTTCAGAGTTTTAGCCATTCATAGCTGGAGTTTCGAGGAGGAAAGTTTTAGATCTCCTCGGTGGTAGAACTACTGAGACCGGTTTCCTAGTAAGACAATTTGGTGTGCCTTTCTGCCGTGCCCAATGAGTGGTGCACAACTGAACCCATTACTTGCTTAGAAGAGGATCCATTTCAAAGAGATTAGAATAGGAGACATAATATTTAATTTTCTTGATCCAGAGACCAGTCAGACTGGGTGTAATGTGGTTTTGAGGGAGGCCAGGTTTAATTTGGGAATCCAGAATACTAAGTAGATACAATATTACTCTCTTTGCAGTACGGAGCCAGACCAGAATGTCTGAAATAAAGCTCTGATCAACTGTTTGATACCTATAAAGGAGAGCAAGATGAAACTGTGCTCCCTTCACAAGACAAATCAAGTGCTTGTCCAGGATGGAGAGCAAATGGTTGACTGTGTTCAGGTTGCTGTTAAGACCACATCTCTCTTTTAGCCATCTTTGCATCTATATGTTGTAACTGGGGGATGAGGTGAGGAGGAGTTTCATTTTTATCAGCTTATGCTTCCATGACTGATTGTCTAAGAAATTGAGAGAACACAGATGTCCTTTGGAGACCATATTCTTAAGTCCAGTTGCGTGTAAGCCACGTGGAAATAAATATATTGTCCGGATGGAGCCGAGTGGTTCCATGTAGATGCAGTTTCAAATAGTTTTTGGGAGATTTTTAGCGGGGTCAACTTCTACCTTTGAAATACAAGATATGGTTTTGAAAGTGCTTTTTTGTAGCTAATTTTTTTTTGATAAAGTAGAGACAGGTTCACTGGAGAAGGGTTTTGAATCCATCTTTGTTCAGTGGTTTGAAGGCTTTTCTCATCTTCTAGAACCATACAGCTCATTGTTGTTGGATTTTTCTAAGTTTTAGGAACCATCTCACTCAAGATTCCACCATGGTTTACGTGTTTTGTGCTTTAAGTCAAGTTACTTCTAGTATTAAATGGTTGTCGTATATTGCAAACAATCCTTCTGTGGAAGAGGGCCCCATATGTTTCTTACTAAGTACATAGGTCTATTTAGTTGTCCAGGTTAGTTTTAGTCTAGTTCAGCGAGAAAAGGAGGAGTGAGTGATCAAAGCAGCACTGGCATGAACAAATCTAGCTTCAGTTTTTCTTTTACAGTAAAAAGATCCAATGTAGAGCCTTTTGCTTGTGTGGGTTAAGTGCAACTATGAGAAAGAGTATTGTTGTCCAAGAATGCCAAAGAGACTAGTTGTGAGTTTCTGGTTGCCCCGGTACAGGTTAAAATTTCAGACATAAATGTTGCTGTGCCCACTGATTTTGTTTCAGTAAAGAATTCAATTAAAATTAATTGTTAAGCAAAGGTTGTGTTGTTTCTGCTGGTGGTAGATAAGAAGAAGCTTAATTGGATTGGGGTCGATCAATTGTATTTCTACTGATGGACATTCAATCATTGAGTATTGTTCTATTAGGATGTTTCTGTAATTGAGAGTGTCCTTGTGTATGACTACCACACTGTCCGCTAATGAACAAGTTACTTACCTTCGGTAATGCGCTTTCTGGTAGGTACTCAAACCACAGACTTCACATTTTGAATATACCTCAGGTCTCAAAATGGACCAGGAAACTTTCCAGTACTTCTGCGTGCAGATAGGTGCCATCATGCCGCTCTGCATCAACATCGGTAAAAGATGGCAGAGACAAGCAGAGTTGCATATAAGCACTACCCATGCGCGCTGACATCAGTTACTTTCAAGGCTGTCCACGCCCCCCAGATGCAGAAACCAGTAACAGAATGGTTTGGACTAGTTTGCAGATCTCTAAACTTGACCTTTTTAGGTTGAAAAGAGTCCAGTTCACAGAATGAGGAGGATTGGAGGGTTGGTGAGTAAACTGCTGTTAGATGGAGTGTCTACCAGAAAGAGTTATCAAAAGTAAGTAACTTGCATTTCTAACAGCAGAATCCTTACCTGTTAAAACTATACCAAAGCAGTATGCCCAGTGGAGGGGCTGTTGGGGTATGCCAATAAGTTGGCTCTAACCAATAGGTCCTGCAGGACTGTGTGGGAAAATGCCCATATTGAAATAATTGGCTATTCTGACAGTAGTGGTTCGTGAACGTATGTACTAATGACCATGTAGTAGCCTGGTAATTATCCAGAACAGGCTCTCCGCATGGCAACACAGTGGTAGCAGTATTGGTTCTGGTGTAATGAGTTGGCAAACCTTCTCTGGGTTACTTCTTAGTCAATGCCAATAGGCCAATTGCAGACTGTAATGCAGAGCATGATTCACAGTGGGTCCTCTTCTGCAATGCACTTGCCCTTCTTTGCTCCAGCGAATCCACAAAGTGCTGTTCATCCACACAATGTTCTCTGGTACGACCAATGTAAAAGCGAAGAACTCTTAAAGGACCCAGAAAATTAAGCTTCTCTTCCTCAGACGGGCGAGGTGGAGTGAAGATGGTCATCAGTGATATTTTGCCTGATGTGAAATGGCATTATCACTTTCGAGAGGAAGGAGGCCCACGTTTTTAAGGACCAGTTTTGTCTGGGTAAAAACTGGTGTATGGCAGGCTGACAGAGGGTGTGTAGCTCACTCACCCACCAAGCCAATGTTATAGCAACAAGAAAGATTGTCTTGAGGGGCAGGAGAAGTACCCTAGGGTACAGCTATGCAGAACTTCAACCAAAGTGCATATAAGAAACTAAAGTACCAAACTCACGTTCCAGTGGAGCAACTACATTTTGTAAACCTTTCAAGAAACGCATCACAACAGGTGACTGAGATAAAAGAAGGCTGATTGAGCAAACGCATACAAAGCCAACAAGTACCCTTCAACTGTGCCCAAGGCCTTGCTCGGCTAAAGAATGAAAACATCACCTCGTTGGACAGCTTGATGTGAGGTGGGTCAATCTGGTTGTTAGTACACCAACTAACAAATCTCTCTCAACAGCATGAGTGTACAGATTATGTAATGGGCTGCCAAGATGACACCAGCAACCTTAGGTGGTAGGTCAAAAGCAGTCAATTGCTAAAATTCAATCTCAAAGCTTAGAGACTGAAAACTGTGCAGGCTGGGATGCAGAACTGTGCCCTGCTGCTGTGACAGAATATCAGTCTGAGGTGGCAGACAAAGGACAGATGTTCATTGCCCAGGCGTTTTAGATCCCAAACTCCCCTTACCCAATTCAGTGCCACTAGGACGACTTGGGCCTTCATGTTCCTAATCTTCAATACTTTGTGCACCACTGCAGATCATTCGCAGTTCCCTTCAAATTGTGGACGTAATCTGAAAGGTCCCCATTATGCTGTACTCACTGGGATTTCAGATCCTAAAGCAAAGCCTACATGTGACACCTGGCGTGCTTGACCAACAGGATGCAGGAGGCCATCACTAATCGAAGTCTCAGAGTCATCCTCACTGAGCTGCAAGACAGAGGATGAAACATCAGGATCATAGCCAACATGTCCTGGACTCTCTGTTCCTGGTGGAAAGCTTACACTGCACCATGTTCAGAACGGCCCAGATGAAAGGGAACATCTGTGAACGAGACGTTGGCATGCGGATAGTGAACCTCCCCAAGGTTCGCCGTAGTCTAGAGACAGAGGTCTAGAGGTGGATGACGACTCCCTGGGGCGAGCCTGCTTTCAAGAGCCAGTTATCAAGGAAGAGGATGACTGGGACCCCTGACGTCCAAATATGCACTTTAACCGCCACCATCACTTTCGTGACACCTCAGGGACACTAGTGAGGTGGCAGGGGAGCACAGCAAACTGGAAATGCTAAGGCCTCACCATGAACTGCAGGTAGCGCCTGTGGCCAGACAGAACAGGGGCATGATAATGAGCATCCTGCAGATCCAATGCTGCCATCCAGTGGCAGGGTTGAAGGCACTCAAGACCTGGCCAGGTTGAGCATCTTGAATATTTCCTTCTGCAGGAAGGCATTGAGAGGGTTACGGTCTAAAATAGGACAAAGTACTCAGTCCAGAACTGGCACTCCTCTCTATAGCTTATGTGAACAGAAACATCTGCACTTCCTGCTGCAAAAGGGACAGATGATCCTCGGTCAACAGTTCTAGGGATGGTGGTTGCACATTGGGACGCAATGAATGGAAGGGCATGAACCCGCTGAACAATCGGTAGGACCTATGTGTCCAAAGTCACCGCCTGCCAACCCGGTAGAAAGTGCTGGATTCTGCCTCAGGGTGGCTGTGTTAAGTGAAGGACACATTAGGAGGTTTCGAGGCTGTGGTAAGCAGACGGGCTGAAGAATGGGCTGAACGCTGCCCCTGGTTTCCACGTGGCCTATGGATACAGCGGCCATGGCACATAAGGGGTGAGGAGTTTGCTGGACAGGCTGCATCTGCCACCTGTATTCAAAGTCAAGCCAAGGAGGGTATGCAATTGGTGGTGGGGCTGACGTGGAGGAGCGACCAGACCCAAAGAGCGTGATGTTTTCCTACGATGTTTAAAGAGCTCCAAGAACGGGTTTGCCTTTTCCCAAAGCAAGTAAGATCCATTAAAGGGTACCTGTGGATCTACAGAGGATCAGTGTTCCTAGATATTGATCTATTTCTTTCTTTAATAACTCCTAAACTACTTTACAGATGTACACAAAATTACAAAAAGTCTCTTTCTAGACCGGGATCCACCTTTCTGCAAAATTTGGCAAACATCCTTTCAGAGGGTTAGGCTGTAGTTGTGTCTAAAAACAACAAAATTCCCCATAGGCATTGCATGGGGAAAAAGCGTTTAGGGACCCCCCTTTTTCTCATCCCCAACTTCACAAATCACACACATGTATGGCGTGTTTAGGGGTGGGTAAAGGCGTTTTCAAGGCTTAGGGATGTGTAAGGGTTGTGGGTAGTAAGTATATATCCTTAACCCCATACCCCTAAACTCACCCACCCCATAACCTAAAAAAACTTACCACCCAATACGCTTACCCACCCCTAAACATGCCCTTACTCCTACAAACACACTTACCTGATATATACGGTTTCGTGTGTAAGGCATATACTTGGTAAAGACCTGCGTGGTAAAGGCAATATGTGGTAAAAGCATTGCATGGTAAAGGATGTGTGGTAAAGGCATTGTGTGGCAAATGCAGTATTGTAAAGGCTGTTTCCCTTCCAGGAGACAGCTGTCAATCACCAAACTTATGGATAAAAACACTTGTTTCCCAAATGTTTCAAAGTGCTTAAATTCCAAGACTATTGGAGTGGTCAAACGCATTTGGATTGACCTTACTTGCTGGGACCTGCACAACAAGGCTCTCAGGCATGGAACGGTGAGTCAAAAAATATCAGGATCCCCCAGGATAGGGCAAAGATGTAGTGTAATTTACCTTTTCACAGGAGGTCCAGAACAGGGTTTCACCCAGGCCCCAAGAAGAGCGAGAAGTAAATCAATTGTCTGGTGAAGTTTCCGGGCCACTGGCTTCCTGGAGATCTTCATACCATTCTCAATAATGCATGTAGTGTGTGGGCCCTTCCGTGAAGCAAGGGCAGGGTATCGGCCCAGTTAGATCAGGGAACAGAATCGGTCAATGTTGAAGCACTGCAGACTATATAATTGAGCATCGATGCGCCAGGATTAGGCTAGGACTGCGGCACCAGTATTGGAGTCTGCATCAAAGCTGGACTGGAGTCAGTAGGGGGTCCAGAGGGTCCAACTGTTGCCGATGGAGGACTCGCCAGCAGAGTCCCAGATGGAGGTTCTTGCAGATCATTGGGGCCTGCAGACACACCAAAGGGAGCTGGTACCAAGCCAAATAGGTGCAGGATGACTTCACTGAAGTTTTTGCTTTAATGCGGCTTTGTCAAAAGGCCCGGAAAATAAGGTTGGCTTGGAACAAACATTGGAATCGTCTATTAAGGGGATCAGCTTTGAGTGCAAGACAGTGTTGATGCCCTTGCACATTCTCTGGTGTTTGAGAGTGCCAGGAAAGAGCAGGGTACCGCTTAGGCTTTTCTTTCTTCTTCAACTTACCAGAAGACCGAGTGTGATGAAGACACACCACAGGAACAACTTTGGGAGCGAGACCAGGATCTTCCCCTTCAATCTCAACTGGTCACGTCATGGAGTTTTTTCTGCTGCTTGGCGGCGTAGAATTTGGTTTCACGTTGCCAGATGGCCTTGGGATTCATCAACATGCAGTCACTGTAGGTCTTGGAGTCATGTTCCGATTCCAATCACCATAGGAAAACCAGATTGGGCTGTGTCACAGACATTTGGTTACAACAGTCCCTAAATGGTTTGAAGCCTGTTCTAGGGGTAATATTTTAGCTAGCATTATAAAAAAAATATATTCTTGGCAAAACGATCTCAAAGTGAAAAGACGTCTGGTGGCGCGCAAAGAAAGGAACTGATTTCAGCACATGGTTTGTGGATTATATGGGACTGCACGTAGGGGTACTGCTGAAGAATTCCCACACCTGGGGAATATTCAAAAGGTGGAGAATATGTGGTTAGACGTATCTCTTAGAATTGCTATCAGCAGTCAGTCCTGTCATCACTGGAGGACCTGATCGACAATACTGGATTGCAGTCAGGGCATTTCCTGCAGTATGCAGCCTTAGTGCGAACATTCAAGAGGCTATCAGGCATTTCAGATGCTGAATGGAACAAAATCCTGGTGTATCATAAAAAAAATTTCCGGCAGCACCGGAATGAAATACATACAACTCAATTACACACATTTGACGTACATGACAGCACAGGATAAGGGTGGTATATGGCAGAGACATGATGAACTGCCAAAGATGCGTTTGTGGACACAGATTTTATCCACATGACATAGGATTGTGCTGTTGTACCTAAATTCTGGGATGAGGTCTTGGAGTCAACGTGGGCAGTGGTGGGACATGCACTTGCCCACACAATAGAAACATGCATATTGGGTCTTTTCGCATGACCGCCCAGACAAAAAGTAGGTACCAGATTTGTGGACCTAGCGTTAGTTCTGGCCAAGAGAAGAATGGCACTCACCTGGAAACTGGCAAGGGGTCCCACAATAGATGACTGGAAACGCGACACACTGGGCGGAAGCCGAGGGGAGGGCCCTAGCTAGAGAAGAAGCAGGAGATATTCGGAGACACCCCCTGGCAGACCTCTGGAAAGGGGTGCTGGACATGTGGGAACACCCTGAGTGATACCAACCCCAATCAGGGGCAGTGGAAATGAGCTTGGGTTCAGACAGGGAACCTGAACTTCCAAACTGAGAAGAGGAAAGACTAGACCCCACACAACCTTGGCCCCCTCGCCCCTAGGTGCTACACCGTGAAGCTTCGAACTGAGCACACTTGTGAGTACTTGGCCTCTATATCACGTAGTAGGCTACTATTCGGGACTGAAGGGCAGTGTTCCTACCTGTCTCCCAGGCTGCCTACTTTCCCCCAACGACGTAATTCTTTTATACCCCCCCCCCCCCAGACTGATAGTTATTGTAATGCACCACAATGCATAGTTCATGGCTTATGTTTAAATGTATAATACATCATTGATTCATATCTTTAGGACACGACCATTTAGCAGCTCCCCTCTTCAAGTTGAACTGCATATATTAATAAGATAACAAATTAGTTACTGCACCACGACTCACTTTGGTACATCAGACCTCACTGAATAGACCTAGCTGGAATTACCCTTATGATGGAATCCATACATACAATGATAGACCGCGAAAAGAGGAAATATAGTGTGAAACATACTGTGTAAATCGATCGTATTTTACAATGATGCATCAAGGTAATTTGTACCAAGTGTAAAGTTACAAGCTGTCATACGCGAAGTTGATTATCCTAAATGCCAATAAAAATAGGTTTGAAAAAAAGAAGTATCTTTCAGAATTGTCAGTTCTATGTAGACAGATGGTAATTAACTTTTATCTATTCTAGCTTTCATTGCAGATCAACAATTACGTAAAAATTACTTTAAGGAGAAGGGAAATGTGTAACGCTTGAGACAGCTAAACTTTTTAATTTCTGACAGATTGTTGTGTGACTAGTTTGCATTTTTCTCTCTCTCTCTGCTCCTATCACCTAGGGGAGCCCTCTTGGTTGGTTTTATTGCCCATTTTAGTGTCCCACTCTTTTCGAAGGCCCTCAATGGGTTTCTAGATTGGGACCTGGCGGTTCCCCTGTCACAAGGATTCTTAATTGTATGATCTGATCTTTGTGTCATTGAGGAGGGTCGGCTTGGTTGATGGTTAATCATGTTTCCCAAGGCAGAGATCTTTGTGTCTGACCATGTGATGTAATCCCATTGAACAAATTAGGGTGTTAATTTTGGACTAGATGTTGGTGCCTGGGTTTTAACTGGGTTTGGATCAGATAGGTGTTTAGTCTCATTGTTAGGAAATTATTAATTTTTGATTGGAGGTAGAAGAGTGAAAATGTGGTATGGGAGGGCTCTGTAGGGGTGAGTTGATTGGAGACGTATGACAGGAATCGAGGGTGAATATTAACACTGGTCAAATGAGGACAGACAAAGGAAGGAACGTACCTAATCTGGGATTTTTCTATTTGTACAAGAGCATCTGAAACTAAGTCAAACACTTATAGATTCTCATCAGAGGCCTGGATCATGACTTTGCTGTGGTCATGAGAGCGAAATTTGCGCCTTGAGATGAATTGAGGATGAAATGGTGAGCTTCCTACCATATAGGATTTTGGCCTTCTTCGAATCATTGTGAGTGCAGGAAATCAATCCATACCATGGTGTGCTGAGTAAAAAATAGAGGATCAGGTGTTAATGTCAATTTTTATGTTACATAGCTGTCTGGAAGGAGTGTCTCTGGATGCTCCATCTAGTGGTTTAAGCTGGTTATACCATTCTTGTGAAGGGTAGGACAATATAGTATTTTAAATCAGTTGGTCCTTTACTGAAGATGTCCACAACAGGCTTGTTTGCAGTTTAAGTTGACTTGTTATGTTACAAAATTCTGTAAAAGCTTTAAACTAAGCATTGGCATAGCCAATAGGTCTCGCCTATGGGACCTTATCAGCATTTAGACTATAATACAACAATACACACAGCCTAACTTAGCTGGTAGCTAGGTCCCTTACAATAGCTCTAAAAAAGAATACATGTCTGTCACCAGGCAGCTTCAAGTTATTCCATTAATTAAAGCCAATGCCAGGTTCCCAGCTCCCATCACAAATGCAGATTGACCAGTTGTGCACATTTACATTTCTTCCAGTCAGCAATACCCATGCAAGAAGGCCACTTTAGCTGTCTGCCCTTCCCTCGGTTTCGCAGCATAAGAGACATCCTGCCTTATACTTCAGTCTCAGGGCTGCAGCGCCACAGGCTCTAGGGCAGGTGCCATGCTGTCCTGGGGCATAGCAAAGCACTAGGCTAGACGGGTGGGAGACACAAGGGAAGAACACGGCGGAGGCAGGGCAGTGGTGAGGGCACGGGAGGGAATAAAAAACAAGCCAACATGAATAAGGGTATATCTGACGACCCGTTCAAAAGTATATACGATAAATTCACTGTCAGCAAATGCAGTGCGACATGTTTTCATGCCGCTGGCAGACACACAGAAAGACAAGCTATACAGATAAGTAGCAAGTGACAAATGTAGCAAGCGCGGCCGCAAAAGTGAAAGCGACCGCACTAATAAGAAACATGATCCACAACAGATGGCACATGGCGCGCCGCTGCTCACTCCCGCAAGGTGGATGCGGTGGGAGTAAATTTTTTCAGAAAAGGTAGGACATGCACCTGCCTTTGGAAATTTGCGTGCTTTCATTTTTGAAAGCAACACGCAAAGGCTAATACAATGTGACAACCACACGCACTAGCTTTCAGAAAGTCTGGAGTGATTCCAAGAGGCCCTCTCCTAGAGCAGCACATGCGTGCTGCGCTAGGCTCGACCTAAAAAGGGCTAAGACAATGGTGAGATCTCGTTCAAGTCAATTACTGACCAAGACCACACTCTGTGTGCATTGACTAAGGTTATCGTTCCATTTAGTCAGACTTCGATGTGCCAGACCATAAATCTTTTGTATTCTACCCTTCACTATTTTAGTATGGGGTTAAAGCACAAGATTGAATTCTCGATATCCCTCCTGTCAGCACCTAACTGAAGATCATGGCAAGAAGCAAAGTAGTCTTTCACTTTAGGCTAGGATGGGCAAAGTCGTCTTTGTAAAGTCTTTTTTCTGTTCTGCTCAAGTCAGCTGGGCAAGAGGTCTTCACCCTGGGTGTTCAAACATCCTGATCAGCTGATTAAGATCCAAATGGCAGCATTGGAGGGGAGGATGGAAGTCTACCAACTCAAAGCGTTGGGTGGGAGTACTCTTTAGTGTCTCACCAGCTCCATTCTCCTTTAAACTGTACTTTAATCATTTTGAATTAGGTCTCTTTGAAAGCATGTAAAATCTTTGTATATTGAGATCAATGTGTACCAGACACTTGTGCGTTCAGTAGGGGCACAGCTACAGGCCTTTCAACCCTCAGCTCAAATCAATTTTGAGTCGGTGCAGGTAGGGAGGTTGCGGCAGGTACAAAGACCTAGCTGCATATCCTCATCTTGGCTCCGACAGGCTCTCTGCACTGCTGGATGGCAGAATAAAGAGTTAGTGTGTAATGTGAACACTCCCTTCACCTACCCATGTCACCACCTCCCTCTGGTCAGGTCAGCTGAATCCCCTTTGTCTATCTCTCTCCTCTATCCTTCTGCACCATGAACAAGTGATGAGATGAGAAGACCGTTTTGATTGCCAGGAGTCATAGGAAACAACCATGCATTGGCTTAAACTGTTTGTACATGAGAAATATAGTTACCAACTTCAGGTCCGAATGTAGGATGACAGAATGTTTTGGAGTAAACATGGGAATCAAACCTTTCAGAAAGTGAACAGGTGACTAGAAAAGGGAAGACTGATGTGGCAAATATAAAAATGACCAAATGCCTTACTTGTAATCCTTAACTATGCCCACCTTAAGACCCTGCTGGGTCAATGACAAAACAGTTCATCAGAAAGTTTGTCCTGCAGAGGATCAAGTTGATAGGTCCCACACAAGACCACAAACTTCTGGAGCCCATTGTAAATTGATTTCGTTGAAGGATGTATTTGCTGCAAAGATGACATCCATTACCTCAAAGTAAATCAGCTGTTGCTGCTCAATCTCCATGGAATGCCACTTGGCTGCCGAGACAGGCGGAAAAAATTAAAGGTATGGCATAGCCACTCTGAATAATCTGCAAAACCTATAAGACTGATGTGATGGATTTCGAGCCACGGATGACATATCAGATCCTGCACCCTACTGGCTGACACTGGGTCTGTGATGGCAAATCAAAGCAGACTGGATGCTGCTGCAGTACCGGAGAAGAAAGCCGCTGAATGAGGCCCCTGCTGGACGGAACTAGTGTGACCACCTCCACGTCCTCTGCCTCAAAAAGGCTGAGCTAACTGCTTCACCAGCTGAGACTGTTGACATTGCTGGTAAACTAGGCTTCTGGACTAACCTCTAAATTTTCTTTACTGCTGGTGGAATTGGCAGGTTGGCAACAAGGCTCATGCTGTGGCAAGATATCCTTAAATGGTTCAACCTCTATGTTAACTTTTTCTTCAAGCCTAGATTGACAAAGAGCATGTCCTTTAGTGATGCCCGGACATCCCCAGAAAATTAATGTGCCCACATCCAAGCTTGTCCTTTATGCACTACATTGGTGTTGATAATGTTGCTGTTTATCCAATCGGTGAAGTCCAGGCTTCATGCAATACATTTATTGCTGCATTCTGTCAACCCTGAATCGATTATGCAAGAGACAACAAGAAGTCTTCCAAGGCAACTGTCAAGGTCTTACAGCCATGTCCCACAAAGCATGGGTGCACCTGCCCAGAAGGTAACTTAGGCCAAGACTGGCAGACCAGAACATCTTTTTGCAAATGCACCAATACACTGATTCCCTGTCTGGGCAGTTCAGTAGAAATGCATCAGGATCCACCTTACTCAATGCATGCACCAAAAGGCCTTCAGACGTAGGGTATTTGTGTTAGAAAATTAGTACCACCCGTGGTCGGCTAGTGTCACCTGGCAATAGGCTGGCTGACCAGGGGAGCTGAGCATGGTTTTGACCAAGTGGGATGTCAGCAAGTGCCGTATCAAACAGCAACAAATGCTCGGCTGAAGACAGCTCAGGTTGGAGTATTTCAGCCAGCAAAGTGACTTTGGTTTTTACTGTAGGCATTTTAAATCTATGACCAAAATGGAGCTCTCTGCACTATTACTGCATAAAAGGCACTTTTTTCCTTTAGTGGACTAGGTGAGGAGTCCAGCTTGATCTCAGTGGGAACGGGGGTGTGGGGGGGGGGGGGGATCTTACCCTCCGGCATTTTTTAAATCTAGATTAAGTCTTATATCGTAGTAATGAGGTTGGGGGAAGATTTAGGAAGGAGGAGGTTGGAGCAGTGTCTCTGCCTCCTTTTCATGGAGAACATTTTACTGGATCTGGACTGCATCAGAATCGGGGCCATCAGGGTCTCCAGGCTGTAGTAATACTGGCTGCATCCTGGTAATGCTATAGCAAGAAACATAAGACTCACATAGGAAGACGTAGGCTTAGGATTGGCTCCCTCATCCAATATCTTGCATGGATCTTAGAGTCACAGGGGCAGCCTGAACCAGTGTCAGTATAGGCTGGTAAGTAGGGCTCTAGGGGTAGCCAGCACAGAGGGAGGGCCTTCGAGCAAAAAAGTGACTGGAGGCCTCTGAGGGGCACAAAGGTACACCAGAAGGATCCAACAGTGTCTGAAAAATCAGAAGGATGGCTTCTTCGAAGGTCACAATTTGCTGCAGGTCGACATCGACCGGTGTAATATGCAGCGTATTGAGACCAAGTATGGCAAAAGAGCCTGTTGTGTCACCCTGATTTCAAGTGGTGGACTCTTTCATGAATTTCTTGCACTTGGTCGCATTTTCAACTAACTTGAAAACATGTGACTTAGAGCGAGTGTTGAGACCACAATTTTGAAGGCATCCTTTTATTCTCAGCAAGGTAGATTTGTAAGTCCTCCTCACTAACTGCCGTCTGATACATTTCTCACACAACTTCACGTCATGATTGGAGCCCATGCCCCAGAGACACATGTATGATTCCATAACAGACATTTGCTTCCTTCAGTCATGGCACAGCTTGAATCCTCTCATCTTTGGGGGGGGGGAAGACATCATCCCTAGCACACAGTGTGAAAATGTTTTGGAATTGTTGGAAAACTGGGAGCGACGCTCCAGATCCGTGTCAAAGTGCAAGGAAAGAAAGGACTTCCGAGCACAAGGATTGTGCCTGTATGCAGCCCTGTTGCCTCCCTTCAAGGGTCATACAGGATCGCCACAGAGCCACCTGACGCCACCTGCCAGCAGCCACCTGACACCATCTGACAGAATTTTCTAGAGTCAGTCTGGCACCTGAGATATTCTAAACGTTAGGAGTCTCCATTAAGAGTTGTCCTTCAGAACAACATTTTGTTCAATATATTGTGCAAATACAGACTATGCCTATATTTGCCAATGTGCTCCTGGAGATCCCAGACAGTAACATTTAGCGATTTTAAAGGGAACGTTCTGTATGATACAAAGGATATTACGGCGAGTTTGTAGATATTTACGAGATTATTACTTGTTTATAATTCACAGCCATTCTTACTTAATATGACAAGAAATTGGACATTAGACTCCAACTACCAAGGTGATTTATTCTGGAGAATATCGGAACCAACAGCCACTAAGGGTGATGAAATTAGCAACTGGTAATCAAATGTCTCAAAACTACAACATGCAATTAATTACATAATGTTCCCTCTCTCCACTTTATTTCTTTGTATCCAATATTTTGACTCCCATTGCTGATGTATTTGAGGACTCTGCTGCTAGTTTCAGATTGTGCCATAAGGGAAAACATATAGTCAGTCAGTCAAGTTTATTCGATCAATAACATGATCATACACATACATAAAAACACATGACATACAATAATTCAATGATAATAAAAACCTAAAAGAGTGACAACATCTTCATAGTCCTGTACATCAAAGAGTGGTGTTAAAGGATCACAACTAAAATATATTACTTTTGAAATTGCTTTAAACCTAGAGTAAATATTAAAAAACTGCATCAGCATTAACAAATCAGGCCATGGCCGTCATTTCACACTGCAATCCCGGACTAACCTCTGTGCATACTTTCCCTATAGGTTCCAGAGTTCTGCTCCACTAAATTATTCTACTAATTTGGACCTCTGCCACCAGGCACAGAGCAGATATCTGGACAGTGTAAAGACAAGCCACCTTGTCGTATCTGATCTAAATGCATGTAGTGCATCTGAGGGACGTGAGAACGACAGCAAACGACAAGCCAGGATAATCCATGTTTTTCTCAGGGAAGCAAAGGCAGGACAGAAGAAGACAAAGTGTTCAATAGTTTCTGGGATTATATATATACACACACGCACACACATAAAAAACTAAATGAACGGGCTATTATAGTTTTGAGGGTGGCTATTACTCACTAAGCTGAATCCTGACACTGTTGTGTTGGCTGTCCAATGCCTGATTTAATTCCTTAAACGTTTCAATAAAACAAAAGCATAAGATTAGCACATGGAGCTATGCTACGCAAAACGCCGAGGGTTCAACAGGCATTTGTGCATGCTTTTGCACCCCTCTGTCATTTTACTATTACAGAAGGGATTGCACAGACTTCAGTGGTACTTTTTATGACCAAAATTATGCAATAGCAGTGTGGGTTATTCAATGTCGTACTAGTGTGCTGTGTCTTGTCAATGTATGTTCTACCTATGCTCAACCTTTCATGACCCCACTGCTTAGAAGTCACAGCCAAAACAAATTCTTCGCAAGTCTTGCACATATGTTCAGATCCACTTTACTGAAGTATTAGGTTTAACTCAATTGCACATTAGCACAGCAAACCAAAGGAATTCTAGAAAGGTTCATTTTATTTTAGTTATTTGTAACATGCTTAAAATGTAATCTATTACCTAACCAGCTGATATCTACTTTCCTTGCGCTATAATAAGAGAGAATGAAAGCCAGAGCAACTTGCAGTTTAGAGTTTCTTAGGGAGAAGAGGCACACTGTATACCTTGCCGGCAGCAAAGGCGATCTTTATCATTGGAGGAATGAAGACAGTGTTCCCTGCGAAGAGCAAACACACGCTGCAGTAGCGGTCTTCCTTCACGACTCTGCTTCAGGCGAGATGTAACATCTGGAAAGTGAACTGGCAGTAGGTGAGACCGTCTTGGTCAGAATCTCGTGCAATATTGTGGGAGAAGGTCCTCTCCTTACAAGCGGTCAAGTGGCAGTCCTTGTATATTAATTCTTATCAGAAATTGAAATTTTGGACATAAGTTCAGGAATGTCCGATATAGATTATATCCATCAAGGTGTGCATCCCAGACACTTCCTTACGAACATATAACGTAAAAGGACATAAATTCAGACTACAATATTTCAGCTATGTCTGTATTTGTTCTTATTGGACTGTGCCATGGTGAAAAGTAGACACTTGTCCCAGAATAATATTGTATCAGGTGTTATGACTTGATACTTTCACAGTTCTTAGAAAGATACGGTCAGACAACATCTGTGCCAAATGGCAGACATGACAAGGATTCTATGTCAGGACCGGAGGCGAGGATTATGCTATTCTTTCTTCACTTTATTGAATAGCAGCCATTTGTAGTCAACCAAAACAAACCACTATTCCCATGAACCATAGGTAATAACAAAAACAATAAAGTGTCCCAGTCTAGAGTGTCCATATTTGCACCAATCACAGGCTCCCAGTGTGTAGGTAGTCCCTTGTCTCTGCCCATTCCTCCTCTTTCTTCGCTGCTTGCAGCCAAGATAAGTCCCACATTTATTTCTCTCATTGTAGTTTGACTTTTACTTGTATTTTCCTATTTTAATATTTACTGTGATGTTGTTGCAGCGTTTTGTATTGCGATTGCCGCGCTGATTATTGAGCTGTGATTATTTATTTGGCGCGTTGCGCGGTATCGTTTTAGCAGTGTCCCTCACAGCGGTCTTTGAGCGGCGCGCGCGTTCGATTTGACGCGCTCGCTAATTTTTTCCATTTTTATTGTGCCGTTAAGTTTTTTGCTTGGTTGCGAGTCCGCCGCTACTCGGCGGCTCGCGTGCGGCTGTGGGAGCATCTGAGCTCCCTAGCGGCCTTGTATTGTGGTGCCTGCGATCCGCGGTGACGGCGCTGCCTCGTTAGAGGGCGCTTGGGTCACGCGCTTGACGAGACGTGCGTGCTCCTGATTCCGCACATTCCAGACATCGCGTCGGAATCCGGAGCACCATCGCCGCGTCAGCCTGGTCGGTACTTGCCTGCAGAGACACCCTTGACTTGGGTCGGCCTGATTAGAGGGAATTATCCCTTTGTCAACAGGAGCTCGGTTTTCCTGTGCGCTTGCATTTATTACGCCCCTTGCACGCCTGTGTATACAGGTCTGTACCTGCCGTTAGGCAGTGTTGGCATTATTTCTGCTCTAGTGGGGGTCCGTATTATTTAGGCCAACAAGGCTCCTCTTGGAGGGGTCGGTACTGCAGTTAAAGTCCGCAAAGGACCCGTTTTTACTGCAGGCTGCCCTTTAAATTAATTGGCACCAGGGCTGTTGGGGTCCAAGGGCTGCGCCTTTGTGTTTTGTGTATTGCCCACCTGATTAGGCGGTCACCCAACCCCCCCTTATTGGTTGAGGTACACTCCCTCACCCACTCACTGCTTTGTTTTCCCTGGTAGTTGGTAACATGGAATACCATGAGGATGTTTATGAGGATGACCAGTGGGAACAAGATCCTCTGGCAGCCCTTCAATGGGATGATGATTTTTATGACGCTGTAGACTCGTCCATCCTCAAAGTGGTGGAACAGGCTATAACTCCTCTTGAGCAGAGGTTGGTGAGTAAAATAGACCAAGCCTGTGATCGCCTGGCTAAAGCTTCACAGGGTCTTTCTACCTCCCCTTCTTCTGTCCCTCCTACGGATCCTCAGCTGGCGTGGGCAGTGATGCTTTTGACCGCCTCAAACAGGCATTTCTTGCCAGTACTGTCCTGCAGTTGGTCCCCCCCTGCTACCCGGCTACCCCTGTGTCGCCCCTGTTGGGGATGATGACCAGGGGGATGATGATGTTGCTGGGCCCTCGCGGCCTTGGCGCCCTTCCCGCCCAGACCCTTCATTGGGTGCACAAAACCTTTGTGCTGATATGTTGGATCCCGATGATGTGCTTCATCCACGCTCCTCTGACTGGGCCCCCTCGGATAAGGTTGCTCAATATGTGGCCAGTCGTATTCCCCACCCACTTGAACCTGCGACTCGGAATTGTTTGAGGGCGGAATGTCCTCGTCCCTCGCTGGAGGGGAAGGTGGCCGCTACGCTTGACATCGACTCGAGAATGGCCACCTTCCTCCAGAAGTTTATCAAAGACCCTAAAAAAGGCATTGATAGGTCCTGGCGGGCATGCCAGGACAAACTCCTTGATATCTTGGGCCCGGCTAATAAGATCTTAGACATGGCGGAGGAAGCCAAGGCTTCCGAGTCCCTCATCTCTCCAGAACATCTCTCCTCGTGGGCTCAGCGTGTGGTGGTGGTGTTCCTGGGTAACGCGAACTGTGCTATATTCACGTAACGGCGCAGGTCCCTTCTGATCAAAGTAGACCCGAAGTTGGGGGACCTGGCCGATTCGGAGGCAGGCGCCGTGGCACAGGGGGGCCTCTTTGGCGATCCTTTTATTAAGGGACTGGGGAGGTTTGCTAATACCTTTACCTCCCTAGACCGGGCTCAGTCCTCTATAAGGAAGGTATTTCGCCCCCCCGGATTTTTCGAGGTGCCGGACGAGGAAGGGGCCGCTTGTCTGGCAGGCCCAACCAGAACAGGGGACAAGGCTCCGGTAGCGGGCAGTACCAAGACCAGGCCCGCTTTGGCAACTTTTATCCCACCCGCGGCAAAAGAGGCAGGAACAGAGGAGGCAGAGGAGGTGGAGTCTCCAGTTCTTCCGGTGAGTGTTCTCCCTTCTTCCCTTCTAAAAGTGGGGGACCGGCTGGCGGGTTTTTTCCCGACCTGGAGTTCCATCACCGGGGACGCGTGGGTCCTGCAGACCGTGCAGGGTTTCCACAGAGTTTCTCGGGACCCATTTGCAAACTGTGCCTCCCCGTCCACTCTGTTTTTCCGCCGCAGACTCTGCGTTGGTCGACCAAGAGATACATTCTCTCCTAGAAAAAGACGCTATTGCTCTAACACAGGGGTCTCCAACAAGTAGCTCGGGAGCTACTGGTAGCTCGCCAGTACCTTCAAAGTAGCTCTCTGAGGTGAAGTCAAGCCAAGTATCAATTTCAGAGTAGGTGCCTATTAAAGAAGGCAGCACTGATCATCTCAAGACCCTCAGAGTGACAGCCAGCCAAACTTATCACAGTGACTCATACTAATACTCAAACACACACTGTGCCAGCTTATAGGACCTGCTACATGACAGTCTGTATCCAATCTCAATATAATTAAGCCACAAGGAGATTGACCATGTTGCAGTCCCTTCTTTAACAGTCACAACATGTGTTTGAACAGTGCACCAACAAAAACGTATGGTAGCAGTAGTCTGAGCTGTAATCAGTGCTGACCCACCAAAGTGCGGGACTGCAGGAGTCAGAGTAAAAATGTGTCAGTTAGATGCATGATCAGCTCAAGACCTGAGGAGAACAGGGTATGATCCAGACCAGAGAAAATTAAGAGATTCATCAACATTTATGTGTGTGCCCATAATAAACACTATTGCTTCCTGAAACTATGCCCGGTGCCAAGCACCGCCAAATATATATGCTAGCCCCATCATAAGAGTGTTATATTTGGCATAATTGTGTCCATTCCTGACATAATAGTGCCAACGGCATAATTGTGGTCATCCTTGACTATTTTAGTATTTTTGGTCTAGTTGTGGTATGCTGGCAGCCATCATAGACCTACTCTGAGCATGACTGGCCTATATGTACCTATTCCTGGCATATTAATAGTCATGACTGATATGTGGTCTTATCCCAGATCCTTCTGGTTTCCAGCCTTGGCACAACTGTGACCCTAGTGTAATGGTGGGCATTACTGGCATAATTCAGGCATCTGTGGTGCTATGGTGAGCATCCATTATGATATAATGGGGTAACCCACAATTGTCCAAGGACCTGGGTATCGCTTGGTATAGGAAACAACTGTCCTAGACTTCTTTAAAGCTACAATTCAGTTATGAAAAACATTCATTAGTCAAAGGGCATCCGGTACATGTAGAATTATTTAGTTACTTTTATAACAGATCACCATAGTCAATGCTCCAAATAGAGAAAAGAGGTTGCTCCAAGGGGAGTGTGAAAAAGGAAAGTGTTCGTGAGGTACGACAGATTTAAAGGAGGGGAATCCAAAAGGCAAATTCAATAACCAATCAATTACACATTCTGGTATCCTTAGTAAAACTGGTCGTGGTTCATAGTGGCACCAGTTTTACAGATAGGCCAGTCCCTTATGGATTTACAAATATACATTTCATGATTTTCTGATGATGCACAGAGAACATTCATCTGTGAAAAGGCAGGCTAGGATGATATCAGGTACAGGCAGACTGGGGGAGAGTGTCGATGTTTCGACCCTGATGCATTGAGGTTAATTTATATCCTCTGCAGGCAGGTCTTCCTCAGGGGCTGTATCTTGACTGTACCTCACCCTAGGTTGCCTCCCCTCCCCCCGTCCTGAGGAAGGCCCGCCTGCAGAGGATATAAATTACCCTCATGCCCTTTGACTAATGAATGTTTTTCATAACTGAATGGTAGCTTTAAAGAAGTCTAGGACCATTGTTTCCTATACCACCGGTGAGCATCCATGGCATATGACTAATACCTGGGAATTCAAAGTAGTCTGTCCATATGAGGCATTTGTACATGGGAGTACATGATAATGACAAGCTGATGTTTTGAGACTGTGCATTTCTCAAAAACTGAAAACTGATATTTTAAAGGCAGTTTTAGTTTTCAAAAATGGGGTTTCTTCTGGAAAATTGAGTTTGTTTGCCCACAGTGCAAAGTAGTATTAGATAGGAAGAATGTGCATTTTCAGGAACTGGTGAATGATAATTCAAGCTGAGCTCGGGAGACGTACTGCTGTGCTTATGGCCTTTGTGCCACTGGACATGTCAAGATTTGAATGTTACTTCATAAGTCATGGGGAGGCATTTAATATTGAAGAACTTGTTCCCAGCATTTCTGCTGGTAACCGCACTTGGTATACTTGGGTGGCAACTACTGAAAATCTTGCTTTGGGTGGTCATAGTGTAGTCACTATTTTACAGGTATAGAATTTGCTAGTAGCTCGGGAAGACTTTCCTTGAGCAGAAGTAGCTCTCACTACAGAAAAGGTTGGAGACCCCTGCTCTAACATCACTTCATCCTCACGGGTTTGTCAGCAACCTCTTCTTGGTGGACAAACCGGACCGGGGAAAGCGGCCAGTAATAAATTTGCGCGCGTTTAACAAGTGGTTAGTTTATCGGCACTTCAAGATGGAAGGCATCCATCTGTTGCGCGATGTGTTTCGGCCCAACGATTGGATGGCACGTCTCGACCTCAAGGACGCCCATCTCACGGTCCCGGTTTTCCCGCCTCACCGTCGGTTTCTTCCGTTCTTATGGAGGGGCGAGGTTTACGAGTTCACCACTCTCCCCTTCGGACTGTCCTCCGCTCCTTGGTGCTTCACCAAGGTTCTTCGTCCGGTCGAACGGTTGCAGACGTCAGGCATAAAACTCATTGTCTACCTGGACGACCTTCTTCTGATGGCGCAAGACCCTCGAACGCTCTCGCGGCACTTGCAGACAGTCGATCTCCTGCAGAGCCTCGGGGTTGTCATCAACGAGGCCAAGTCGACCCTAGTCCCGTCGCAGATGGTTCTTTTCCTCGGCTTTACGATACTCTGTGGCGTCCACCCTGAGCCTTCCTTCGCGCAAGATGACGAAGATTCGTCACGAGATTCGGAGGTCTCTATCCCAGTCTCAGAGCTCCCTTAGACAACTTGCTCGCATTATCGGTCTTCTGTCTGCCTTCATTCAGGCGATTTTTCCGGGCCCGCTCCACTACAGGGCCCTTCAGCGTCTCAAGGCGGCGCACCTGCGCAAAGGCCTTTCTTATTCTCACAAGCTGGCTCTGTCAGAAGAGGCCAGGGAGGAGTTTCAATGGTGGCTCTCGCACATGGAGGCGTGGAATGGGCGGGCCATTTTCGGATCAGTTCCAGATATGGTTACAGAGTCCGACGCGAGCAGATCCGGCTGGGGCGCGCGGTGCGGCGAGTTTGCCACAGGAGATGTGTGGTCTCCGTCGGAGCAGAACTTGCACATCAACTGCTTGGAGCTTTTGGCAGGATCGTTCGCGATCCAGTGCTGGACCAAGGACTCCATACGGTCCTGCGTCCTCCTCAGAATGGACAATGTGTTGGCGGTCTGGTACATTAACCATCTAGGAGTCGCGCGCTCAAAGGCTCTCTCAGATCTAGCAGCAAATTTTTGACAGTACTGCCTGGATCATCGGGTCTTGGTCACAGCGGAGTACCTTCCGGGCCAGGACAATCGAGTGGCGGACCTCCAGTCGCGGCATTTCCACGACGGGAGTCTCTGGAACTTCACCCGGGAGTGTTTGCAGATCTCCAGAACCTCTTGGGGCCCTTCTTGGTGGACCTTTTTGCCTCGCGCCTGGATCACCAGCTTCCACGTTTCTTCAGCTGGCGCCCGGATCCCCTGGCGGAGAAGTCGGATGCATTCCTGCAGAATAGGGGGGAGGAAGCGGGTTATGCCTTTCCCCCGTTTGCCATGATCACACGAGTGACTGCCCAGGTTAGGCGTCAGAAAGCGGACGTGGTGCTCATCTCGTCGATTTGGAGATCGCAAGTCTGGTTTCCAGTTATACTGGAACTTTCTTGGGATTCTTCAATCCCACTACCCCTGTTTCTGACTCTCCTCCTCGATCAGACAGGGAATCCTCATCCTCTTATCGATCAGGGATCTCTAACCCTCATGGCCTGGTGGATTACAGGGGACAATGGACGGTCGCGGGCCTTTCGGAACCGGCTGCGGCGTTCATGGCTAGAGCCTGGGCTGACAGCAACGTCAAAAGATACTGGTCATCCTGGGGTCAGTGGTGTCGTTGGTGTATGTGACGGAGTGTCAATCCCGTGGCAGCGGATTTGACCTCCATTTTAAATTTCTTAGCCTCTCTGGCGGAGGAGGGTTTGGCCTATCGGACCGTCAATACCTTTCGCTCCGCTATTTCTGCTGGGCATACCATGGTTGATGGCTCTCCTGTGGGGGGAGCACCCCTTGGTCTGTCGTTTGCTCCGTGGTATCAGTCTGTCACTGCCCCATGAACCTCGTTCCTCCCAACTATGGGATGTCAATAGGGTGCTGAATTTGCTGCTGTCCTGGCAGCCAAATAGGTACCTTTCTAGGAAAGAGCTTACCGCGAAATTGGCTATGTTGCTTTGTCTGATCTCTTGCAGACGGGTCTCGGATGTTAGAGCCCTGGATGTCTCGGGTAGGATCTTTTCCCCTACTATCCATAGGCGCACTAAGTGTGATACCAAGTCCATCTCGTATCCTGCGTTTCCGGATTCCCCTAAATTGTGCGTGGTTGCTTGCCTCAAGGCGTATGAGGAGATGTCGGAGGAGTTCCGGCCTCCGGGAGAACGTCAATTGCTCATTTCTTTCAAGAAGCCTCATAGGGCTGTCTCGTCTCCCACGATTGCTCGGTGGGCGAGATGGGTGATGCACGAATCCGGGATCGACTTGCATGCGTTTGGAGCACATTCTGCGAGAGGGGCAATGGCCTCTAAAGCATTTACCCTGGGAGCTCGTCTGGAAGACATTCTGAATGCCGCAGATTGGTCTTCAGACTCTACTTTTAGGCGGTTTTATTTCAAACCGGTTATTGACATGGCTCACTTGGTGGTGAGTAAGTTTTAAACAAGCATAATCCTCGCCTAAGGTCCTGACATAGAATGAAAAATTTCCTAGCTATCATAATGGAAAGTTTCAATTCTATTAAGGACTCGGCGGCGAGGATTATCCCACCCAGGGTACAAGTTCCTTGCTGTTTTCCCTCCCTCGTATTGGAGTAAGTAAAGTTATTTCTCATTTGCTTCATTGGACAGTTTGGTTACACGTTGAAATGCTTCCTTCTGCAGAAGTAATCCTTAGCCATTACTGTCGCTGATCCTATGCTCTCACTCCTTGCAGGCGATTCCAACAAATAAGATCCTTGAGGTGTCCGGTGGCTGACCGAGCGACGAAAGAGGAGGAATGGGCAGAGAAAAGGGACTACCTACACATTGGGAGCCTGTGATTGGTGCAAATATGGACACTCTAGACTGGGACACTATTGTTTCTTTGTTATTCCCTATGGTTCATGGGAATAGTGGTTTGTTTTGGTTGACTGCAAATGGCTGCTATTCAATAAAGTGAAGAAAGAATAGCATAATCCTCGCCTCCGAGTCCTTAATAGAATTGAAACTTTCCGTTACGATAGCTAGGAAATTTTTCATTCTGCATAAAACAGGGAAGATGTCTACTTCCAATTTCTAAGACCGACAAGATGAAGACCTCCATAACCTCAGAAGGAGTCAGGGCCTTCATAAAATGAAGTGGGACTTTAGGGGCTTTGTGTCAATGGGGATTTCCCACTTAGTCTCATGCAAATGGCGGAACCCCTTGTCTCTGCACCCACACCTTATTATAGATGCAGGGCCAGGGAAAAACAAGCATTGGCATAGCAGATAGGTCTCACCTTTGGGACCTTATAAGTGTTTAATTATCCAGCAAAATATCCTTGGTGCAACAACTTCAAGTGTTGCATGGCTAAACACCTATAAGGTCCCAAAGGCGAGACCTATTGGCTATGCCAATGCTTGTTTTGAGTGAGTGGCTCGTGCAGGTATGCCACTGTGAGGTAGAGATGCTGCTTTTACAGGAGCCCCTGTGACATTGCGCCTCTTTAAAATGCATCTTGGGTCTGATGTAATACTTCTAGCCCCTATTCCCGTCTTTTGGCACCCAATGCATCCTTAAATGTCTCATGTAAAGCCGGGGTTGACACTCCTATTACCCCTGCCCTCCAACGACACTTTACCCGTCACGGGGGTGGTGGTGGTGGTGGAGGAGGAGGTGTACGTGGTGGTGGTGTACGTGGTGGTGGTGGTGGTGGTGGTGGCTGTGGTGGTGGTGGTGGTGGTAGTGGATGTGGTGGTGGTGGCGGTAGTGGACGTGGTGGTGGTGGTAGTGGACGTGGTGATGGTGGTAGCGGACGTGGTGGTGGTAGTGGACGTGGTAGTGGACGTGGTGGTGGACATGGTGGTGGTGGACATGGTGGTTGGCGTGGTGGTGGACGTGATGGTGGACGTGGTGGTGGTGGACGTGGTGGTGGTGGACGTGGTGGTGGTGGACGTGGTGGTGGTGGACGTGGTGGTGGTGGACGTGGTGGTGGTGGACGTGGTGGTGGTGGAGGTGGTGGAGGTGGTGGAGGTGGTGGACATGGTGGTGGACGTGATGGTGGTGGACATGGTGGTGGACCTGATGGTGGTGGACCTGATGGTGGTGGACGTGGTGGTGGTGGACGTGGTGGTGGTGGACGTGGTGGTGGTGGTGGACGTGGTGGTGGTGGTGGACGTGGTGGTGGTGGACGTGGACGTAGTGGTGGTGGACGTGGTGGATGTAGTGGTGGTGGACGTAGTGGTGGTGGTGGACATGGACGTGGTGGTGGATGTAGTGGTGGTGGATGTGGTGGTGGACGTGGTGTTGGTGGTGGTGGATGTGGTTGACGTGGTAGTGGTGGACGTGGTGGTGGACATGGTGGTGGGGGATGTGGAGGTGGACGTGGTGGTGGTGGAGGAGGTGGAGGTGGTGGAGGTGGTGGTGGTGGTGGTGGAGGTCGTGGTGGTGGTGGACATGGTGGTGGTCGTGTTGGTGGTGGACATGGTGGTGGACATGGTGGTGGTGGACGTGGTGATGGTGGACGTGGTGATGGTGGACGTGGTGGAGATGGTGGTGGACGTGGTGGTGGTGGACGTGGTGGTGGACGTGGTGGTGGTGGACGTGGTGGTGGTGGACGAGGTGGAGGTGGTAGACATGAAGCTGGTGGTAGACGTGGTGGTGGAAGACTATTGAGTAGGAGTGTGCTGGCAGGATGCGGAAGGACAGGAGGATCTCGAAGGGGGCACATGGAGCAGGAGAGGCCAAATATTAGAAACAAAAAACGGCGAGTAGATATAACACGAAACAGATTTAACGGGGTGGTCCCTTCTTATAGCGCATGTGAATGTTCCTTAGCACCCCGTTTTTAGTATACAGGGGGACCATGGGGAGATTGATTAATCGCGCATGATGATCACGTGCGGAAGCTGAGCTGGTGTTACAACATTTAGTAATCTAAATGTCAACAAATTAGGTACAAGGCTACATCTCACGGGAGGTGAGGGCAGACTACTGCTTTCACTTTTCAAGCCCTCGCGCTTGTGGCGGCATTCACCTTGCGGGAGCGAGCAGCAGTGCGGCCACGTCAATTACAAACCGCGCGCTGCTGCTTGCTCCTGCAAGGTGGATGCCGCCACAAGCACGAGTGCTTGAAAAGTGAAGACCGATTGCTAAAGGCCCTCATAGAGCAGCGCATGCGCGCTGCCTAGGCGACAGCTTAAAAGCTGTTAGAAGTATTAATTGTGCACCACATATGAAGCAGTGCACAGTCAGTTTGTGCCTCTCAGGCACCGTTTTGAAGAGGCGAATAGAGATCCCTGTCCCCCATTCCGCCAACCATCAGTCTTAGGTGCAGTCACACATTGCACAGAACTATGGGTCAATCCCTGCCCACCCTGAAACGGAGGCTGGGCCCACCACTGCCTACAAGGAGAAACTGAATGGAAGTTTTAAACAGTCAGTGCGCCTTTCACATTTTTTCTGTTTCTAGTGCTGGGGAAGGTTTAAATAGTTGCCACTTCAAGGTTCTCGTTACTGAGCAACTCATTTCTGTTCCACTTCCCCACACAACAAGTGCCTCCATAACCAATGATGTTGATTGGTGAAGTGTGTAAATTTCCTGTCAGCTCACCTTGACACACTTTGTTTAAAATTAAAATGATGTATCTAAACTCAACCACTAAATAGTAAAATTAATAAACGTATATTAATCTAGTACACATATTATTGTTTTTTATTCAAGTATGTAAATCAGAACGTGAAAAAAAGTACGATAGAGTAAAATTGTACCTGCACTTAGAGGAAAAAGTGCAGAAGACTGAACAAGAACAATGATTTGTTGCCTCATTCATTTTGTGATCTTGTTCAAGAACAGAATCTGTTTAGGAGAGTATTCATGTGAATCTCTGTTTTTGCAACGACCTGGTAAAAGCAAGCTACAACTTATTGTGTCACTAAGTGGGACGGGTATGCCCAGATGTGTGTCCCGTGCACACTGTCCGTGGAACCAAGCTGTACCCGGCTGATGAGAATATAACTAGGGTAAAACTAGACTGGAGTTGCTTGTGTTCTAGTTCAGGGAGGGCCTGGCTTGGCAGTTCGGGATGAAACTGTTCCTGTTGGAGCAGGTCAAGGACGATTTGCATATAGCTGGGTCCAAACTAAGGCGGCATGTGGGTCAAAAAACATGGATTGGGATGCGGCTCCGTGTGATTACCAGTGGCTGAGATCAATTCAAGCATTCCATCCATCACGGTTTTATATACTTACGGTAAAAGCAAGCTGGTATGCCCTTTAGGAAAATGATACTTATGGAAGACCACCTAATAAATGGGGCCAAAAACCTCTACTTTAAACTTGTTTTCCCACTACACACATAATTGGATAAAGAACGTCCATGCCAAATAATCAAGTGTCCAATTGTGGCAGCTACTATTCACGCCCTCTAGCGCCTGTGCACAGCAGAATCAGCAAGACTATCACCTGAATTCGTCTTGGACAATTTCGGTCGTTATGTAACTAGTTATCGAGTAAGCTCTGGGATCCTTTGTTGAAAAATACCAGTACTGGCATCCATCAATACTTCAAGAAGAAGAGTCTCAAAGGTGTGAATATTAATGTCTAGTTAAAGCCTGATATGGGACCATTTAGCAAGTTTCAAATTTAAGCATGCATGGTGGTTAAAGCAAACTCAGATAGTGATTTACTCAAAATGTCAGGGTGTCCTTTTTCCATAGCCTACAAACTATCCATCAAGCCACATGTCCAAGAAGCAAAAAAAGAAGAATCTTAAAACCCCAGATGTGTTGGGTGAAAATATATTCCAAAGGTGTAGATTATAATACAAGAACAATCATCAGTAGGGAAGAGGGATTTCTTTTCAAATATTTGTATCATTTTTTAAAGTTTTGGTCATGACACAGAGACAACAGATTTAAAGCAAAGAACCAATCTTTTATACTCCGCAACTTTATTCCAAAACTAATCAGACTGGAGAAACGTTTAACATAAATGGGCACAATCAATGTCTGCACCTTATATTTGATTGCTGTGGCCACATCAGTGACTGTTGCTGTAATGTATGAATTATATATACCACCGTTACATTTCAGTAAGGAAAGTATTTTAATGGTCTATAAATCTTTGATTAAATGGAAAATTACTATCGTTGCCAGACCTGCCTTGTTTTTCTGTTACATGACACTATTTTAATTCTGCTGGCACCAACTGTAGGTGCGAAGGTGCTGTTGCAAACCTCCCATAGCAACAGGAAATTAGTCAAAGGCATAGTCATATTTCCATAAGCGATCAGAAAAGGCGAGGTGAACACAAATATAAGAAACAAACAGTCCTGCCTTCCTTCCAGCTCGGACGGAAGCACAATCAGCATTGCTCGCAAGCTGCCAGATTTGCTTAGTAAATTTATTGTGACTCTTGAACGACTGAAGTTTACAAAACGCACAAAACTTTCTCTTTGCAGCAAGGGAATGATCTAGATTCAGCAAAGAAGGCTTCAGGGACGAGCCAATACACTGTCGCTTCTAAATACGCGACATAAAACAAACAGATTTTCACATGCAGCAATGCGTCATCATTTTACCCCCCTACAAATTATGCAAATATGGCAATGTCTAAAGCGTGTTTTTTGTACTAAGTGTTTGGGATTTTCTCTTCCAAAACTAATGAACTAACAAAGCTCTCGCACTAATTAAACTTGGCAGGCGAGTCTGCGCAGCTCCCCACTGTCATCTTAGCGGACTAAGACACTGTACTGTTTATGAAGGATCACTCACCATGATAAATGTGTTCTGAAATTAATACTCTAGTTCCACCGTTTCAAGGAAACAAATGCATTCCCACGCTACGAGTCACATCAGCTCACTGTGGTATGCAAGTCAAGGGTGGTCCAGACAAGACGCTTTCGGACAACACAGACTGCGTCAGAGTTGTGTCACTCTGGGAACACACTTCGGGGTTAAATGTGAGGCCTGCACGTCAAAGTGTGAGCACTGCCAAACCTCCTGTAGACTGATTAAAGGAGAATGGATTCAAGGGCGCTACAACGGACTATGGGACCAAAGCATCGGAGTGACGACAGTCAGACAGGGGTCGAGAAGTTATAGACAGTCAGGCAGGGGTCGAGAAGTTACAGACAGTCAGGCAGGGGTCGAGAAGTTACAGACAGTCAGGCAGTGGTCGAGAAGTTACAGTCAGGCAGGGGTCGAGAAGTTACAGACAGTCAGGCAGGGGTCGAGAAGTTACAGACAGTCAGGCAGTGGTCGAGAAGTTACAGTCAGGCAGGGGTCGAGAAGTTACAGACAGTCAGGCAGGGGTCGAGAAGTTAAGACAAGCTGGAAGAAGGGACAACTGTGCACGAGATGTAGGAAAACTGAGTTCGATAGAGACGAAATTACATATTTGATATCTGAAGAATTGTTTTAATGGAGTGAAGCAAAGGCTAATTCCGCACCATGAGTCAAAAGATGCCGGAGTTTGTTTGGCAAGTGGGGGCTTAGAAGAAATGCAAATGCAATGGGGCTAATGGTCATGTAGGCAGAGGAACTACAATGATGGAGACAAAGCAAATGTGAGTCATGACAAGGATGATGCTTCACAGATTGGCATATGGGTGTAGAAAATACCATAAAGACGGGATCAATACACTTCGATGGGGCCTAAGACATGGGCACAGAGGCAAAAGAAGTCGAAAGGGATTAGTGAGGATGAGACCCATAGACCTGGATGATGGACAAGATGAACACCAAGTGCATCGAGGGTCGTATCGGGGAGCAACTGGTAAGCGAATGTGAAATAAAACAAATCCAAATATGTTGAGCTTCATGGGTTAAGGTGATATGCGAGAGATGGACATGGCCAAAGCGCGTGAGAACATTAGGCACTGATGATGCGAAGGGGTTGCCAACCAGAGCAAGGAATAAATGTGGTTAGGATGACTTGCATTGATTTGAAGACCGCCTAAAAGCTAAGCACAAAAGAACAAACCATACGCTGGAGGGAAATAGGATATGGTGTATACACTCGGGCCATGTAATGAAAACAGGCCCAACACAAAAGAGAAGAAAACACAACAAGATAACAAGCATTTGCAATGCAATAGGTCTCGCATTACTGATAGTTTGAGGTATTGGCGTTGCAAATAATAATACAATATACATAACACAACAGAGAATGGAGGGTCAGAGGGAACAAATGTTTAAAGACCTCCTCATGGTTTACTTCCCCAGACACAACTATATGCAAAACCAGAAAACCAGAGAGGTCTATAAGTCAGTTTGCCTGACAACAGTAACAAGTCTATAAAGTATGTCACCAAGTGCATTAGTCACTGATAACTATAAAAAGGAAAAAGAAAACGCGTGTATGCAAGAAAGTAGAAGTAATTGCTGGTTCAAAAGAACAACTGGTCAACATGATCCAAGTTATAGGATAACTATCAAACCGACCAAGTGATCAATCTTATCATGTGGTCATCCAGACTGCACGTAGGCAGGCCCTTTGATCATCAGGACCGTACGCCTGGCAGTAAAACTTTTGACACTGGATCAAATCCACAGCTGGTCTATTAGCCACCAATTTCTTATGGATGGTTCATGGTAATGAGAAAACAATGCAACATGAACAAAAAGTGTAGTGATGTTAAGATAAGGTGATGTGTCTATACCAACTAATTTTAATAAAGAACAAGACACATCCCCTAATTAAAAAATTAGAACAGCGCAAGCGACCGTGTGAAACAAATAACTGTCGTAAATCGGGCCAACATGTTTCTGCCTATCGGGCTAACAGTCCCTCGGCATTCATCAGGGCCACTGCTCTTAAATTGCTGCTACTGTCACGAAAATGTTGTGAAAATTAAATATATTATCCATGAACGCAGTTCATGTGATAATGTGATAATCAAAAATAAAGTGAATTTATTAGAAACAATAATAATGCAATGCCCATAACTCTTACTTTCAGTAATGTGAGGCCTACTGCATTGTAAATGCTTGCGCAGTGAGCCTGAAACCAGCATTGTATGTCTCAGTGCAGTACCTTAAGTTGCTCATAGAGGTACCTAGTGAGCAAGTCACCAGCACTGCATATCTAAGTGCTGTACTGCAAGCTGCTCCTAGAGGTCCCTAGTGAGAAAGGTACCAGCACTGCATGTCTAGGTGCAGTACCGCAAGCTGCTCCTAGAAGTCCCTAGTGAGAAAGGCACAAGCACCGATTGTGTAGGAGCACTATTGCAAGGTGCTCCTAGAGCTCCCTAGTGAGCATCAAACGTTTGGAAACATATGGTACTGCACCCTTCAAAAGAGATGGTAAATCCATCCTACCCATAATGCATTGTATGCAAGACAGTACCACGAGTACATTCAAATAGCTATGTCCATATATACAATTAGTAGCTTTGAAATGTGACAAAGAATTATTAAAATAATTCCGGGTTAGGTTGCACTCTATGTGGAGAGGATGAAGGGAAATTTATAGAAGGTCCAATAAAAATGAGATATGTGCTAGCGAGTAAAGTAACCACTGCCAACCGAGTGTCTTGTCTGAAGGCCTTTAAGAAAATTGTGCCTTGAGGCAGTAATAAAACCTAGGGCGTAACAACACATGTAACAGAGGGCGTCCTCATGGGAGGTTACAAGAAGAGACAAGGTGGTACTAAGGAGGGACTACTAAGTCTAATGACCAATGAAAAGCCACCATTTACAAATGACAGACAGGAGCCAATTAAAAAGATGACCGGAAAGTAGGCAGAGCTTTATGCCCATGTCCTGAATACAGCATGTCTTGAAGAGACAGCCCAAGCAGTGCCTAGGTGAGACCTAAAATTAAGTCGTCTTTTCATATAAATTTTGATACCAAGAACTTTATCTAGTAAGAATTCTTTTAAATGTCGATTTTTACAGGCAAGTAAAATGTTCACTTAAATGAGTCTTTACACAGCAATGCTTTCCTATGGGAAAAAAGGCATATGTTGCATACAGTTATTCACGGACGGTTTCCGAGGGTCTCCTTCTGGGCTTAGGGTTGTAGGGGGCCAAGTTCCAAAGTAACACTAGCAGTTACTCTTTACCTGCCCTAAGGTGTCCGCGTGCAGGTCGAGTTGGTAGCTTTGCGCACTACGCCGGTGGAAAGGAGGGGGGAACCTAGAAACAGGCTGTGGAGGGGGCTTGGGTACAAGTCTGGGAGCTCCCAACAGGAGACTCTGGTCACACGGTTCCTGGGAGCACAGCCTGTTTCTGGGTACCCCGGCTGGGGCGTTTGGGTGCAGAGTAGATTGGTCAGTTGGGCTCTGTGCGTCCAAAAGCCCTTGCGGTTGTCGGTCATGCTGGCTAAGGGGGGAAAAGATAGGGAGAGCTGGCCACTCTAGAACTGGGTCTCTGCGGTGCAGATGTCCATCGACAGTCGTACGGTCTGGGACTGTTATAGAGTCCCGACTGGACTTAAACAGGCCTTGGTTGCTGCAAGGGGTCAAGTACCCCGGGTATTAGTGCTGTGCGGCTCCCGTCGGTCCTGGTGTCCTCTCACTCGGTAGAGTGGCAAATCTGACCTTTGGAAGCACAGGTACCTCTTACTGGGTGGCTACTGCCTCAGGCTGGCCAGAGAGTGGCAACACAGTAAACCAGACTCTGCTTCTTTGGAGCACGCGGACTGCAGGTAGCTCCTTTACTCCAAGGAAGATTGCTGGCAATTTGTGAACGGCTTGTAGTCTACCGGGAATTTTGGTAGTTGCTCAGCTGCAGGAAGGGTCAATCAGTTATTGTCGAGACTGGTGCAGGCAGGCAGGGTTTGGCGCCAAATGCAGACAGCAGTCTTTAGTCTCATTTTCTCACGGCTCTTTGTCCTCTTCTTCTACATCCATTATTTCTGAGTTCCTGGCATCAGGGGTGCCTCCTAAATACTCAATTTAGGGGTGTTAATAGGAGTGACAGGCAGTAGCCATTGGGCTACTTACCTTTAGGGTGACTACACCCTCTATAGGACCACTTCCTGTGGGAAGCGGGCACAACCCTGACCCAGTGAGCCTAATTCTACCAAAAACCAAGATTGTGGTATTCTATTTTTTGTGTTCACATCAGGAAAGAGCCTGATAGAGAACACGTCTCCTGATCAGCTAATTTCCCCGCTGGTCCTTGAGCCAAATGGGCCCAGGGCAGGAGGTGGCATTTCACATCTGGTAGAAGCCTGGGTCACATATCAAAGGCGGCAGAAGCATTTGAAGCCTCCTGCCTTGATCTGCTGATTACTTAGCCATACTGCTTGGAGGAGGTGACAAAAACCCCGGCTGGAGCAGGCGTTTTTCCTGCCTTCAGAGAATGTAGGTGCTCACCTGCAGGGGGTCAGAAACCTCTCTGTGGTGGCAGGCTAGTCTACACCAGTCAGCCAGTACACTAGAGATTGGTAGGTTTTCAGGGGGCACCTCTAAGGTGCCCTATGGATGCATGCATTAATAAATCCATCACTAGAATCAGTGTGGGCTTATTAATACGAGATATTTGATACCAAACATCTTTAGAGTCAGTTCAAGCCATCATATAGCTGGGGAACTCGTAATCACCAGTACACATACTCAAGATGGTTCCCCGTTCACTGGCAATGTCCAAGAATCGATAGGGACATCACAGGGGCATATGTGCTCATGCAGATATTTCCTCACATGTAATATAATACACCCTGCCTTAGGGCTGTAAGGCCTGCTGTAAGGGTGACTTACTTGTATTGCATGCAGTGCCTGCAGGCTTGACACGCAAGAGGCGTGCCACGTTGTGTCTTCACTTTTCTTTGCACGATGTCACGCAGCCTGCAAAGGCAGTTTGCCTGAGTGTGATGAGGGGTCCCCAAGGGTGGCACAATACATGCTGCAACCCTTGAGGACCCTCTTTACCCTCCCTGCCCTAGCTACGAGGGGTACCATTTACTAGGGACTAACAGGGGATGCTAAAGGTATTGCCAATTGGGGGAGCAATTGTAGAGTTTTAGGGAAAGATCTGGCACTGGGGACATGGGATACAGGAACCCAGCACATTGCTGTCAAAAAGGGGCACTTTACTGTAACAGTCCCAATCGGGAGGGAATAGTCCCTTTGGACAATCTGGAGAACACAGCGGTCTGATGTTATTGATCTCCAGTGGTGCAGGTGATGGCATATCCTGCCTCCACTGGGTGCCCATAATGGTCGCAGGGCTACCTAAAGGAACTTGGAGACTGTGGATCAAGGGGGGGAGGGGCTTCATAACTGTTAAGACATCTGGCTTCCTGACCCATGAGACCAGTGGGTGCCGCGTCCTTAGACAAGCAAGGACTGAGAAGTTTTCTGGCCATGGTGACTGGGCAGTTGGAGAAACAGCTGAAAGGTACTTCTGAGGCCATGAAAGGAGCGGAAGGGGACAGCGGCTGGCGAGGGGCTATGGGAAGGCCCAAGGACATGGCCAGAGCCCTGCTATCCTTAAAGCGCTCCAGCACAGGGTTTGCCTTGTCTCCGAACAGATGGTAGCCATCAAAGGACATGTTCATGAGTGAGGCCTGGACATCCCCAAAAAAGCCAGCCGTCCTCAGCCAGGTGTGGCGCTTTAAGGTCATTGACGATTTACCTGCTCTGTCTAGCGAGTCGTTTGCATCCAGCCCACAGCATATGGCAAACTTAGCTGCGTCTCTCCAGTCTGCAAAAGCTTAAGAGAGTATGGCTGGGCCCTCCACTGAGACCATAGGCAGCACCTGTGCAACAGAGTCCCAGAGCGAGTGGGAGTATCCACCCAAAAGGCGCACGATGTTCACCAACCGCAGTACAAGGCTGGTGGAAGGGAAGAACATCTTTCCCAAGGTA
Organism: Triturus cristatus; assembly: GCF_964204655.1. Classification (NCBI taxonomy): domain Eukaryota; kingdom Metazoa; phylum Chordata; class Amphibia; order Caudata; family Salamandridae; genus Triturus; species Triturus cristatus. The sequence continues at coordinate 1,108,353,158 of NC_140583.1, forward strand.
TCCACTCTTGGATTCCCTGTCTGGAGGAGTGGTAGGGAATGCACCAGGATTTATTTTGGAAGTGGAGCCTTAGACCACCAGGCTCTCCGGGGTGGGGTGCGTTGTGAGGAAATTGGGATTCCTTGAGGTGGGGTGATGGCAGCGAGCAATTGACCTATTCACAAGAGCTCCTGTGCAGGACTTGGACAAGGCCCCGAGTAGGATGTCCGTAAGTTAAAAAGGAGAAGCAGTTCAGATGTGGCGACTCCAGACTGAAGCTTCTCGATAAAGGCGTGTCTCGACAACCACAGTGGGTAGCTTAAGGTCTAGGACTTCAGCAACCCTCGTCGCCACCGTAGCGAATTAGGCTCCTTCCTCCATAGACACGGTAGGAGGAGAACCCAAGCCAGTGGTCTTGGAAGGTATCCAGTCCACTGGCATTCGCCAGATCCTCACACCAGGTGTCTTCGGTGGAATGTAGGGGCTGGTATTCATCAGAGTCAAGAGGCCCCTCCCTGTCATCCGCAAGTGCAGAGGACTAGGGCCCAGGTGCGGATTTGGGTTGTCTCTCCACAGTTGCGCCGGAATCAGCGTCGGACGACGGCCATCCAGCTCAGTATCGGTGTTGAGTATGGGGACTCCACCACCAGCGTGCAGGGGTACTGCTCACAAACAAAAGTCCGGATCCAGTCTGACGCCTGGGGATAATTCTAGGGTAAGGAAGCTGCAGCTAGAAATAGCTATCAGATAGGTACTGTAAACAAGCATTGGCATAGCCAATAGGTCTCGCCTTTGGGACCTTATAAGTGTTTAGTTATCCAGCAGAATATCCTTGGTGCAACAACAAATGTGTTGCATGTCTAAACACTTATAAGGTCCCAAAGGCGAGACCTATTGGCTATGCCAATGCTGGTTAAAGGTGTTATAAAAGTATCAATATTTTCGATAGGTTTCTGTGCCAATGTGATACACGTGTATCTGTGTATACTATTATGATTTTAGACTTTGAAAAATACTTTTCCAATTGAGTAAGAGCTATCTCAAATTTGTCAGGGTCTTCACGTTCTGTAGATACATATTGGTTTAAGTGTGCCAGTCGCTATTGAATGAAGAAAAACAACACCAGTGTTCTCATCGCAAGCGGAAGAAAATGGTTCACCTGTGTGAAAATGTCTCAGAAGATCCACTAGATGGTAGTGTTAGTCAACTCAATCACCGGAAATCTCGTATACGTGATGTTTTAGAGATGAGAATCTTCTAAATAATTTAGAGCAGCCACGTTCCAAAGTCAAAGTGGGAATTTTGTTTTAGGGATTTCAAAGTAAGCTTAAGGCAGGGTAATACAGATCGCTTTGCTGAAGTGCTACCTGAATGCCATAAACACATTTTGGATCACGTCTGCAACACATAGGCTGATCGCGCTCCACGATGCATTGGGCAACTGTCTTTCACTGAGGTACAGCGTGTCAGCGCGCACATAAGTTAAAGCGACTGGTTTAAAATGTCCATTACGCAAGCTTAATTTCAGTCAGAAAAACTTCCAAGTGGCACCCAAATAAACTAAAAGCAACAACACTTCACTTTCCTCATCAAACTCTGGCCCCTGCTGATCGGCGGCCAAATAGAGCACTGAAAAAAGGTACTCGAATCACAGTCTCGTTTCTTCTCGCTCGTAGTCCCAAAAAATATTTTTATAGTTTTAGGTATATGCATGACATAAAACAAAAGGAAACAAGCACGCGCACGCCTCGCGCTGAAAGTTACTCGCGCTCTGCTTAATGACTGTTTGAAGCACACTCGTGCTAGTGGCACCACCCGCCTTGCGAGAGTGAGCAACAGCCAATTAGCATGCGTGCTGCTGCTCGCTCCCGCAAGGTGGATGCCGCCACAAGCACGAGTGTGTGCTTCAAAAACAGCAGAGCGACGGCTAAAGGTCCTCCCATGCAACTCATGCGCGCTGCGAAGGCGAGACCTACAAATGGCAGGTTTGACTACTGCAACTAGTGAGTAAACAAAAATGCTAGTAAAATTACCTGTTTGTTAACATTAATGTTTACATTCAAACGAGCAGCAACTTGAACAGCATCAGTTTCAAGATTTTTCAGCTTTACTGTTGGGTCTTCAAACACTGCAAAGAAGACAATTAACATTCTGTTAGGGCTACACTGGATCCTTGGACTGGGTGAATATGTCTGGTGTTGTGCAAGTTGCTGTGTCACTGCTGTGTATTAAATTAACATTTAACTCAAGAAAGTACAAAAAACAAAAAAAAATGCTTTCTGTTAGGGGCAGGATGCATATCTTGGACACTGATTTACACATGAGAGCACTCCACCATCCCAGAACAGTGGATTTGAAAATCAAGAACTGTTTTGCAAGATTACAAATACATTGTTGAACATAAATGTTTCAGCCCTTTCACAAGTACAACTTTAGATCTGAGCCTATGAAGTAAACGTTTAAAATAGATAAAACAGGGGCATAAAGTAAACTCTGGGTAACCTTTACGATGGGAGGTTGGCATAGTGCTCAAAGGTCTTTTGCAAATGCAGCAAATAGGCACAGCAAAGCTCACACAGTCCAGAAGGCCTTGCATTTATGTCAGGGATCACAACACAAGTTTGTATATGCAAGCACAGCTCAACCAGCCCTTCACCTCTACAGAAGGAGGTGAAATATGAAAAAAGAAGCCATTAGCTTGGAATAAAGGAGATATTGGTGGAGGTGTAACATTCCTCATTTGGTGTTGTCGGGTTCTAAACTGAGACAATGTGATTATCAGATAAGCTGCAAAATTATGGTTACCGTAAGCAATATTGTCGGTCCACAGCGTGAGTCTATTGTAGATTTACAAGCTATGCATACGGGACACTCGACGTTCCTAAAGTAGAGGTAGCCGAGAAGGAGAATTAAACAACAACTTACTTACATTCGGTAACGCCTTATCTGGTACAGACTATATCTAGTCGCAGATTCCTTACCTTTGAATTTAGCAGGCATCAGACTGGATCTAGACCCCCTGCGTGCCGGTAGGTGACATCGTTTGACTCCACAAGTGGCGTCATCCACCGCACCTTAATAGATGCCACCTAGGCGCGCTGACGTCAGTATCTTTTCATGACTTTCTATGCCAGAAGCGTGAAGCCATAGAGAACACTAACCACTCGTGTGGAAAACTAGGGCCCTGAAGGGGATCAGCCAGTCCCCCAAAATCCACTCACAGAGAGGGAGGATGGGTGAGTAGGTAAGGAATCTGCGGCCATATATAGTTTTTACCAGATAAGTTGTTACTGAAGTTAAGTAACTTGTTCATTTGATAGAGACTTATAGCCGCAGATTCCGGACCTTTGAATAGATACCTAAGCAATACCATCCCTGGTGGTGGGTCTGGTGATCAATTAAAAAAACAATATTTGCAAGACCGAACGGGCAAAGTACCCATTCATATGGACCGAACAGTCCACACAGTATTTGGTGAACGTCTGCAGGGGGGCCCACGTTGCTGACTGGCAGGTGTCCAGGATCAAAACTCTGCGAGCCAAGACAATGGTTGCAGCTTTAGAGCTCTAGTGGACTGAGCATGCAAACCTTCTGGAGGATGCTTCTCGGCCAACACGTAACAGATTTTAATGCAGAGCACAACCCATCTGGAGATACTCTGCTTCTGCACAGCCAGGCCTTTCATGAAGAGTTGGTCGCCCAGCCGGAACTCATGTGTGGTCAAGGTAGAAAGACAAAGCTCTTTTTGGCTCCAGGCAATGGAGTCACTCCTCTTCCTTAGAGGGATGTGGAGGAGCGTTACAGGTAGGCAGTGTGATGGATTGGTCATGTGAAATGGGGTAACCACTTTCAGTAGAATAGAGGCCATTGCGTGAAGCACCACCCTGAAAGAATAGACTGATAAGGCCGGATTGATAATAAAGCCTGCAACTCACTCACTATACGGGCAGATGTTATAGCCAACATGGAAGGCTATTTTAAGCATCAAAAGCCTGAGGGGATAAATATGGAGGGGCTCAAAAGGAGCACACATCAAGAAAGTTAACACAAGATTAAGGTTCCAATGAGGCATGATCAATAGTGAAGGAGAGAAGAGATTAACAGGACCTTTTAAAAACGTATAAACAATAGGGGATCTGAACAGAGCGGGTTGGTCAGGTAGCCGCAAAAAGTGCAGACCGATATCCTTTAAGAGTACCCACAGCTGAGCCCAGCTGGGTAAGGGAAAGGATGAAGAATAACATTTCAGAAGGTGGGGCAGAAAGGGGATCATGTTTTTTTCTGCTCACCATGCCAACTGTCTTGGTGGAGGGACGTCTGGCTGCCAAGATGATGTTACAATCTTCGGGAGGAATGTTGAAGGGTGTCAACTGGCGCTGCTCAATCTCCAAGTGAGAAGACGGAGACTGGACAGGTTCGGGTGGAGGACCCTCCCTCGCTGCTGCGACAGAATATCTTCCCAAAGGGACAGCCTGATCGGAGGATCAGTGTCCATGTTTAGTAGCTTGGGATACCAGATTCCCTGTGTACAATGCGGAGTCACAAGGAGGAGTCGGACCAGGTCGTTTATGATCTTCTTGAGAACTCTGGGCAGGAGTGGTATGGGCAGAATGCCGTACAGGAGGACTGTACTCCACTTCAGATGAAAATTGTCTCAAGAGGGAGAGCGGTACAAAAGGGGGTGGTGATGGACGGAGCATCAGAACCAATCAAACACTCACACCCAGTCAACAGATCTGGGTTTGATCCATCACCGTTCTTTAGCCCACTCTGCCACCCCAGTTCAGACATGGCCATATGCAAATCAGTCTGACCCTGTGCCTCATGGGAACAGTCCAGCCCGAACTGCCAAGCCATGCCTTCCCTGGACCGGAAACAAGCTTCCTAGGACCGGTGTCTGGCATTTCAGCCGTCTTCAGCCAGGCTTGCTTGAATCCAGTGGCAAAGTGAGCAAGGGACTCGCGTCTGAGCATACCCTGCCAACTTATGGCGAACAAAGCGGTACAAAAGGGGGTGGTGATGGATGGAGCATCAGAACCAATCAAACACTCACACACAGTGAACAGATCTGGGTTTGATCCATCAAACGATGGATTTAGACCCAGATCTCTGTACTGGGGTGAATGTATGACATTGTTCTGCATTCTGGCCATCAATTGTTGTTTTTGCATTTGTCATCCCGAGTGGGACGGGTATGCTCAGACGTGAGTCCTGTGCTCTCCATGCCACTGGAATCAAGCTATCCTGGCTGAGGAGGGGTGAAACCCGTCCTACGATGCTTGTTTCCAGTCCAGAGAGGACCTGGCTTGACAGTTCGGGCTGGACTGTTCCCATGAGGCACAGGGGTGAATACATGACATTGTTCTGCATTCTGTCCATCAATTGTTGTTTTTGCATTTGTCAAGAGAGAGAGAGCGCCTTGGAAACTCTACCAAGAACGCGCAATGTCAGCAGTTTTGCGCGTGGGAGGCAAACAGATCGACCCAAATCTCTCCCCACTGTTGAAAGAGACTTTGGGCCACCTCCAGGTGGAGACGCCATTCGTGATCAGCTAGGCTTCGACAGCTGAGTTTGTCCATTCTGGCGTTCACAGAGCCTGCCACAAGTTGAAGCACAAGGGTTAGCCCCTGTTGTTCCAGCCATATCCACAGAAGAAGGGCCTCTTGACAAAGGGTCATGACCCCACCCCGTCCGTTTGTTGTTTGGTACCACATGGCAATGGTGTTGTCCATTAAACTTCCCTTCTTTTGGTCGGAGAGCACGTAGCTCCAGCAGGTTGATGCGGAGTACGTAATCCGCGGGAGGCCAGAGTTTTCGGATCGCCACTTCTCCCAGATGGCCGGCCCATCCCAGGAGTGACTCTTCTGTCACAACTTTCAGATCTGGTTTGGGAAGGGAGAGGATGCTGCCTCGGACCCAATCGTTGTTTGTGAACCACCAGTGCAGATCTTTCGCAGTTCCCTTCAAAATCAGAATCAGGTCGGAGAGGTTCCCATAATGTTGCTCCCATTGAAACTTCAGCTCCCACTGCAGAGCCCGCATATGCCATCAGGTAGGAGTTACCAGAAGGATGCAAGAGGCCATGAATCCCAACAGCCTCAGGGCCTGCTTCACTGAAATCCAGAATAGAGACTGCAACATCGGTATCATAGCCTTAATACTCTGGACTCGCCGCTCGTGAGGATAAGCCTGAAACTGCACTGTGTACAGAACAGCTCCAATGAAAGGGAGTCTGAGAGGGAGTCTGATGTGACTTCAGCATATTGATAGTTAATCCCAGCGAGTGCGGGAGGTTCGCCGTAGTCTGGAGGTGGGAGACGACAGCATGGGGCAGGTCCGCCTTCAACAGCCAGTCATTAAGATAGGGAAAGACTTGCACCCCTGATCTCCGTAGATGAGCTGCAACCACGGTCATCACCTTGGTGAGCATCCAGGCGGGCGCCAGTAATTGAGGGTGATGGGGGGCCATAGAAAGGCCCAAGGACTTGGTCGTAGCCCGACTGTACTTAAAAAGCTCCAGCACCAAATTTGCTTAGTCTCCAAAGAGAAAGTTGCCATTAAAGGGCATCCTCGATGGACAAGAGAGTCCGAAACTCTTTGACGAGGACTTCTTGTGTCGCTAAACAGAGTGCCCTGAAGATTTGGATTGGGACGAGGATCTTTGACTCCGACATCGCTTTCAGGAAGATGAACGTCGCAGCGGGACCGCTCCCGCAAGGTCTTGTCATTCGTGGCATGGCAGTCAGAACCCAACTTCGGGTTGTAGTCGCGCTTGAGGCACCCCAGGAATAAAAGATGTAGGGCCGTCACCGACATCAGTCTATGACAGGCTCTGCATGGCTTGCAGCCGGCTTTCCCGGAGGACATCGCTGTCACACTAGGAAGAAGAAAAAAAAATAACAAAGTTGGCAAAGTCAAACAAAATCCAGCCAAACAGTGACTGAAGGGGGTAGCTCTTCTCTGGATCAGTTATGGTTGGCACAGAAAGAAAACAACAGACGTCAAATCAGCTAGGTGGCACCTATACAGGTGCCGTGGACGTCATTTCCAGCATGGATGACTCCTGCAGAGTCGACACTACCACCAACCGGCATTCAGGGGTACTGCTCACGAAAAATCTTTCGGATACAGTCTGACACCTGGGGAAATTCAAAGGTAAGGAATTTGCACCTAGAAATCACTTTCAGATCAAAGTTTACCAACTGTGTGACCAACTAATCCCTATTTTGTGCACTTTTTCAATACATAAACAATAACCTTGTAGGTCTAATTGAGCCACAGATCTACCCACCAAAGTACATCAGTCACATGGGGTTGGGATAGTGGGACACTCAAAATAATAGGTTTCTAATGGATTTCGAAATCCAATATATTCTTCACATACATTGGTACAATAAATGATAGTGCAGACTGAGCAATGGGCAAAAAGTGCTCAGTGACCACTAACATCGTGCCTCGTCCACTGAAGGATCTAGCACAGAAAACTGTAATGCATGTAAAAGAATTACATTAATGATCACGGCTTCACAGTGCATCAATTGCCTCTTGCCCACTATGCGACTACCCTTCCTGTAGAAAAAAATTACACTAAATACAAACACTGGGTACCAGTGCGTTCCTCAGTCCATAATCAACTTTGTACAACATAGTCCTTTGTTTTGCTTCTGTCCAAACGCATACACATTCAGTCTTGAAAAATCAGTAGGATAAGGACATCTATCAAAGTTCACATGTTGCAGAATTCCTTAGTACATCGTCATCATTTAGTCCCAGGTCCACTGTCCTAAAGTGGTCTATGGATTTACGTTCACTTCTCATCAGTGTGTGTTGATGTTGCCTCTATTTGAGTCCAATTGTAGGATTTCCACCGTTTGCCATTTAATGTCATCTGCATGGTGTTTAAAGTCCTGAATGAATGTGACAAGAGGAGCCACATCCGCCCTCAACTGAATCCTATTCTGATGCTTGTCATTTGGGCAGTTTTCCCTACATAAAGCATATTGCATGGACACAATTCCATATACTACAATCTTAGTCTTATACTTCAAGTGTGCTGTCAATCTCTAAGTCCTAATGAATATCTCCAGAAGTGTTGTATGGAAATCTACATGTTTTGCAATTACCACACTTGAAATGGAATACAATAGGTGAACGGCCTCAATGTTGAATAATTGTTTAAATCCGTGTTTGTTCTTTTAGTGCCTGACCAAGTCTCTAATGTGCTTACTTAGTCTACAGAAAATAAGGGACTGCTATTCTTGATGCCCCCTAATAAATTCCAGTGTCATTTTACTATCTTCTGAATCTGGTTACTGTCAGGGTTAAATGTGGATACCACAATTAAAGCTTCCATTTCAGTTTGTTACTCTCTGGGAGTTAGTAAGGTTTCTCAAGGGCAGTACCATGCTGTCTTTAAGGCAGCCTGAACAATTATTTTTGGAGTAGCCCATCTCAAAAAGTTTCATCCTTATATAGAGGCTTCACTGAAGAAGCCCTCCTTGTTTCTACGGCTTCTGTATATATGCAGAAACGGTCAGAAGTGAAGACTGTCTCTAAATCCCCTAGAATGGTAATTGCTATATAGCAGGGAGTTTCTATCTGTTGGGTTACGGTATAAGGTTATAAATAAATTACATCCTTGAGTTTTACCAAGAGATGAGAATAATTGATCTCCACCGGATTACAAGAAAACTTATGATCACTGACCTATTAAGCAGTGCCGTGAATGACTCCAATTTACTTTCTGATCCATGCCATTCCATTAATGGATTTACATAATCGGTGCCAAAACGTTACGGGGCCTAGAAGGATGGCGGGCGGACTTGCGTCCTTAAGTCCGCCCGCCATTCCTGCGGAGCTGGGACCGTCCTGCATAGGTGCGCCGGTCCCGCCCGCCGTATTAGGATACGCCCGACACACTGGCGGGCGCATCCTGGTAGGTTAACATTGCGGACGGTGATGCTTGCTGCAGCACCGTACGCAATGTTAAATTACCATGTTTTGCACTGCGATGCCCAACGTGGCAGGCACCGCACGGTGCCTGCCACCTTGAGCATGGCAATGTAGGGGGGTACCATAGTTACCCCACAAATGCAGCCACCCACCCCTAAACCCCCCGGGGTTCCGCAACGGGCTCCGTGGCAAAACACCGTAAGCCTGATGCCGCCATGGAAAATCCGGTTAAAGCTGGCATCCTAATAAGGTGGACGGTGCCTGCTAGCCACCTCCACCATTTTGGGCTCCCTGGACCATCCGCCAGGAAATCAGGACGATTGCTGGCAGCGGGCGGTCTTCGCGTCCGCGGCGGACGCATTCATGTTCTCACCGCCATCCTAATCTGGCGGTGGGAAGTATCCATTAGATGGCGGCAGGACCGCCACCGCAGTGCCGGTGGTTGCCACCGCCGGCCCTGCGGTGGCGGTCCTTCCGCCATCCTAATAGGCCCCTAAGTTGTTTATGTATGGATTCTCTGTCCAAAAGAAGGTTCTTTCCTCTAATTTTGCAACAAAGATTTGGCATGTCTGGCACAAAACATACTCCAATAGCCGTTTTATTTGTCTGGAGATAAAATTCATTCTTAAACATAACATACTTTTGTGTTAACGCCATCTCTGACAGCTGTACTATGAATTCAATCAATGCCTACCATTAATATTTGAAGTGAGAGTCCGATAGATCGTGCCTATACAGCATCTTGTCCTGAGTTTCTAAAATCAGTACTGTTTTTCATGCAAGATCGAGCCGTTGGTGCAAGGGGTTTTAGGAAAACATCCGCATTTCGACACAATGGTTCACATACCGAACTGTAGATCAATACAATGGGCTTTCCGGGACGGTTGGTAATGTCCATGTGTATTTTTGGGAGTGCATGGATCACTGGCATTCTAGGGTGTGTAGTGTTCAAAATCTCAGTCTTTCTTATTCTCTCATCTCATATGTAGCCCAATCATGATTTTTTGCACCTCTTTGTGCCCGGTCCACTGATAATTCCTTTTAATAAAGTTAATTTTGAAATTGGTTTTTGATTTAATTCTCATATTGCTCAGTTTTTTTTAATCAAAACGGTGGCCTTCTGAGTGCGGTGTGGAAGGGACTCCACTTGTCAAACACTCTCAGGTCTTTGAACATGATGGAGATGATATTAAATGGCAAGTGGTGGAAGTCCTGTAACTGGACTCATGTGAAGGCAACATCAACACACTACTAACAAGTAAATGTCAATTGATAGAGTACTTGAAGACAACAGAACCGAGGCTAAATTCTGAGGACAAACTAAGGAATGCTGCAATGCTTGGACATGGATAGATGTACTCATCTTATTGATTTCCAGGACAGCATGTGTGCACATGGAATATAGAAAAACAAGTGTCTACATCCTACAGAGATGGACCTATTTATTCATATATGTAAAAAAAAAAAAAAAAGAAAACATTTTTATGTATTGTAGAGGGATTTCATGAACTTTGTGTAATATATGTAGGGCTGGTTTGGGTGGTGGCCAGAGTAAATTATGGTGGAGCATGAGGTCCTGTAATTCTCTAGATCACAATATACTGTATCCATCAATGGATGAGGCAGGTTTCCAATGGTCTAATGTACCCCTTCTGTTCACAGACCGGTTAGGTGACTGGTAATACATCCCTGAATATACTGAATCCATCAGTGGATAATGTGGGATGCTGCAGTGATCTGATGTATCCTTTATGTTAACAGTAGATCCCTGAATTTTTGCACTGGTGCGCCTACTCCACCCCAAGATGACAATGGTATTCAGTGTTCTAGTGTTTCTGCCGCAGAAAGAAATACATAGTAGCGGGTGAGGATGCACAGATCCCGCTAGGGAGTGTTTGGCTACACTGTATTCTTAAGTGCCTGAAAGCTTGTGAGCACACACGCTTTGGGAAGTTCCATTCACAAAGTGCGTGCACAGAAAATTGACCGCTTATATTAAGAGTTGCACTACGGGTGTATTACTTAATATTGGGTAGTTCACACAGCATATCTACCCATTTTTATTTTTAACCTTGTAAATGCGCCTTGTGCACATACTGGACAGATAGACAGATTAGTGCTGGCGTTGGTGTGATAGTACAATTAAGTAAGGAGTGCTCCGTTGAAAGATGCTTATGTCACCTGTGGGCAGTTTCACTATAGGTGCTCCCACAAAATGCCAGGTACTTGACCCAATCTAGAAGAGAAGTACTGGCTTAGTGGTCCCATGCCGTACTTAATTTGCATTGTTCTGCACGAGTGCATTATGATCTTTTGTTGGTTGGTAGCCTATTATTATCCCACTGGTGGTGCCATTGAGGCAGCAACGTGCTGAGCCCATACATGCGTCCCTCCTAGGATGCTTGGGTTCAGATGACAGAAATAGTAATCAACTGGCAAGCAGTTAAGGAAGAGCTTCTGGATTATTTGCAGATCCACACCAGGCGAAGAGCATGGAGTCATGAACTGACTCGGTTTAGAAGTAAATCTACTTTAACCAAGGTATATCTTCATCCCAATTCAGACTAGCTACTAGTACAATTAATGTGGATTAGAAACTAAAGGCCTTGTTCCTTTATCTACAGATGACTGGACAAATGATGTTGTCCTAAAGAGAGACTGCTTCATTCCAGTAGGGTCGAAAAACTGAAACAGTCATGGTTGCCATTTTTTGTACTTATGTCAAACTATGACTCGAATAGTAGACTTTGCATGAAGAGGATGTACAATATCATTAAACCTCGAGATTGCTCTGTATATATGTAAATATTTAAGTATCTATAACGCACTGAGCACTTTTTGCACCTTGCGCTGTCTGCACCAGATCATGTATTGTAATAAGATATGTGAAGAACACAGTACATTTCAAAATTCATGCGAAGCTTAGTCCACGCAAATGTGAATGATATACTTAGATGGGTAATTCTGTGAATGAATTAGTTCCACTTGACTATTGTTTATGTTGCAACTAGATGACCCAAGATCCGGTCTGGGTATAAGGGTCTACCCTTGTTATATGGGTTCTGCTTTACAATACGTTTAATAAAAGTGTTGAAGGAAGCCTACGTCGATATATATGAGTGACCTTGATGCAGAGAGTTAAGCCAGCCCCTACAGTGCAGATAAAGGGAGGGGGAGCTTCTAGAAGCCTCTCTCTGTGTTAATAAGAGAATAAAGACGGAGGCCTCTTGGCATTTTGTCTGGAATTCTCTTTAGGGGTGGATGCACCACCTAGAGACCTTCCCGGTTGAGGAGTTCCTGCCAAGACTGCCACCGGGTTCCCCAGTTTTGCTGGCAGAATGATGCAAGACAGACAACTGGTAATGTATTTCATGTTCTCATTACTTCATTCTTGTGTATATGCAGTTATTTTCCTATGCATTTATTCTCATGTATCTAAATTCATTATATGCATTTATTTTAAAAATGCATTATTGCTATTCGATAATGGGAACTTGCTGCAATAAATATTTCTCTTAATTTGGCAAATGAGTGTTGAGCTCCATTTATGTTAAACCTTGGTATTCTCTAAAGGGGTATAGAGTCACCATGCACCCACAGAAACACCCACTCACACATCTATGCACAGTCACACACACCCTACCCACACAAACACTCAGGCACCCATACAGATACTCAGACAACCAATCAATAACCCATATAGACACTCATATAGCTATTCACAAAACCATGTAGCCACTTATACACCAACACACAGACACAGACATTCACACAGTTAAGTCACTAGTCTGCAGTAAGATACATTTAATGACTCACTTATAGAGTCAGTTACGCACCTAGAAAATCATCCATTCACACACTTGTACACCCACTCATTCTTCAACAGGCCTTTCCCTATATATATTAAACATATTAAAACTTTACAGAAACACAGACTCACTAGATGACGTCATCAGTGATGTAATCAGTGATGTCATCAGTGATGTTATTTGAGAGGTCATCATGAGACCTTCGCCATTGAGACTCCCGGGGCGGTTGCCTATCGGAGTGAGCTTCTCTTTGGTAGCTTGTGGCTAATTGCTTTTTTGCACATTTAGCGCGCTGTTTTAAAAATCTATTTTAAACTTAATCTGTACTGTGTTTTGTGTATTGTATTGCGGGACAGACGCACTGGTACGGCGGCCATCTTTGGTGAGGAAGGCTTGCTAGTCGGCGGACTAGGCTTGCTGCCTCACGGGCGGGAAGTATAAAGTAAGACGGGGATGGCTCCGCGCAGCGGACGCGTAGAGCGGACGCACCTCTCCCGCGCCAAAGGAGCACCTAAGGAAAGCCCGTCTGCGACCGTCAGCGTCCCGGATGCGGACGGGTTGGAGACCCTGAGACACTATGCCACGGGGGAATCAAAGACTACACCGCCTTACAGCTATTAGCTTTAAGACCGCGTATTAATAGTGGCTGCAGTATCCATGACCTCTCCTTTCGGGGTAAATATCCTTGCACTGGCAGTGGGTGGTCATTGAAGGGTGGGTGGACGGAGACAGACCTCGCAAAGCCCAGCCAACATGTAATCGCAACTACGGTGCGGAGTTCAGCTGAACGCTTTTTCAGCTGCGCCCTTTTGAACACTCGGTCTGCGAGCAAACATGCTTTCTCTCTGACTTTAATCCCGCCTGCCTTTTCCTGACAGAAACGTGGCTTGGCGAAGCATCAGGCCCAGATGTAGCAAATGCCCTGCCCTCTAATTACTTTATGCTAAGGAAAGACCGGAGCAAAGGCAAAGGAGGGGGAGTGGCACTGGTGATTGACAGACGCTTTGAGTGTTCCATCATACCCACTGAAGACATTCTTGGGGTTGAAGCATTGGGTTTTTGTCTAACACTTTCACCCGCTCAATCTTGCGCGGGTTTGTTGGTTTACAGACCCCCAGGTCCTATTGGATCATTTAACGAGGAGTTGGACGCAGTGATCTCGGTTATGAGTGTTCAATTTAAGCATTTCATTCTTCTGGGCGATTTTAACGTTCACTTTGATAATGCGGATGCTGCAGATACTATCAAAATTTTAGATATTACCACTCCTCTGGGCCTATCACCCAACGTAGTGTCGCCCACTCACAACAAAGGGCATACATTGGATCAGATTTTCTCTACCTCTGTTACAGTGGCGCCCCCCTTTCCTGTGTTATGGTCAGACCACCTACTGGTGACTTTTAATATCCAGTCTAAAATTACTGTGACTAGTAGAGGTAACGGGTGTCAACCCCGGATGTCGCGTGCTTTCCATCGAGTAACACCGGAAATGATTGATCAATATCGGCTAACTCACCCCTGCTCCCTTACGGGTGATTTAGAACTGGACCTAGCCAGTTTTCAAGCATGGCTTGTGCAGTGTTTGGAGGATTTGGCCCCGCCTAGGTGGTCTTATAAGAAATCCTCGCGAGCATCTGCCCCATGGTTCACGCCTGTGCTTAATACCAGCAGAAGGCTCTGTAAGAAAGCCGAAAGAGCATGGCGAGCAAACTATTTGGATCCTTTGAGGGAGGCCTAGAGGCGTTGCACCAAGGCCTATCATAAGGAAATTTATCTGGCCAAAAAAGCCTACTTTGCTCAAAGGATTGAGGAGGCCGCCAACACCAGCAAAGAAATCTTCGCGATTGTGAAAGAATTCACATCACCAGCCTCCATCACTCCTAAGTGCTCTTTTTCGGAACCTTGGGTTTTGCAATTAGCCAGTTTTTTGCCAATAAAATCAAAAGCATTCAGGCAACTTTTCCATCTTTTGCGCTGGGGGAGTGCCCTGTCCTGAAACCCAGTCTGTTGTGTCTGACCCGGGAATGCCCAGTTTGATGAGTTTTCCACCTATTGAACCTCAAGTCTCACTGGAATTTCTCTCTAAAATGAGATCCGGCTCTCCACTGGACCCCTGTCCCGCGAAGTTTCTAGCTAAAGTGGCTCATGCTATTAACTCTATGGTCAACCCAATTTTAAACTGCTCATTGGAAACAGGGATAGTGCCGCTTGCCTGGAAACAGGCGATGGTCATTCCTCTTCTGAAGAAGCCTTCCCTGGACCATGCCATGCATGCTAATTACCAACCTCTCTCTTTGCTCCCTGCCCTGGCTAAAGTGGCAGAAAAGCATGTTCAGTCCTTCCTCTCACATTTTGTTGAGTCCCACAGTGTTTTGCACTATACCCAATCCGGCTTCCGTGCGAATATGAGCACGGAAACGGCTCTGCTGGAGGTGGTTGAGGCCATTAAGGAAGTTCAGGACTCCGGGGGGAAGGCAATGCTGGTGCTGCTTGATCTCTCGGCGGCATTTGACACCGTTCCACACGATCGCCTATTGGCGCAACTTGCGGAGATTGGTGTGGGAGGAACGGTGTTCAAATGGTTCAAGTCCTTTCTGGCCAACCGCCAACAGACAGTCTGGGCTCCTCCGCACTCCGCGGCAGTGCCGCCTCTGGAAGTGGGAGTTCCTCAAGGGTCAATATTAAGCCTGACTCTCTTTAATATCTATATGTCCCCTTTGGCGGCGCTGGTTGAGTCTTTTGGCGCCCAGATTGTCTCATATGCTGATGACAACCAGCTACTTTTCACCTGTGGAAAAGATATGGACTTCAACGGAGATCGCATTAAAAGCTGTTTGGGTGCAGTTTTTACCTGGTTCCAATGCAACCAGCTTAAATGCAACTCGGATAAATCCGAGGTTCTCTTCTTCGGCTGTCCTCCTGATCCCTGTTGGATGTCCTGGTGGCCGGCGGATATGTTTCCCCCTTCCGATGTGACCTCTGTGGCTAAAAATCTCGGTGTTGAGATGGACAACTGTCTTACTTTTAAACCACAGATTATGAGCCTGGTTGGTCAATGCTTTGGGATTCTAAAAATGCTAAGAAAATGTCTTCCTTTCCTTTCCATTGCCCATAGGAAAATTACGGTGCAGGCCATGATAGGATCTAGGCTGGACTATGCCAATGTCCTTTATCTGGGTCTTCCGAAGCTCCTTCTCTCACGCCTGCAGGTAGTGCAGAACTCGGCCGCTCGGGCAATCTTTGGCCTCGGCCACCGTTCCCACGCTACAGGACTGTTGCAGTCTCTTCACTGGCTGCCTATTCAGAGGTGCATTGAATTCAAGGTGCTCACTATGGCATTTAAGACCCTTTATGGCACTGGTCCCGTCTATTTGAGGAAGAGGATCGGCTTTCATTTGCCGGCCAGAGCCCTGCGTTCTGCGTCACTGTCTCTCACCAAGGTCCTGGCAATTAGGCGTGCCCGGATCGGGGGGCGGTCTTTTAAATATCTTGTGCCCCGGGCCTGGAATGCCCTCCCACTGTCCCTAAGAAAGAGTGAGAGCTTGATGGCCTTCAGAAAGAAGCTCAAAACATGGCTGTTTGGCCAATAAGTTTTTTTCTCCCCTGCTGGAGCTCTACGGTTATGGGTCTGACAGCGCCGGGACACTCTGCCTGAGTAGCTGAGCGCTTACCAAAACCCCCCCCCAAACAAAAAAATCAGTGATGTCATCAGTGATGTCACTGACCATGTCATGAGTGATGTAATATGTGACGTCATCAGTAGTGCATTGCGGGGGCGCGAGTTATAGTTAGCTGAACTAACTATAACGGGGGAATTTCTAGGGTTTTGTACGAGGGAAATGTCCAGCTAACTATAACGCCCCTGAAACCTATGGTTTTTTCAGTGAATTTCTAAGGGTTTTTAAATGCCAATTCCCAACTATAACGCCCCTGAAACCTATGGTTTTTTCAGTGAATTTCTAAGGTTTTTTAAATGCCAATTCCCAACTATAACGCCCCTGAAACCTATGGTTTTGTCAGTGAATTTCAAAGGTTTTTTAAATGCCAATTCCCAATTATAACGCCCCTGAAACCTATGGTTTTTTCAGTGAATTTCAAAGGTTTTTTAAATGCCAATTCCCAATTATAACGCCCCTGAAACCAATGGTTTTTTCAGTGAATTTCAGAGTTTTTTTAAATGCTAATTCCCATCTATAACTTATCTCTAAAGATATGTTTAATGATTTTCATTGGATTTCTATATTTTTCAAATTCAGTGTGTCAATTTCATTAATTATGTTTTTTTGAAATTCTTTTTTAACACTATTTTTTTATCCTATTTTTTCATTTCAATATTTTCAAAATTAAAAAATATTTGTTTTTATTGGGTTTTTCAAACATATTTAATATTTTTTTAAATATTTTTTAACTATATGTTCAAAACTTTAATATTTTTTTTTCCATGTTTTTTGGATCCGCGCACCTAACGCGTTAGGAACCGCTCACCCAACGCGAGAGAATCCGTGCACCCAACGCGATAGGATGCACCGTGCGCACATTTCGCCCTTTTATTTTTTTTAAAGGGGGCCCCGGGGGGTCCTTCTGGGACCCCCTAAGCAGATCTAGAGAGTCAGAGTATTTTCACACTGCCCCCTTTATATGTTTTACACACTTATCCCCTTGCTTCTTCAGCCTCGCTTCTACCGAGGCAGAAAATGGCCGCCAACAGTTCCTGGTTTAGAATGTAGACAGACACTCGACAGCCAATTAACATTCAGCGCGTGATTGTCAGGGTGCGCGGTCGGTTCGGGGAGGGTTCTCTTACGGTGCGGGTAGGGTGCGCGGATCCTCCCCGGCCATAGATATCACTTTTTACTTTTTTACCCTAATTTTCTCAGGAACTACTGAACAGAATCACACCATTTATGCAAAAGGCACAAGTCTGAACTGAGGACTACCTCTTTGCCAAATTTGGTGTAATTCCATTCAGCGGTTCAGGCTGTAGCTGCGACAACAGATCCTATGGGAAATTGCATGGGGAAAATGCATATTGGGACCCCCCTTTTTTCTCGGCCCCCGCTTGACGAATCACCACGAAACTTTCAGGGTCGGAGCGGAGCTGGTCAAAAGTTTGGAAAAACTTCGCAAGGATTCATCAACCGGCGCCAGACTTATTGGGAATAGAATGTTGCGGATTTCCTATGGAAAATAGGTCCTAACTAACTATCTACTGGCGACTGCCAGAAGAATATATATATATATATATATATATATATATATATATATATATATATATATATTCACTGAAAAAACCATAGGTTTCACACATGTTATAGTTAGCTGGACATTTTACTGATAAAAAACCAATGAAATTCCCCCGTTATAGTTAATGTAGGCAACTATAACTCACGCGACCGCAATCCTCTGCTGATGCTAATACTGTATTTAGACACTTATTTGCCCATGTCTTCTTCCATTAAATTTTAGCTATACATATATTACAAATATTTTTTTTTCATAAAGACACATATGTCATCAGCAGAGGATTACGGTCGCGTGAGTTATAGTTGCCTACAGTAACTATAACGGGGGAATTTCATTGGTTTTTTATCAGTAAAATGTCCAGCTAACTATAACATGTGTGAAACCTATGGTTTTTTCAGTGAATTTGCAAGGTTTTTTAAATGCTAATTCCTAACTATAACGTGTGTGAAACCTATGGTTTTTTCAGTGAATTTGTACGGTTTTTTAAATGCTAAGTTACTTTACGCCATTTGTGGCGTGCGCGCCCACTTAACGCAGTTCGTTCCGTGCGCGCACGGTGCGCTTCGCGCACCGTGCGCGCACAGTGAGCACCCGGTGCGCTTCGCGCACCGCGTGCCCACGTTACGCTAGATGGGCCATGAACGCACGATGCGCTTCGCGCACCGTGCGCACATGGAGGTCATATGATGAGCATCGTTGTGACAGGTAAAATATATGTTTTGTTTATGAATGATGAGCCAGGCACAAAAGGTGCCCTTCGGGCACCTTTTGCACATGGGGTGGGGAGAATGTGGATATTTTTTTTTTTTTTCTATTATTATTTCTTACCGTACGCGTACGGTAAGCGTAATCGGCGAAATTTTCGAAAAAATTAAAATTGCCTTTTTTCACTTGGGGGATCGTTGGGGACTCCCTCGACATGGCTAGGTGCTTGGGAGCTGTGTAAACAGCCCCTTTACATGATTTGCACTTTGTTTTTCAACCCCCTGTCAGAGTGCGAGCGAGAAAATGGCGGCCGCCGCTTCCTGGTTTCGACCGATTCGAATGTTTACTAAGATCTAAGGGCCAATCAGAATTGCGCTCGCGCACGCCATCGTACGCGTACGGTAAGCGCACCGTAAGCGCACCGTAAGCTGCCACAGATATATATATTGATTTAAAGGCTATTTTCTCAGAATCTACTTAACAGATTTACACCAAACCTACAAAAGGCACTTCCTTGACCTGAGGACTACCTCTCTGCCAAATTTCAAGTAATTCTGTTCAGCCGTTCGGGCTGTAGCTGTGTCTAAAGGTCCTATGGAAAAATGCATGGGAAAAACGCGTTTTGGGACCCCCCTTTTATCTCAGCCCCCGCTTGACGAATCCCCCCGAGACTTTCAGGGTAGGAGCGGAGCGTAGCGCCCCACCTATTTTGAAAAATTCGCGAGGATTCGTCAACCGGCGCCAAAGTTATTCAAAATAGAATGTTGCGGATTTCCTATGGAAACGTGGTCCTTACTATAACTACCTACTGGCGACCGCCAGTAGGTAATAAATAAATATATATATATATATATATATATATATATATATATGTGTATATATATATATATATATTAACACCCTGATCGTCTTTCCACAAACAGGCACCAACACCGTGAAGAATTATGGCACAGACGGCGATTTATTTCAAATTCAGGTCAGACGCGTTTCGGCGGTAAACCGCCTTGCTCACTGCATGAAATGTTCTGTCAGTGTCAGCCAAACAAATACCTCCACCATTTACCTATGGTTGCCTAGACAACCAGTACATGTCATAGACATAGAAGTTTTTTCATCGTGACTTTGCAAAATACATTGGTGCGTAGACATATATAATGACATACAATGGTAATTTAAATAATATATATTCACATCTTTAGGCAAAATATTTCCTAAATAAAGATCGAGTTCGAAAGTCACTCTAAAAATAGAAAAACCAAAATTGATTAGGAGTACCGCTCGAATAGAGGCGGAACATCCAGTCTCATTGTGTCCCATATAATGTGCTCTAAATCAATGTGCCTGTGTCGGCGTGCAGAGGAGGGAATGTGACATATGATTATCATACAACCAAAAAGGCGAATTAGACCGGCCTGCACAATCTACGCTAGTATGTACAGTCTCAGAATGCGGTACTACAGATAAATATCGTAATTCAAAGTAAAGAAAGTGGAGATTGCCACTTAGAGAATTTCCTTACATCCACATGAGGGGAACAGCGTAGATGACAAGTGCCACTACCTGTTATAGATCAAAAGGACAAGGGGGGTGGGTTAAATATCACCATAAGGAGCCCCTAGTGCTAATCCAGGGGAAAAGGAGTACATACAAAGCTAAGGGATTAGTCCCGCCCAAGTGGGCAAAAAGAATAACTACGATCTGTATTGGCAGGCCGGAATTGGAAATGGATTACCTATTGCCCTCCTACTCTACTAGAACAAAAAATAATATACAGGAATAGAGGCACATGTAAAATGGGGTGATATTTACAGGTAACTGTGAAATGTCAAAAATGAAAAAGATTTGAAAGCTAAGAGCAGTCATGCTCCGAGGGACGGGTTCAAACGAAGAGGCCAATCTTCTCAAATAACGAATCAGAGATGGACATTAAGCGCTTCATCGGCATTCATCCCATGTGGGATTTTGGAATTGAGGAGAATGATATATTTTGATTCCAATCTCCTCAATGCCAATTGCCTGTTACCTCCCCTAGGATTTTTGGAGACACTATCAATCACAAAATAGGAGAGGTCTTGGGTCTTACCACCATGGCACAGATTGATATGGCGTGCCACTGGATATGATTGGTCATCATTCGCAATTGCTCTCAAGTGTTGCAAAATGCGGACGTGGACTTGGTGGATCGTACTGCCAACATACAGTTTTGGGCATGTGCATTGTAGCACGTACACGGCAAAGTCCGTTTTGCAGTTAAAGCTACCACGGATAACATATGGTGAGTGTCTGAAAGGCATTATAACAGACTTAGTGTTATTGCCGTGTTTGCAGGCTTTGCATCTACTACACCTAACAAAGCCTCTAGGTGATTGTAGCCAAGTTTGACTTTTCGCTACAGAAGGTGCGTTGCGTACCAACTCCTGCCGCATGGATTTAGCTCTTCTGTAACTAATGGCCGGTGTTTTGGGGCATTTTGGTCCCAAAACCGGATCACTACGGACTGTCTGCCAATGTTTGTGCAGGATTTTTCTCAGTGTAGTGTGGTATGCATTAAATCCTGTGATCAATCTCGGGATGCCTGCCTCTTTGTTTGCACTCTGTTCTTGTTTTTTAAACAGAAGGTCTTCCCGTGTCTTTAACTCACTTCTGTTTCTGGCTTTCTCTAGGGTTTCGATTTTATACCCTCTGCTCTGTAGTCTACTAAACAATTCGTTAGTAGATTTCATGAGACCTTCTGTTGTACTGCAGTTTCGTCTCATCCTGAGACATTCTGCATAAGGAATGCCCTCCTTAACGCTGTTATGATGGAAACTATCTGCGTGAAGGATGGCATTCCCTGCGGTGTCTTTCCTATAAGTTCTGGTCTGTAGACAGTTGTTTTCAATGTACACTTCAATGTCAAGAAATTGGATGCAGGTTTTACTGGTATGACTGGTGAATGATAAGTTCAGACTATTGTTATTCAATTCGTTGGAAAAGACTTTTGCACTTTCCTCAGTTCCCTGCCACAGTATGAATATATCATCGATATAATGTACATAGATGTTCACATTTTCAGTCATGGCAGTCTTGTGTCCCTTCATGAGTACTTGCTCCTCCCACCAGCCCATATGCAAATTAGCATAGCTGGGGGCAAAGCAAGTACCCATGGCCGTGCCCTGTAGTTGTTTGTAAAACAGTTTATCAAAAATAAACACATTATTGTCCAGGCACCATTCTGCCATACAGAGTAACATAAGGGAATGTTCTTGCATGTGTATTGGTCTTGTGTTTAGATAATGCTTCAAGGCATTAAGGCCATCCTTATGTCTAATGCTCGTGTATAACGAGTTGACGTCAAGGGTCATCAAAACATAGTCCTCCTTCCAGTTTACATCGAATATCTTGCTTAGGAAATCACCAGTGTCTTTGATGTGGGATGGTAATTCACAGACCAGTGGTTGTAAAAAGAAGTCAATAAAACGAGAAGTGTTTTCAAATAGGCTCCCAATAGCTGCAATGATTGGCCTGCCAGGTGGATTGATTGCGTTTTTATGAATCTTAGGAATTAGATATAGTTGCGGTGTTACTGGATAGTCTATTTTCAGATAGTCAAATTCCGCTTTAGTGATTAGATTCACACTCTTCCATTGGTATAGGGTTTTATGATATTTTTCCTTAATTCCTACTATAACCGTTGGCGCTATCCTGCAATAGCAATCCTTATCATTAAGCTGTTTCATTGCCTCCAGGTTATAGTCCTCTAGGGGCCACAGGACGACATTACCCCCTTTGTCTGACCATCTGACTACTATATCTTGATGTTCCTTGATTTTACTCATGACTTTGTTGTAGTTCATTCTGTTAGTGTTGTGTATCTTGGCGAATTCTTTATCACTTTTAAGCGCCAATGATTTAAGATCTTTTATCACGTTCTCCGCAAAAATATCCAAACCATCCTTAGGCATCATCGGTGTAAATACCGATTTAGGTTTGAAAGGTGTGGGGATGGGGTTACGTATTCCTTGAAGGGCAATGATCGTGTCTACATCTGTTGTTTCATGATTTTCTTGTTGCATAAGTAGAAGATCCCTTAACAGAGTTTCGTCCGTTATTGATTCTTGCGTGTGAGTTACATCGAAGACCATTTGTTGTGAGTCTTTGTTGCTACTATTCATAAAATATTTTTGCAGTTTTAATTTTCTCACAAACTGAAAAAGGTCTATCCGTGTTTGTGAATAGTCAAAATTAGATTTTTCGCACTATGATAAACCAAGTGCAAGAGTTTTTTGTTCAATTTCAGTGAGATCCATCGTTGTTAGATTTATAATTGTGTTTTCGCTGTCTCTGCTTGCATGATAATTATCTTTATCCATTATCTGCGCTTGTTTCTTCTGTATTGTTGTTTGTTTGATTTCTGTTGTGTTTGTATGCCGCTTGCCCCAGCGTCTGTTTTTTCTCTTTCTACTCTTTGATGTTCCTGGGATGTTTCTTTTTATTTGTCCTGGCGTGTGGGCCGCGGGCGCAGGCTTGTCAGTCTTTCTATATGTAAAAAACCCAATTCCTGGATTACTGTCGGTGGTTTACGTCTTAAAGCCATGTCACTCAGTTGTTCCGTTTCTGACTCCACTTCAGAGCTCAATTCAGACACACTCGGGTCTGTGTGTTGATGTAGTGTTTCGGCAGTATTGGATAATTGTTGTCTTCGTATGTTTTCAAATTTTTTTGAGAAGGTATACACTCTACCTTGCATATAGTCATTCCTATCTCTTTGGAATTTTATTGCCTTTCTTTCTTTGATCGAATCTTCATGTTTTGTTAATCTGGTGTTCATTTCCCCCAATTTCTTTTTGATTTCCTCTTGATTTTCACAATTCTCAAGTTCTTTTAGCAATGCCTCGATCTTAGACAACATTACTTTGCGATCACTCTCAGCATATTTAATTAAGATTTGAAGCATTCTCCGTGAGGACTCGGCACTATTGTCAGCCCAATCCTTTAGCATTTCGGGGTCAGGGTTTTCATATGTTGGCGCTACCAGAATTCGGAGCCCTCTAGGGATTCTTCCCACATCCATGTATCTCTGTAGGGACTTACATTCCCACCATTTAGCTATCTCATTTTTGCGGAGTTTTTCCAACTCATTGAGTTTTTTCGCAATATCATTTATTTCCACTGTTTCTGTTCCTTTGTACGCAGACCGCGCTTGTTCCATGCCGTCATCCTTATCATTGAAAATATCCACAGCTGCCTCCTCTCGCGCTTTCACCCATTCCTCGGCCATTATTTGAAATATACGATTACCCTCTGTGCCATTCACTGCCCGTTACTTGACTGTACGGGACTACCTCTCCCAGCATGCACCGCTACGATATCACTCAGCACACCGAAAAGTACCGCTAAGAGGAGCTTACCCGATAGAGCGAATGCCCTCCGGCTCCCACATCCATCAGTCACTCTCCACTTCGACGGCGTCTCGGGTGCGTTTCGTTCGTGAAATTAGTCGTGTGCTTCTCGCTGCTGGGGGGCGCTGAGGATTCTTCCGTGAGGAACTGTAACAATAGGATCCGTAACCTCAGTGCTCCAGATCGAGGAGGGTTGGTGTCCAGGTCCCGGCGAACCTCTTCAATATATTAACACCCTGATCGTCTTTCCACAAACAGGCACCAACACCGTGAAGAATTATGGCACAGACGGCGATTTATTTCAAATTCAGGTCAGACGCGTTTCGGCGGTAAACCGCCTTGCTCACTGCATGAAATGTTCTGTCAGTGTCAGCCAAACAAATACCTCCACCATTTACCTATGGTTGCCTAGACAACCAGTACATGTCATAGACATAGAAGTTTTTTCATCGTGACTTTGCAAAATACATTGGTGCGTAGACATATATAATGACATACAATGGTAATTTAAATAATATATATTCACATCTTTAGGCAAAATATTTCCTAAATAAAGATCGAGTTCGAAAGTCACTCTAAAAATAGAAAAACCAAAATTGATTAGGAGTACCGCTCGAATAGAGGCGGAACATCCAGTCTCATTGTGTCCCATATAATGTGCTCTAAATCAATGTGCCTGTGTCGGCGTGCAGAGGAGGGAATGTGACATATGATTATCATACAACCAAAAAGGCGAATTAGACCGGCCTGCACAATCTACGCTAGTATGTACAGTCTCAGAATGCGGTACTACAGATAAATATCGTAATTCAAAGTAAAGAAAGTGGAGATTGCCACTTAGAGAATTTCCTTACATCCACATGAGGGGAACAGCGTAGATGACAAGTGCCACTACCTGTTATAGATCAAAAGGACAAGGGGGGTGGGTTAAATATCACCATAAGGAGCCCCTAGTGCTAATCCAGGGGAAAAGGAGTACATACAAAGCTAAGGGATTAGTCCCGCCCAAGTGGGCAAAAAGAATAACTACGATCTGTATTGGCAGGCCGGAATTGGAAATGGATTACCTATTGCCCTCCTACTCTACTAGAACAAAAAATAATATACAGGAATAGAGGCACATGTAAAATGGGGCGATATTTACAGGTAACTGTGAAATGTTAAAAATGAAAAAGATTTGAAAGCTAAGAGCAGTCATGCTCCGAGGGACGGGTTCAAACGAAGAGGCCAATCTTCTCAAATAACGAATCAGAGATGGACATTAAGCGCTTCATCGGCATTCTATATATATATATCAATCCGCAATCCTCAATATCTGAACCAGACGCTGTTATTCCTGGATACTCTAACAACAAAGCAGCCACGGACAACTCTTGAGCTTTCAAAACCAGTTCTTTATTTGGACAATAGCCAAACGACCGACTCTACACGTTTCGGGATGGCAATCCCTTGCTCACGATATATATATATATATATACACACACACACACACACACACACACACACACACACACACACACACACACACACACACGTGTGGATATATACACGTCATCTGCTGCAAATTAAACCAGAATGTTAAAATATACCATGTCTGCATAAGAAACAAGAATGAAGTTAATGCCTAGGGCAATGCAGGGATTTTCAAACTGACAACAGTTGTCAGCATGGCATACCCCAGTGGTAAGGCAACATACTTCCTTGAGGATTTCCATTCGCTCTTCCGGAACCAGAGACTACCAATTTCATAGGGGTTAACAGGTCCTTGGAACCAAAACGGTGCAGTTCCTCATAAGAAACCAAACATGCAACAAAGGATGTCACTTTCCCATGTTTCCATAGCAGAAACTTGTACGTTTACCAAGGATTGCAAAATGATGCCTGTACAAGGATAAAGCCTTTAACCCTAAAATGTAAATACCTAACACCTGGCAACACCTGCTATCCAAAAGTGCAATCCTTGGGATGTTACTGGACCGCACCAGAATTTATTACCACTGGTATTAGCATACAAACATAACATCATCAATTCACACAGCACTTTAAATACTCATTAAGTTTCTGACGGTAAACAAAGATCCATCAATAATGTGGTCTGGTGAGACCCAAGAACAATGTAGAACAAAGAGAGGGTGTTAGAAGGAGATACATATTTGGTTGTTAGAGACAGCAAACAAAGCCAAAAAACAGTTAAGGGAACAAAACAGCGTTCAAAATAGCATATAGCAGCTTATACCATACCTCGACCACTGCGCCCTATAAAAGGTACCATCCACAACCTTATACTCCACTTTTTCGTGAATGGAAGCATTTGGCCAATAAAGTCAGACTGGCTGCCACAGCACATATCACACATTCTATGGGCTTGCTATGGTCACATTCCAGTTTTACTACTGTCTCAACTCTATTCAATATGGACAGACTACTATGTGACAATGCAAATTCTTGCATAGTACGTTTTATAGAGCTCAGTCAGTCCAGTGGGACAATTTGCTTACCAGTTGGAGCGTTTCCTTCCACCGCAGCTCCACTTGTGCTGGAGTTATTGAAACTGAAGCTAGCCTCTTCAGGGGCAACGGCAGCAGCAGCAGTACCAGGCGCCCCATGGGTATCGTCCATGCAATACTCTAGCAAGTCTTTGTTGTTAAGCAGATCAGCAATAACAGGCTTGCTGTAAGAGGCAGAAAGAAGATGAAAACAAAGCAAGGAAACCGCACACAATTCAAGTCATGCTGCTTTCTTTCTTAAGTCTGCATCACAGTACACAAATACTGCGTGGTAACTTGGATAGTCGGAAATTTTAGCAGTATTAAATGTTTCTAGTTAATAATTATTTTGTACTTCTCAGGGGAGAAAGTTCCTTACGTTTGCCAAGACAGTTCTGCATCTGATTTCAGCTCCAAGTGGACAATACTGCAAACAAATGCCAGCCCATCCATGCACTTGACAGCAAAACAGAGACCATGACCACAAGTTACCAAAATAATGCCCTTCTTATCAACACATTCCCCATGTACATGCAGAATAAGCCAAGAACTCTGCATTGAACTTTTTAGGTCTCGCGCCTAGCGTTGCACTGCGCAACAGTGCTCGCGCAGCGCGAGTCATTTAGTAGGTGAAAAACTGTGTTTTAGCACTGACCTAGGAATCGCACACGCTTGTGTGTGTGCTTTTCCTTTTATGCTACCCCATTGGCCTTTGCGTGTGTCTTTTTATAAAAGACTGCAGTCAATTGGTCACAGGCGGTCGCATTGCTCCGCCCATGGCCTACTGGTGTCTATTACGCGCTTGGTTCGTGTAATAGACACCAATAGGCCATGTGGTTTCAATTATCCTGCCCAGACACAGGCGCGATAAGTGAAACCACCTGGCTCGCTGCGACGCGCGCGCGCACCACTCGCGAGCTTCTGTTTTTGTTTGGATCCATTTCACTGTGTAGCAACCCGCAGGAGCTGGCTCCTGAGGCAGCCTTCAGCAAGGCGCAGAAATGGATCGAGGTGAGTGTCGAGGTGAGTGTCGGGGTGAGCCGGCCTGCCCTGGCAGCCCCCGCGCGGTCAGGTTCGGTGTCCCCTTTGCATGGCGAAGTGAGTTTGGTTTAACTTGAACTTGTGGTTCACTTTCTCTTTATCTCTTTGACTTCTCAATCTTTTAATCCGCGCTTCTGCTGATATGACCTCCCTGTCCGTACCAGCGAGTGGTTGTTTTGTGTAATCGGAGCAAAATGTGACTGAGCCGCGAGGTTTCTAATCTTGCAGGCGAGCCCCTGACAGTCTGTGAATGCCATTGAAATGGATGAGATGCAAAGCACAGCCTTCATTGCATGAAGTGCCGTGAGGGTTTGTTGTGCGGCGCTACCACTGCAGACCTTTTGTGGAACTCCTTCCTGCCTATGTTGCTCTTCATAGGGTCTGTAGCGTGGCAGCCGAAAAAAGGGGACATAATAGTTGTCTATTTTGACTTGGAAAGAATTTGAAATGTTCTCTGCCAATTGTTACTTCGTGCCTTAGTTACTGTTGAAGCGTGACTGCGGGACGTGAATGTTGCGAGTATTAATACCTGGGATGCACTATTCGTTATTTGCCGTGTAACAGCACTTCATGTTGCCCTGATCTATGTCTGTGCAATTCACTGTGTTGCACTTAAATTCAACTTGCAGTAATGCGGTACTGTGCCATCAATCTCCCCGGTGTCTGTCCCTGCTCCCCGGTGTCTGTCCCTGCTCCCCGGTGTCCGGCCCCGCTCCCTGAAAGCACAGCCTTCATTGCATGCAGCGCCATGAGGGTTTGTTGTGCGGTGCTACCACTGCAGACCATTTCTGGAACTCCTTCCTGCCTATGTTGCTCGTCATAGGGCCTGTAGCGCAGCAGCCGAAAAAAAGGGGACTTAAAAGTTGTCTATTTTGACTTCGAATGAATTTGAAATGTTCTCTGCCATTTGTTACTTCGTGCCTTCGTTACGGTTGAAGCGTGACTGCGTGACATGAACGCTGCGAGTATTAATACCTGGGATGCACTATTCGTTATTTGCCGTGTAACAGCACTTCATGTTGCCCTGATCTATGTCTGTGTAATTCACTGTGTTGTATTTAAATCCAACTTGCAGTAATGCGGTACTGTGCCACCAATCTTCCCGGTGTCCGTCCCTGCTCCCCGGTGTCCGTCCCTGCTCCCCGGTGTCCGTCCCTGCTCCTTGTCTGTGCAATTCACTGCGTTGCATTTAAATCCAACTTGCAGTAATGCGGTGCTGTGCCACCAATCTCCCCGGTGTCTGTCCCTGCTCCCCGGTGTCCGTCCCTGCTCCCCGGTGTCCGTTCCTGCTCCCCGGTGTCCGTCCCTGCTCCCCGGTGTCCGTCCCTGCTCCCTGTCTGTGCAATTCACTGTGTTGCATTTCAATCCAACTTTCAGTAATGCGGTGCTGTGCCACCAATCTCCCCGGTGTCTGTCCCTGCTCCCCGGTGTCTGTCCCTGCTCCCCGGTGTCTGTCCCTGCTCCCCGGTGTCTGTCCCTGCTCTGGAGTTAACCGAGGCCTTTCCATTTTTACTAAAATTATATATATACTATTTTTATAAGGACTTTCAACCTGCTCTCGTCACACATTGGCCTGTTATTTTGTCATTCGCAGTTTATTCCGCACACTACAGTATACAACATGGATCAATGTGGGTCAGCCCATTTTAACCATTTCAAAAATATTTTTAAAGGCCCAGGTGCTTCTCCAGCAATAACTTTTTGCTAGATCTTGAAAAACTAAGCACTGAAAAGCCAAAAGGGTGCCTGAAAACCCCCAAGCTATTGGCTTAGCCGAAGATTGTTTATAGTTCTTACTGGTCTGGGGTGACAGTTTAAGGTGAATACGTGGTTGTTTTTTATTACTAAGCAGCAGAATAAAATGGCTTGTTTGAGAAGGGGCTTCGCGAAAGTCTGCACATTTCTGTTTTGTGGACATGTGCAGTCCGAAAGGGACATGTGCAAGTCCAATAGCACATTGCTTTGCAGTCTGATAGAGGACTGGGCACTGTGTCTCATTCTTATGCAAGTGGCAACACTCAAGTGGCACTGCAGGATTAGGGAGTTACATCCATCGACTGAGCACATGCGTGAGAAGTATGGTAGATAGAGAACGCTGTGATATGACACCTGGCTCAGTGTATGCTGACATGTACATGTTCACCGAGAGGGATTGAGAGCAATGATGTACATGGAGCCGTGTGTAGTTACACTAGATACACTATGTTCATTTAAAATGAGACAGAGAAAAAAGGTTGTGGTCTGAAATATGGACCGGGCATGGGGAAGATGGCTACAGTGAGGCAAATGGCATCCTGTGCTGCTGGATGATAGAATACATGCTTGTAAACAAACTATAGACCATGTGTTACACTTGAGAGTAATTTACACATGTAACTTTACTCTTAAACATTTGAATTATTTTATTTCTTTTGGTTATTCACAAAATTATATTGTAAAATTATTACAAATTGTGGACTTACTTGTTTCTGAGCCTAACTTACAAGTGTTAATAGCTATTAAGAACAAGCATTTTAAATGCAATTGGTCTCGAATTACTAAAAGCTTGAGCTATTTGCATTGTATTGTTATTTGCAATGCCAATAGCTCAAACTCTCAGTAATGCGAGACCTATTGCATTGCAAAAGCTTGTTTAAGAACTTGCTGCAGTGTAAATACAAAGGTACTTCCTTATAACAGACGGTTTGCAGCTTTTAACTGTAACAGACTCTCACGCTGTGCGTTATTCTGCTGCTGCGATGTTAGGTTTTTAATAGTACTGTTTGTTTCCCGCTCAAGTGGAAAAAGTGGGCCTCGACGGACGGTACGCAGAGTGAGAGAGTGACTCCGTATGGCAAGGTGCTTTAAATGGGCCGGTGCTGTTCGGTACGGAGTACCATGACTTCTCAAGAGAAATGTAATACTTTTAATTGGAGAGTACCGGCACTTCTCGAAAACAATCAGCTACTCTGGGTACAGAGCACCTGCACTTCTATTTCTCCATTTCAAGCACTGGTATGGCACCAGCCTAGAACGTCCCACACTGGCACCTTCAGATAGTATCCCTCCCCTGGACTGCGGTGCGCGAGGCGACAAGAATGCAGGTACATAAATATCCAACCGTCACTTGGAGACCCTTCTAAATCAACACGACAAGGCAATCAGCTTACGGATCTATAATAGAAAATGATGGAAACTTCTAGAACAGCTAGTTAGAGTTTTCTTTTACAGTAACACTCGGACTAGTTTGGCTGGATCACCAGTTTGTTACATTCCCTTTGGTCTTGCACGCTCAAATAACTCAGTAGGTCTGAGGCATCTGACTGAATCCTAACACATTACCATATGTTCAAATATAGGATTCTGTACGAACAATAAATATAATTTATCCAAGGTAAACAAATACAAAACATCAATGGGAAATATTGTTGACTTTAGCGGTGCCTATTGTAAGCATTACACTTGTAACGATTGCACTGCAGAAGTCTGCAAAAAACAAATATTTTCAGTTTTGATAAGGAATCTGTCCACAATAACAGATGTGGTTAAAGGGTTCTATGATAATTTAATGTGGAAATGTGAGCGTTAGTGTCCTCATTCGTTATTATTTCATGTTGAACTTCTGGATCTCTAGATTATTTTAAGTTGTTTACGACTCACCCTCAGAAGGTATTAAACCCATGTGAAACCACCATAAAGAAGCTGCGCGTCCCTCACTGTTCTCTGCATATGTATTGAATTTTAAATTAAGCAGCAGTGACAGGCAGCTTTCGGGCTGCTTTTTCTCATGAATGCTGCTTCTATGCTTCTAATGCCATTCCTGGATATTCTTTCCAAACCAAAGCCTGCCTGCCCTGCTGATGGCACGGTCAGCAATACTGTACTGGGACCTAAGCTATTGATGCTTTCCATGAAATGAAAATTAAACTTGTAGAGCGCTCTACTGCCCAACGGTGTCTAGACGCTAAAGCTTTGGGAAACAGTTCACTGATCGTCAAAAAACCCCAGGAAAGTTAAGTATTAAACAGCAAGGTTTTAAGAGTTTTACAGAAAGAGAGCAGATTTGCTTTTTTCTTAAGATCAAGGGGCATCGAGTTCCAGAGCACAGCGGTACGAGAGTTACATTTCGACCAGCCCAGTTAGATTTTTTTAATCTGGGAACTACAAGATTATGAGCTGAGAGGGATCTAAATTATCTACTAGGGGTGTACCACTGTAACCGTTGTTTAAGATACTTAGGTCCCACATCATGCAGTGCCTTAAAGGCGATGCAGAGGGACTTGAAGTCTATCCGCTTTTTAATGGGCAACCAGCGAAACTGGGCAAGACCCTGGGAAATGGATTGAAACTTGGGAATTCCCAGGAGTAATCGAGCCATCATATTCAGAAGAATTTGCAATTTTTGTAAGGATCTTTTCTGGATGTTAGTAAATAAAGAATTACAATAATCTATTTTGAGAATAATGATATTGGAGACTACATTTTTCAGTAGATCAGGTGGAATGGAGAAGGATATTTCTTTTTAGCATGAAAAAAGATAAAGATTTGAAAGCTTTGATGCGACTGGCAAAAGAAAGATTGCTATCAAAGAGAACCTCTAAGTTCTTGGCCTTGGACGAAGGTGAGGCGAGTGCTCCAAAAGTGAGGCAACCATCGGGGAGACCAAAATGTTGTGTTTCGGCCAAACGGAAGCACTTCGGTCTTACCCGAATTCTGCTTGTGTAAATTGCGGTACATCCAGAGCCCTATCTAGAGCATGCAATCATGGAATCTGAAAGCGGTGTCATCAGGATTGCTGGCCACTGACACCAAGTTCCGGGTATCATAAGCATAGGAAACCACCGCAAAGCCAAAAGATGTATTCAGTTTGGCCAAGGGGATCACGTATAGATTAAAGAGCACATGGCTAAGAGAAGAGTCCTGAGGGACCCCCAGATGGTAGAGAGAAAGAGGGGGAGTTGAAATGGTCCATGGCCATGAACTGCTTGCGATCTAACAAAGGATTTCTGGAGCTGAAACCCCCTGTCCCGGATTCCTAGAGTCAAAAGACTGCCGATAAGCAGTGGGTGGTTAACCATGTTGATGCTGCTGAGAGATCTAATAAAATTAGGGCAGCATTCCCGCCTGCATCTCTGGTTTGCCTAATAGTTTGGTACTGAGTTGGCTTCTAAAGCCAAATTGGGTGTCATCCAGAAGTCCATTGTCGCTGATGAAAGCAAAGAGAGCTCCAAGTTAATAGCCTTCTCTACAATCTTTGCCAGGAACGGAAGATGAGAAATAGGGCAAGTATTTGGGATCGCTTGAATCCAGGTGTGTTTTTTTTTGTTTTTTAAAGAGGGATGATGGAAGCTCTTTTCCATTCCTTTGGAGAGTAACCAGTCTCAAACTTTCAATTAAAAATATCTTTAAAATGCTTGGAGATGATATCAGGTGCAAGGTGAATTCTAGGAGGAAAGGAATTAAAAGGACAGAAGACTGAGAAGGGACTGAACAAATACTGTAGCTAGGGATGAGAAAGAGGTAAGGACGGTATTGTCTAGTAGAGCCATTGCTTCATGTATACTGGCAAGGGAGATTGTGTTGCTGTTCGGTCAGACCATATGGTTTAATGAGATCGTTGCACTTGAATCTAGCCGGAAGATAAATCCAGCCATTCAGAATAGAAGTCGAGTGGAGGATTCGAGGAGAGCAGGTTGTAAATAATCTCAAAGCACAAGTTACTTACTTGTCACCTGTGCGTTAGTAGGCGTCGTCGTGCGACTCCGCGTACGTCGCTGGTGTCATACTCGCCGAGATGAGGTCATCGGAGCTACTTAGATGTGCCCACGCACGCTGAAGTCAGTTCTGTACACGACTTTCCACGCTAGGAACGCAGAGCCATGCCAGAGACTAACTACTGGTGCAATAGAACTAGGTCCCTGAAAAGGATGACCTGAACCCTAGAGAACAGTTCGCAGAACGGGGAGGTTGGGCAGGCGGTAAGGAATCTATCACTAACTAATGTCTCTTACAGATATATTGTTACACAAGTAAGTAACTTGTGCACCTGAAAGAGACACGTTTGTGATAAATTCCTTACTTTAGAATTACACACCCAAGCAATACCAACCCCGGTGGAAGGTCTGGCAAGTGAAATCACACCAGAAAGTCATGGAGAACCGACCGGCCAAAGAAGCCGTCTCTCCGGACTTGACTGTCAAGGCAATAATGCTTAGTGAAAGTATGCAGCGAGGCCCACGTGGCTGCCTGACATATCTTGCAGGGGGACACCACGTCCCAATGCTGTAGTAGCAGCTGTGGTCCTGGTGGAATCGGCGCAGCAGCCCTACCAGAGGTTCCTTTTTAGCCAGAGAGTAACAGGCTTTAATACACAAGACAACCCATCGGGAGATAGTCCGCTTGTGCACAGCTCGGCCCTTCTTGGCGCCCGCATAGCCAACAAAGAGCCGGTCATCCACCTGGAACTGCTGTGTGTGGTTAAGATAGAATGAAAGCGCATGTTTTGGGCCCAGATGGTGGAGCCTCTCTTGAAGGGTGGGAGGAGGAAATTAAGTGGGAAGAGTGACAGTCAGCCCGAGATGAAAGGCAGAGACTACTTTCGGTAGAAAGGAGGGACGTGGTCGAAGCACAACCTTGTCCGGATGAATTGCCAGGAAAGGAGATTTACATGAAAGAGCCTGGAGCTCACTCACACGCCTAGCAGAGGTGATGGCCACCAGGAAGACAGTTTTCAAAGTTAATAACCACAAAGGACAGTTATGAAGAGGCTCAAAGGGAGCACACATTAAGTATGTGAGAACCAGGTTCAAGTCACACTGAGGCATCACAAAAGGAATAGGAGGGAAAAGATGAGTAATGCCTTTGAGAAATCTATTGACAACAGGGGATTTGAATAGAGAGGGCTGATCAGGCAGCCTGAGAAAGGCTGAAAGAGCAGAAAGGTAGCCCTGGATAGTGCCCAGAGCAGAGCCCTACTGGGCCAAAGAGAGTAGGAACAAAAGGACCTCAAAAAGAGGGGCAGAAAGGGGATCTACAGCTTTCGCTGTGCACCATGCCACAAACTTGTTCCACCGACAGGCGTACACAGATTTGGTTGAAGGATGCCTGGCTGCCAGAATCACATTACAGACCTCAGGAGGCAAGTCAAATAGAATCAACTGTTGCCGCTCAATCTCCACGCAAGGAGGTGGAGGCTGGATAGGTTTGGGTTGAGGACAGTCCTCTGTTGCTGCGACAGAAGATCCTCCTGAAGAGGCAGTCGGATCAGGGGATCCACGCTCATACTGAGTAGCTCAGGATACCAAA
Source organism: Triturus cristatus (assembly GCF_964204655.1). Lineage (NCBI taxonomy): Eukaryota > Metazoa > Chordata > Amphibia > Caudata > Salamandridae > Triturus > Triturus cristatus. Next base: position 1,108,388,039 of record NC_140583.1, read on the forward strand.
CTCTTCGAGCCCAGTCCGGGGTTACAAGAATGACTTGGGCCCGGTCGTGCCTAATCTTCTTCAGCACTCTGGGTAGAAGTGGTATAGGCGAAAAGGCGTACAATAGACCACAGCTCCACTCACGACGAAAAGCGACGCCGAGCGAGTGCCGCCTTGGAAACTCCAACCCGCAGAACTGCTGACATTGCGCGTTCTCTTCCGTGGCAAATAGATCTAACCAAGGTTCTCCCCACTGCCAAAAAAGACCTCGGGCCACGTCCGAGTGAAGATGCCATTCGTGATCCATCAGGCACCGGCGGCTGAGTTAGTCTGCCCTGGCGTTCAAAGAACCTGGCAGGTGTTGAACTGTCAAGGAGGTGCCTTGACGTTCCAGCCATGTCCAGAGGCGCAGAGCCTCCTGACATAGGGTCCACCACCCCACCCTGCCTTGTTTGTTGCAATACCACATGGCGGTGGTGTTATCCGTGAACACCTGCCGTCCACTTGACAGAGGGAAGGAATGCTTTCAGTGCAAGTAGGATCGCCCTGAGCTCCAAAATATTGATATGGAGCTTGGACTCCGGAGGCCAGAGGCCTCTGATCTCCGCCTCTCCCTTGTGGCCGCCCCATCCCAGATGGGACACATCCGTCACCACTGGGTGCTCCAGTTGGGGAAGGGAGAGGGATCTGCCGCTGACCCAACGCTGGTCCGTGAGCCACCGCTGCAAGTTTCGTGGAGTGCCCTCCAAGATCTGGACGTAGTTGGACAGGTTCCCCTGATGCTGCACCCACTGGAACTTCAGGTCCCACTGCAGAGCCATGGTTGGTTATCAGGATGCAGGAGGCAATGAGTCCCAGCAGCCTCAAGGTCGTCCTGACCGAAACCCAGGACAAGGGCTGAAAGATCGGAATCATAGGTCGAATGTCCTGGACTCGCTGTTCGGGAGGATAAACCCAAAACTGCGCCGTGTCCAGAACCGCTCCGATAAAGAGGAGCTTTTCAATCAGGTGCGACTTCGGCACGTTGATGGAGAACCTCAGCAAATGCAGGAGGTCGGCCGTAGTCTGGAGGTGGGAGACGACTACCTGAGACGAACCCGCCTTTAACAGCCAGTCGTCGAGATAGGGAAAGACTGAAACTCCTGATCTGCACAGATGAGCTGTGACCGCCATCACTTTCGTGAACACCCGAGGGGCATTGATATGGCCGAAAGGGAGCACGGTGAACTGAAAGCGCTCTTGGCCTACCGTGAACCGCAGGTAACGCCGGTGGGCCGGCAGGATGGGGATATGAAAATAAGCATCCTGCAAGTCCAACGCTACTATCCAGTCTTGCGGTTCTAGGGCAGACAAGACCTCAGCAAGTGTGAGCATCTTATACTTCTAGAGGAAGTGATTGACGTTTCGGAGGTCTAAGATAGGACGCAGGCCCTTGTCCTTTTTTGGTATCAAGAAGTAGTAGGAATAACAACCACAACCTACTTCTGGCGTCAGAACGTGCTTGATGGCCCCCTTGGCCAAGAGGGCCGCCACTTCCTGCTGGAGAAATGCAAAGTGATCCCCCGACATGCGGTGGTACTGAGGTGGCATGGTTGGAGGGGTAGTCTCGAAGGGGAGGGAGTAGCCCCGTCGGACTATCTGTAAAACCCACCTGTCCGAAGTGATGGTGTGCCAGTGGGGGAGGTGATGGCGAATCCTGCCGCCCACTGGCGTTTGGTGGGCCTGAAACACCGCACTAGGAAGGTTTGGAGGCAGTGGTGGCGGTGGACTGACTCGCCCGCTGGCCCCGTGACCCACCTCGGCGGGTCCCATGTCCGCTGCTGCGTCGAGACTGCTACTGCGCAGGCTTGCGGCTTTGAAAGGAACGTGTTTGTGCGCCCCGTACTTGACCACGAAAGGAGCTAAAAGCAGACCTCAAAGGAGTGCGAGTGGTCAAAAGGCCCAAGGACTGGGCAGTTGCCCGGGAGTCCTTAAAGCGCTCCAACTTGCTATTTGCTTTGTCACCAAAGAGGCGCGTGCCATCAAAGGGCATGTCCAACAAAGTGTTCTGGACAGCCCCCGAGAAGCCAGTCGTTCTGAGCCAGGGGTAACGGCGGAGCGCCAGTGTTGTGGAAATCGCCCTGCCGAGCGAGTCGGCGGTGTCAAGGCCACAACGGATAGTAAATTTTGCAGCGACTCTACCCTTGGTAATAGCCTGGGAGAGCACCGCCCGGGCCTCTACTGGGCACTGAGGCAGTACCTGCGCCACTGTGTCCCACACAGAGTGGGAATAACGGCCCAAAAGGCATGCGGTGTTCACCGACCTCAACCCTGAACCGGCAGCCGAGAAAATCATTTTCCCAAACTGCTCCGGCTTCTTGGATTCCCTATCTGGAGATGCGGAAGGGAATGCACTGGGAGACGCTGAGGCTTGCACAACCAAGCTCTCAGGCGTTGGGTGTTGCGTGAGGAAACCGGGATAGCCCAGGGCCGGGCGATTGCGTCATGCCACAGTTCTAGCCACAGGAGCCCCTGAGATGGGCTTAGGCCAGGTGCCCAAAAGAATGTCTGAAAGTGCGTCATTAAAGGGCAGCAGCGGCTCCGCCATGGAGCCCGCTGGCTGAAGCACTTCAGTTAGAAGATTAGTCCTGATGGGTGCCGAAGGGAGCTCGAGGTTAAGAGCCTCAGCTGCCCTTACGCAATACCAATGAAAATGTACCAACCTCCTCCATAGCCAAGGAAGAAGGGGACAGTGTACAAGGGTTTGGAGACAAATCAAAATCACCAGGATTCTTCACATAATTTTCCCATGTTCCGATGGCAGTCCTCACAGGACTTAAACCTGGTCATCCCTACTGCACCATAACTCGATACTCGACAAACAAAGAGACCAAAGTTTCTAAAACACAGTGATATTTCTTGACTGGAGGTACCGCTCTCTCTGGATCTGCTCTTGCTGGCGCGGAAAAAGAAAGAACAGACGTCAGCGCGCGTGGGCGCGTCTAAGTAGCTACAGCGACGTCATCTCGGCGACTAAGACGTCAGCGACGTATGTGGAGCTGTGAGATGACGCCTACCGACGCGCAGGGGTACTGCTGCCGAAACTTTCCGGATCCAGTGTGACGCCTGGGGATATTCTAAGGTAAGGTAAGGAATCTATCACTAACATGTCTCTTTCAGATCTTGTTCTTGAAGAGAGATGCTAAGGAATTACAGAAAGCCAGATCGGAGGTATTATTTTTAGCATCCAGAACCTTGGTCAGTTGCTTTACAACATCAAATAGTTGCTTAGAAGAGTTTAGGGAAGCTCGGATTTTAGTTGACATAATTGGATTTTGCTTTCACAATCATATCCTTATATGCTGAAATGGCCAGTTTGTAAGAAACTTTGTCTGTAGGGTGGTAATTGATGCGCCATTTCCTTTCCAGTCTACAACAGGCTTGGTTTTGTGACCTGGGGTGGGGGACATTCACTCCGCTGTCAAACAGATACCTGAAACCATGGCCTCCAGGCCACTACTACGAGTATGCCATTGAGTTAATAACTGAAAAGGAACACACAACATAGGTTGAAACTACAGTCCACATGTGACTAATTAAAAATTCAGCACTACTTTACTATCGATTTCTCCATACTTTAAATTTCCTTAGGGTTAGAGTTTATAACAAACAATCAGAGGAAAATATTTTTAATTTTCTAAATATTTTATTTAGGATTCACTGTAGTGTGAGGCAGTACCAATATATGTTTTCCATGGCTTATATCAAACCCAGTGGCAAAACCCAATAAAATATTTATGTAGGCTTTGTGCCATTTTAAGGCAAGAATTTGTAATAGAGCTCATATCTGTATTGTAGACCTTTGGCGAGCTAGTGTTTATAGACTCACATTGGTGGCCACAACTAACTGTTGAATAATATGTGGGGCGGTGCCACGATTCAGTGGCTATTCCGACACAAATACTCCAAATATTGTGTCCTGAATTTTAGGCTCCTCTGTCCATAATGAAAAATAATTTCCATAATAGATAAAATATAGCACTTAAGGTTTGCTTGGTAATCCATTGCAAGATTGGGTACAGTACCAAAAAGGAAGATTATCTATTAAATCAAGTCATGAATAATCTCTAACATAAATTTGCTCCTTTCCTGAATACCACTTTCATGTTTAGCCAATGAGTGAGGCCGCGTCATACAAGGCACAATGAATGACCGGGACAGTAGCCCCACACTTGATTTCCCAATGGACAAACTAGCAATTAAAAGATGTGTGCCCAACGATGCTCGTCCAAATGTGGGCCTCTTAGCAGAGCACAAACTATTTCAGAATAGCAATGTTTGCTCATACTCAGGACAGAAATATCCATACCTTGATAGACCAAAACACACCTGCTTCCATATATGAAATAGAGCATTTTGGACAGTGAATCATCTGATATCTTAATTTTCAAAATCCGGGCAGAGAAAAAGATGATTTGGTGAGATAAATACAGTCTAATAAACTAAAAGCTCAAAGGCACTGTAAGATTTGGAGAGCTGTTTATATCTGCTCAAGTGGTGCAGTGTGCATTAGTTTATTTAGCCGGGATGCCCAAATGGATACTTTTCGTGTTTTATACTTGGAAGAAGATAAATACGTTCCATAGCGAAACTAGGCATAGGGAAGAAAGGCAGTGAAAGATTTTCAGACTAATAAGTTGTAAAAACATGGCTTTGCTACCTGGGAAACAGAGGTTCACTCAGGGGTACGAGTCGATTTCTTACTGCCAAATAAATATAGGGTTGGGAAGGAGTCCAATGAGTCAGGTAAATTTTCACAGTTCCATAGGTTACCTAGATGTTTCATCACCAGTTTCTCAGTCTAAGCAGAGTTTAGCCTTAAATAGTTGATGATCATTTAGTATTGAAGCAGTGTTTCCCAACCCTTAAAGAAGGCTGTAGCAGGTCGCTGATAGACATTCATTACCACGGTCTGTACATATGCCCAGGAAGCCAATAGACACAGGTATATCAATGACACCAGGAGACCAAGATAGAGTTTTAGGAGTAGTGGCAGTATCACTGAGCGATGCCTCAGGGAACAGGCAGAGTTCCCCAAGTTCAGTTGGAACAAAAGCCAACAGCTCACCCTCATTCGAGAAAAATAAGCGTCGACTTCAACTCTGTGCCTCAAATTACAAATTCAGAGAAGATGCACAAGCCCATAGGTACATCACAGAATGGTAAGCTACCCAGAGAAATTCAGTGTTTATGAAGAGTTAACGCATGGATTTCCTTTCTTATTTTACTGTAGGCAGTCTCCCAGACATGAACCCTGAGATCGCTTTTTCTCAGAACTGAAGCTGCAACTCATTAAAAAGCCCCAATAGACCTAAACTGCACACTAGGTTGGTTATCCCTTTGGCTGAGGGGCTATGCTAAACAAGACGGGTTGAACAGCTCCTCTGGGGAGTGCTGAAGAGTAGGCTGAATAGGAATACAAAGTCAACATCATATGACTTGAGAAAGCATTAGTTTACATACATATTGATGGTGGAGTTGGCATTCTTGATAAATCAAACTGAATTAAACAATTTGATTGAGAATTGAAAAAGCAAGTTCCTCCAAAATCTTGTCTTTTGCCACGGATATATCCTCATAAGGGATATAAATGTTTTGGAAGCACACTGAGGTGTCCCACAAGTGTCCTTTTCCCCAGTTTTGCTCAGCCTCCAAAATGTCTTGCTTCCTCTGGTTACATAATGCATCCAATGTAGGATTATTCACACATTTATTCGTTAGCAACTATGCATACATAAACAAGGAAAACTATAAGAAGCAAAACATATAGAACTCATGGCATTCTATCAAGTTCAATAAATACTTCAACATCCACAAAAGTTTTACTCTCTAAACAACATATTTTTGAGGTGCTATCCAAAGTTAGGCAATGTTTTCTACATTGGTCTTTTGCAAAAAAAAAAATTACAAAAGTTTTTATGAGGCTTCAATGATATTGTAGACAGAGACTGTAACCCCTACACCGTCCATTGTTCTCGTTATAAACCCATGGTTCTCCAATGTCAATTATAACACTTCCAATAACAAGAGCAAACAAGCATTTGCAATGCAATCGGTCTCGCCTTTGGGACCTTATATCTATTTAGCTATGCAGCACATTAGCCTGGGTGCAGAAACATCTATTGTTCTTTAACATGGAGGGAAAGTAAGCACCAAACTGTGTGACACGCCAGGGAACACATGGAGAGAAATATTGCCTTTCAGAGGGAAATGGTATAGTCCAAAGCTCTGTTTTTAATATAAAATCAGGGCCTTCGGTGGTCATATTACTGAAAATACAAGATTTGAAAAAAATATTATCGTCTACGGGTGTACGTGGACGACAATTTCTATGGACTGGAATCTAGAGAATGCTAAAGTGATTCTGGTATTTTACTGAACTCTGCTGGTCGATTTTATCAAGAAAGTTAAATAGAGGCAGTTGAACAGAAATAAAAAGTCCCTAAACGGAAGCAGACAAGGCCTAGGGCTGATCTCTAGAGCCCACAAAGTACATACACAAATGAGTATATACTAAAGTATATACAAGAGTTCTCGGATGCTCGACCTAAAAAGGAAGTCAGAAGTGTCCTATGTTGGTGGAGGGTATTATTACCAGCTCTCAATACACTCTAGAAACTGAAGGACATATGGAACCTTGCTGGGAACTGGATGGCACATATACAGGCTATTCTAGCCCACGTAAATACCCACTCAATACTAACCAGGCTGACCTGCCAAGAAGTGCTGGTCCTTGATAGACGGCAACATAATCCACCCTTGCAGGTCCCAAGTAGTCAAATACACTGAAAGGCTGCATCCTTTAATGATAAAATGATGATAATGGCAGTTATGTAAAGGAGGATTGTCATGCCGTATATTGAGGATCATAGAGTGTAAAGGGACCGGCGGAGTTAATCTCAGCTGCAGGCATAAGACAAATTATAAATATTTGCCTTGATCTCACACTTTATCAAGCACATCAATAACCACTACATCCCATAAAATGATAACTGCACCTCTGTCATCATTACGCACAACGTTAGACACACTTCCCATATAGGTACAGGACATAGATACCCATTCAACCACACATCAAGATGATGTAATGTGCTACCCGTGTGGACAACCACTTCAGAGCCCCATACAGGGATAGTAAAAATATGAAAACACAGTAATAAAATACAATATTCAATTTCTTGCAAGCTATGACAAAGGGGCTTGCTGTAAGAGGAAATGCCACAGAGGTAAATAGGGAAAGCTCTTTGCCATCTACAAATAACCAACAATATTACTTGTTGTTATAGACTGTGCAATACAGGCCTTGAGATTTGCACTGCAGCGGAGGTTTTCATCCTGTAAATAAAATATTATGCATTTGTACTGGTAAAAATGGTTTCAGTCATAGCTTTCAAAGGACATATAAAATGATACCACCTCAAATTCTTCATATGGAAAACTGACCACAGACAAAACTTAATTACACACAATTCATAGTCATTTATTTTAGCTCAAAAAGAGAAAAAAGTAATGACCTAATTTTTTCATAGTCTCTTGTGAGCCCATCACCAGCAATATTTCACCAATACTTAGAGTAATTTTAAAATTAATGCAAATGAGGAAAAAATAAAGGGGACTCACCATTCGAAGATCAGCTGCAGCATGCTCCTTCGTTGCCCAGTTTTCTTGCTTGGCTTTGCTACATCACAGGCTACGTGCAACACAAGCCTCCCATGTTCATTTTCTCAGTTGCGGCACACACCAGATAGAAACAGCTGCATCATGTCACAGGAGTGTTTTCTGAGGGCACCTTCTGATGTCCACTTTAAAGATGTCCAGTGATCTAACCTACTTTCACCCCGCAACAGAGCTTTTGAAAAAAGGGCCTCCCAGCACATCTGCACATTAAAGTTATAACAAAGCATACATGTAACCCTTTTTACGTAGCTATCACTAGTTAATACACATTAGGCAGAACTGGTATGGATGTGCAGCAAGATTTATTTTCTAATATTAGGCCATGTCCCAAACCAAACATCTACATTGTTTAAATCTGGCATACAAGTGGCTTATCTACAACTAAAAACAGTAAGGAAATGTTAACAAGTGGAATCACCAGATAATCATTGTGAGTATGAGGATCTCAACAAAAACTCTAGCTATTCAAATCGGGTCCTTCAGCAATTGACTGGGATTCCTCCATGGTACCTGCATTCACCTTGCCAGTTAGATCTCTACCTTCACCCAAAAAGCATTCGCATGAGAGATTTAACACACCAAAATTATGCAGATGAGACCTAGATCATGGTAGAATCGAATGGATCAGGAAATCAATTTTGCAAGAAGTACACTGTCTAAGACATCATGGTGCAGATGCACGAAAACATATTAAGTTAAATATTAAAAAAGAGGAAATACCTTTCCCGAGAGCAACTAAAATCTGCATATATTAATTACTAACACCTCCACTACTGTACCAAGTCATCTTTCCAGCAAGCAAAAATATCAAAAACTCTAGGTGTCAGCATGCACTGCAACAACATTTTCTTATAGCTGTTATCATTCAGGAAAGTGATCCATCTTTATTTCACCCATTGATAGGGGCTAAATGGTTGACACAGTAGTCAACTTCAGACTAGACTCAGGAAATTCTTTATATTTTGACATCAACACATTATTTACATGTATTCATGTGTAAAGACTGAAATGAATTACAGTTATCACAAAAGGATGGGGTTTGAGTAACTCGAAGCCTAAGGAAATTTTATTGTGGAATACCCAGACAATGACTGCACTGGATAAGGCTTGAAGACTTGATCTAATTTAAGTGGCTACACATCCTCCATCACTGTAAATGTGGCACTCCTTTTCAGTACTTATACGATACAATGGAACATTCGCAAGCCAGTGTAGTGCGTCAATCTTCCAATAATAGCAACCTAACACCTGCTTGGTGATCCTTGGACTCAATCAATCAATCAATCATATCATTGTAAAGCGCACTACTTACCTGTGAGGGTCTCAAGGTGTGCTGCTACTGCTCGAAAAGCCAGGCCTTGAGGAGTCTTCTGAAGGTCAGCAGGTCTTGGGGCTGTCGTAGGTGGATAGGGAGGGTGTGCCCAGTCTTGGCGGCAAGGTGGGAGAACGATTTGCCGCCGGAGGTCGCTCTACGGATGCGGGGGACTGTGGCGAGGGCGGCGGAGCGGAGCTGGCGAGTGGGGGTGTAGAAGCAGAGTCGTCTGTTGAGGTACGCCGGCCCGGTGTTGTGGAGTGCCTTGTGTGCGTGGGTGAGGAGCTTGAAGGTTATCCTCTTGTTGACGGGGGGTCAGTGCAGGTCTCTCAGGTGGGGTGTGATGTGGCTACGGCGAGGAATGTCGAGGATCAGGCGTGCAGAGGCGTCCTGGATGCATTGAAGCCATTTCAGGAGGTTGGCCGAGGCTCCTGCGTAGAGGGCGTTTCCGTAGTCCAACCTGCTGCGGACGAGGGCTTGGGTGACCGTTCTTCTCGTTTCGGTGGGGATCCACTTGTAGATCTTGCAGAGCATGCGGAGGGTGTTGAAGCAGGAGGAAGAGACGGCGTTGACCTGTTTAGTCATGGAGAGGGTGGAGTCGAGGATGATCCATAGGTTGCGGGCGTGGTCGGTGGGTGTTGGAGCTGTTCCCAGTGTGGTCGGCCACCAGGAGTCGTCCCAGGCCGAAGGGGTGGATCCGAGGATGAGGACCTCCGTCTTGTCCGAGTTCAGCTTCAGTTGGCTGTTCCTCATCCATTCGGCGACGGCCTTCTTTCCTTCGTGGAGGTTGGTTTTGGCGGTGTGAGGGTCCTTGGTGAGGGAGAGGATCAGCTGGGTGTCATCGGCATACGAGATGATGTTGAGGTCGTGTAGTCGGGCGACGTGGGCGAGCGGTGCCATGTAGATGTTAAACAGCTTTGGGATGAGCCCTGGGGTACGCCACAGATGATCTCGGTGGCTTTGGAGCGGAAGGGGGGAGGAGGCAGACGCTCTGTGTTCTGCCGGAGAGGAAGGAGGTGGTCCAGTCCAGGGCCTTCTCTTGGATCCCGGCGTCGTGGAGGCGTGTGCGTAGTGTGCGGTGGTAGACTGTGTCGAAGGCGGCTGACAGGTCCACGAGGATGAGGGCTGCGGTTTCTCTCTTGTCTAGCAGGGTCCTGATGTCATCGGTGGCGGTGATTAGGGCAGTTTCGGTGCTGTGGTTGCTTCGGAACCCAGGCTGGGACTGGTCCAGGATGCTGTTCTCCTCGAGGTAGCTTGTCAGTTGTTTGTGGACTGTCTTCTCGATGACCTTCGCCGGGAACGGGAGGAAGTTCTTGAGGTCCTTGGGGTCCGCCTTGGGTTTTTTGAGTAGGGCGTTGATCTCGGCGTGCTTCCAGCTCTCCAGGAAGGTTGCTGTCTCGAAAAGAAAGTTGATGGCTTTCCGGAGATGGGGTGCGATGGCGGTGTTGAAGATGTGGTGTGGGCATGGGTCTGACGGAGATCCGGAGTGGTTGGTGTTCATGATCTTGATGGTGTCGTTGTTGTTTATGTTGGTCCGGGGGAGCAGGCGGTTGGTGCGGATGGTGGTCGTGGGGGCGGTGGTCTCAGTGGTTGTCGGGGCGGACGTGGCGTTGAAGCGGTCGTGGATGTCTGCGATCTTGTGATGGAAGAAGGTGGCCAGCGAGTCGCACAGGTCTTGTGAAGGTGGGATGTCGTTGGTGTTGGAGCTGGGGTTGGAGAGTTCCTTCACGATGTTGAGGAGCTCTTTGCTGTTGTGTGCGTTGTCTTGGCGGTCTTTGAAGGAGGCCGTTTTGGCGGATCTGATGAGGTGGTGGTGTCTGCGGGTGGCGTTCTTGTGGGCTGCTTAGCTGTCTGTTCACGGAGCTAGCTCTTCTCTAGCTTTCGGCAGGTTTGCTTGGAGGCCTTCAGTGAACCAGCTGGCTTTCTTGCTGGTGTGGCTGTTGGAGGGTTTCTTGAACAGGGGGAGGATGTTAGCGCAGTCGTCGATCCACTGTCTGAGGTTGCGGGCAGCGGGGTCGGCGGGTGGGCTCTGGGCGAGAGTGGTGGTTAGCTGGTCTTCGATGACTTTGCTCCAGCAGCGGTGAGGCATCTGTTTGGTGCGGTGGTGGGTTTCCGGAAATTGAAATGGATGCAGCGATGGTCGGTCCAGTGGAGTTCGATGGTGTGGTTGAAGGAGACGTGGGAACTTGCGGAGAAGATGGTGGTCAAGCGTGTGGCCAGCGGAGTAGGTGGGTGTTGTGACGAGTTGTCTGAGTCCGAGGTTGGCTAGGTTGTCGATCAAGGTGGTGTAGTTGGTGTAGTTTGAGGTGGAAGTTCAGGTCCCAGAGGAGGAGGTAGTCTGTGGAGGCGAGGGTGTGTGTGCTGACGAAGTCTGCGATGGAGTTGCTGAACTGCGGTCAGGGTCCGGGGGGGTCTGTAGACTAGGGTTCCTCTGAGGGTGGTGTTGGGGTTGGTGTGGATCTGGAAGTGCAGGTATTTGGTGGTGCTGAGGGTGTCGTCGTTGTGGGTCAACTCCGTGTTCCGGTGGACGATGGGGATTCCTCCTCCTACTCCGTTGGTGTGGTCCCTGCGGGTGATTTTGTACCCTTCCGGGATGGCTATGGCGATGTCGGGTGCCGAGGAGGGGTTCAGCCAGGTCTCCATCAGGAAGGCGATGTCTGGGGTGGTTGAGTCGAGTAGGTCCCAGAGTTCAACGGCGTGTTTGCGGGCGAAGCGGGTGTTGAGAAGAATGCATCTGAGGTAGTTGGGTTCTTTCCTGGTCGGTGGGTTGGCGGGCCGGAAGCTGGAGAAGCTGCAGTTCCGGAAGGAGAAGGGTCCTTGGGTGCGCTTCGGGGCGGCCAGGCAGCAAGTGCGTGATCGTCCGGCGTTGAGTGCGTGGAGGGTGCTGGAGTCGTAGCGGTGTCGTGTGTCGGTGGTGCTAGGGGTTCTGGTGCTGGGCGCGGTCCAGGTGCAGACGGGCACAGACAAGCTTGCCTTAAGCGTGCCTGCGGCGGGCCCGCCGCGTGCGTCTGATGCGCGGCCGCACCGGAGGGAAAACCAGTAAATGAGGCAGGGCAACGACAGCACAGACAATTACAGGGGGGAAAACATGAAATTAAGGCAAAACAGGAAATTGAAGCAAAATGAGACAAGCAGTCAAAGTACTGAGCAGAACCAAGGGAGCAAACCTGGCCTCGAACTCGCGTTAGAGGCAGCAGCAGTGAGCTGAGTCACGGGCACAACAGGAGGTGCTGTTGCGGCGTGGGGAGCGACCTGCCTGGGTGCAGGGTCAAGGGTCGCTCCTTTCGCCGCGGCCGCCATAATCAAGATGGGAGTGGGGGAGTTAAATGTTTGCAAGCTCTCCCTGTGGATCTACAATTAGAACTATTTTTCCTCAAGTTCAAGAAAAACATCAAACTCCATTACTTGCCTCCACCCAGTCAGCGCCGAATTATAAAGCTCTTCGAAACTTGCTGCATGTAATTTGCTACATAAAAACTCTCAATTATACTCTAGATAAATCTTACTGCTGTGTGCAATATTTCATGTCGCTCTGTGTTCTTGTCTTTTTACATCCAATAGTAGTCTGCCACATTTTTTAAGGAACGTGGTCACATTCTATCTACTTTTACGAAATCAAAGACGGTGACAGAGTAATTTCCTCGTAAGAATATATGGGTGTAGTCCTGCTCAATTTTAGATTCACTACTGTTGCACACCACCAGAGTGCCATAAGAGACAAAATGCACAACATATTCTTGTTCTGTAATAGTTCTGTCCGCATAGAATGTACCACGATTGAATGTGGATTCAAGTCTATTGCAAGACAAACTGTTATCCCTTTTAAGTGGCCATGCTGGTTTTCAACAGAATTGACTTATTAACTACGTCACATTATCCCGGCATTCCTCAAAATTGGTTGAGGGAGTAGGGTACTAAGCATTTCCACCACATCACTGTAAAATATTTCATCACAAATATGGTACTAAGTCATATGGTCAGACATAAGGGAGCAGACTGAAATGAGCCATATACATAATCCTTTTCAAAGTACCTAGCAAAACCAAGCAAGTCACTTTAATACTTTTAAGGGCGAAATGTAAAATCACCAGTATTCTTCATAAACAAAGAATAAAATAATGAAGCCCAGCTTTCCTACAATAACAAAAAGATATTATTAGTCTTTGCTTCTTTTCAAAATATTTCAAATGGCCCTGGACAATGCTAAAATAGATACTCTTTACAGCTGCATTTGCAAGGACAGGCCCAACGTCATTCAATAATGCGCTAACATATACTCTCCCTTAAGACAAGCTCCACCAATGTATACTGTTTATTTAATCAATGTATTATCCATTCCTAAAGTACTGATAACATCCTATTTGTTTAGTTTCCTTACAACTTACCTTGCAAGGTAAAATGCAATTGAAGAATAACTTGTTCTCAAGTGATTCAATGCTAAAGTGGATAACTCAACAGGGACATTTACTTTGCAATGTGATGGGCTCACACGGAAAGCCAGTCTACTTAACTGTGCAGCAAAGAGGGCTCCTTAAATTGACGATGGTGTATTTTTTAGTGATATAAATTAACCTGAAAGCACAACTTATTTTCAATTATGGAGACACTGAAAACCTGTTTCAAATATCTAAACTTCTTTCCCTTCCTGGCAAGGCCGTGCAACGGGCAGTTACTCCAATATATGCTGCAATAATTCTGGAGACCGACTGAAAGACTCGTGTTTGACAAAATGAAAAAAACAATCTTACCATCAAGAGTGCTCTATCTTTTGCATGGCAAAGGACTAACTCGGACTCCATTTTAGGTTGGGTAAAGCTCAAGTATAAAGAAGATTAGTGTGGCAGAGGCTTGAAGGTCCGTCAGCCAACCCTAACATCAAGACTACGGTACTTGTTTACCTCTCCTTGAGGAGTCCACTGCGAGGTAATTTCTCCGAATGGATGTTTAATGCAAATAATTTTACCCCTGTGAGTTACAGTTAGGAAGCAATCTATCAGTACTTTCTGATGTGAGCGTTGCACATGTGCCACAAATCCAGCGAGTATTATGAAATGTACAACAAACTCTGAATTCACATATCCTGCGGAAGGGTAAAAAATCTTTCTATTTTAATTTCAGTTCACCTTACTAGCCTGCCTTACAACCTTAAAAAATATGTAAACTCAAAGTGTTCTGATGCCAGACGCACAGCTGAAATCACAGACAGAAGTAGGTTGAACATTTCAAGTTGAGAGACTGGCATGCAGAGCTCTGATGCGAGGAGATCCTGTGGCAGAGTGTGAATGACTGTTTGGACACTCACACAAGGCAGGTAAAACATTTCCAAAATGTTTATTTACTCAGTTGAACGTGCTTGTGTTTTTAAGAGATTGCTTAAATTTGTGACCTGTAACAATATATGGTTGTAAGCTAATTAACCTTACAATTCTAAGTAACTTAATAAAGTTGGTTATAAGTTGGTTATAAAAAATGTTAACTAGGGCCCTATGTGTATAATACAATCGGTAGGTTGTAGTAATTAAAAAGGATGTTGAGAATAATGTGCATCTCCAAACACAAAAGAGAGGACGTTTCCTTACGACTAGAGCGGTCGACCTCGAAGCTGGGGAACTGGGTTCGAGTCTCGGCAATAACGCTCAACATCCTGTGATTCTGGGCAAATCGCCTAATCGCCCCATGCCAAACAAAAATGAATGTGTCCATCTGTAACGAAACTGGTGCTCATGTACAGCGCTCAGATATCCGATGTCTCGGGTCTGGTTCGCGCCATATAAAACTAATATATATATATATATATATATATATATATATATATATATATATATATATATATATATATATATATATATATATATATATATATCAGAAGTGCTTTTGCAAACAGAACTTAACCAAGTCCCTCACATCGAAATGGAAGAGTTTCAACTTGACACCGGAAATGAAAAGACCCTCCATAGCACCTCATTCTCAATATTAAAGCATCATTATGGGCGAGAGGTTCTAAGAAAAGGGACTTAAGTAATTAAAAAAAAGCCGGCGCGTGACTGGGCTGTTCCTTCATCCAATCCTTGTCGTAAACGAGGAAGTAGAGAAACAAGCATTTGCAATACAATAGGTCTAGCAATTGTGAGATTTTCAGCTATTGGCATTGTAAATGACAATGCCTTATTTGTGTTTAAAAAACCTGCAATAATAAAAAGCATTGTCATTTACAATACCAATAGGTCAAAGTTTCTAAAATGCAAGACCTATTGCATTGCAAATGCTTGTATATAAGAGCCCCGTGCTGCGCTTTCACGTTACTAGGTCACTCCCCTTTCTTTTGATAAGCTGTGTCTAAAGAAAGGTCTACAGCCGCTATTTAAGTGAAAGTGCCGTATGGGGTGCTTTTATTAAAAAAAAGCATGCTTGTCTAGCTGACAAACAAATGCTTTTTTGTGAAAGTGCCCGATGAAAGCACCCATGGCACGCTGATTGTTGCAGGAAAGCATGTAGTGCCTGCAGTAGGAGAAACCATTAAAGAAAATAGTGCTTACAGAGTAAATATGATGTACCGTGTAACAGCCAAAGTTAAAAGGGCCAGTCCTCATGAGAGGATACAAATGTAGTACTGAGGGACTTGCATGCCTATTAACGAATCAGAAGCCAGCATTTACCAAGGACAATGACTAAAACCAATGAAAACTATGGGTGGAGAGTGGGCAGGGCTTCAAATCCATTCTCCAATGTAGCATGGCTCGCAAAGCAGTGCATGCACTGTCCAGGCTCGACCTAAAAAAGTTGGCAAATTATTTCAACACTATCAACCAGAAAACGGAGGACCAACGCAAGTTAGTTCTGGAGCCTAGCATCAAACCCATACTTCGACATAACTGCACCTTTTGTAACATTACAAAAAACACTGGAAATAAATCAGCCCAAATTAAAACAGTGTTATTTATAGGTCTTTTAAGGAATGAACACGGATCAAATTCTGTGTTATGGACTGAAACTTAAAGTACATTTTACTTTAGGCTTGTGTTGAACTTTCTAAACAACTCGTACACCTTCAGAGACACTCATAAGGGTGTTCTGGAAAAGGGCAATCATCATTCACTTAAATCAATTTAGGACTAAAATCCAGCAACCCAACAGTCAATATTGTCGAAATTCTAAATAACAAAGCTTTATGGAGTAATAAAATGTGCATTTAGCAAACATTTTGAACTACACACATTTAGAAATGCCAGAAATATTTAACATCAAGAGCTGCAAAATAAATTACTACATGCAATGTTTAAAAACAGAGACCTTGAAAATTTACATTTTATATCTATTAAAAAACTAAGACCTCATGTTCAAGATGGTGGTTTTACCTTGCACCGATTAACACATCTTTGCGGATTGTTCTGCTATATTGACAGTGTAGGGTGACTGGACAGTGGACAACATATACACAAGATGAGAAAGATGCCATTGGTCAGTCATGGTTCATGAATATGGCTGAACGAAGGAAAAACGCTCTCTTATATGATTTTCTCTGATCAAATTAAAAATATAAATATTTTATTATGGCAAGTTAAAAGCCACTGTCAAATATTCCCTTAGAATAGCAAGCTCCTACATAACAGTAAAAGGCTCATTCCTCATTAATACATAAAAATGCAAGTGCTTGTAAGTCACAGCCTATATTGTATACAGTAAGGCAGCATAAAACAGCTTACGACGATATGTGGATACTGAACAAGGCAATACAATATGGATTTTCATGCCCTCTTTCAATTTAAATCCAGCTAAAAAACTCCATTGAAGAGCCAACGTCCAACTTGAAGTGTAAGGCACTTAGCTGCGTCTTTTACCTTCATATCCTCAAGGTTCTCATATGTTGGCTATTATGCAAATACTGCAGAAGGATGAGACTTTGTAGGCATGCCTTTAAAGGAGGAAAGGATGCAGGCTCGCTCTGGATCTGATTTCACAGTGGCAGCGTTTCTTAATGTGTCAAACAAGACCAGCAATACAAATGCACCTTATTGACCAACACTGCATCCTGATGGAACTCTAGTGGCTCCCCTTGTCGACCCGCATTAGCTTTAAAGCCCGGTGCATCATTTACAAAGCCATCACAACCAGCACACCTGCTTACACTGCAGACAAGCCCACCTTCTCCGAGAGTTCTCGCCACACTCACATTCAGGACATTATCAGACTAATAAATGTACAGAATTAACAAAGCAGAAAGCCTTTTCTAGCTAAACATCCAGGACATGAAACGACATCTTCATATACCTCAAGACTAGCCAGATGCTGCTCAATTTTATGAAAGAGTTCAAAATGAACCTCTTTAAACAATGCATTAACTAACATTCCACAACCAGCTACCTCTCCAATCACTAGTTGACTTACTACTAGTCTTTGACCCTGTACAGCGCCCACTGCCTTTTGGCAAGGTTCGTGCTATGGAAATGCCACAGCATACCTACAAGTATCCATGGGATGATTTAACAGCCCAAACCTCATTTACAAGCAGTGCGCCATTAGCCAACAGAACCATCTCTCTAGTTTTTGCAACATGAACAAATATAATTGTTCCTTTCCTCTACAGCAGCAGAGGGCCGGACTGGCCTAAAAGCAGCCCTAGCATAAATGTTCAAGTCAGCTTCACTCCTTTCGTCCCCATTCGCTCTCTTTTCCCATACATCAATTTTCTGTCTCCCTCCCAGTCTATCTTCTACTTCTCTCTATTGTCTCTTTCCTTTGGCTTTCCTTTTCCTCTTTACCCTTACCTCTCTCTTAGTCTGTCTTTCGCACTCTGTCTCAGAAACAGTGTGCAGTGAACAAGTGAGTTTTAAAAACTTTCTCAAAAGATTTTTCATGATGAATGGCTTACATGGTGTACAGACGCCTGCTGGTTCCACTTAATGCTGACGAGGACAGTAAAGAAAGGCCACCCATCCTGGCACAGCAAACCGAGACAGATGCTGATAATCAGTGCAGAGGCCGATTGAAGAGATCTGAAGGAGCGGTAATGAGTGATCATGTTAAGTACTGTGGCCTATACATGATGGTAAGGGCTTTAGAAAGGATCCTTTTCCTAATAGGAATCCAGTTAAGAATATGAAAACGTTGGGTCATGTGTTCTTGCTTGGGAAATGTCCAGGTTGAGGCAGACAGCTATGTTCTGGACCATTTGAAGTCTGTTGATCAACTTGACGGTAAGGCCCAAGTATGGATGACTATACAGGGTGATTTGCTTTATTAGTATGTTACAGGAGGACACACCGGTGGCAAGGGTTGGGGAGGGATGGGGGGGAGAGACTGGCTTATATCTACATTGATGCATTGCTTGATCAGATTATTGAACCATGTGCCGAGGGAGTACAGGAAGCAAACCTTGCAATGAACACTGGGCGCTCAATGGAGAACGGAAAGAGAAGGATAGAACTGGGCTGAATGGAGGGGCAATTGAGTGTGTATACAAAGTGGCTAGATGATGTACCAAATGACAATATAATGCTTGGAGTTGAATTATGATTCTGTAATGTATATTGCCAGATGTTTACGGTTGGGATAGAATCAATAAAAACGTATTTAAAAAAAAAGGCCCAAGTATGGAATAGTGGCATGGTCCAACCTGGAATTTAGACGGGCATGCACCTCTGTCTTGTCATTGTATGATGGAACCATGCATGCAATTACAACGCATGCCTTTACACCGCAGTCATTCATGACAACATCTTTACCACACATGCCTTTAAAACGCATACAATACACATATACACATATACATATATACACATATACACACACACACACACATACATATATACACGCCTTGTACTTACCAGCAAAATACTTACATTTTCGTAGTAAAGGCATGCATGGTAAAGTCATATTCTGGGTAAAGGCATATGCGTGGTAATGCTTTTGTTGTAATGGCCTGCGTGGTTCAGACCGCTTTGTATTTGCTACTTCCCGTCTTGAGTGTGCAAGCAGGAGGAGGTGCAGAAACGTTTTAATGGAGGAGAGGAAGCAAAACAAGTTCCAGCAACAGACAGGATCTGGGGTTGGAAAGATACTTTGATATCCAGCTTAACACCCAAGTTCTTAGCAGAGCAGAAGGAGTCCTAAAGAAAGGAGGGAGGTCATGTACAGCTAGTGCTCATTCAACTAACTGAATAGAACGGTTCTGGTTTAACATGGTAGAGGATTCTCGTACAACCAGTGGAAACCGTCTCAAGCGAGAATTGAAAGCAGCAGGTAAGTCGGAAGAAGATGGATCTGTAGCAGTTGCGGGAATAGAAAATGGTATTTAAAACCATCTGATTGTATACGTTTAGCTGAAGGGACCATATAGATGTTGAATAATGTGAGGCTCAATGAGGAGCCTTGAGGGACCCCATAGCCCAACTACAAACGAGATGGCAAGAATGGAGACTGACAGATTTTGTAATCCCGGATTTCCCAAAATGTTCCAGGCACTGATGCAAATGCCGACCTCTGTCAAACACTGCAGCAGAATAGAGTGGAAAACTGAGTTAAGCGCAGCTGAAAGATCGAACATCAAGGCAGAACCTATCCGGTGTCCTGAGCATTCTTTATCATCTCAGCACAAGAGGGCAGTTTTCATGCTATGACAGAGATAGAAGGCAGAATGAGTGTAATGCAGAAGTTTACTATCTTCCAAACAGCCTGTCAATTGGAAATTGACCAGCTTTTCAAGTATTTTGAAGACAGAGGAGCAGCAATTTTGGGTTGAAAGTTAAACCACTTTGGCCTTTTTCCAGCAGGACTCAATCACTGTCTACGCCAGAGAGTTAATAAAAAAATAAAAAGTTAAAGGAATACTGGAGCAATGGTTTCAGTGATTAGTTTGTTCCAAATAAATAGGATCAAATTTGTCTAAAACGCAAGTAGATGCGATGGTGGGCTGAAGACGGCTATCAACGAATTAAGTGGCGTTGGGTTGTTCCATCAGACTAAGACTTTGGGAGCAAAATATTGTGATGGTAAACAGCAAGCTAGTCTCAGCGCCCACAATGACTGGAGGCTTTGGAAGGCCTTGAAGATGCATAGTTAGCAAATAGAAAAAAGTTGGGTGTTGTACGGACTAAAAATACTTCAGAGGCTTGGAGACTCCCTTCTCAAAAAAAAAAAACGCTTCTCATTTTGTTGGAAAGTTTACAGTGCAATAGATCGCTGGTCAAAAGTAAACCTGGCAGTCCTACTGCACAGGAAACAGCCAGGGTAATTGCAACAAGGAAGAACAGCAGCAAGATTTAGATTTGAAACCATAAAAGAATTAGAAATAAAAGAAAGTAGAAGCAGTAATGTCTAGTAAGTCCCTTGACTGAAAGGAGCACTCATAATTTAAAAGTAACACTTCAGCTCATTGGCAGGGGTAGTTTAACAAAATAGAGAAGCAAGCCATAGTCACTGAGTTGGCAGATGCTGCAGTGAGTTAAACACTCGCTGCTAGCATCGAATGATGCTGGTCACAAATCTGAATTGTACATTGGGAAACATATCTCTTGTGGGACAGATGCAACCTTATTTTCTTTACAGTGCTGTCTGTTTTGAAGGGATGTCAAGGTGATGGCAGCATAGAAAGCACAGGCATGAATCCAATTAATCCCTTGTAAGTGACTAGAAGTGCAAGTCTCTAAAACATAGTCATCAAAATAGTTTCAGATCCAGCCATCACATTGCACTGGTATCCATAGGATAAAGTCGGTCAGAATGAATTCACCACAACCGGTTATTGGGGCTCATATTGTTCTTAGAGGATAATTATCAGGATGAAAGAACTGTGTAAGGGAGGCTAGAGAAGACAAGTGGTCAAATTGCATTCATTTACATTTGCTAAAGAAGCATTTCCTTTCCTAGACGCAGATCAAGTTCACTATTAAACTTGAAACCAAGAAAACTAGTAAAATAACAGTTGTGCATAATACCATATGCAAGGGCTATTTGTTCTATTAAACAGGAACAATTATTTGCAGATATGTTAAAAGAAACATCAGAAAAGACTAAAAGCCATACTGCACCTTTTATAATCAGTCTAAATGAGGTTTATGCCCAAGACTTTGGGCGGGTGTCAAAGGATGAGAAGGTGGAAGAGCTTGTATTCATACTCAAAATGTTGTAACATTTTGCTTTTTGAATCCTAGAATACTATAAAGTTCAATGGATTGATTCTTAAAAAATGCACTGAACCCAGATGCTTCCACTTCCTCAGGCCTCAAATCATTTAAAATGAGCATTAGCACATTAGGGAACACCTAAACTGCAAATACCCAGCCACTGTAGCTGTAACCCTAGAATTGGTCCCAGGCCCAAATACATGGCAGATTACAGGTAAAGCTCAGAATCTGACCAATTTGATAACAATAACTCAGAATTTTAATACTGCAGTGATACCAGATTCGACCACTGAAGAGTCAAGTGCAGATTAAGATTAGTCTTGGCACATTACATTTACTTGCTTTAGCAACTTTATAGAGTAAACAAAGGGTTGATAGAGAACTGATGAGCAGCACCCACACGTTGACACTTATTGTTTTAGGTCTGGTTACATTCTTCCTTTGTGACTGTAAATGATTCCTAGTTAGCTTCACCATTATTTCACTTTTTTAGATTGATCATCCCTTGCAGATCAATTGGTGGGTCGCAATTAGGTTACAAATAATGAGGTTTATTAAAAAACAACATTTTGGTAATTCATAGAGATACAATAACTTGCACTACAGAAAGCCTTGCAAGATAGTTCCTGGTCGCCTATGTGAACAGATATGGTACTTTAAATAAATGCTACAAAGAGGGAGCGTTTGGAGCAGACTAACTCGTCTCAGTAGAGAGGAGAGGGGCTGGGATAGACTCCTGGTCTCTGAAACCTCAGGTACCCAAGGCAACCCACTGTTGCTGTGTTTTGCCTCTGCAGTCTACATGGCAGGGTAATGGGAAGCACTGCAGGCCAAATACTAGAGCCAGCCAGCTGGCAATGCAAGCACTGTGGAGTTTCCCCAATTTAGGCCATGGTCATATCACGGATTGAAAGAGGACAGGTGACCCTCAATTTGCTGGAAGAGCATCACGACTGAAGACCCCCTCAGTGACTGACAACGGTGTTATTGAACTAAATGTCTACATTCCGCAGAGAAAACTAAAACAGAGGCTCTAAAGATAAGCAGGACTTTTTGTTTTGCTCAACGGACTCCTCAATTATGAGCACATCCTTACATTGGGAGGAGCAAGAGGATCCCAGAGTGGCCCTCTTCACATCTGGTGAACTCTAACAATGGACTCTTATAAAAGCCAAGATCCTAAGAGAGCTCCATGGACAAGAGGATGTCTAAAAAGGAACCTCAGTACGAGGAACTGTCCTCAAGGATTAGCTGAATAAAGACCCTCATCATGTGGTTGAAAAAAAGGTCTGCAGAGCTAAAGGCAGTGGCAGAGATCAACAGAGAAGAAATTATGAAATATGAAGTGTTACAAAACTGTGCAATGACATGGATGATTAGCTTTGACTAGCATTGGGAGGGCCTAGAACATGAAGATCGGCAAGGATACGAATACATGGTATACCAGTCCTAGAAAACAAAATACAGAGACCTGCTGCAACCATTTCAGAGAACGAAGGAACTCCATGACAAATTCAATGTCAGGATTGGAGGGGAGGATTATACACATCTCTTTATTTCCCACAGCATAAATTCTAAGATCATCAAACAGAACAAATAAACATCTTGAAACTATATTTCTCATAACCAAAACAATTATGCCATAAATCAGTAATAAAAGCGCCAATCACAGATCATTGTCCATATTATCTAGACCATCACA
Source organism: Triturus cristatus (assembly GCF_964204655.1). Lineage (NCBI taxonomy): Eukaryota > Metazoa > Chordata > Amphibia > Caudata > Salamandridae > Triturus > Triturus cristatus. The sequence goes on from NC_140583.1 coordinate 1,108,410,870, forward strand.
AAGTAGCTAGTCTTATTTAGTTACGTTCTCTTCTGGCTCCTTTAATTCAATTTAGTGTTTGTGCTTCGTTCCCTGCTTGAACTGAGTGGATCGGGCTCGACCACTTGCGATCCTTTTTACACACTCCTCTAAAACACTCCTCCTCCACACACGTTTTCTGCCCAATACCCGAGGAGCAACTGAGTAGCTTTCATCTTCAAGTAAGGTGGTGCAGCTTGCAGGTGTTCTCTCTTATATGGCTGATAGTTGTGGGCAGCTGCATACTGCCACAACTCAAGATGGCTCACCTCCAAATGTAGCGGGCCCGAGCAACACCAGGAATTATGGTTTCAAGACTCTGGTGAGGACTGGGGGCAGACAGTTGCCACTTTGGTACACACCACTCCACTTTTTTCCTGCTGTTGGCAGCACTCATTGCTGTCAATGGCGAGATGCATGCACTGTCCGAGGCACACAGCTTTCAGACTTTAGCAAAATCTGAAAATCAACTGAATCATCTGTTGGTCAGTTGCTCACAGCCCTGCAGTATTTACTCTACAACATCCTCAGGGGTCTTTACAGGTGTTTTGAGCAAACCTGGCACCTTTAGGGGTACTCTAGTCTTATCAATTAAAAGGATTTTTGGTGGTGTAGGAGTTGAGAGGGAGTGCAATAACAGGATTTTTTCCCTCTCTGCTGAAAGGAATTCAACTAACCTCAGGTTCTCCTAACCAAAATTATTACTCAGATCTCCATTGCTGACCTTCTAAATAGCAGGCTCTATGAAGAGGTAAAGGAGGGAGGTATTTGTACAACTCAGGTCAGGACCTCCCTAAGGTAATTGAATCCTCAGTGAAGAAGACAGTGTTCCTTCAGGAATAGGGAAGGCAACTTCAGTTCTGGGCAACTAGAGGCCCTGAAACTCATTCAGGGACGGGGATGAAGTGGGGGCGGGGGAGCTTTGTTAACTTCCTATGATGCTGGGACTGCTAGACCTGGGGAATCTGGAAGGGCCTAAGGTGCCACCCAAAGGAAACATGAGACGCAAATGGGATACTAATTCTCATTCCAACTGCTTTGATCTCCTTGGGGACACTTTAAGGAACACAAACGACTTGTGACCTCTAGCACTGCTGCAGGGGGCTGACAAGGGAGATAACAACATGGTAGCATTTTGGGACTCTGAAGCTTCAGAGAACTAACTGGGTCCTTGTCAACCAGCAGCAAATCTGATACACCCACAGCCTCAGGACCTTCCACAGGACCAGTCCACAACTCGTGCAATCTGGAACCAGAGGTCTTTGATCACTCTAGATTTTTGGAATGGGCCCCAGCTGACAAGATGGCCACTATGTCACCAACAGAATCAGTAAAAGCCTTCACTATCAACAGCCCAGCATTGTTGCCTTTAACCACCAGAATCAAAGGCAATATCGCCCACCTTCCTGTCGCAGTTTGTAAAAGACCTGAAGAAGGTTGCTGCTCTACTTTGGAAGTCCTGCCAAAATAAGTTGCTTGACATCATTAGACCCCTTATGACAAACCTCAACATGACCAAGGAATCAAGGGTGTTCTGCCCCCTTATCTCACTAGACATCCTATCAGGTTCACAACAAAAGGCAGTCTGCTTTCTCAGAAACTGCTAGAGTGCCTTCTCTCTTTGTAAGAGTCAATCCTATAGGGTTGGTCACTGCAAAGGCTGGTCCAGTGGCCAAAAGTGACCTCTGTGGTGAGCACTTCCTAAAGCTACAGAGCAAATGAGTACCTTCCTCCCAATGGATAAGGTTCAGGCTTCTAGATGCAAAGTTTTGGGGTCCAGAATGTTTGCCTGGAAGGGGGAGCTTAACTGGCAAAGCTAACTTCCATGGCTCTCAAAGGGCTCAAGGATACAAAAGAGGAGGCCTATACCAAGATCACGGGCTTCTTCCCTGACAGACTGAGTTGCTGCAGGTGCAGCCAGGGGAGCTTCAAAGGAACGGCAGAGGAACCTGGAGAATTTCTAGGTAAGAATTTCCCCCTCCCCCAAATAAAACTGGGGCAATGGTTGGCATACGCTCCTCCCTGTGGCACATGCTAACGGGAGACACCTGGGTACTACCAGCAGTTGTTGGGTTCTAGACAGTTTCATGGTTATCCAAGGCAGAGTAAGTGGCCTCAAACATTGGGGTTTTTACAAGAAGAATGCAGGTTCAGCATGAGAGGTGGAGGAACTGGAGGTTAAAGGAGCAAACACACTTTTCAGCCTCTATTGCCGAAGCTTTTTGAGCAACAGGTTCTTGGACCAAAAGTATGAAAAGGGACTTTGTCGAATAATGAACCTCAGCATTTGGTCCAACATTAGAAGATGGAGGTGATCCACCTCTTGAAAGTCCCTCATTCAGAAGAGAGAAGGGTTGGGATTGATCCGAAGGACACCTATGTTTTGGTGCCCATTTTTAAACCCGATCGTCAGTTCCTTCAGTTTCGCTGCCAGTCTCAGGTCTTTAAATTCAAGGTCATTCCCCCTGGTCTTTGAGCATCCTGGAGTTTCACCAAGCTTGTCAAGGTTAGCGTGAAGTTCCTCAGGGCCAGACGTCTCAAATGAATCATTTACCTTGAAAACCGCCTTTTGATGGTTCAGTCTCAGATAAGCCTAAGAACTCATCTGGTGTACACATTCAACCTCCTTTAAGGGCTCACCTTTGTGACCAACTCCAAGAAATCTGAGTTGACACCCAGTCAGTAGCATTTCTGGAACTTGCAATGGACACTGTGCATTCTTCCTATGACTTACCAGAAAATGGTCCATATCAGAAGGGAGAAAACCCTTCATCAGGGACAAGAATAGTCCAGAATAATGAGTCTCCCACCCATCGTCAATCCAAGTCATCTTCCCAGGGTCCCTCCACTACTGAGCCCCTTCAAAGTTTGAAGCCAGCACATCCACATAAAAGACTTATGTACTTAGAACTGGTTTTCGTACTGGAGGAAGCCATAATCACATGGAAACTTTGAATACCTAGGCCATTTTCATGAACTCCTGGCCCTAGGCAGAGTCTGGAAGCATTTGCAAAGTCAGAAAGTAGTCTGCCAAGAAACTCGAGATTGCACATTAACTGCCCGAATTCTTGGTGGGCTCCTTTCTGGTGAAATGCCTGGGAAAGAACAAGGTGACTTATTCTGCCCTGCTGAGAATTAACAAAGTCTCAGTAGTGATATATGTCAACCGCCTCAAAGGTACAAAGACAAGAATGCTGGCAGAACAGGCCAAGGATGTTTGTCCATGAGGAAGTGCCAAGTGAATCTCAGTGGTGGTAGAGTACCTTCTAGGTGCCAAGGACTCCAGACATCTACAAGACACAAGCAATTGGATGCTGTCCCAGCCTTCAGACAGCTGATGAGCCTGTCTTCCCCGCCTGCTCTCAAAGTACTTCAGTGAACATCCAGATGCTCTAGACACCTTCATGAAGAATTGGGAGAAGAGTTGCAATTATGCCTTTTCCCCCTTCGCAATGATTACTAGGGTGGCGGCACAAGTGAGGAGGCAAAAGGAGTACTGGTGACTCCTCTATGAACAGCTCAAGTGTATTTTCTAGTGCTACTAGATCTGCTTGGCATTCTCCAGTCCTTCATCCCCAGCCTCGGAATATCCTAACAGAAAGGCAGGACAGTCAAACTAGCTGGTATCAGAAGTTTCATGCGGCTAAAGGTGTGGAGTAGTAGCACAATTACGGGTAACTCCTGTGATCTTCGAGGGAGGTAGAAGCCCTTCTCAGAAGGGTTTGGATTGCTAGTATGACAATAAAGATGTAGGTCTGCTTGGGGGAGAGGGTCTGGAAAGTTTCTTGGACAACACTTACCTCTCATAGGTGGGAGGCCTTATTCACATAGCCAATCTTCTGGCAGAAATGGCAGAAGCCCGATTGGTCTATCAGAACATCAATGCCTTCAAGGCAGCTATTTTAGTTGGCCAAACTTTCACTGGAGGGTTCCCTAGATAGAGAACATACCCTCATTAGATAGCTCCATTAAGAATTTAGTTTATTGAAGCTGCCAGAACCTATTTATTACCAGCTATGCGATTTTAACTCAGCCCAGAACCATTTTCCATCTTGGCCCCTTTACAAGTAGTTATAGAGTAGCTTTCTTTAATGATTTATGAATAAATTTTGTGATTGAGGTAAAGTTAGTTTCAAAATGTTTTTTTTTTGTTCTGTTTCAGACGTTCTTTGAAGTTCTGGAGTAGGAAAGACAAAGGTCTATGCATAATCCTCATCTCCTTAATAGAATAGAAACTTTCCATTAGAAAGCTCGAACATTTTTAATTCACATCAATATTGGAAATTCATATGTATATTTCTTCAGAGCGAAACAAGCTAAAAGGCAGCGGAGTGCTGTACGGGGTCACAGACCAGCATAAAGTCAATGAGTGATAGCTGAATTATCGACAGTTAATGCTCTGTGATGTAGTGTTATTTGAAGAGTAAGTATGTGTATGGGTTTTTGGAATTTGTAAAGTGGTGTAAATCCCCATGTGAGACTGAGTGAGGGCTCCTGGTGCCAGATCCATTATCACAGAACTAGGCAATTCCGCCAACAAAGGCCATCTAACTCCAGCAGCAGAGAAACAATAACTATACTATCAGTGACTAAGATCCGGATATTGACGGACTTCCAAAAGTCAAGATTACCAGTATGCACTTTGTGGTGCCCTGAAGGTCTCTGTGAGTTGTAGAAGGGGGCAGGTGCCACAAATCTTCGTTAACCCAGACTACTTGTAAGTTCTTGATAGTTAAACTGAGGGATTGGTGAGATAAAGACCCAGGAAAGGCAAGATATGTGGTAGTCCTGGTGTAGTATGGGGGATAAATAGTCCGCTATATCACCAGTTCATTCCAGAGGCTCTGACTAGTGTGATCTCTATGTATTGTACATATCAAATTTGTGAACTTTCATTTCCCCTTCCCATTCCTTTCTCCCTCTCTATCCACTCCAGTTGCACCTAGAGAATTATTTTTTTAAGAAGTACACACAATAGGCCACAGATAAAGCTGGTGGGGCCACCTTTGTGCAAGCATGTGTGTATTTATCCATGTATATCTATAATCTATGTAAAGATAGAAACAGTAAAACAAACAGGAAGTGATTCACTCACTTCTTTGCATTGACACACATTTATACATATAAATGTGTGTAGCAGTGTCTTTATTTTTTTCTGTGTTGTTACTCACCAGGGCCAGCATTCAAAAGCTGTGGCTAGCGGCCCAATGAGGGTGAAGGACAAATGGAGCTGCAGCACAGGTCTGGCCCCTCTAGAAACAATGATCCTCTCACTGTCTTGTTGTGGAATGGAAGTTGTACATCTTTTAGATGTGGGTCTCTCTGAGATGTAACATATGAAAGTTGGGCAACTTGACCAAGATTGTTGTGATCCTTTTGCTTTCAACTTTTCACTGCTCAATCAAAAAAGATTTTATTCTAAACCGTACGATAATAAAGACCAGGCATATAGAATTACAACAGATTCAGGATGTGGGAATTCAGAACGCCCGCAGGGGTGGAAGTTATTTTATGAAGTTCAGAAAAGGGAAGGCTTTAGTGGAAGCGCATGTCCTCTGGCAAATATCTAATGTCAAAATCATTACTTTCTTGATAATGTTATCCAAGGACATCCTCGGATGTTCAATAGACCAGAAGTTGTCCAAGTGCTTAATGGAACAGGTTATTTTAAAAAACAAACTTGTTATACACCTATTAGGTGGATGGCAAGGTAACAAGCTAAGGATTAGCAAGAGCATCATCCATCTTCAGGACTATGTGCTTTAGGAGGTCCCCATCAAAAAATAAAAAAGGATAAAACCCCGCCCCTTCAAATAAAATCCAGGGAGAACACAGATTACTCTATAACTTAGAATTAAATATTAACAATGGTTCATCACATTGCATTTAATGTGAGATCATTCTATGCTAAGGATGCAAAGTGACTTCACACAATTCGCCCCAGTCTGTGATGGTAACAACCGCAACTCATGCCTAAAATTTTAATGTGGATGTAAAAATTGCCTAGGATGCATTTTACCTCTCACACTGGCATTACATACATGTACAGACACCAGAGGCCTGTGGGTACCAACTATCCATGTTTAAAAAATCATGAGCCAGGGGAATTTTAAATACAACTACTTTATGGATTATTTCTGCATAGTAAGAGTCTGCCTATACTTGCAGGGATGTTCCCCAGACACTTCCAACAGTTTTTCAATCTCTGTAGCTGAAGGCAAGATCCACAGAACAGGTTATCTTGGAAGAAGGGGTGTATCTTTGGAAGAAGGTCTGTTTTTAAAGGCATTAACAAGAACATCTAATCAGAATACAAAGCAGACTGAATGATGGAGTTACTCTGAAAAGAGGTAGCAAATGTAACCACTTTTTTTGGAGGTGATGCTTTGTTAAACATGGGAATTGGAAATATGCAGGATGTATTGGTCATGCAGAGCACAATATTAAAAACAGTTCCTTTGTGGTAGTATTTGTAATTGCTGGTGAAAGAAAAAAGCAACTTATCTAAAGATAAGACATTTTCTTTTGACTGTAACATGGAGAGAGCACGAAGTCAGCGTAGGCACTTCAAAGATAACAATTGCAAAACAGGTTTCCACTCTACGGATAAAAAACAAAACCTGATGCAGAGCAACACTCCTTAATGAATGTAGCTTAGTAGGATCCATAAGGAGGCAGTCTGTAGGAATGGCTGGTCTTAATTTCTGTTCTAGTCCCCATACTTCAGTTTACAAACTCAAAAATTTGGCAGTTTCACCGTAGGTTATTAGAGCAATGTTCGAGGCTTCAAAACGGCTTGTTGTTATAGATCAGTCATGGTTGTCTCCAAAGTAATACCAAACTCATTCCTGGGAAGTCCTGCATTTTTCACATTACGCTCATGGACGAAATGAGTGTAGTTTCTATTGTAAGCCAGGGAAGAGGATGGGGCTTCAGTGGTCCACGTGCTTCCGCCATGCTGACCAATGCTGCCGGCGACAGGTGCCCTGGATTATTGGGAGTACAGTTAGTATTGTTTAGAGAGTGAGTAAAAAGCAGGAAGGAGAAAAAAAGGACAGAAAAAGAACAGAAGACTGAACAGTCAATTGTTCCTAGGGATTTTAGAAATGCACTCTGTGCACTAATTCTGTGAAGTCCAGAGAAGAAATGTAGTGGAAACGTTTGTATCCAGCTTAGAGAAAATTACGGCACTCTTCAGTCAAGTTAAAAGTTTGCGTATGGGCATCAGGCTTCACTGCAAAACAAATGTCTGATGTTCTAATCAGGCTGACTTGAGCACCTCAAGAGAGGAAGACAATTTTTCTCCTTGTTCTAAATTTGTTAAAATTATCTGCTTACCAAAAATGACAGTACCCAGTCATTTAGCACATTTGACCTCAATAACAAAAACTTATATAAATTAAATCAAATAGAGGTCGAACTATGTAACACATGAGCAAGAGTAAAAGCTGAGCTCAGAGGTAGAGAAAGCAGGACCTAAATCAATTTATTCAACATGCAAGTCACATGATCACCACAAGCCACACAGACATAAAAATCAGACTGCAGCCAATTCAAGTAAGATAATGAGGTTGCCACATCAAAAAGACAATAACAAGAAAGAAGCAAATAAGATCTTATTTCTTTGTCACAATAATTTTGCTTCTTTATCAAACTGACTCTTTTCACATTCTATACAACAGGCTGATATCTTAAGCCAATTTCTTTTCTAGCAAGATAATGTGTAATGCGACGATTTGAATACTCACAAATAAGGATAATATAAAACGTTTGCGCTAATTAACTTCTTATTGAAAGTAAAGAGACAGATTTGAAAATATTCTTCATGTAAAAATCTTTGGCACCTTCCCCATTATACTGCACACGACAGACGTGCGGTATGCTAAAACCACAACAGTGTTGTCTAGGTTGTAACTCTTCCACATTAACGCTATCTCATGGGAATGGCTAATATATCATCATGCCTCAGGAAAATGTGCTCCAATACAGCTTCATTTTAATCTGATGAGACTCTACTGGCTAGGTAAGCAAAAGGCGAGCATCATTCCGATTCTAATTTTAAAAAAAACGTATATTAGCAAGGTAGATAAACCTCAAAACATTAAGTATTATTGGACTGCCTTCAGATAAAAACCTGGTTGGCTGCTACTTCTACAAGCTAAAAACATATTAAAGACCAGTCAAAAAGGTAATGTAATATCCCCTTTTCATGCTGCAAAGTATAAAGGTTTCTATTAAGAAACAGTTTTAATGAAAATCTAATTCTGACATTGAAAATCATTGATGTTCACTTGTAAGCGCCATCCACTTTGTAATATTCAGTTATTGTAGAGAAAGACCCTCAACCTATCTCATTGGCATAGAGTATGTATATATTGTTTGCGAGATACAAACATATCTGTACTTCAGAGTCTCAAATGAGCTTGTGTGCTTAACAAAGGTTCTAAGGCGATTGTTAAATGTAGTTTTTTGATGATGCAATGTATACAGGTTAGTGCCTGGACAAACTATGTATGGACCACATCATACTGATCGGAGATAAAACATTGCCAACTGGACAAGATGTGTGTATAATTGGCATGGAGTGAATTTAACAGTTTTATTCACTCAATGTATCTATAGGCAATGGCTGCTAAAATTAATTTACCATAATCCAAATCGGAGAGACATCACACTGTACACATAACTGTAGCAAAAAGCTAAACTATAAATTCATAGTGGAGGACTTCAATTCTTATCTTAAAGGACATCCATAAAAATTGAACATACTTTGTTATTCCACACAGATGGCAAGTGGAGGGCAATGTGCAGAACATTCATTACTGAGGTGAAGATAGGAGGGAGGGGACCTTAGCTCAATTTAAGATCCCAAAATAGCTTAGAGAAAGATGCACAAGCCCGCTATTCTACTTCGGTACACCAAAAGAGGAATATATCAATCATGGAAGACATGCTGTTCCAAGAGAAATGCCTCACTAAAGTCTTGAAGAAAAACACAGAGAAAGAATCAATGATGGAATTCTAAAAATAATATACGTTGGAATGGTACAAATGTAATTTTCCCTGGTGTAAAAGCAGTCCATGGATGGGAATCAACACAACATTGCAACATACCTCTTCCAGCACAAATTCAGACTGCTTGTCTCATAAAATGATTTACCATAGCCCTAGCCTTGCTTAGAGAGTGATGTTTTGAAAGCATGGCCAAATTCCTACAAAGATGTGTGCCCCCTGCCACTTTCTACATATTTAGCTGTGCCACTGTGAGCACGTGTTTCTTCCAAACCAACATTCTGCCTTATTGAAGTGGACACATGAGCAATGCTATTAAAGTCAAGCTAAATTCTGCTACTATCAAGCAAACATCCATTTCATCCCTCCCAAAAAGAGGCGATTCATAAAGGTCTTTAAATCTCTTCAACATTCAAAAGCTTGTATAAAAGGACATGAGCACTCCATGTATGAGAGTGTCTACCTTTAGTATCAAGGATTCACTGTGGGATAAAAATCACATAGAAAAAGAAATGCACTGGCCTATAAAGGTCCCCTGTATAGATTTCAAGTCAACATTGGTGCTACAAAAAGTAAATGAAGCCGCGCTCCAAACCTTTTGCATTTACCACACATGATAGACTGCTCTCCTACACGATGTTGACATTTTAGATATTTAGGAAGATTCTCTTCCTTTTAAGAAAGGTTTCCTTTTAACACTGTGCCTTAGATAACATGGATTCAAATGCCGTCAAATATATCTTTCTCTGCCTTTCCACCACACTGAGACAAATTAAATATTCTATTGTGTTTTACAATGAGTGGTAGGTGAGAGGGAGATTATTCAAGAAAGTCAAATATTGTTCATGGTCCGGTTACAGAGAACCATGGGAATCAAGCATATGCTGCATTATAGGCAATATCCTTTATTAAACAACGTAGTAAGTAGTTTCTGTGCATTTCTCTTCAGATTAATTTGGGGCTCTGAAAATGGACACCTGGCATACTTCTCATCAGGGGATTAAAAACCATTCAAGTCATTGGAGAATGTCCATCCTCTGTGCGCAAAAGCACGCCACACTATGCCCAGGTTTAGACTTATTGCTCATAAATCAGTTTATTTCCCATGTCAAATATGGTAATGCACTAGTCTAGTGTAAATTTGTTATTGATTATAGGACAGGCATCTTCTGTACAGCTGAGAACTAAGCTAAGCAAAAACCGCAGTCGCAGGGAAAGTCAGTAATAAACAAGGAAACAATGTATATGAGGAGAGCAACTTTCAATTTTATGATCAGAGTGCAAATGGAACTTCCCAAAAAACTGTTTAGAAATTGTTTATCCACCAGTGCAGTAACAATGATGAAAATACCAGTCTTAACCATGAAAAACACCAACAGCATTGCCTGAAAGCAATCCTGTCACAAAGTTTGAGATTTTGAAATAAAAAGTTGGCAAGATGCTATTTTCATTTACATCACAAGGACTGGCTGACCTCAAGCTGTGAGACTGGAGAAACGTTGTAATTATTTGACAAAGAGTGTGGTCTATTTGGCAGAATGATACCAATCTAGCAGAAAATGGAGAGAGGTGGAGGGGAGGTATAATCAGATTACTAGAGTTTGTGTTAACTAAGTTATCAATAAACACAACTTCTTTGGACTCCACTCATAAAAAGAAAGTACACAAAGGTTTTCAAATGGAGTGTTAGCTGAGAGAAAAGAACAGCAACAGTAAAAAGGGAGGACAAAGGGTGCAATAACAAACATTTCCACTTTTTTCCCATGGATATTTTACGGTAGAGAAAGAAATGATTCAAGAACTTGATCATACATTTATCCACCGATTACAGAGCCTCAATTGCATGCCTGTTACACCCGTGTTTTTTTTTAATAACGGATTCTTTTGTAAATTAACATGCATCAAACGAATCCCCGATGTTTGAAGATACTTGAAGCAACTTGTAGGTGGGGAGGCTAGTATGGAAAACATTTTCATTTACAGCCCCCGGAGGACTTTCCCCTTCTGCAATCTTTTCTCGTCTGAGAATTAGCAAGATGAAACAAAAAAAATCAAATCTCCTTGAATTCCCCAACATTGCTTCGAATGAAGATACAGAAAACGCATATGATCAAGTTCTGGCAAATGTGCATTTCCAGCAAATTCAAAGCAACATTGATGAGCATAATAAATCACATTTGCTTTATTAAAGTAGGCCATGCAATATTGGTATCAGTAGAGAAATTTTGTCGCAGAACATAGAGTTAAATTATTTTTAAAGATGTTCTTTGCACCACACTGCAGAAATATAAGCTTGAATCTTTAATGTAATCAGGCCCCCCCCCATCTCCAATGCAGCTCGATTCAGTATAGAAATGCTTTGAGGGTGTTTGCACTTTATGCAAACCTTCACACCATTACCATTTACACCAGTAGCCATTTCAGAAGCTTTAGCATTCTTGCTATATTCTTTTAAATATTTTATAGAGCCATTTTGGTTTTGACAGACTGCTCTCATCCTGTCCAAAATTAAACACAAGTTACATCCTTATATACATTTTAAGCACACAAGCTTATAATACATACCGCCAATATGTTTTACACTGTGGTGACAAACACCAAGAACAATGCCCCCAATTCAGTATGCTTTTTTACTTCTGCATCTTATGCTGTAAGATACTTCTACATTCAAATACACTTTAGGTCTCAACAGTTAAGCCCATGTACTTCACTTCGCACTAATATCTGTAGCAGACCAGTGTTATAGCCCTGGAGTGCAGCAATTGAAAATGAGGGGCCCCTCAAATTACAGGGACACAGCACTACAAAAGCAGTATGGTAAAACTTCCCTTGGAGAAACTGAATCAAACACCAATGATGTTGCAATCAATCACAACACTCAACCAAATTGTTCCCGTATGCACTATAGACCCTCTTCCCCTAAACAAGTACCACCAAGGTAAAAAGTTATACAAAGCTTTAATGTCGTGTATACACCCCCCCACATTTAGATCATATCAACATGGAGCAAGTGGCAAATTTCATATAACACTACGGTTAAAGCACTGACATATCAAATAAATACATAAAAAGCAATTCACTGCTTAAACTCCGCACAATACAGTGCAATATACGACCCACAAATGTATATAAAATACTAAAAACTATCAGGAGCACCTCACAGAACAGTACTAATATATCTGTTGTGTAGGCCTATCCGCTTTGTATAGCAAACACAAGTTCCAATGAAGTTCATATTCTTCACTATGGTCCCTCAAACAGATTCTGCTTAAGAAATACGGCGACACATTTTGGTGGGTTATTAGAGGATTCAACGACCTTCTTCAGAACAATGTAATAAGTTATAAGTCTCCCCAAAAAGACAAATAATTAATTCAATATCACACTCTCGGGATGGTGTTCCAATATTTATTTCTTCACTACTTGGAACTCTATGGTGTGTATGCACACCAGGAGGTATGGCCTTCTGCTGGTTCTGGGGACTCCCCCTTCTCGGAATCACGTAGTATATTCAAAGAAAAGGAGGGCATGCGTCTCTGACTGTAGGATGATGTGTCTGCAAGCTCCAACCAAACGGCAAGACGTAAATATAAAGTATCTTCTTTAGAAAGTATGTGCCGTAACTACTGTTCAGTAAACAAAATGGGAAACCCGATATACCCTTGGAGGCTAGGGCAGTTACATTTTACTAAAAGTAAAGAGGCCTACAAGGGATTTTCTTTAGGAAACTAAGTTGGAAAAATTAGCAAAATTACTTGAAATGATTAGCCCGAAACCGTGACTAACGTGAAGAATCTATAAAACAATTTTACTTATTCAAAATTCCAGTTCATGTATAATGTAATCCATTAACAAGGCACAGGTGTAAATTTCTAAAGTCAAACTCATTTAATGTGCTTGAATAAAGTATAGGGTACATAAACTAATATTTAAACATAATGACAAAAGATAATTCGTACTGATGATAGCCTTCAAATCATTAGTGTCAACATCTATTCCAGACAGATAATTTAGCAGTGGAAAACAAAAGGCAGAAAACAATTTCAGACAAAACAAGTATCAAAGGAATTAGATGACCTTGTCGACGTTTTGGTGTGTTGTGGCTTACAAGTCCATCAGACCATCTTCAGGACGATGAATGTAGAATATCAATTGACCCTTCTTAACTGGTCAAGCATTAGCATTGAACCAGATGATTGGTTGAAGTTATAGAAAGTTCCAGGTCCACGACTTCGGACTTGCAGGTTATTTTAAAACCAGATGGATATCCAAACCAATTAGAAAAACTTCAACATGCAACCCGAAGGGGTTTGCTCAGGATAACACTAGCTTCAATAGAGTTGATCGTAAGGGGCACAGCTCCTCAAGAAATGCTACTGTCTCAACAGTCGGCTCATTAAATGAGTTTGACTTGAGAAATGTACTCCCGTGCTTTAATTGATTACATTATACATTAACTGGAATTTTGAATAAGTAAAATTGTTTTATAGATTCTTCACGTTAGTCACGATTTCAGGCTAATCATTTCAATTAATTTTTCTAATTATTCCAACTTAGTTTCCTAAAGAAAATCCCTTGTAAATAGCATTCAGGCAATGGCAGGCTCTCCACGGGATCCCATTGCCCTAGAGGTGGTGCAATTCTCACTATCAACTGTGAGAAGCCTGGAGAGTAAGAAATAGAGTATCCCTGCACCAAGCAAGGCCTTTTTATTGTGAGGCGTGTGTCTGCCATTTCTCTGAATATACTACATAATACGCGTCTACGTATATCTTGCGCAGATTACATTTATAACGAGGTTAATATACATAACGGATCAGCATACCCAACAGATATATCAGTACTGTTCTGTGGGGTACTCCCATTTGATTGTAATATTTTATTTATATTTGTAGGCCATATGTTGCGAGGTATTGTGGGGCGTTTAGGAAGTGAACTACTTTTTATATTTATGGAATATGTCATTGGTTTAACTAGAGTGTTATATGAAATTAGCTACAAGCTCCATCTTGATATGATCTAAACGGTGGGTATACACGACATTAAGTATTTGTTTTACTTTTCCCTTGGTGGTACTTGTTGAAGGGAAGAGGGTCTATAGTGCATACAGGATTTTTCTGGTTGAGCGCTGTGATTGAAACATCATGCTGTTTTGTAAAGCGCTCAGATACCCTACTCTGGGTCTTGTTCGCGCTAACGAAAACTCTAAAAATAAATAAATGGGTGTTTTACCTTACCGGTGTCCAATGTAGCCTCAGAGGATCAGATTCATGCCACTTTTTCAGGCAATCCAAGCAAGAAAACATACATGAAATTAATGTAAATGAAAATAATTTACATGGACAGTCTATCTTGAAAATCTACTGAAAGTACTTTTACAATATAGTGACCTCCAGGGTCACAAGTTTTAAGTTTGTAAATAAGAAAACCACATCTGACTTTCTTTAAGTTCCTTGGAACTCTACTACTAGGTACAGAGTTCAAGAATGCCTTGAAGGCATAATCTGAGGTGCACATTTTACAAAGCACAAACTGATTTCCTTGACAAATGTTAAGGGCAGACATTGGACGTGCATTCCCATCTTCAATGTATAATTAGGTTCTGAAGCATTTCCTGAAACCCATTTGTTTAGTTACAAGCAAAGATTCAACCTCTTTAGAGTCTAGAATATTTGAATTTATCTTCTCCCCTTCCAATCACTCTAAACAGAAAAAGCAAATCCTCTACAAGCACCGGTAAATGAAGAGTGAACACAGCACTCACTCTTTGGCGTATCCTCCACTATAACCTCTTGGTTCCGATACTCTTGAGTGGAGAGGTATTCCCACAGAACTGGTCCTGCCGTTGGCTACTCAAAAGACCAAACTCTGCTGACAGCAAATTTAGTATCTACAATGGTGAAAAGATCCTTCTGCCTCTGTTTTGCTCAGAAGAAACTTTTGCTTTCGATTCACCTTCTAATAGCTGGCTGTAAATAGAGCTAAGCAAGCAAGGTTTGTGTGTGAGCAAGGTAACAACTATGTTTGGGGCATCATCTAGAATGGCAATGACCTCGTTTTGATAAAGGATGGCTGGCACCCAAGGGTAAATGAAGACCTCCCCAACCATCCTAATGAACAAGGGTATCTGCACACCATGGTTAACTATTTATACATTCAGACAGAACTATCCTTCCACCTGCTGAACTGTAACCCACAGCTCTACCAACATCAGTCAGGAAGGAGACTTTTGGTCTTCGTAACAATGGATTCAACAAAAAGGGGCACATTGTTTGCAAAGAACACCTCTAAAATGATCAGACAAAAACACCTCAAACCTAAATGGATTTTCTAGCAATCATCCCAAAGAAGAAAATGAGCAAGAGAAAAGGCATGCAGCAACTGAGTAAATAAGCCACCAAGCAGTGCAAAGATAGTCCACTGCCAGCCCTGCATTACCTTGCTGTGAATAATTCAACCCCACTCTCATAAACAAAGCATTTCTTGAGGAACTTACTTGCCCTCATGACAACTTCTAAATACACAGATACAGCTACCGCTGGTTTATATGGTTTTCAGGAATGAGAGTGGAGGAAGGTCTCGTAGAACAATCAGTGAAAATTAACTGCAGCAAGCTATTTGAGATTTGTAAATATTAGTTTCATAAAAAGGTAGTCCTGTTCATTCTCACTGCTGACATCTACGGTGACCTGAAGGCCACAAATTTGAATCCCTGCAAACCTACCCAGCCTTTGATCCTCATGAAATAGGTAAGTTAGATACCATTAAATTGGGTAGTATTTAAAAGAACAGCTGTGAAGTATAAAGCACTATGAAAACAAATGATTTTTACTACAATCCTACAGCATTTAATATTTTGTTTTCATTCAGAGAACAATATAATTCATTGTGCAAGATTCATTTGACACAAACATCTTCATGAAGTAGTAATCGTTGGATTTCAAAGCCTTCACCCCAAAATGTAGGCAAAATGCGAAGTGGTGTACGTGTTCGCAATGGGTGATGCGGCAAGACAAGTAGTTGCAAGCAAACAACTGTCTACAAGTCTGGGTAGAATCTTCCACAGATTTACACACTTGTGGCTATTAAATACATCTTGCTTACAAGTAAATTGGATTGGAGTCTTCTACACCAAATTCAGCACCACTGGTGGAAACTATATACCTGCAGCAGTTTGGGTAGGTCTTAAAAGGTCAAAAGATTAAAATATTCAGAACCAAGGAGAGTCAACTATCCCAGCAAGCGCCTTGCAAGACTAGACAGATTGCAATCATGAACAAATCATCTTCAGGGGACGGAAAAGAAAAGCTCTTTCACCAAGCGACAGAGAGAAATTACCCATGAAAAAATAGCAACTGATCACAGCCACTTGCAGATTCCATAGACTAAGCAGGAACAGGATGGGAAAATAGTTACTTCATTATCAACTGATTTGCAGTTAAGAAAGAAAGCAGCACAGCCCAAATTTAACGTAAGAGAATCACATTCCATAAAGGGTAAAAGCAGTAGTTGATTCGTATTTGTGATTTCACGTTTTTTTTTTATTAAAAAAAATACTGATCCACTTGAGGCAAAGAATGCTGCCTGTAAACATGCCTACAAACCATTTTTTCTCTTTTTGGCTGGATCCCGGACTCCTCTTCAAATTTTCAATTTCCACGAGCACAGGTGTAGAGGGGATAGCATTCACCACTGGCAGGGTTGGTTTTACATTAAAGCCCTGAGGCAGCAAACAAAAAACATTTATTGAAGAAGACGTCAACATGCTATATTCACATACCACTGTACACCAAATCAAGAACAATTACAAAAATTATAACATGAGATATAACTAAGTTACTTGAAAAGCCTTGTGACCCACCCACCTAATTATAAACTAGGATCTAATGAGACTTCAGCATGGGTTTACAGGAGAGTGTTCAGTTGGGATGAAGATCTTTGTTCATTGTTAGTCTACCCCTCCTACAGGTTGCCTCAAAGTCAGAGATGGTAATTTAAATCAATCTAAATGCATGACGAAAACAGGGTTCTTTCAAAGAGTGTTGAAATAATGAATGAGTGGTAAAGAGTTAATGTACTCTCCATTAACCCAGTTCTTGAAGAATGAGGCATTTACGTGCTAAAGGCCTAAATAAGTCACTCTTGTAGCCGTGAAACAGCTGTGACAGAGCACAGGTAAAGGTGGTTTAGTTGCTAACCTCTCCCTTGATTGAGCCCAAAAAACAAGTCACTTACATTTTGTAACGCTATATCTGTAAGAAACATTAGTTATAGATGCCTAACCTTAGAATTACCCCCAGGCGTCAGACTGGATCCTGAAGGTTTTTTCGTCAGCAGTACCTCTGCGCGTCGTAAGGTGGAGTCTGTCGGCACCGCACCCGTCATGACCGCCGGGATGATGTCACGGCAGCTACTTAGACGCCGCCCTCACACGCTGTCAGTTCTGTACACGACTTTCCACGCCAGAAACGCAGCCATGCAGGTCACTGACCATTGGTGCACAAAACTAGGGCCCTGAAAGGATGTCCTTAACTCTAGAAATCAGTTCGCAGAACGGGGAGGATGGGTGGGGCGGTAAGGAATCTATAACTAAATAATATTTCTTACAGGTATATCGTTACCGAAGGTAAGTAACTTGTTCATCTGAAAGAAACACGTTAGTTATAGATTCCTTACCTTAGAATAGATACCCCAGCAATACCAACCCCGGTGGTGGGTCTGCAAACCAAGATCACACCAGAAAGTCCTGGAGAACGGAACCGCCAAAGAAGCCGTCTCTCCGAACTTAGCTCTCCAGTGTTTTGTAAACGTGTGTAGCGATGCCCACGTGGTCGCCTGACAGATGTCATTCAGGGGGAACTCCTATTCCCAAGGCAGTAGTGGCTGCCGTCGTCCTGGTGGAATGGGCGCGTAGCCTGACCAGAGGCTCTTTTGTAGCCAGAGAATAACCTGCCTTAATACACAAAATGACCCATCTAGAAATGGTGCGTTTGTGTACGGCCCGACTTTTCTTGGCGCCCATGTAGCCAACAAAGAGTTGATCATCCACCCGGAACGGTTTTGTGCGATCCAGTTAGAAAGAGAGCGCATTTTGGGTCCAGACGGTGGAGCCTCTCTTCCTCCTTTGAATGATGCGGAGACGGAAAGAAGGTGGGCAACGTAATAGTCTGCCCGATGTGAAAGCAGTGACCACCTTAGGAAGGAAGGATGGACAGGTCCTGAGAACCACCTTGTCCGGATGGACAGACAGGAAAAGAGGTTGGAAGAAAGGGCCTGGAGCTCACTCACCTTTCTAGCAGAAGTGATGGCTACCAGTAAAGCAGTGTTAAGAGTCAAGAGTCTTAAAATACAGTTATGAAGTGGCTCAAAGGGAACGCACATTAAATAGGTAAGAACAAGATTCAAGTCCCATTGAGGCAAAACGAAGGGGATGCGTTCAGCCTTTTAAGAAACGGTTAACTACCGTTGCACCTGATCTTCAGCACTCTGGGCAGAAGTGGTATAGGCGTTAAGGCGTACAACAGACCGCAACTCCACTCTTGACGAAAAGCGTCGCCTAGCGAGTGCCGCCTTCGAAATTCCAAAGCGCAGAACAGCTGACATTGCGCATTCACTTTGGTGGCGAATAGCTCTAACCAAGGCTCTCCCCACTGTTGAAAGAGCTTGCACCACCTCAGAGTGAAGACGCCATTCATGATCCATCATGCACCTGTGGCTGAGTTCGTCCCCCCTGGCGTTCAGAGACCATGCCAGGTGTTGAACCACAAGGGATATGCCCTGATGTTCCAGCCATGTGCAGAGGCGGAGGGCCTTTTGATATGGGGTCCACGACCCCACCCGCTCTGTTTGTTGCAGTACCACATGGCGGTGGTGTTGTCTGCGAACACCTGCACTACTCTTCCCCGGACAGAGGGAAGGAATGCCTTCAGTGCAAGCCAAATGGCCCGATCTCCAGAAGGTTGATGTGGAGCCCGGACTCCGCCGGAGACCAGAGGCCTCTGATCTCCGCCTCTCCCATGTGGCTGCCCCATCCCAGAAGGGATGCGTCCGTCACCGCAGTGTGGTCTGGTTGGGGAAGGGAGAGGGATCTGCCATTGACCCAATTCTGGTTCGTGAGCAACCACTGCAGATGTCATGCAGTGCCCTCCGAGATCTGGACGCAATCAGACAGATTCCCCTGATGCTGCGCCCACCGGAACTTCAGGTCCCAATGCAGAGCCTGCATATGCCATCTGGCATGATCGACCAGCAGGATGCAGGAGGACATGAGGCCCAGCAGCCTAAGGGTCATTCTGATCGAAACCCGGGATAGAGGCTGAAAGATCAGAATCCTAGCCCAAATATCCCAGACTCACTGTTCGGGAGGATAGACCCGAAACCGCGTTGTGTCCAGAACCGTTCCTTTGAAGAGGAGCTTCTGAGAGGGAATCAGGTGTGACTTCGGCACATTGATGGATTACCCCAGCGAATGCAGGAGTTCGGCCGTAGTCTGGAGGTTAGAGATGACCACCTGGAGCAAGCCCGCCTTCAACAGTCGTTGAGATAGGGGGAAGACTGAAACCCCTTATCTGCGCAGATGAGCTGCGACCACTGCCATTACTTTTGTGAACACCCAAGGGGTGCGGGTAAGGCCAAAGAGGAGCACGGTAAATTGAAAATGCTCGTGGCCTACCGTGAACCGCAGGTAACGCCGGTGGGCCGGCAGGACGGGAATGTGAAAATAAGCATCCTGCAAGTCCAACGTTACCATTCAGTCTTCCCTGTCGAGGACAGATAAGACCTGAGCAAGCGTCAACATCCTCAACTTCTCCTTCCGGAGAAAGGCGATTGACGTCCCTGAGGTCCAAGATAGGACACAGGCCCTTGCCCTTCTTGGGGGGCCAGAAAGTAGTGGAAGTAACAACCACGACCTACTTCTGGCACAGGAACCCGCTCGATGGCTCCCTTGGCCAAGAGAGCCGTAACTTCCTGCTGGAGAAGGGCCAGATGATCCTCCGACATGCGGTGGTATCTCAGTGACATGGGTGGAGGGGTAGTATCGAAGGGGAGGGAGTACTATTTGCAAAACCCACCTGTCCTATGTGATGGTGCGCTAGTGGGGGAGGTGATTGCGAATCCTGCCGTCCACTGGCGTTTGATGGGCCTGAAAGGTCGGACTAGGAGGGTTTGGAGGCTGCTGCAGAGGGGGAAGTTGGTGGACTGGCCCGCCCGCTGACCCCCGGAACCACAACGGTTGTTCCCACAACCCCAGCCGCGCGAAGGTTGGGAGATTTGCTGCGGCCTGTGGCTCTGGGTGGGATGTAGCAGGGCACCCCTTCCGTAGCCACGAAACGGGCGAAAAGCAGACTGCGCAGGGCGGGTGGCAAGGCCCAAGGACTTGGCCGTAGCTCGTGAGTCCTTGAAACGCTCTAAAGCGTGGTCTGCTTTGTCGCAAAAAAAGGGACGGCCATCAAAGGGCATATCCATCAAGGTGTTCTGGACATTCCCAGAAAAGCCAGTGGACCTCATCCAGGCGAAGCGACGAAGCGCTACGGACGTGGAAATGGTTCTGCCCAGAGAGTCGGCGGTGTCCAGTCCACAACGTATTGTAAACTTTGTTGCATCCCTTCCGGCGGCAACAGCCTGGGAGAGCACTGCCCGGGCCTCCTCCGGACACTGAGGCAGCACCTGCTCCACCGTATCTCACACCGAGTGGGAATAATGGACCAAGAGACATGCGGTGTTTACGGACCGCAGCCCTAAGCTCGGGGAAGAGAACATTTTCTTACCGAGGTGGTCCCGCTTATTGGATTCCCTTTCTGGTGGAGCGGTAGGGAAGGCGCTTTTGGAAGTGGAGGCTTGGACTACCAAGCTCTCCGGGGTGGGGTGTTGGGAGAGGAAAGTGGGGTCGCCCAGAGCCAGGCGGTGCCATCAAGCAATCATCCTGTTCACGGTAGCCCCCGTGTTGGGCCTAGACCACATGCCCAAAAGGATGTCGGTGAGGGTCTCATTAAATGGCAGCAGGTGCTCTGAAGAGCCCTTAGCCGGTTGAAGCACATCTATCAGGGGGTCAGTCTTGACCGCCACCATAAGAAACTAGAGGTTAAGAGCTTCAGCCGCCCTACACAACACCACTGCGTACAAGACGAACAAGTTACTTACCTTCGGTAACGCTTTTTCTGGTGGATACAGTATCTGCCTGTGGATTCCTCACCTTGTGAATATCCCCTGCGCCAGCAACATTCGGAAACGTTTGCAGCAGTCCACGCCGATGGGGTCGACGACGACGTCACAGAGACACTGCTCCGCTCGCGACTCCGCTGACGTCACCGGCTCCATAAGAAGACCTCGTCGGCGTGATGACGTCAGTTCCGCCCCTTTTTTCCGTGCCTTCGAGGCACACGGAACGGACTCACATCAATATATATATATACACAGTATACACAGTACACAATATGCATATCAACACACTCAGTGTGGAAAATAAATAACAAAGCACAAGAAATAACATAATGCCTTTGACAGTGATAAACACATTTGAAACCCATCAATAGAATTACAGGCATAGAAATACCGGTATAGAAGGATGGACAACGGGGAGGCGGGTGGGTCAGTGAGGAATCCACAGGCAGATACTGTATCCACCAGAAAAAGCGTTACCGAAGGTAAGTAACTTGTTCTTCTGATGGATACATCTGCCAGTGGATTCCTCACCTTGTGAATAGATTCCACAGCAGTGCCCACTCCCGGAGGAGGGTGTCCACCCTTCTATACCAGAAAATCCTGAAGGACGGAACGAGCAAAGTGTCCGTCCCTCCTCACCTCGGTGTCTAAGCAATAATGCTTTGCGAAGGTGTGGAGGGAGGCCCAAGTTGCCGCCCTACAAGGAGGAGTGTGGCTCAATGGTTAGAGCGGCAGACCCTGAAGCAGAGTTCTGGCCAGGGACCAGGGTTCGATTCCCGCCTCGGCGGGGCTTGGGCTCAATTTCCTCGGACCTGTCTATTCTCGCCTCGGGGCCTATTCTAATCACGGGCCCCACGCTGCAACTCTGGGCAATAGCTTGCTTAGCCTCCACACCGGCCCCAACAGCGCTAAGGATGCCTGGCTTCACCCTGGGGGTGCCCAGGAGTGGACACTCCACAAGGAAAGCCAGGAGGGGTTCCACAGCGGTATGAGTATCAGCGCCAGGAAACCGCAAAGGTGACACCGCAAGGTGGCCGTCTGGTGACAGTGCGCTCTATAAGTACCTTGACATTTGACATTTACAAATGTCCTCCACCGGAACCCCTCTAGCTAAGGCAGATGTGGAAGACTTTGCCCTGGTAAAATGAGCCCTCAAACCCTCCGGAGGCTCCTTACCAGCAAGAGAGTAGCATATCTTGATGCACAAGACAATCCACCTGGAAAGGGTGCGCTTGTGCACCGCTCGACCTTTCCTGCAGCCAGCAAAGCCCACAAAGAGCTGGTCATCAATCCTGGAGTCCCTTGTCCGGTCCAGGTAGAAGCTCACCGCCCTCTTAGGGTCCAAGCGGTGAAGTCTCTCCTCCTCCTTGGAAGGGTGAGGGGGAGGATAGAAGGAAGGGTAATGGACTGCCCCAGATGGAAGGGAGTTACCACCTTAGGCAAAAACGCAGCCCTGGTCCTGAGTACCATTCGTTCAGCATGAATGGTCAAGAATGGGGGTTTTGAACTTAGAGCTTGAAGCTCACTTACCCTCCTTGCCGAGGTGATTGCAACGAGGAAAACTGTCTTAAAGGACAACAGCCTCAAGGGACACTTGTGTAAGGGCTCGAAGGGAGAACCCATAAGATAGGTTAGTACAAGGTTTAAGTCCCATTGAGGCACCATAAAGGGAGTAGGAGGAAACTTGTTTGTAAGGCCCTTTATAAAACGAAGAACAATAGGTGACTTGAACAGCGACGGCTGAAGGAAACCCGATAGAGCCGATAAATATCCTTTCACAGTAGCCACAGCAAAGCCTTGCTGAGCAAGAGAAAGGGCAAACTGTAGAATATTAGACAGACGAGCCTTCAAAGGATCAATGGACCTCTCTCCACACCAGAGAACAAATTTAGACCACCTATATGAATAAATAGATTTGGTGGAGTGTCGCCTGGCCGATAAAATAACATCCACCACATCCGGCGGGAGAGAGAAAGAATTCAGGTTGCCCCGTTCAATCTCCAGGCATGAAGGTGTAAGCTCTGGAGGTGGGAGAGTAGAACCTGCCCCTCCGACTGCGAGAGGAGGTCTGCCCTCAGAGGGAGACGGAGCGGAGGGCACGAGGAGAGGTGGAGAAGATCTGTGTACCACACCCTTCTTGGCCAATCCAGGGCGATCAATATGACTTGGGCTCGGTCTTGGCGAACCTTCCTCAGAACCCGAGGAATCAAGGGTATGGGAGGAAACGCGTATAGGAGTCGTGAGCCCCACTCAGCTGAAACGCGTCCCCCAACGCTCCCTGCATCGGATACTGGAGACTGCAGAACAACGGACAGTGCGCGTTCTCGCGGGTGGCAAATAGATCCAGGACCATAGATGCAGGGCCTCTCTGCAGAGACAAAGAGACCCCACTCCTCCCTGTTTGTTTATATACCACATCGCGGTAGTGTTGTCCGTCAGGACTTGAACAGACTGACCGCGAAGGGATGGGAGAAAGGCCTTGAGCGCCAAATGTATCGCCCGCAATTCCAGAAGGTTTATGTGAAGCAACCTTTCCTCTGGAGACCAAAGACCCTTGATCTCCAGATCCCCCAGATGTGCACCCCACCCTAAGGTGGATGCATCCGTTATCACTGTGGCCACCGATGGAGGAAGATGGAAAGGCTTTCCTTGAGACAGATTGCCCTCCATGCCCCACCAAGATAGATCCGCCGCAGCTTCTCTGGAGATCCTCACAGACTCCATGAGATCTCCCTTGTGCTGATACCACTGCTTGCGGAGGCACCACTGGAGCGCCCTCATGTGCCAGCGTGCATGGTTGACCAACAGAATGCAAGAAGCAAACAGACCGAGCAGGCGAAGGACCTTCAGGACCGGAACAACCGCTCCGTTGTAAAAGAAAGGAATCATTTCCTGTATGTCGAGAATCCTTTGAGGAGGAGGGAATGCTCGACAAACAGTAGTGGCCAGTACCGCACCTATGAACAGGTTGCGCTGAGAGGGCACCAGGTGAGATTTGGGCACATTTATCGAAAAACCCAAGTTGTACAACAGTTGAGTTGTATCCCGCAGATGATGCAGCACCTTCTCTGGAGACTCCGCCTTGATCAGCCAGTCGTCCAGATAGGGGAAAACCGAGACCCCTGACCTTCTGAGATGGGCTGCCACCACTGCCATCACCTTCGTGAAGACCCGAGGTGCAGAAGTAAGACCAAACGGGAGGACCGCAAACTGATAATGTTGCGACCCTACCGTGAAACGGAGATACTTTCTGTGCAACTTCAGGATTGGGATGTGAAAATACGCATCCTGCAAGTTGATGGACACCATCCAGTCCTCCTGATTCAGCGCTTGAAGAACCCGAGCAAGGGTGAGCATCTTGAACTTCTCTTGCTTTAGATAAAGATTCAAGATCCTGAGGTCCAATATCGGACGCAATCTGCCATCCTTTTTCGGAATCAGGAAATACCGGGAGTCGCATCCCTGGCCCCTCTCCTGCTCTGGAACCACCTCTATCGCACCTTTCTGAAACAACTTCAGGACTTCCTCCTGCAGGAGAAGACGGTGGTCCTCCGAGCAAGCCCCTTGGCAAGGAGGGTAATTTGGAGGGAATTCCCGTAAGGGAAGGGCATACCCATTTTCCACAAGATCTAGAACCCAGAGATCTGTAGTTACAGATTCCCGATCTTGTAGAAAATGGGTAAGCCGGCCCCCCACAGGACCAGCATGATCCGGAATGGCGGATCTAGGGCTGTTTTGCTTGGTGGGAGGGGCTGAGGAAGAGGAAGAGGAGGAGGAGAGCTGACGGCCACGTGTGCGACCCCTGATTCTTCCTCTGTAACCTCTCGACGAGAAACCTTGCTGCTGCTGCTGTTGCTGCGGCTGAGTCTGCCTATAGGTTCGAAAAGATGTCCTTCCAAAACCTCTGTACCTCTTAAAAGACCCTCTCGACTGAGACTGGAGTCCTAAAGATTTAGCAGTTGCCTTGCTCTCTTTGAATCTTTCCAGAGCAGCATCTGCCTTTTTTCCCAAACAGGCCAGACCCATCAAACGGTGGATCCAATAGGGTTGCTTGCACATCTTGAGAGAACTCCGAAGTTCTCAACCAAGCACTTCTTCTAGTTGCAACAGACGACCCCATGATACTTGCAACAGAATCTGCAGTGTCCAGCCCACTTTGGATCACTTGCCGCGCAGCCGCCTGAGCATCAGCCAAGATGTCGTTAAAACCAGATCTATCCTCATCAGGTAGCTTCGGCACTAGTTTCTTAGCCGAATCCATCAGCGCATGTACATAGCGTCCCAAAAGACATGTGGCGTTAGTCGATTTCAAAGCCATGCTGGCTAATGAAAACACCTTCTTTGCCGACTGGTCCAGCCTTTTTGCCTCTCTGTCCCCAAGGACCTGTGGAAAAGCTCCTTTAGACTTCCCAGAACAAGCCGCCTGAATTACCAAGCTCTCAGGCGATGGATGAGACGACAAAAATTCTGGATCCCCTGGGGCCGCTCTGTATCTCCTAGCGATAGTCTTAGACACCACAGGAGCAGAAAAAGGTTTGCGCCACACCTCCAACACAGGTTCTGCAATGGCCTCATTAAATGGAAGCAAAGGCTCTGATACCGCTGTGGGAGAATGCAAGACTTCAGTCCAGATGTTCGACTTAAACTCCGTTGTTGGAAGTTGGAGATCAAGTAACTCCGCAGCTCTCCTTATGACTGCATGGTAGGGTGCAACGTCCTTGGATGGCTCATCTGATGGCGGAGTAATCTCCCACTCAGGAGACAGGTCCAAGTCACTAGCTTCCTTAAGCTCGTCAAAAACCTCATCCGACTCCACCAATTCTCCATCTTCCGCTTCCTTGTGAAGGTATCTCTGCTCCTCAATAATCCTTTGAGTCTCCCTTCTGGAGCGAATTCGAATCCTCGGCGTCGGCGGCGACCGTGGATCCGGCGGAGCCATCAGCGTCAAACGAGGTCGAGCCGGAGCCGGCAAGGATGGAAGCGGCGTCGACGTTCTCGGAGCCGGAGGATTCCAAGACGGCGTCGCTGGATAAAATGGATAGAAAGGGGCCTGAGGATACACTTGCGGCACCCCTAAGTTAAATGCCAAAGGACCCGTCGGACCCGCAGGTGCACCAGGGACATACATGGCACGAGCAAATACCCCATACATCGCATTTAAGTAATGCGAGGGGTCCTGACCTGGCCCAGGGAAAGCAGGATACTGGCCAGGCCCCACCGGACTCGGGCCAACCGGCGCCGACGGTGGAATCAACGGCGTCGCAGGCTCACCTGGGGCTTGAAGATCTTCCGGGGCCGGAGATGGAGACGGAACCGGAGCCGGAGATGGAACCGGCGTCGGAGTCCGGGCTGGAACTGGCGAAGCCGGAGACAAAGAGACCACCGGAGATGAAGGACCAGCAGGCGAACCCGGCACAGGAGAAGGAGAAACAGAGTCCCTTCGATGCCGAGCAGGTGACTTCGGCTTCGGCGCCGTGCTCTTATCTGAATGGTGCCGAGAGGAGTGTCTTCTCTTTTTCTTGTGCTTCTTAGCTCGAGAAGCACGCCCCGAAGTCGACTTCGATCGAGACCTCGATCTCCTTCTCCCTCTCTTGTCCTTCTTCATTCTGGCAATAAAGAGCTTTGCCTCCCGTTCCTTCAGAGCCTTCGTGCTCATCTTTCGGCAGCTGGTACAGCCATCCACATCGTGGTCCGAGGATAAACACCACACAGTCCTCATGTGGGTCAGTGATGGACATATGCTTGCCACACTCCCGGCAAGGCTTAAACCAAGACTTCTTTGTCGACATCTTCAAAGAAGACAGGAAAAACAACGAAAATACACAAAGTATCAACAACGCTAACAGCGATTCCCGAAATCCGTTGGCTTCGACGGCGCGGAAAAAAAGGAACTGACGTCATCACGCCGACGAGGTCTTCTTATGGAGCCGGTGACGTCAGCGGAGTCGCAAGCTGAGCCGCGTCTCTGTGACGTCGTCGTCGACCCCATCGGCGTGGACTGCTACAAAAGTTTCCGAATGTTGCTGGCGCAGGGGATATTCACAAGGTGAGGAATTCACTGGCAGATGTATCCATCAGAATCCCTCCTCCATTGCAACGGTAGGAGGAGGCAACATGCCAAGGTCAGGTGAAGTGTCAAGACCACTGGCATCCCCCAGTTCCTCTCTCCAGTCCTGGTCAGAACCTAGCTGATCAGCTAAAGGGTCCCCTGACCCCTCCCAGTCCTCATCGTCTGTTTGCCACTCAGGTTGAAAAGAGGCTCCAGGAGTGAACAGGGGCACAAAAACTCTCGTCGGTGCTAGGTCCAGCGTCGGACGATGCCGGTCCTGCCCAGTGTCCACGTCGCGATGGAGGCCGGGATTGACGCCGGCCTGGGGGCCGACTGGCGCCAGGCACAGTAGTGGTGCCGTCAGAAGCAGCTGCTGGTGGAGGTGTAACGAGGTCAAGGGGGGCCGCCGGCAGCCTATGCAGACCTAGGCCCCCCAAACCGAGCCCGCGGGGCCCAGAGGCGCGCCAGGAAGTTCGGTCCTCCCAAAGATGGCATGCATTGCCTCGTAGAACATACAACACTGGGCGGGAGTCGCTCCAGGTACCGGAAAGGGAGGGAAACACTGAGTCGACTATTCAGGCTCCGCGCGCAGAGCCGCGGGAGGGGCACCACCCGTGTGCCTCTTCGGATTGGCTGACCGACGAGGAGAAGTCTAAGAGCGACGAAGCTTCTTCGACTTCTTCTTATGCTTCGACTTACCCGACCCAGAGTGCGAAGACTTTGAAGATTTGGAAGCGGAATGGTGATGGCTTCGCGACCGGTCCCTCGACCTCCCGCTCGACCGGGACCTCGAACGGCGCAGAGCCTACTGCCGGTGCTTTCGGGACCGCTCCAGCAAAGTTTCAGAGCCATCGACCGGCAGTCGGAGCACGACTTGGGGTCGTGGTCGTGCTCCAGGCAAAAAAATAGACACGTGGTGCGAATCCGTCACCAACGTCATGCGATGAGAGGAACTGCAGGCCTTGAAACCGGGCATCCCTCGTGCACCTTTTGGAGTCGAAGACTCGAAAAAGAATAAGACAAAAGTATAGAAAAAGTTAGCCAAAAAATGAAAGCGGTACTGCTCTTCCCTGATCTGCGCTGGCTGGTGCGGAAAAAGAAAGAACAGACTTCAGTTCGCGAGAGCGGAGTCTATGTAGCTGCCGCAACATCCCGGCGACCACGACGCCGGACGAGGAGCCGACCGACGCCACCTCCGACACGCAGAGGTACTGCTGACTAAAAAACTTTCCAGATCCAGTCTGACGCCTGGGGGTAATTCTAAGGTAAGGAATCTATAACTAACTTGTTTCTTTCAGATCATAATTTCCATCCACATTTCTATGCTAAGAGGCCTGGACCGCCTGTGTTCCTCTGCCCATGCCGCTTCTCTCTGTTCAGTTTCAGATTGAACTTTGGTTCGTATCCCTCCAAGTTCACCAATTATTCTCTGCTTTGTATCAATGAACAGAATGTGGCTTGGATGTGTTTGATAATAAAAAACATACGGCCGATGTGGACCACGGTATACTTGGTCGAATTTCTACATACAGAAACTGGCTGATTGCCTTTGCGCCATCACCAGGTGAATGCACCTCTAGGAGGAGCCATAATTGATGCTGCAATAACCCATACATCTGCCTGAACACTCAACCACACAATTACTAGAGAGTTAAAATAGGTGCTACAGCTACTCATTGGACTTACTTGCTGTGAGCCGTTATTTTGTGTGATCGCATTGTTCTGAACACTATGGGGGGAAAAAAGTGACAAAAAAGATGTTCATGTGAGTACAGTCATATTCTGTTCTCCACTGTTTCCATTAGTGACACATGCAATACAATGTCATCTCAGTTGCTACTACTTTACATGCCTGCTGTGAGGTACTATATTTACACAAGAGCTGAATCTGATCATACTGAACAAGTGAACATTGAACCAACGGTGTTCAGTGTATGCAAGATGATGTGAAAATAAAATTTCCATTTTAAGTGCAGGCTCAAAATGCCATTCATACATTCCATCTTCCAGCTTTCGCGAAAAGCAGAAAGTAAAAGGGCGAGCGCCGTGGCCCTTCTGTCTTAAGTGATCCACGGTCGATTCCACTTTGTATCCAAACCGCCAAAGGGCAATGTCCATGAGACTCACCTGAACATCTCCTCAAACTCCAATGGACCGTATACAGACATGCCACTGGACTACACTATATGAATCGCTCCCCTGCCCTGTCGTGCTCGTCCCCCCCCCACAGGTCTCAGAGGAGCCACCCCTGAGAGGCACAACCTCAGCTGCAACTGCTGAGGCCTGTTTTGATGCAAGAGGAAGCCAGACATCGAGGCCAAGAACAAGGATGTTTTGCTATGAAGGTTTCTGGGGGTCGCAGGAGTGGAAATAGTGTGCCCTCTCTGACAGCTGTCGGACTCTGGAGTTTTTGAGATCGGAGACTGGTAATTGGCTGGTGCCACGTTAGAACTGTGTTCCTCTTTGAGGGAGGTGAGAGCAGGGCAGGATAGTGTGGCGAGACAAGAGTGTGTGCACTTTGAGGGAGCCTTCTCCTCTTCACATCTGGGTTTAAGGCACCGAGCACCTGTGCCCTCCTTTGTACCTTCCTATGAGCCGCCCATGACTTTGTGGCCCTCATAAAAATGTAATGAGACTTTGTGTGATTTTAGAAGGGCGACAGGCAACATATCAGTGCCTATGGTGGGGGGCATCAGAAAGCCGCGGGTGGAGGAGGCAAAGGTCAGTAATCCGTAAGAGGAAGTGAGTAGTCTGGTATTTATACCAAACAGACCGCACATGCAGACTATGAGGCTTTTTGTTTATGGTTAGTGGGACTAGAGCCCTACCATTAGAGGGCTTCATAGCTACTCTCAATTGCTTAGTTACTGCTGGTCAGTTCTGCGGTCAGCACTTCACTCTTCTTGCATGCAACTCTCCCCTAAAGCATAGATCGTGCTCATGTGTCCTTACACTGCTCACACATCTGGGACCTATTTTTTCGTTTTGTTGAGCCACTCTACAGAGTGCATCTTTTCTAGCTGGCTCAGTTTACTTGTTGTTTTAGAACACCCAGCTAAGTCTCTCCCATGAGTATTCCCGATCTGTAAACAGGCCTTTAAATCTTGTTCTCATCTTTTCTAATTTCTTGTACATTTAAAGACAGGGGTCAAATGTCAAGCTTTGTCTTCAGAGGGAACTTGGTATTTACTTTTCTTTTGCTGACTTCAAAGTGAGAGAAATCATGTGACAATCCAGCCTGCTGAGTACCCATGCAAGAGGACAGGCTACAGGATGTTATCTTTTCTAGCACACAACAAAAATGAAATGTGCAGATTTTTCAGAATACATCAGAATCAGAACAGTAGAAATTAAGCAGGTTTTTAAAATAATTCTGAAGTGTGGTGGAAATAAATATTTTAATACGATCAAAACAAATAAATACACTCGTTGATGACATTTCCACACATTTGCACGCAGTAAAACTGAACGTCTGTACAAATGTAATGGCCATTTTCAACTTAACACTACTCGGCTCCACATCACTTGAAACCACTTCACTCTACAACACTGCCCCACTCCAAGCCCTTCCACTCCATGCCACTTCACAACACAACTTGTCAATCTCCTCCCCTACGCCCCTCCACTCCAATCTACTCCACTCCCCTCCCCTCCAATCTACCCCAACCCAATCTACTCCACACCAATATACCCCACTCCACTCCAATATACCATACTCTAATCCACCCAGGTTACTCCATCTCCAATGTACCCCACTCCAATCTACCCCCACTCTACTCTAGTCCAATCTACCCCCACTCTACTCCACCCCAATCTACCATGCTCCACTCTACCTCAATCTCCCCCACTCTATTTCACTCCAATCTAAACAATTCCAATCTACCCCATTCTACCCCACTACAGTCTACCCCCACTCTAATCTAACCCACTCCACCCCAATCTAACCCACTCCACCCCAATCTAACCCACTCCACCCCAATCTAACCCACTCCACCCCAATCGACTGGATTCCACTGTACCCCACTCAACTCCAACCTATCCTACTCTACACTACTCTAATCTACTCCAGTCTACGCCACGCCACTACCTCAATCTACCCCATTCCATTCCAATCCACCCTACTCAAATCCACCCAATCTACTGCACTCCAAGTACCCGGTTCCACTCCAATATAACCTACTCCACTCCAACCTACCCCACGTTTTCTTGTTGCAGCATATGATTTTCTTTGTGCCCCTGTGGATGTTTGAAGCATCGTGAACACACCTGTGACCCATACTTATCTGGGATGGGCAAATCTGCAGTAGGCCTACAGTGACCAGTATCCCTTCTGCTTATGGGAGCAGAGTGGGAAACAGGAGCAAAAAACGAAAATGGAGGTTGCACTAGTGGTTCCGTTCACTCTGGTGATGTAGGCTGGTCTGGTTCAGGTGCTATTAAGTGGCGCAGGATAAGAGCAGGCCTGCTACACCCAGTTATGGCTGGGTCGATCCTTCTTCCTTTCCTGGATAACATGGTGAAACAAAGTACAGACGGGGAACTCTTATGACTCAAGACACCCAACAACTACTGAGGGCTTTCTGAATCGAGCGATCCAGCAGGAAACTGAAATAGCAGACACACATTTATCATGGCCCACGGATCATCTATTACCATACAGGCCCCACACTCTTCTCCTGCTGGCCCGAACCAGGCACCACTGGAAGCTCAGCTATGTGACTTACTGGATTTTAGTTTTTGTCCACAATCTGT
The DNA here is from genome assembly GCF_964204655.1 of Triturus cristatus. NCBI lineage: Eukaryota > Metazoa > Chordata > Amphibia > Caudata > Salamandridae > Triturus > Triturus cristatus. The sequence goes on from NC_140583.1 coordinate 1,108,442,863, forward strand.
ACTGTGCACCTCTCTCACATTGCAGTGGCCATCTTATCACTCACTGCCTGAGTCTTCTGCTTCTACCTCTGAGCCTGCTCCCAAATGCCACAAAAGACCTCAAAGAGCAGGGGAGCTCCAGGACCCCCCGCCTTCACTAAATGAGATTGCACTCCTATCAACATCCTCCGATTTATCTGGTCTAATGGATACGATCTGTGCCAAATGTAAATTGCTTCCGGCTGAGAGCCTCAAACCCCTATAAGATTGTTTCGATGTTCTTGATCTGCCCTTGTGAAGCTGGCCACTTGACCAGTGAGTTCAGCAGCAGATCATTATACTGAGCACACTACTGTTTCTAGTGTTCCACAGGCTCAGACTTTTCAAGGCATTCGAGGCATGCAATGTCATGGAGCTAAGGTGGCACCACCTGGTACTAATGTTCAATCTTTACCTTCAGAATCTTAAGTCCAGGGGAGGCCTGATCAAGACTCATTACAGCTGGGACAGCTCAGCTGCCGAAAGGTTCTATCCAGGGGCTCGGTCACAAAACAGTACTGCAACTTCCACCCGAATAAACACCTTGTTATTTCAATCTCCAAAACAGAATTTGAAAAGGACCCAAGGAATAAGGTTGCCCATTGGCTAAATTCTTATGCAGGTCATGAGGATTTATTTTGCGAGATGATTTTGGTGAGGAAGGTGGGATGGGTGGATTATGGTCAAAATACAAAAGCAAAGACGACTGTGCTATGATTAACTTTAGGAACCCAGCAATTGTGAAAGGTTTTCTGTGTCATTTGAATTACCTCACTTTGTTGCCAGGGAGAATTCATGCTCATCCCTTAGGCTTCTTTTTATAAACCAGGGGATCTATCTTCTGCACTAGAAGAACAAGTTACTTACCTTCGGTAACGATGTATCTGTAAGAAACATTAGTTAGTTACATTCCTCACCTTAGAATATCCCCAGGCGTCAGGCTGGATCCGGAAAGATTTTTGTAGCAATACCCCTTGCGCGTCGGTAGGCGTCGTCTGCGGCTCCGTGTCCGTCGTCGGCGTCGTGTGCCGGAATGACGTCGGAGTACTTAGACGCCGCCCTCGCGCGCTGACGTCAGTTCTTGTACATAGCTTTCCGCACCAGGGACGCTGAGCCATGCAAGAAACCGACACTGGTGCCAAAAAATCTAGGGCCCTGAAAGGGCGAACCTTAACCCTAGATGTTGGTTCGTAGAACGGGGAGGCTGGGTGGGTCGGTGAGGAATCTAACTAACTAAGGTTTCTTACAGATACATCATTACCGAAGGTAAGTAACTTGTTCATCTGAAAGAAACACGTTGGTTAGATTCCTCACCTTAGAATAGATACCCCAGCAATACCAACCCCGGAGGTGGGTCTGCGAACCAAGATCACACCAGAAAGTCCTGGAGAACAGAACGGCCAAAGCAGCCATCTCTCCGGACTTGGCTGTCCAGGCAATAGTGCTTGGCGAACGTGTGCAGTGAAGCCCACGTCGCCGTCTGACAGATGTCCTGCAAGGGTACTCCCCGTCCCAGGGCAGTTGTCGCCGCTGTGGCTCAGGTGGAATGGGCTCTCAGCCCAACAGGAGGGACCTTTTTCGCCAAGGAATAGCAGAGTTTAATACACAACACGACCCATCGCGAGATGGTCCGCTTGTGCACAGCTTTACCCTTCTTAGCACCTACATATCCAACAAAAAGTTGGTCGTCCACCCGGAACTGTTTTGTGCGGTCCAAATAAAAGGACAGCGCACGTTTTGGGTCCAGACGGTGGAGCATCTCTATCTTTTGAAGGATGCGGAGGTGGAAAGAAGGTGGGCAGCGTGACAGATTGCCCGATGTGAAAGGGAGTCACGACTTTAGGAAGAAAAGAAGGACGTGTCCGGAGGACAACCTTATCCGGATGAACCGAAATGAAGGGAGGCTTAGCTGACAGAGCCTGGAGCTCACTCACCTACCTAGCGGAGGTGATAGCCACCAGGAAGGCAGTTTTCAGAGTTAGTAGACGAATGGGACAGTTGTGAAGGGGCTCAAAGGGAGCGCACATCAGAAAAGTGAGAACAAGGTTCAAGTCCCACTGAGGCATTACGAATGGAACAGGAGGGAACATATGAGTAGTACCCTTGAGAAAACGTGAAACAACAGGGGACTTGAAAAGAGAAGGCTGATCAGGAAGCCTTAAGAAAGCAGAGATTTCAGCAAGATAACCCTGCAAGGTGCCCAGAGCAGAGCCCTGCTGGGCCAAAGAAAGAAGAAAGAGGAGAACCTCAGAAAGAGGGGCAGAAAGGGGATCCACAGCCTTTGCTGTGCACCATGCCACAAATTTGTTCCACCGGCCGGCGTATACCGTCTTTATGGAGGGACGCCTGGCTGCCAGAATGACATCACAGACTTCAGGAGGCAAGTCAAATGGCATCAACTGTCGCCACTCAATCTCCACGCATGGAGGTGGAGGCTGGACAGGTTCGGGTGGAGGACCGTCCCCTGCTGCTGCGACAGAAGGTCCTCCTGAAGAGGCAGTCGTATCGGGGGATCGATGGACATACTGAGTAGCTCGGGATACCAATGCCTTCGTGCCCAATCCGGAGCCACCAAGATGACTTGGGCCCGGTTGCGCCTGATCTTCCTCAGCGCTCTGGGCAGAAGTGGTATAGGCGGAAAGGCGTACAACAGACCGCAACTCCACTCGCGACGAAAAGCGTCTCCGAGCGAGTGCTGCCTTGGAAATTCCAACGCGCAGAACAGCTGACATTGCGCATTCTCTTCGGTGGCGAATAGATCTAACCAAGGCTCTCCCCACTGCAGAAAGAGACCTTGCGCCACGTCCGAGTTCAGACGCCATTCGTGATCCATCATGCACCGGCGGCTGAGTTCGTCTGCTCTGGAGTTCAGAGAGCCCGCCAGATGTTGAACCACCAGGGTGAATGCCTGATGTTCCAGCCATGTCCAGAGGCGCAGAGCCTCCTGACAAAGGGTCCATGACCCCACCCCGCCCTGTTTGTTGCAATACCACATGGCGGTGGTGTTGTCCGTGAACACCTGCACAACACTTCCCCGGACAGAGGGAAGGAAGGCTTTTAGTGCAAGTCGGATCGCCCTCAGCTCCAATAGGTTGATATGGAGCAGAGTCTCCGCCGGAGACCAGAGTCCTCTGATCTCCGCCTCTCCCATAGGCCCCCCCATCCCAGGAGGGACGCATCCGTCACTACGACATGCTCCGGTTGGGGTAGGGAGAGGGATCTGCCGCTGACCCAATCGCGATTCGTGAGCCACCACTGCAGCTGGTTCGCAGTGCCCTCCGAGATCAGGACATGGTCGGACAGGTTGCCTCGATTCTGGGCCCACTGAAACTTCAGGTCCCACTGCAGAGCCTGCATCCGCCACCTGGCGTGAGGTACCAACAGGATGCAGGAGGCCACCAGCCCCAGAAGCCGCAGCACCAACCTGACCGAAACCCAGGACAGAGGCCGGAAGATTTAAATCAGGGCCTGAATGTCCCGGACCCGCTGTTCCTGCGGATAGACCCGGAACTGCGCCGAATCAAGAACCACCCCAATGAAAAGGAGCTTCTGGGAGGGACTCAGGTGCGACTTCGGCACATTGATGGAGAACCCCAGCGAGTGCAGGAGGTCGGCCGTAGTCTGGAGGTGGGAGACGACTTACTGGGGCGAGCCCGCCTTTAACAGCCAGTCGTCGAGATAGGGGAAGACTGAAACCCCTGATCGGCGCAGATGAGCAGCGACCACCGCCATCACTTTCATGAACACCCGAGGGGCACTGGTGAGGCCGAAGGGGAGCACGGTGAACTGAAAGTGCTCCTGAATCACCGTGAACCGCAGGTAACGCCGGTGGGCTGGCAGGACGGGGATGTGGAAATAAGCGTCCTGCAAGTCCAACGCTACCACCCAGTCTCCAGGGTCTAGGGCAGCCAGAACCTGAGGTAAAGTGAGCATCTTGAACCGGTCCTTCCGGAGGAAGGAGTTCATGCTCCTGAGGTCCAAGATCGGGCGTAGGCCCCCTTTGCCCTTCTTGGGAACCAGAAAGTAGTGGGATAATGACCATGACCTACTTCTGGACCAGGAACGCGTTAGACGGCCTCTTTGGCCAAGAGGGCCGAAACTTCCTCTCATAGAAGATGCAAATGATCCCCCGACATACGGTGGTTCAGCGGCGGCATGGCTGGAGGGGTCGTCTCGAAGGGGAGGGAGTAGCCCCATCGGACGATTTGGAGCACCCACCTGTCCGACGTGATGGAGCGCCAGTGGAGCAGGTGATGGCGAACTCTGCCACCCACTGGCGTTGAATGGGCCTGAAAGCTCGGACTAGGAGGGCTTTGAGGCGGATGCTGCCGGGGTGGATGTGGACTGACCGGCACGTTGACCTCCAGTACCGCCTCGGCGGAATCCACGTCCTCGACCGCGTGCAGGTTGGTTCTGCGGCCGGTGGTCTGTGGACGTGAGGAGGCGCCCCTTCCTTGGCCACGAAAGGCGGAAGTTTGCAGCCGCGGGGCCGTAAGACCTAAGGACTTGGCCGTGGCCCGGGAGTCCTTGAACCGAGCCAGCGCACTGTCCGCCTTCTCACCAAAAAGGCGAGTGCCATCAAAGGGCATGTCCATGAGGGAACTCTGGACATCCCCGAAAATGACGTGGACCTCAGCCAGGCGTGACGCCGAAGCGCCACCGCGGTGGAAATCGCTCGACCCAGCGAGTCCGTGGTGTCAAGTCCACACCGTATGGCGTGCCGTGCTGCATCTCGACCGTCAGCAAGTGCTTGAGTGAGTCGTGTCCGGGCCTCCACCGGGCACAAGAGCAGCACGTCCTCCACCGTATCCCACAGAGAGTGGGAATAACGGTCCAAAAGGCAAGCGGTATTTAAAGATCGCAGCCCTAAACCCAGGGACGAGAACAGTTTCTTAGCAAACTGTTCCAACCTCTTGGATTCCCGATCCGGAGGAGCGGACGGGAAGGAGGATTGAGAGGTTGAGGCCTGGATAACCAGACTCTCGGGGGTGGGGTGTTGGGAGAGGAAACTTGGGTCGCCCGGAGCGGTGGCGCCGGGCAACGTTCCGGTCCACAGGAGAAACTGTGGAGGGCTTGGACCAAGTGCCCTGCAGAACGTCTATGAGGGCCTCATTAAACTGCAGCAGAGGATCAGTGGAGCTTGCTGTCGGTTGAATGACCTCTGTGAGGACGTTAGTCCTCACGGCCACAGCAGGCAAATCCAGCCCTAGGGCTTCGGCCACCTTGCGCAGCACCACTGAAAAGCCTGCACCCTCCTCCGAGGCCACAGTCGGAGGAGAGATGAAACCAGCGTCCGGGGAGGTATCAAGACCGCTGGCATCCCCCAGTTCGTCTGCAGAGTCCTGTGAAAGTTGACCCCGGAGGGCCATAGGGTCCTCAGACCCCTCCCAGTCGCCCCAGTCATCCGATTCCTGATCAACAGGAGGAACGATCGGAGCCGGACGGTAGATGAAACCGTCATCCATCGGCATCGGGTGCGGCGCCGGACGGCGCCGTGCCGGCGTCGGGTCTGGACAGGGGCTAAACCGGGGAACGGCGTCATCCGGAGACGGCGCAGGAGGTGGAACCGGTGTCGGCGCCGGCGGAGGAGGCGTCGTGAGGTTGACCAGCGCCAACCGAGATCCAGGCCTGGATCCCTCGGGGACCTGCGGCGTCGGGGCCGGAGCCGTCGACAGCACCGGGGCCAGAGCCGCCGGCACGCGAGGTCACCCAGACGAACCTGCGGGGCCCGAAGGCGCGCCTACAGGCGTCGACGGCGGAGCCAGGCCCCTCATGGCCGAGAGGAAGGCACTGACCTCCGCCGGAGTCGCGTCAGTCCCAGGGACCGGCGGGTATGGGGACGGACGCGGCTCTTGCGGCTCCGACTGAGCCGTGGGGGTGGGACCACCCTGACCCTCAGCAGAGTCGCTCGACCGGCGAGGAGAGTCCGAAAAACGATGTCGTCTCTTGGACTTTTTGGAGTGTTGCGACTTACCCTAAGACCCCGACGAGCGATGACTATGGCTGTGGCTGTGGCTCCGCGATAGGTCCTTGGACCTCCTCCTGGACCGAGAGCGGCGCGGAGCCGAGTGCCGAAGCTCGAGAAGCTTACGGGACCGCTCCCGCCTAGCTTTCGACGTCAAGGCCTGGCAATCGAGGCACGACTCCGCGTCATGGTCGGCCCCCAGGCAATAAAGGCACCGGCGATGGTGATCAGTCACCGACATCAGGCGATGACAGGCGTCACAGGCCTTGAAACCAGGCATCCTAACGGCACCAGAGTCGAGTCGATAGACCAAAAGAAGTCAAAAAAGTTAGTCAAAAAAGGACTAGGGGTAAGCTCTACCCGGATCGGCGCTTACTGGCGCGAAAAAAAGAAGAACTGACGTCAGCGCGCGAGGGCGGCGTCTAAGTATGACGACGACGGACACGGAGCCGCAGACGACGCCTACCGACGCGCAAGGGTTATTGCTACAAAAATCTTTCCGGATCCAGCCCGACGCCTGGGGATATTCTAAGGTGAGGAATCTAACTAATGTGTTACTTTCAGATACCTTAACCAGGGCACCTAGGGCCCCTCACTTTAATGTCCAAAATGGGAATCAATTTACTCCTTTGGAGGGGATTACAGATATTCATTGATTTAGGAAGCATAAAATAGGTTTCAATGCACTAGAGAGGGGCGAGTCGATCTGAAGGTTCTGTATGCTTTGGGATGCCAATGCTGCCCGTCATTGATAGAAAGGGGGAGGGGGGGAATCGTAGGGGGCATCAAAATCCTATCCTAGAATATTGCTAGAGTAAGATCCAAGTTATCCAATACAGATTGGCTATATTTATTTCAGACTGCGATAGTGTGCTGCCAGGAAACGTGGATGCTTAAAAAATTAGCAATCTATGGGTTTACATAATTCTGCAACCCTGCATTACAGTCGCCAGCAGGGAGAGTGAAAGGAAGTTTATCGGTGTTCATTTCAGAGAAGATCATTTGCATTAAAGGGGAAGTCATTGAGAGCACTCTGTGGTATCAAATGTTGCACTTTGTATGTCCCAGTCATTGTAAATTTTTTTTATTGATTAAGTATTATTATAAATACATTTATGACGGACACACAGAGGTCCTGGAGCAACTTGGTGATTTTTTAAATATGTTTATGGAGGACCGTGGTTCACAAATCTTTAAAATCTGGGTTGGGAATTTTAACACGTCATGTAAACTCACAGATTAAAGGGATTTTTGTCTGACAGATCTGATCCAGGAGGATTCATTTTAATTATAATCATTTCCCATATGGGGGATGTTCACAACAACTTACTGTCAAAAAAATCATTTGATAAAGGTACAGGAAACTGATTGCTCGGTTATCCAGTTAATACCTACATACCAAGGCCACGCTTCTTGCATATTAGATTTTATCCTTGTATGCAGAGGCTTGATACCCATTTTTGTAGAGTGTATGGTAATTGCTCACTGTTCGAGTGACCACAATCCATTGTGTATGGTCATTAATCTTGAGTCGATTATGTCACTCGATCCTTCCTCAAGTAGATCCATCAACTTTTCAAGTAAAAATGTTATGTGCAATAGCTGGGACCATGTGGATGCAGATTGCTTTCTGAGCAAACTGATTCCAGGCAATGTCCCTGATTTTGTGCCTGCTTGTCGCCCGATGAGGACGCAAGTATTGTTATGGAAGGCTTTTTCTTACTGTGCAAGAATATTGCAGGCCCGCTGGTATCTACCAAGTGACCAAATGTTTCTCATCTTTGTAGATGGTTTGATAAGTCATGATGCTCAGCAGCCTATAAATCTCTCATAAAAGGTCGAAAAGTCTCCCTTTGATGTGCCAGTGATGTGAGGAGAGCACGGAAAGCCTATAACGCAGCTTTTGATACTCGGAAGGAGTAAATTAAACATAAGGCTTGGGGTGATCTGATAGCAGCAGGGAATGCAAGGGACAGTAACAGTTTTTGGGCAGTTGTAAAAAAGTATTTTTTCTCAAATGAGGAGGAACCAACCTAGGCTGTCACATTAGTGCGGATAGTTGGGAGGAGCATTTTAGAGCAGTATTTTACTGTGCTGTAGAAACTCGCTATTGGATGAGTGTAAGGCATCTGATCGTGTCTTTTGCCAGTCAATTAGTCTCAATGAGGTAACTAATTCCATTAACAATTGCGCTTCCAGGAAGGCTCCTGGACCGGATAGGGTCCCAGCTGATATTTTTAATAATAACATGGACCTCTACTGTTGAATGTGCTCTGTACAATAACAGGGCTGCTCACGTGCTCCTGGAAAGAGGCAATCATTGTTCCCAATTTTTAAAAGGGAGATAGAAACAATAATTCTTGTTATCGCCACATATCTTTACTGGACACTTCCTCTAAAATACTGGGACATGTGTTATTGTCCAGGTTGAAGAAATGGGCAGAGGATAATATTTCCGATGTTCAATTTAGTTTTCGCAAAGGTTTGGGGACGATGGAGCAGTGTCTTAAATTGTCTCTTAGGGAAGTATGGGAAAGCCACAGGACATGCCATCCATATAGCTTTTATGGACCTCTCCTGTATACCGTGTCAAACTATGGGACATGCGAACATCCTTAGGAGATAGGATTTTTTGACCCCAATATGGTGCTGGACATACCAACTCTTACTTCAGAGAACTGTAGGCTGCTTTCTATGTAAGCTGCTGGTAATACCAAGGATCACATCAAACATAATTTTGTTACACTGAAGTAGGGATGAATTACCTAGAGGATCGGATTGGATTGTCCCCTCAATAATATTGTACAATAAAATCTGGCACCAACAGGATTCACGACTTTTGATTGACTGCTTGGCCCATGATAATGTACTCCGAATCCTGTGGTTTTTATATTTGGAACATACTTTTCTGAGATGGGTGTCCCCCCGTATTATGGTATCTCCGTGGTCTTCGATACAGTTTCTAAAAATATTATAAAAAAAGATTTCCAACATATAGGTCTAGGATGCACAATTTAAAGGCACACTCATTGAGGATAGTTGCTGCACACTCAGCCCTTTGTGTCTTTGTACGGCCTGAATTGTATCTGACTCTTACCCAAAATGTTCAATACAGATTTTCATCTTACTAGTTTTAGACTCAGCACTTTGTACTTCTTAATTGCTTTCTCGATATAGGGCAGATGGTTTGATTCGCTCTCCATATGTTATTGTAATTTACCCCTACCCCAAACACAAAGCCACTGTTATTTTTCACTATTTATAGTGTTCCACACAGATGTTTTTTGGTACGAGGCTAACATTCAACAACATCATGCTCCTTTATTATATTTACCAAAACAAATCTCTCCCAACATATGTTAAGCGATTAAAATTTTATCAAGACTGCACTTATCACAAGGCATATCTTTTTTTTTTTTTGAAAAGTTTTATTGAGATTACAAAAATCAAATAAGACAAAGGTTGCGGCTGTGCGTACAACAGAAAGCATGTAAGGAGCAACATTGTGACATTTCCGGTTCTTAGATAAACAATACCACATCATCAATGCAACAGACAACAAGACCCCATCTACCAATCCACCATCAACATCTGCCCGACCTGAAACAGGGGGATCTCTGACCAAGGATCTATCTCTAGGGTTCCAAAGCCGCCCCCCTCCCCTGCTCATATCTCGGTCATGGGAAAACGCCATGTAGTAAACATCACCTGACCCCAGGAGCCAAATATCCCTGTGTCCGCACCATCACATGACCACTCCATCTGCGTAACATTGGTGCAGCACGACCTACCCTACTCCAGTGGGAGCTATTCCGGGATTCGAGGATGGCGGGGTTGAGCCAGGTAGGCCTGCAATATATGTTTTGTAAGGGCCCCAGATGTCCCTAGGGCGCGCCACCGTGGGGAGGAGACTAGAGTAGATCTCGCTATTCGTGCTACAGAAAGCCATGGCCGTAAGCCATGTCTTGGACGTGGGAGCCATTTTACCCCCCCAGTGCCTTGCAATCTCCCTCTTGGCAAGTAGAAGCCCCAGAGAGGCCAGTTTACGGACATTCTTAGGGAAATTAACGGTATAATCCAACAATGCGACCTCAGGAGTGGGAACCAGTGTAAGCCCTAGCATCTCTTCTAGGATCTTGTAAACCTGTGTCCAGAATGTCTGCAGTCTCGGACACGTCCAGGACATGTGTGCAAAATCGGCATGTGGTGCAGCGCATTTCCAGCATGTGTGCGGTCGCGCGGGATCAATGGAATGGAGTCTATCAGGGGTCATATACCAACGGCGCAGGAATTTATAGTGTAGGAGTTTGTGACGACTGTTCAGTGAGACCGTGTCGGTGACTTTTCAGCATGCCGTCCATTGTTCGTCCGTGATAGGCCTACCCAGGTCCGTCCCCCACTCCCCCCGCGCCCGATCGTCCGCACATGGGACCCGAGCTGCACACGCCTTGTACAGCTTGGAAACAATATGTGCCCCCGTATCGTTGTCAATCAGGGTGGTGAGGGGTTCCAAGGAAGCCGGCTCCAGGGGAAATCCCTTAATTTCCGCTCGCGCTGCGCAATATAGCCGGCGAAGAACGAACCGGTCCATGAACGTAGCATCACTGAATCGCGCGTCCTCCGATGCCGAGAAAATGTGCCCACCCGGGTATAAGTCCCCAATCCTGGTGAGGTTAAATTTCGTTAACGTTCGTTGCACCAGTGCCTCATCCGTGCCTGGCAATAACCCAGGGTTGGGTATCGGGAGGGAAGAGGAATACAGCAGAGGATGAGCTAAGTAGCGCGAGAGTCTGTTCCAAGCCCAGCTGGTAGTAGATACCGTTTGAATGTCCATTGGGTCTCTGGGGACACCTTTGGGCAACACCGCCGACAACCGACCCGGGAGGACAAAGTCCGCCTCTGGGCGAAGGAAAGGGATCCGAGCGTCAGGGTGATACCAGGCATAGGCATGTGCACACTGAGCGACCAGGTAGTATAAATATAAATCAGGCACTCCAAGGCCTCCTCGATCCTGTGGGAGTGTGAGAGTCGTCCAGCGGATCCGGGGGTGCTTCCCGCCCCAGACCAGTCTAATCAGGAGGGACCGCAGGGTGGAAAAGAAGGCCCGGGTAAGAGGAACAGGGATGTTATTGAAAAGATACAAAAATTTGGGGAGCACTATCATTTTGAGAATGGCTATCCTAGCTGACAGAGAGCGGGAGCCGCAGCCACCCATCCACCTGCGTCTCCAGCCGCGCAATCGCGCGGCCATAGTTGAGGCGGATAATTTCGTCCGTGCTCAAATGTATTTGTATGCCCAAGTACCGTACCGAGTCCGAGCACCATTCCAGAGGGAACTCACACGGCCATGGGGAGGTGCCGCTAGTCAACGGGAAGATGATGGACTTATGCCAGTTTATGCCCAGACCCGAGTGGCTGCTGAAACGAAGGATCTCATGTATCAAGGGGGCAAGGTTGGCCTGCGGCTCCCTGACGTACAGGATTGTGTCATCGGCATAGAGAGAGGCCAGCAAGGGGCCCGTCCAAAACTGGAGACCCCTGTGAAGGTGCCGCTCCTGGAAATGCCGGATCAGGGGCTCCATAGCCAAAATGAACAAGAGCGGTGAAAGCGGACAACCCTGCCGCGTACCGCGCGTGAGCGAGAATGGGCGAGATAGCGTGCCGTTGATACGCAAACGGGCCATAGGGCGACTATAGAGGAGTCTGACAGTAGCTAGGAAGTTCGCAGGCATGCCCATTCGCTCCATGACGGAAAGAAAGAAAGGCCATTCTAAGGAGTCGAACGCTTTTTCGGTGTCTAGGAGGATCGCTGCAGCAGGTGTGGTCGGGTTAATTCTGTGCAGAACCGTGAAGAGCGTACGCAAATTCAGCGACGTCGAGCGACGGGGGACAAAGCCAGATTGTGCGGGCGATATAATGAATTCCATCAGTTGGGAAAGCCTGTTGGCCACTATTTTGGCCAAGATCTTATAGTCGGTGTTTAAGAGGGAGAGGGGCCTGTACGACCCACACAACGACGGGTCCTTATTTGGTTTCGGGAGCAGCACTATGACTGCCTCACCCAGAGTAGACGGGAGGGAGCCGCGCTCCAAGGCCTCCGCATACACCTCTATTAGCTTGGGCGCCAGCAGATCAGAAAAGGCCTTGTAAAAGTCAGCGGAGAAGCCATCGAGGCCCGGGGCTGAAGAGCCCCGAAGCACTTTGATCGCCCCTCGCACTTCCGCCACCGTTATGGGTTCCGCCATGAACTCCTGCATGCCCCTATCCAGGAACACAAGAGCGATTTCCGATAGATAGGCCGCACGAGCGGCCGCGGAGTCCCCCAACTTGGTGGTATATAGATCAGTGTAGTAGGCCAGGAATTCGTCCCGGATCTCAGCGGGCGTTGTGCGGAGCGCACCATCCGTGCCTCGCACCTTGGCGATCAGGGACTTGCTGTATGGTGGTCTCAGAGCCTGCGCTAGCGTGCGCCCTGGCCGATCCCCCTCTCCGTACCTACGCGCAACATGGTATTTCCCCAGATAGAGGATCTCCCTGTCCGCGGCTTCCCGGAAGTCGGACAACAGGCGTAAGCGCCTGGTAAACACCTCGTCAGAGGGCGCCCGCTGTGCCTCAGTGTCTATCGCATCTAGCTGTGTCTCCAGTTGTGTTATTGTTGCGCGCAATACCTTCAGGACCCCCGCATGCTTAGCTATGCAAACCCCTCTGATATATGCCTTGAACCCTTCCCAGAGTACTGCCCACGAGTCCACTGAGCCAGTATTAATGGTGAAGTAGTCCTCTATCGCTTCGGAAACCTCATGTACAAAGAGGTCATCTAATAGCGCCCGCCCGGGGAAACGCCACTGCCGCTCAAAACCCTCAGGCCGAGGAACGTCTAAGCCAAGTAAGACCGGGGAATGGTCCGAGTACGTTCTCGGGAACGTCCTCAACGCGCGGAACCAAGGGGACAGGCCCGGGGAGAGGAGCCAGTAGTCAATTCTGGTCCAAGTGTTGTGTTGCCCTGAGAAGTGTGTGTATTCAGTAGTGCTCGGATTGCGCCTGCGCCATATATCAGTCAGCGAGAACCGACGGCAAAGGTCCAGGAACGCGCGCCTTGCTCTAGGCTTAGAATCTGTGGCCCCAGAAGTGCTATCCAGCCCCATATCCAGCAACATGTTTAAGTCGCCGCCAAGCAGGATGCCAGCCGGCGCCAGGGTTACCAATTGGGCCGCAAGCGCATGGAAAAAGTCTGGGGAATCAGTGTTGGGAGCATACACACAGACAAGAGTGACCACATGACCCATCAAAACCCCCTTTACAATGCAGTAGCGTCCCTCCCTGTCTCCCAGAAACGTCTGGCACTGAAACGGGACTCTCCTATGGACCAGCACCGCGGTGCCTCTAGCGTAATTACTGAAATTGGCAAAGTATCGGTGAGCGCCCCAGGAAGCTGGAAAACGCGCGGTCATCGGAGCGTGCAGGTGAGTCTCTTGAAGAAAAGCAATGTCCACCCGGTGCCGATTTAAGTAGTGCAGTATCTGTTTGCATTTACTCCGGTTGTTTAGGCCCCGGACATTCCAAGTCATTAACGATAGATTGAGAGGAGCTTCATTCAAACCTATATGGGCCATTGATGCCAGTCAGCAGGTGATGGGAGCAAAAAAGACGGGATGTCTCTGTGCATCAATAAAGTTCGTTCACACACAGCCATAGCAGAAGGATCAAAATTGCTTACCCCTACCCCCCTCCCCCCACCCAGCCAAACCACGCAAAACGTGAGGCAGTCCCCAACCTGGAAAAAAAGAACATAGCTCTAGACAGTAATACCAAGTGTAAACAAACAGTAAAAAGCAGAGCATCGCAACCAAAAAAGATCCCAACGGTTTCAACCAAAGGGGGGTGACAACGATCCGCAATCAACCCAGCGCAACAGCACAAATATAATCCAAATGCTAATACGTCCCCAGATAGTCAAAGTCAAATAGTACAAAGTTAGGTTACGGGCGCCGTCTCAGCGGACACCGGAGGTCAAAAACAGGTCCTGGCTGCCCGCAGACCCACTACCAGGGGGAGACCGTCCGCCCTCATCCCCCCCCGGCGGGCCTCTGCGCGGTTTGTAGTTACGGCAGAAGTCCTGCACCTCAGTGGGATTGTCAAAGAGCCGAGCTCGGCCATCTATCTCGACCCGAAGCCGGGCCGGGTAGAGCATGCCATATTTGAGGCCCAGGTTCCGGAGCGCCGCCTTCACCCCCGCATACTTACGCCTGGCCTCCTGGACCATGGTGGTGAAGTCTGGGTAGAGAGAGTCTCGAGCCCTGCCAGGTAATCTCACCCTTCTCTCTGGCAAGCCGCAAGGCAGTGTCGCGGTCTCGGAAGTTCATAATACGGGCAATGAGCGGGCGAGGCGGAAGCCCCGGGTTAGGTCTCGGCCCCAGGGAGCGGTGAGCACGCTCCACCACGAAGCCAGGAGTGAAGGATTCTCTCCCAAAGATGTCAGCCAACAGTTGTTCCACAAAAACATCAAGCCTGCCCGTGGCCGTGGACTCCGGAACCCCAATAATTTGCACGTTGTTGCGCCGACTGCGTGATTCCAAGTCTTCGTTTTTGCTGGCCACTTCCTTCAATATGCGCTCCAATCTTTCCACCCTTTTGGTCTCCTGCACTGATCTATCCTCCACTGCAGAGATCCGGGCCTCGGCCTCCCCTAAACGCTTGTCGTGGGCCTGGATTTTGGCCCCCATAGTCTCCAGAGTCTTATCTAGGGCATCAAAGCGACCATCCAGGGCCCTGAAGCCGGCACGCATCTCCTGTAGCCAGTCCGGGGGTGGGTCACGGGCCGTCGAGCCGCCGGTCGCTCCACCAGCAGGGTCCGGCATGTCAGGGCGGCTCTCCGCGGGCTGCTCAGATAGTTTCTCGAACTGCAACGTTTTCTGCTTTGGGTCTTTGCGACCCATGCCCCCAACCGCCAGACGGCCACCAGCCAGTCGTGTGTAGAGCAGGGGTGGCACAGGTACGATGGAGCGTCAGTCCAACGGCGCAGGCCAATCCTCAGCCAAGCTGCTCTGGACCACGGGCGTTGCTGTGCCCACCAGGTACCGGACAAATCTCGACCTCGCTGTGCAGCAGGCAAGGGCCACCACTATATGTAGCCAGCAGGGTCCGATGGAACATCAAATGCACCAGCGCGATGTATTCAGCAGCCGCGACTCGACGGTGCCGGAGGGGGCAAGGGAGGATCGCGCAAACCGGCCGCAGAGCACATGGCCAACCCAGAGAGGGCCCAAGGACCGAGGCAGAGACAACCCAGGTGCCAGGCCCAGCGCCGAGCCCCAACCGCCCCCCCCCCCCACCGCTAGCAGGCCGTCACGCCACCACTCCCAGGCTCCCCGACCGAATTAGCCCGGGGCCCCAGGGAGGAGACAACGAGCGAGGCCGCGCCCGGAGCGCAGGGCAAGAGCCGAGCGCCCGGTCGTCCTCCGGCCCGCAACGGCACAGGGAGAGAAGCAGGCCCCCGCCAGACAGCACCACGGTGCTCAATGCCCCCCCCCCTCTGAACCCCCCGGGCACCTGTCTCTCGGCCGGCCGCCTTCCACGCACTCGCGTCCCCGATCCCCGGATCAGCCCGCCATCTTAGGCCTCAGGGTGATGTGGTCGTCGCCGGACGTCCCAGTGGCTCGGGAGGTCCGTTCTGCATCCTGGCGCGCTCCGGGGCCGTAGAAGGATCAGCGACGGTGTCGGGCGTCCCGCGCCCGCATCAGGAGGGCGAGGAAAGCAGGGTTTGCGCCGGGTCGATGGCGGAGCTTCAGCGCCGTGCGGCCATCTTAGCTCGCGGCTTGGCCACGCCCCCCATCACAAGGCATATCTGTTTTATTTTACTGTACTACTTGTAATTGTATTGTACTTTAATGGCCTTAAAACGAATAAAGAAGTTTGATGAGGACTAAACTGGTACCTTTTAGCTCTGCCAAGCAAATCAGTAGTATTCAGTCAGCAACAGATAGAGAATGTGGCTGCATCACAACCGTCCTTCCTTATCTGATAAAGGATAACACGGGCCTCTTCTGGAAACCAAGAGGCGCACCTGGGCCACGGAACACCACAAGGCATGCGTACAGAAGCCTAGAAGGCAGCTGGCATTGGTCTTCTCGGTGACTTTGGTTCTCTGCTCCTGCAGTTTACCAAAGGTCTCAATTCTCTTGGATTCCCAGTCAAGGGAAGGGTACTAGCCGAAGCCTGTACCACAAGTCACCATGACTGATTCACGGGACAAAGTCTGGATCGCCTTGAGGAGAGGGATGGCACCTGCCAACCGAACGATTAACAGGGAAGCCTGAACATAGGTTGGCCAAGATCCCCAGAAGTGTATCCGAAAGTGTCTCATTAAAAGGCCAAAGGGAATCGGAACTGTCTTGGCCAGGTTGAAACATTTCAGTCAAAACAATGGTCTTTACTTACTGGGTAGGAAGCTGAAGATTGAGAAGTTCCACAACCGTCCACAGAACCATGGTGAATGACGCGCTTTCTTCAGTAGCAGGGCATGTAGGTGACAGCAGATTCAGTGTCTGGGAAGATATCCAGGCCTGGGGCAGTTAAGGCATTTCTGCTGTTCTAGGGGCCTCCTGTCCCACAACCCACTGCATCCAAGAGAGATGGAGTTGCTCCTGCCTTACCGCGTGCTACAAAGTGCCATACCACCTCCTGCACTGGCTGGGCCACTCCCATGTCATCTATTACACCACAAGTTACATACCGCTTAGCCTAGGTATTTCAACCGAAGCTTAGTCTAGTCAGTGATACCTGGTCATTGCCATTGTGCTAGTCTATTCTAAAATGGGGAAAAGGAAGCTGATGGAGACGTCCATGAAGGCCTCCACTACAAAGAAAAAGCCTACTGCAGCAACTAGCAGAACTACCCTAGCAGAGGCGGAATCTCCAATTGAGGAGGTGCAAATAATGTTGCAATCCAAATCCCTGCTCTATCGTTCACATCCTATTCCAATCCATGGTGCAAAGGCTTCTGGGAAACCCCTTGCTGATATAGTAACCCCCTGAGAACAATAAACCGTTACATTATGCCAAACTCTTCAGATTTCGCTCTTTTCCTCTGAAGCCTCCCTATCCCAACCCCAAGTTACTCCTAGCATTCCGTGTAGTAAATGATGTGCCCCTTTGCCTCGATTGGGACCAGACAATGCCGCTGAGTCATTCACCATGGTGGGTTTTGGGTCTACAGGAAATTGGGCTGGCTCCTTGCCAAAACTGGGTCAAGTTCTGATAGACAGTTGTTTAAGTTAAAATGGTGATAAAAGTTCTGAGAGCCCGGATAAACTCAAATGGACCTACACAGAGTTACAATATTCCTACCACAGCTACTGCCAATGGAAGGCCACCTCGAATGGGCATAATACACCAGGCCTCTCACCCTGCAAATAAATGACCTGGAGGCCTTATCCTGGACAATTTATTTGTACGTCTCAGGAACCCAGTCCATCTAGGAATTTCCAGAGGTTTGGGCAGAGGACTGATGGTCCAGCTATGGCAGGCAGGTCTTCTCTCCAGTCCCTTGACAGCCAGTGAGATGTGCCCCCGTACGTACAGGGCCTGGATACTTGTCCTACAGCCTGTGCACAGGGCCAGGGACCACAAAGCTGGCATCTGCTCACCACTATGGACCTTCCCTTGCCAGCACTTTGTCTCCTTTCCTAGGGGCACAAAAGCCTGTGAGTGGCAGTACGATCTTCATGTACAACGTCCCAAGGTTACCAAGACTCTCTGACTGACACAATGATCCACTGGATGTGCAATGTACGGGAATGCCCATTAGTCATCCGCCAGGACATCACTGGAGTGAAACGCAGGTCCTCACAGGAGGTGGTTTAGAATATATTGAGCTCAATATGGCTTGCTGCAATATAGCAGATAACCTCATTGCCTTGGAATTGCTTTTCCCTACCCCTATGCTGAATCAACTGAGAACTCACTTAACACCCTCAGCAGCTCCATCCTCATTATCCCCTTCTGCAAGTCTGCAACTTGAAGCTTGGAATGTACTATCCTGGAGCATTGTTGGTCTGAATTCCAAAGTGCCTGATCCAGACTGGGGTGGGGTGGGGTGGGGGGGGGGGGGGGGCTTTTATTGACTCATTTAATATATGTATGCTGCAAGAAACCTGGTGAATAGAGCCTATACGTAGATCTGGGGTCACAACTGTTCATTGTCCAACTATCTCATAGGGTAGGGGTCGGCCTGCTGGTGGGTTAATTACCTAGGTTAAGAACCAGCTACCCTGCATGATTAGAAGTCTCAAGTTACATTTTCTGGATATCCTGGGGTTGCCCCTTGCCAGCAGTGGGTCCCATTACTATATCTTTAATTTCTACACTAGGACGAGCGGTGGAACAGGCCATCCAGTATTCTTTCCATCCTTGAGGAAGCTATCAATGCTTTACCTTTCAATGACCAGACAGTTGCCTCTAGGACCTTTAAGGTAACTTTCGAACCCTTTGTCTTTTAACCTAACCGAAGAGGAAGATGCGGCCTTGGGTGTTCCACAGCTAATTTTTAAACTGTAAAAAGAAGTACATCTGCTGCTAGTCAGCTGATGAGTATTCCTTTGTTTAGGTCTCAGAGGATGCAAAGGTAGGACTATTTCCGAATGAAGAGGTGCCCATACCTTTAAGCAACTTTTACAAATGAGCTGCATAGATTATATATTTTTCTATCTTTACAACTATGGCCCTCGTTGTGGATATATGATATGATTGTGGATCACCATGATAGCGACCACAATGCCCTTGAGCTGATCCTCAATAGGCCTGGGCCTCAAGTAAAATCGATTGGCACTTCCAAGCTAGCGGGAAAGCTGCCCTCTCGACCACAAGCGGGCCCTGAAATGAGATTCTGTTTGCAGGACAATGATACACTGACACAGATTTATGGGCAGATTGCTGAAACTCTGGAGTTAATGACTCCCAGTGGGTCTCTAGTTACAGACTCTGTCTCTACTTGATCTCCATGAAAAACTATTCACTTGCCTTCAGGCAAGGATGGCCAAGGATGGCAGTAAGACCAGCAAACCACAACCATGTTGTCTATTGTTTAACAGCTACTGTAGAATGGCCGGAAACAAGCTTATTAACTTAATAAAAGCAGGAAATAGAGCCGAAACATCATGGCCAGTAAAAACTATAAAGATACACTGACTCGGGCTCAATCTGCCTGCAAAAGTAGGATGCAAGAGGATCTGGTAGCAGCAGGTAAGGGAGGAGACAATATATTGTTCTGGGGTATGGTAGCGGGCATGCTGTTGCATGTGTTTATTATAACCTACACCTGAGGCATGGGTGGAACACTTTCAGAATGAATATACTGCTTGGATGACTATCATATTTAGAGCTTCAAAAGCAGGTTCTGACCCTCCTGTAAGTTAAGTCACTTCGTCGGCTTTCCAACCCAAAGATATTTTGGAGGCAATAAAGATGATTTCACTCCATAAAGCACCCGGTCATCACTGTCCCTGGGGGCCTGTTCCTATTAGAACCCCTTGTTTGGGCCCAAAACCGCCACCTATTTCATTCCGTCTTGGAAGGTGGCCCAGTATCTTTATCTTACCTGACCTCCGAAATTGTGCCGATCTTTAAAAAGGGCAGTAAAGACGACCCTGGGAACTACAGACCAATCAATCTTATCGATGCTACCCAGAAATTATTTTACATTCTTATCCTAGGGAAACTCATGGAGTGGGCCCAGGAGAGTTCTATATTTTGAGAAATGAAGGTTGGCTTTAGGAACAGGTTCAGTACAACTGATCAAATTTTACGCTTTTGCAGTATCTACTGGAAAACAAAACACT
Organism: Triturus cristatus; assembly: GCF_964204655.1. NCBI lineage: Eukaryota > Metazoa > Chordata > Amphibia > Caudata > Salamandridae > Triturus > Triturus cristatus. The sequence continues at coordinate 1,108,462,681 of NC_140583.1, forward strand.
AGACAAGGACTACCTTTACATGGTCTTTGTTGATTTAAGATCAGCATTTGACTCGATTCCTGATGCAGATGGGGGTCCCTACTAGCCTTCTGTCAGTTTTAATGAAGTTGCATGCCTTTAACACTGCTCAAATTAGGTTTGGAAGCAAAGGTTAGCTTAAGATTGAGATAGGTGTTCACCAGGGGTGTGTCCTGGCACAGACTTTGTTTACACTTTATGACTTAGTAAGGCTCTTGATTTTTCTGGTAATGGTGCTCCAAAACGGAGTTCCTACCAAATCTTCACTCTGCTGTTTGAAGATGGCAAGCTTTTAATATCCAAAACCCCATGTGGCCGGCAGGAGATAGCAGACCGCTTTCTAACCTTTTGTCTCGAACTTGACATTAACAGAACTAAGTTCATGGTATTTAACCCCTATAAAGCAGGAGGGGTGAACATATTGGTGCAGGGGGCTGCTTTGAAGCAAGTGCAGGAGTTTGAGTACTTATGGGTTTGTGTGACGCACAAGCTGAATTGGTCCATGCATAATGGTAAGAGCATCATGCAACTTCAGCAGGAAGCTGGCACTCTGATCAAACTGCATAAGAAAGCACAGGCCTGTCCCCTCGCTCCTGCATATGGGTCAGAGCTTTGGGGTTATGCAAGGGTCAACAAGCTTATTAAGGCAGAAAATAGGTTAGTCAGGAGTTTATTAAATCTCCCATACAATGCTCCCTGCCTTTCCCAACTCTTAGATGCTGGTATTTATACAATCAAGATCATTTTGATGTGCAGACCCATTTTGCACTGGTATAGGCTCTGGCCTACAGGTGAGCTAGAATTATACAGACTAACCATAAAAGTACTACTAAGAGCTGTTGGTTTTGAGAGGATTCCCTGGTTAGCTTACATTGAATTTATGTTTTATGAGATCAGTTTACTGTCTCTGTGGGACACTTCGAATGCAGAGAAGTTGATTCCTTGCTCTTTGATTAAAGAACGCTTCAAGTAGCATCTATGGTTGCGAGACGTGGAGGAAGTTAAGGCAGGATGTCTGACAGATTCCTTTAGTACTTTAAGATTATTCCTGCCTATGAGTGGTTTCTTAATTTTGCTCCAGGATGTTTAGCATTGCAACTCTATTTAATTGGAGGTATGAGATCCTGCCTGTAAACAACGTCTGTGTAAAGGGGGGGCCTTGGCCGGGGGGATATTTCAGCTCTAATAAGTGCCCTCTTTGTATTTCAGTAGATTAAACTTTTCAGCATTTTGCTTTCTTTTGTCCTGCCTATGCTCGACAACATAAAAAATGGCTTAAGCCTGTATGCAAACTGAGTTTTAGTCAATATGCAGTCGCATTAAAAGTCTTACAATCTGACACCAGAGATACGGTTGTTGTTGCGATAGCCAAATATCTGCATGCAGCCTGGCTCATTCCTAACCGCATTGTTCGCTTGCTGATTGAGCAACAGGAATCCGGCAGCACTTCATGATTATGCTAGGACCTTTTTGCATATCGTATTTTGCACTTGTAAGCAAATTATTTCATCTTAATTGATCTAAGGCAGATGTTGGGAAGTTTAGCGGGCTCTAGGTAGCCACTCTAGACGTTTTTTATGGCTTTGGATATACCTTAAGATTCTCACTACTGCTATGGGTTTGACATCTGTTCAAACATTTACTCAAGCCCTCCCATAAATGAGCACCTGCACTTTACCTGATCATTGTTTTCACACGTAGATACTTAAGATTTTAACTGAAATAGGGTAAGTGATCAGAACCCCAGTGGGACTAGGCCTCTCTTCAGATTGCTTTTATTGATCTGGGAATTTCTTGTGCAATTTTGACTGCTGTTTTTCTTTTTTGCGCCTAGGCACTTGCACCCGACATTGTCATTGATGACACTAGTGTACATATGCTCCATGTACTGTATCTTTGTAATCTTGTCTTGTGTTTTAGCCTTTTGGCATATGTATGATGTTTTTATTGTGGTTTTATGAATTTTATATCCAAAATAAACTGGATGATGATGATATCTAGGCCACTGGTGTCCTAGAGTTCCTCGTACCAGGTGTACTCCTGAAAAGGCTGGGCAAACTGGTCCCCAGCATCACAACAATTGTCAGAGTCAGCATCAATCACTGCATGTTGGACATGGCCCTTTTCGGAGGTCAAGGACAGTGATCGGAATTAGAAGGGTGACTACACGGCTGTGGCGATGTTAAAGCAACTCGCAGCCTAGGTTGAGGTCAGGAAGGCGCAGTCCATGTGTTGGAAAGCAATATAGGTTGGCCAGAATCTATGGCGCCAGGATCAGCAAGTCACATTTCAGAGAGTGGGAACTAGTACTAAGGTCAGTCTGGAACCCAGAGCGAACCCAGGGGGCCCAGCTGGCAAGAGGGCGAACTCGCCGGTGAAAGCCCATTTGGGAGGACTTGCAGCTCCTTGGGGCCCATTGACGTGCCAGAGGGAGCTAGCAGCATGGCAGCACAGAATTCCTATAATTGCTGTGCAATGGCTGACGGGTCCAGAAATTCAAGTTGCCAAGAGAGAAGGGTCAGGATCTACTTCAAAGGGGAAAGTCATCAGAAGCGCAACCTAGAGGAAAAGTGACACCCTTGCACCTTTTCAGGAGCTCAAGAGTGGCGTGATGGGGCGCAGTGTGACTGACTTCTTTTGTTCTTTTCTTGGAATTACCTGAGGATTTGGACCTCGCCAATGACTTGTCACAGGACTGGCCTGGGAGAATAATCAGGACCAGTTTCTGGACCTCAACCTGTCATAATGTGGAGTTTTGCGGTACTTCGCCATGAACAAGCTCACTTGCTGATCCAGAATAACCTTGGGGTGCACCAATGCATAGTCAATGCAACCCTAGGATTGACTCCAGGAAACCACGTGTGATCACAGACATCAGGTTGCGACAGTCCCCACATGGTTTGAAACCTGTGGATTTGGAAGGTGACATTTTTCCTTGCACACTGTAGAAATGGTTGAAAAAGACAAAAAAAAAAAGACAGTCTCAAGAGAAATGACCGGGATCTCCAGATCTGTAACTGTTAGCTCAGAAAGAAAGGAACAGATTTCAGTGAGCACGAGTAGCACCTTTATAGGCTAGTACGTCATGTCAGGCACGGAACACAGAAATGTAACTAGCGGTTCGGGCTAGTATATTTAAAATGAATGCAACCTAAACTTATGTGATGCTACTGATGGCTAAGGAGGTGCATCTGACTTCCTTGTTTTGCCCTGAAAGTCCAAACGTGTTTTGGCAAATCCTCAATGTGCAGTAATAGTTATGATATTTGGTTTCATTTGGACTACTGCCCTCCGTTTGCATCAAGTTGTAACTGGCGCTGTGATTATCAACTGTAATATGGAATCTTTTTAATCTCTGAATAAATTATACATTAGTACTAGGCATGCCTTTGACTCGCTTCAAATTAATGCTAAGACCACCCTGAAGATATTGATCTGTGATGTATACAGCGTTAGGTACTGGGTCTACATAACAGCAGATAAATTATCATAGTTAAGATGTGGTAGTTTAATATACTCGGCAGATCAATATCTTTTAGTGTCCCTCTGCACAAAGCGCAAATCGTAGAGGTACAGAAGATTTGCCTTTGGAGCAAGGTTATGGACTCGGTCCATTTATACTGAGCAGGAACGGTGACCGATATAGTTCTGAAAATCCTGTTGCTTTCTGTGAACTTTGCATGAATCCCTTTCGTTTTGGACTCTGCTGATGCCATACCAAGGAATGCATCTAGTTTTTAGAGCAGCCTGAGCAACTGACATTTTACTAACCGCTCTCTCACTAATCACTAATACAGGAAGGTCATACGAGGGACAAGGATCATTTAATTGTTGCCAAAAGGGAATATGTTACTGACAATGTAAGCATCTGCTTGTGGCATATGGTGCTGTAGATTCACTTGCTTAGCATACTTCTACCATCCAGTGTTGAGTCCGGATGTGTGCAAGTTGTTTTTCTTTGAAGTCTTTCGAGTCACTAGACAAAGTGACTCCTCCTTTTGGTGATAATGTGCATGGGCATCAACTCTGTTAGACTGTTTCCCGCAGGCAGGTGAGAATGGACTGAGTAAGTCTCCAGTAAAGTGATGTCCATGCAATAGTGTATAAGAACTGCAACGGTCACACGTATCCAGGGAGGAGGGGGGCGCCTGTGAATCTACAGTATTACATACCACAAACAGATGCTTACAGGGCAAGTAATATATTCCGTTTGAGACATGTGTGGCTGTATATACACATGCTCTGCATAGACTGTAAAACAGTCCCTCTCCAAAAGTGGTGGCTAACCTGTGGGTGTTGCAGCGGTTTGAAAGAGTACATAGCACTGCCTGCCCTACACTGGCTTGTTGGCGTGCTAAAACATCCACTCTATAATGTTTAGTGAAAGTATATACTGTAGGCCATGTAGCTGCCTTAGAAATGTCAGTTATTATGACATTGCCCAGGAAAGCCTTAGAAGCCCCTATTTTACAAGTTGTGTGTGCCCTAGGGGGTGTAGACAAAGTTCTGTTAGCTTTGGCATAACATGTCTCAATGTATTTAATTATTCATCCAGAAATGCCAGACTTGGATATGGGTTTTCCTTTGTAAGGGGGCGAAAAAGCAACAAAGAGGTGTTTTAGTTTAAGGAACGCTTTAGTTCTTTCAACAAAATACATAGGAGCTCTTTGACATCTAGGATATGAACAGCTCTTTTTGCAACTGAATCCGGTTGCGGCAAGAAAACGGGTAATTCAACTGACTAAATGAGATGGAAAGATGAAACCACTTTCAAAGGTAATTGAGGGTTGGTTCTCTGTGTAGGTGGAAGAATGGTTCTTCCTAGGTTAATGGCTGGTGCTCACTGATGCTTTTTTGATGGCCATTGCCTCACTTAGGCGCAACCTTCCAAGAGAAGAATTGTAGGGACAGTTATACAATGGTACAGATGGTGGACCCTTAAGTCTAGTAAGTACAATATTAAGATTCCATGCAGGAGCAGCAGGAACTCTAGGTGGAATTACTATTTTAATGCCTTCCATGAATGCGTTAATAACTGGTACTTTGAACAAAGATAAATATGACCTGTTTTGTAGATAGGCAGCGACTGGAGCTTAATGTAACCGTATTGAAGTATAACCAAGACCAGAGGTCTGCAAATGAAGACAGCAAACAATGTTTTGCACAGTTGCATCAAATGGATTAATTTGTTTACTGCGACAGTAGAAAACAAATCTTTTCCACTTCACTGCGTAACATGCTCTAGTTTTAGGCCTACGAGCTTCTTTATGAATGGTCATACAATTAGGTGGAGGATTAAGAAAACCAAATTCTATGACCTCAGGAGCCAAATCACAAGGTTGAGCACCTATGGATTTGGATGCTTGATTTCTCTATGTTTCTGAGCGAGAAAGACCAGGTTGAAGGGGAAACTTTTCATGGGGAACTACAGGGAGTTCAAGCAGTGTAGTGAACAAAGGCTGGCGAGCCAAAGTGGGAGCTACTAGCACAAGTGTGAGACGTTTGCCTGAGCGTCCAAACCACAAACAGAAAACGGAGAGATGGAAAAGCGTAGGCAAATATTCCAGACCAATTTATCCATACAGCATTGCCTTTGGATAGTGGGTGTGGCCACTAGAGGCAAAGTGTAGGCATTTTGTGCTGTCCGCAGTTGTGAATAGGTCTATCTGTGGAAACCACCACTTGTGATGGTATGGAAGAAGGACTTGGGGGTGGAATTCCTACTTGTGGACTTGTTGCTGCATCCTGCTGACAAGGTCGGCAAAGTGGTTGTTCATCCCTGGGAGGTGTTTCTCCAGCAGGTGAATGTTGTGACATATTGCCCATAGCCAAATCATCTGAGATAGGCTTGAAAACTGTAGAGAGTGTCTTTCCTGCTTTTGTAAATAGTACATGTTTGTCATGTTGTCCGTCTGGACAAAGACATCCTTGCCTGCCAGGTGAGCTAGAGATGCTTTCAACTCTAGGTGAACAGCTTGAAGTTCAAGGTAATATATGTGGTGATCCTGGTGATTGGGATCCCAGAGACCTTGCACTGGGTGATCCTCTAGTCAAGCACCCCATTCCGTAAGTGATGCATCCACTGTGAGAATGATCTGGGGAACAGGGTCGAGAAATGGCCAACCCTTTGATACGTTTTGTGTGTTCCACCACTGCAGAGAACGAGGAGTGTGACTGTCTACCAACACTAGATCTTTAAGCTACCTCTGTGATTCAGACCATTAGCGCATCAGACAGGGGGCGCATATGTAGTCAAGCATGTAGTACTATCGAGTCGGATAGGTGTCTTGACTGTTAAGTGTTGATTGAGTTGAAATGGATGTTGTAGCATTTGAATATTTTGAATCCTGGCCACGTTCGGGTATGCTAAGTTCAACTATGTGCTGAGAATGGCCCCTAAATATGACTGAATCTGTAAAGGTTGATGGTATGATTTCTGTATGTTGATAGTAAACCCCAGTTGATGTAGTAGATGGACAGTAGTTTGAGTGTGTAGTTGCCACATGGGAACTGTACTGGCTTTGATGAGCCAGTCGCCCAGATATGGGAAGACATGAATGTTATGTCTGCGCGGATGTGCTGCTACCACTAGAAGGCATTTGGTGTACATAAGGGATGCAGCAGTGACTCCGAATGGGAGCACTTTCAACTGGAAATGCCTTCCAGCTATAACAAATATGAGTTATTTGCGATGAGCTAGATGGATTGGGTTGCGGAAATAAGCGTAGTTAAAGTCTAGCGCTGACAAAGTCGCATTGTTGGAGAAGTGGGATCACGTCCTGAAGAGTGACTATATGGAGTGTCCTGATAGTATGTAATGATTTAAGGGCCTGAGATTTAAGAGGGGCCGTAGTGATCCATCTTTTCTGGGAAATCTTGATGTTGAAGAGGACAGGCTCTCCTTTGAGCAGAAGAGCCTCCACTTCTTGTGTGAGCAGATTTCTATGGAGAGACTGTCTGCGAGGTGGAAGGTTTAGAGGTGTCGTTATGACCTCCAGACAATAACCATGTTGGATAATGTCCAACACTCACTGATCTAATGTTATAGTTTTCCAAGTGGGGAAGATGTTGTAGACGGTCCCCGACAGGTGTTAAATGAACAGGGGAATAAGGTACTTTGAGGTGAAGGGTGCAGAGCGTGTAGAGCACCCCTACCACGAACCTTTGAATTATTTACTCTATATATGCATCAGTAGCACCCCCTTGAGGGGGAGGTTTGTTGCCGCCTACACAAGAAGGTAGAGGCATCAGTTGATGCAGGTTTCGCACCCTGTTTGTATGAGGGATGCCAAAAGGAGCAAAGTCCCACAGAGGTTTGGAGCTTGATTTAGCTACTTCGGTGTCCTTTTCATTTTCTCCAATGCTTGGTCCACCTGGGGACAAAATAGATGCTCTTTATCAAATGGCACATTTAGTAGTGTTTATTGCACCAAAGCTTGAAGCCATATATTCGTAGCCAAGCATGTCTAAGTAACAATACACTTGTATTGATACCCCTGGCTGCTGTGTCTGCTGAGTCTAGGGCACATCTGATTGAATTGTTGGAAATTAATTTGCCCTCATTTATAATCTCATGTCTCCTTTTTTTAATACTCGTCAGGGAGGTGTAGAAGGAGCTCTTCCCTCTCATCCCCATGTGCCCTGTCATAACTTTCTAACAAGGCTTGAGTGTTGCCGATCTGCCAGTGATTGGAGGATTGTGCTGCCACCCACTTCTCTGAAGTATCAATATGTTCGGACTCTGTCAGGTGGTGAAGCATCTGCTGATTGTGAATTTTGCTTTTTACAGGCATTTGATACAACTAGCGAGTCTGGGGAAATCTGACCCTAGATATAAATAGGATCTGAGAGTGCTGGTTTATATTTCTTGTCGACCTTGGGTACATTTATACATGCTCGCACTGCATCCTTAAAAATGTCGTAGTATGCTATTGAGCATATGAAGTTATTGAAATGATCTGTGTGTGCTGGACAATGTTTCAAAAAGAAAAATCGCCCTCAATAAGGTCTTTGTGTGAGGGGACCTGGTGATATGCTGCTGCCCTGGCAATGAGGTCTTGAAAGGATGAAGCATCATCAGGAGGTGATGATCTGGCTGGGTAGAGATCTGGGTCAGTATTACCAGGGGAATAATGTCATAATTATCCCAAGGATTTGGGGGCTGTGAATATGAATCACTGCCCCCATGATCATCAGTGGGAGACTGTGGAGACCCCTGTGGTCTAATGTCTTATGGTTCATCATGTGAATGATGTGGTGAAGGTGGTGGTGGAGAAGAGGGTGGAGGAGGTAGCTGAGGTTGTGAAGGAGGATGAGGAGGATACAGCGGGCTGGTTGCAACGTTCTCCTTTTTAGCAGGCGGTCTGTACATCCATAGCCTCTTCAAAAGAAAGCTGGTTATTAGATGGTTTGGACGCCTAGTGCACAGTCTGAGCTAAAATACGGCCAGTGCGAGCTGTATATGTAGCCTTTTCTGCTTTAGGTTGAGCCTCTCCTGCATGATTTGGAGGATTGGTTCCAGAGGAAACTTGGACGTTTTTAGTGCCGAAGCAGGTTTCTTTTTTGAAGCGAGGTGATCTCAGCCAAAGCATCTGAGAGCGGGGTGCTCGGAAGCGAAGAGGCAGCTGATGAGCTCGGTAGTAGTCCGGATGGCTCAGTGCGGAAGGGAGTTGTTTCAGCTTTGCTTTCGGTGCCGAACCCATGGCTTGCAGGCAGTGGTGGCCCAAGAGCTGTCTTTTTAGTTGAAACAGTGTTTTTTGGAAGGTGGACTGGGGCATGGGTACTCACGGTACGCTGGCCCCAAAGAAAAACCTGTATCTGGAGCCCAATGTTAAGGTCGGAGTCGGAACCATAACCGGAGCCTTGAATGGAAAAGGCCTGATTGTGATCGTACTAGCAGGTGGAATCCCCCGCATCAAACTTCCGCCGACTGGCCAAACTGTCCAGGCGCAATTGAGAATACCTCCCATTTTTTCTTTCTATGCCCAGCTTATCTAAAACGCAGACTGAAATGGCTTAAACCTGTGTGCCTGCAGCTGGGGACGAGGGACCACTCTGTAGCACTTAGAATTCTTAAGACTGATGCCAATACTACCATAGCATGCGGGGTGGCTAAATTCCTCGGCTGGGCATGGCTGATCAGGCAGAAGGCTATTTGATTAATTCAAACATTTTATAATACTCACAAAGCTGCTTAAGTTTAATATATTTTTTAAATAGTTATTGTATTTAAAAGCCTTTTTTACGACTTGTTCTTAAATGTATTTCACTGAATTGTGTTTTTACGTGTAAATGTGCTTTTATGCTATTACATGTCGAAATAAAGCTTTGGTGACCGAAAAGGCCTCTTCTTCAATCGCAGAGGCCTCATGAAGCTCTTACCGTTCCTGCTCGACATCTTGACCGAAAATGTCGGGTGTTTCTTTGATATCTCTGCACTGCAACGCGCCCGACGGTCCCGCTATGTCTTTCATTCGAAAGATGGACACGCCTCTCAGTCAGCTTCCTGATAGGCGGGAGATGGGCATAAGTTAATAAAAACATGATGGGAGGGCAGTTCTCTGGTACTTTGCGTGGCACCTGGGACAGAAGAGAAATGGAGTTAGCAGTGGATTCTCGGTAGAAGGCGTTGCTATAAAGTGTAGGCCCGCAGGCCACGATTGGAGCCTGTCGAATCGACGGGGGAAAGTTTACTGGTTTTCAGTACCAGATGATGGAAAACATGACCAAAACAATACCGTTGAGGGTCCAAAAGAAAGGCAAACCGAAGGGAGCCGAAGACGGTGTCGAACCGGAGCACTACACAACACATCGGTTCCGATGGTGGAAAGAAATCCAACAATTGAGTTGATGCCCATGCGCGTTATTACCAAGACGAGGAGTCACTTTGTCCCGTGACTTGAAAGACTTCTACCAAGAAAAACAACTTGTACACATCCAGATCCAACACTAGACGGCGGAAGTATGCAAGCATGTGTGTCCACAGCCACACATGACTCAAACCATAACGTTTTCTCACAAGTCATGCAATTATATTGAAACAGGGCCTGGCCAAAGCTTTAATCAAATATGGGCAGAGTAAAATAGAAGAGATAACAAAACTGAGTAGGCATGGATTTTCCCAAAGGGGGCGATGGTCAGCTGTAATGGCCTTAGTCTGTGGCAAAGTGCACCTAGCTTAAGCTTCTGTGTGGTGCACCATTTATTTATACAGTGAGGGAATCTTGCGGAGACCATTTCAGGTAGAATTAAATTTTAATGGCATTTTGGAAGCAGGACCGGTAACTTTAGGCCATAACTGCACATTGCCCAGGACTGAAGACTTTAAGCTCTACATGTAACTTAGTGTGCCTTCAATATCGCTATTACCTGCTAACCCACAGACTGACGGGCCAGTCCCCAATGTAGTGGGAATGTACAGAAAGAGCGAGCCATCTCGCCAAGTGGCTTGTGAAAAGGAACCACTCACCCAGATGGCAGGCCCTCTTCTGTCTTCTAGCTATGTATTCATAGATGTCCCTCAGAGAAATTAATTTAGAAGGCCAATTGTCATGCATTTATAACAGCTCTCTAGACAAAAGAGCAGCACCAAGGGCAGTTGGGTTACGTGTACCCTCGGCATCCACACACTCAAAGAATACTTCATGAGGGTCAGCTTCAGAGAAGGAGCCTAGGCATGAACGGGATTGCCTAAATTAAGCCCTCTCTCTTTATTATACAGTTAATTAAAACCGTAACATACAAACATCATATTGATACTTAATAAAATTAAATAAATTAAGCCATAGAGGTCACTGCCACAGGAAGCCGGGATACCAGTGTTGAAAAAGGCCAAACATTTTACAGAGCAGAACTGTATGCTGTAGAGCCGAAATACTGACAGTCAGCTTCTTTTTCAAATAACTCATCATAAACACAGCACTAGACCCACGTGCTCTGCAAATGACTGTGCACTAAACTGACCACTGTGAACACCAGAACCGGTTATCCACATGTACATCACCTTTAACATGGGAAAAAGGGAACAAAAGTACAGGCAAACTAACCATGTTACTTTAATTTAGAAAGAAACATAGCCCAAAGGGCTGTGACAATCCCAATGTGGTCCCCATTCGCTGAGAATACTAAAAGCAGCTAACACCCAAAAACGCAAAAATAAACGAAATACAATAATATCTTAACTGTTTGCTTAATGAGCCATTAAAAATCTTGTGTCTTACCTTTGGTAAATCTCTTTCTGATGGAGAATCTAACTGCATATTACTCACCTTTCAAATTCCAACAGGTGCCAGACTGGATCCATTTTCTTGGACCAGCCCCCACATGCTGGAAGGCGCCATCAGACTCCACGTTAGCCTTGCTATATGCACCGTTTTATGTCCAAGTAACGGAGCTACACATTTTTCTTACATTGTCCAAATTTTGCACAATAACATTTCTGCTGTGACCTTTTACACATATTTGAATGCACAACAATGTTGGATTAGTTTCTCTGAAACTACTTTGCTTAAACAGCTAGCTTCGAACACCATGTACAAGGCCTCTTAACGCACTACGTACAAATGTGTTCAATCGTCATCCATGGGGCGACAGGGTAACCAACATAATCATAACATCGCTAATCTATACACACATCACAAGGAAGCTTTCTATTTTAAACAATCAGCATTCCAAAAGATTAGTAGAGGAGGCACTTCAGCTGACACAGAGGGTCCCTGCATGCTGAGGCTTCACCATGCAACGGTCTGACATGTCTGTGAGGAGTGTCTAGTTCGTGACCAAGACGTGCTCCCACATTCTCTCTCGCCAGGCAATAGGGTTGGATCGTCTCGGGGGCAGGGAGGGCGGGGGGATCTTGGCTTCACACCTACATATACTAATGGTACACTCAGAGTAGGGTTTGCATAGTAAGAGTACGCCTGATTAATGCCTTTTTTATATGCCTACACATATACACAGTTTCAGCACATTAGTAGAACTTTATCTACTATTTACTCTTTTAGTGCTTAGAATCACTTTCATCTACTTCGGTTTACTGATCATCGCAGCACATGTATTTTATACAAGAATAACGGTTCAATAAATATATTGAAAACGTCCCAGTAAATAAGCACGAGTGACTAAGCAAAAGGTTCTGATCTGTTCCCATGATCCCTGAGGGGTCAGGGTTGTCATGTTCAGTGGTTGCCAGAAATCATTTGCTCTCTGGTAAGGTATGAAAGAACTTACGGCGGCACTGTGAGCTAGCTGGTCTCTAGACCAACATGTCCTGTGGGGTTGCCTGGAATCAGTCTAGGTACCTCACCCAAAGTTTGTTGTCCAATAAACGCGGAGGTCCTACGGATTAGGGGAACTACATGACAGCCTCGTCGCACCTCTGGAATTTGCAACACGGAGTCATACACATGTGCTCCCCTTGTGCATTAATGTCAGTTTACCAAGACAACTTCAACACCATGAGATGCAGAGTGACTGACAAAGTGGTAGTTGAACAGTTCGCTGATTTCCAAACTGAGACTTTATGAACTAGAAGTCCACTTCACTGAAGAGGGAGAAGGGAGCATGATGAGTGTAGGAAGCTGGCTCTCTATATAGTGTACTAAAAAGAAGTACTCTCTGTAGAGTCACCAGTGGGTCCCCAACTGGTTTACAAAGGTTAAAGTAGATAATACTAAGAGGGTAGTGCTCATCATTTACTGCACTCACAGAGGCAATAAATGAGACACTCAAAGAATAAATCAGAGACCAAATTAGAAAAATAACACTTTTTAAATATTTTTCAAAACCCAAGAACATCGTTCAAAGGTAACTACTGTTTTCAATAGCAATTTGTAAAGGTTAGTAAAACTTTCAAAGTTGTGCACCTTTACACACAATCAAATGAAATACCGGTATATGTAAAGTGTGAACAATTACCCCTAAGGGTGTCACGGCGTTGGGGGCCGTCGGAAAGATTAAGCGAGCTATTGCCCAGAGTTACATGGTGCTGGGCTAACCTGCAGCTGGGGATCGAACTGTGAGCCCCAGGCTCTGGAGTCAGCCACCTTGGATGCTGCGCCACACCTCTTCCACAATGCAATCCTATGGAAGTAAAAGTCAGAGATGCATAAATGTAGGTACAGTCCGTTTCAGGGGTTCACCTTCAGGGTTTAGAGTTGTAGTGCGCCAAATCTAAAGAACTACCAGTAGTTCTTTGTGACCTGCTTGGGTTCTGACGGTCGCAGGGTGCTGGTGAAGGTGGTACCTGACGCGCTACAGGAGAAGGAGGGCCACCCAAAAATAGGTAGCACAGGGTACTTGGGGACAGGTCAGATAGCTCCCAAACAGGGGTTTGGAACGCAAGGAGTCTTGGAGCAAGGGGGCACAGCCGGTTTGTCGGGACCCGGGCCAAGAAGCTCAGGTGCAGAATGGTTAGGTCAGCTGGGCTGGGTGTGAAAAGATGCTCCTCGTGGTCAGGGACAAACAGCTGTCGGGGGCAAAATCAATGCTGCTGAGCCACTCGCAAAGTGGTTCACAATAATGCTGACGTCCCTCCACAGCTGCTTGGTCCTAGTGCAGTGGGAATCTGGACTGGACTCGCATTGTTGGTTTTTGGTGCTGGTCGTACGGTACCCTGGGGGCTGATGCTGTATGGCTCAGGTTGGTCCTGGTGTCTTCACACTTGGTGAGGAGACAGATCTGATCTTCCTGAGCACGAAAACTTCTTCTGGTTATCTGCGGCGTCAGTCGGCCTCGGGAGCTGCAAGGCAATAGACCAGACTCTGCTGGTCTGTGCCTGCGGACTGCAGGGGACTAACTCCTCTTTTCGAAGTGCTGGCAGGCTACCCAAAATGCTGGTAGTTCTCTAGCTCACAGGACGAGTCACTGTGTTGCGTTTGTTGAGAGAGGACAGGACAGGCAGGATTTTGAGCCAAAAGTCCACAGTTCTACTACGGTTCACTCTTTGTCCTTTTCTTGATCAGTTGAATCAGAGGTCTTGGGTTTAAAGGTGCAACCTAAATACTCACTTTAAGGGTGACAGTTAAGTAGCCAATGGGCTACCTACCTTTAGCGTGTCGACACTATATGACCACTTCCTGTGGGAAATCAGGATAGCTCTGACCCTACAATGTTAATTCTGTCTTAAAACAGATCAAAGAATCTGAAAAGTGGGGTTACGTCAGCTGGCCCGACCTATGGGTGGTGCTGGCTGATTGTAGGCACACTCCTAATCTAATTACCCACCTATCTTGCTGCCAAAAGTGGGAGCAGGACAGGGGGTGGGCATCTCCAGTATCTGGAGATGACTGGGTCGCATAACAAAGGCAGCAGGGCCTTTGAAGCTTCCAGCTCTGGAATGCACATCCTGCGTGGACGAGGTGTGAACACCTCTGCCCAGAACAGGCTTAGTTCCTGGCCTCAGAGCGAAGGCTCTCACCCTAGGAGGTCAGAAGCCGGTCTATGGTGGCTAGCTGGTCGAGACCAACCAGTCACCACACTAGAAGTCGGTTTTCAGGAGGCACCCCTTATGTGCCCTCTAGGTGCACTGCTTAATAAAACCCCCACTGACATTAGAATGTGCTCATCAACACGAGGTGTTTGGTACCAAACACCTTGGGGTACAGTGAAGCAATCATGTAGCTGGGGAACTCGTAATCAGGAGTGTTCAGCCCATGTAATCGTCATGGCTTCCCTGTGCACTTGTAATATCCAAATTTCTACTTTGATATCATAGGGACACATCCACTCGCACAGATATGTCCACATTTGGGGTATATTACACCCTGCCTTAGGGCTGTAGGGGTGACTTACCTATACCACATGCAATGTTTTGCTGGCATGGCACACAGAGGAGTGTGCCATGTTGACTCTTCATTTTTTTTCTCTGCACCAAGCCACACAGGCTGCAATGGAAGTTTACATGACTTGGTGGGATGCCACTTTAGGGTGGCACACTTCATGCTGCAGTCCTTAGGGATCCTCTTTAGTTCCAATGGCCTAGGTACCAGAGTTATCACTTAAAGGGATCCTAAAGGGGTGGCAATTGTGGAACAAGGGTACAGTTTAGGAAGAGAACACTGGTGCCGAGTACCTGGTTAGCAGTAACCCAGTACACTTTCAGTCACCACTTGCATCAGATACTAGACGGGGTGGGGTTGCACTACAACAGAGTCCAGTGTCCTACACAAGCGCCCCCCCCCCGATTCTGCCCTTTATCCTTTGTTTGACCGGATATTGCTCTCCTCCTCATATAGAGGTATTTGTTGGAGGCGTTAACATAGCACTGTAGAACCAGCCCCATCCTTCTATATATAAAACACTATAGAGTGGCTCCACTTTAGAGCAGTTAGCCAGCCGTCAGATTTCCCTCAGAATGAACCCATTGTCGCCCTATTATTGATGTTGTTTAGCGCCCTGAAGAAGGTGTGACCAAGATTGTGGGTCTCTACCGAAATGCGTGTCGGCGCATTATTAAACAAGACACGATCATTTAGAAATCCAATGGATAATACTTTGAGTGAAGATTTTTATTAAATAAACTTATTACATACTTGTATGCAAAATAAATGAATTTTGAAATATCTCTTGCCTGCTCAGTAGTTGTGTTTTGTTACCATTTTTGTTCTGTTATCGTCTTATTGGTCTGTGGTTTCTTGGTATGTGAAAGGGTTGTCCTTTGAATAAATGTAGTACGAGTGGTTTGGGTGATGAGCTTGAGCATTAGTGGGAGCATTTACATGGTTACTTCTGAGGGTATAGTTATTTCTTTGTTTTAGATTGATGGACCTTTCAAATTTCTTACATTGTGATATATATGGATGTATATAGATATGATTACTACAAACTATATTTATTTTTGATAAAATTACGAATTATTAAATTTTTGATCTTTTGTCTGCTGTTTGAACACAATTGCTGAAAATATATACTACAACTCTGAGATGACATGGTAAGCATCTTCTGAAGTATGGTGAGACACACTGCCAATTGAATTCATCAGGCAGTCTTTCTAGGGTTTTCAGCTTATGCTTTCCCTTTCTATGGCCAGTATCCTGTCCTCGAGGGCTACTCTTCGGGCCAGTCTCTCCAGAAGGATCTCCTCCTCTGGGAGATGTTTAGGGTACCTTGAACGACCCAAGCCATCCTCACTCTAGTGAGGCAGGGGCCCTTGTCACATTGGGTCAGTCTTGGGGTAGAAGTGATGTAACCTCTCCTTCGAGTGGGGGCATGTCTGGGTCATCCTCCTCACTCGTTCCACTGTGGATAGAGTATCCACCAGAAAGTGAGTTAACTAAGGTAAGCAACTTGTTCTTCTGATGGATATCTCTAACCAGAAATTCCTCAACTTTTGAATAGATGCCAAAACACTAGATCACCCTCCTCCGTTAAAAGATAATGGGTCTAAGGAGTGAACTTTACACCAGGAAGTACTGAAGAATTGAAAATGTTAAATGACCCTCCCTGCAGACCTAAAAGTTGGTTCAGAAGTGTCTAGTGAAATTGTAGATGGTTGCCTTGTGGCAGCCTGGCATATGACCAGCTCCGGAATGCACTTCGCTCAAGTTGTAGTGGCAGCTTTGCTTCTGGTAGTATGACCCCAAAGCACTCCAGGAGGCTCCTTCTTTCCCAAGGCATAGCAGATTCTGAAGCAGAGGACGATCCATCGTGGTAATAGTTCATTTTCTTTCCTAGTGGCACATGATTTGAACACATTGCTGCGCTCTCTCTGCGACGGATTAAAAATATCTAAATTCTCAAGAAACATTTAAAAACATGGCCATTTTACTTTCTCCCCATTTCTCTGTGTTGCTGTTTGTGTGCAGTGAATCCAGTTCTAGCTCTTAATCCAGTAGTATCTTAAGCGCTGGTATATCCCCCCTGAGAGTGAGTAGGTGCTTCTTCAAATCCAAATGAAACATGCACGGACAGGTCAAAGACATTCAGCTAGTTCCGCATAATCTCCTCAAATAGAGGTTTACGTTGTGGAACTTCGCAGACAGAACCCTGCCCTGTTATTAAGACAGTAAGACACTTGAAGAGCTAGACAGAGTGAAGGGCAGATGCTCAGACTCAAGCAAATTTGAGTACCTGATTCTCTGAGCCCAATTTATGGTTAACAGGAAGAGCTGAGCCCAGTCCCTACAGACCACCTTCAGAATACAGGAAGCAGAAGCAAAGACAGGAATGCATAACATAGATGGGAGTATGAAGGAATATGTAACATCTTCTACTGAACCCTGAGGCATAAACTTCAAGGTGCAAAGGCGCAACAGTAAGTGTTATATGCAGTGTCTGAAAGATCTACCAGAGGCAATGGGTGAAGATACCTTAAACTACCTCAAGGTAGAGACACCACTCGTGGTCTGCTGGATGACATCAGCTGAGCTTGTCTGCTTAGGTATCCAGGGAGCATGCCAGATGTTCGCTGTAGGTCCAGCCAGTACCACAGCCGAAGCAAATTCTGGCAGAGCACGTGACCCCCTACACCACCCCGCTTGTTGCAGCACCAAACAGTGGTTGTAATATCTGTCAGATTTGGAGCAGGGCAGCCCCTTATGGAAGGCAGAAAGGCCTTGAGGGCAGCAGGATGGCACACACCTCCATAGTCTGATGTGGTGACTGCTTCATCAGAAACCATAAGTCACCATGTGTCATGCTGGAATCCTTCATCCACCATTGAATGTCCCAAGCTGCCTGGTCTGAAATATGGATGTTGTCTGAGGGACCGCCACCCCTCACTGCTGAGCCCTTTACAAGTGGCCCTTTACAAGTGAAGGTTCAATGGCAGAGACTGCATATGCCAACAGCCTCAAGTTACTAGCAGGCTTCACGAGGACAGGAGACCATAAAGCCTCAGAACTATCCAGGCGGGAACCCAGGAAGAAGACTAACATTGGGATCATACCCTGAATGACTAATTCGGGGTTGGTTTGAAAACGCATTGAAAGACAGGGAAGATAGCACCAAGACTGACAGCTGTAGTTAGTCTGCAGCAGATTGGTGAACCGTCCTTCAACAGCCTGTTGTCATGATATGGGAACATGAGAACTCCCAACCTTGAAAGAGGAGTCATGAACACTGCCACTACCTTTGTGAACCTAGTTGAGGCAGAAGGACAGGACAAAAAACTGAAAGTGTTCTGACCCTACTACGAAGTGAAGGAAAAGTCTGTGGGACTTCAGAACAGGCCCATGGAAGTACAGGTCCTGCAATCAACAGGATCTAGAACACAGAGGACCTGGGCCACAGTCAGCGTTTTGAATTTTCCCTTTCAAAGTAAGGTATTCAGAAACCAAATATCTAGGATTGGTCCGAGCCGGACAGCTTGCTTAGACACCATGAAGTTACTTGGGGTAGCATCCTGTGCCCCTCTCTGCCTTGGTTACTTTCTCTATTTTCCCTTTGGCAAGCAGTGCTCATTCTCCTGGTTAGGGAATGGTGGCATGATCCACCAAAATCTGACCAAAGACAGGAGGCACACAAGGGTGAGTAAATCGATACAGGAGGATGTAACCATTCTGAGTAACCTTTAAGACCAACAGATTTGAACAAACTGGATGCCAGCAGGACAGACAAACTCTGCCCCCTACTGGCCCTCGATCAAGAATAGAGGTGAATCAGATTTTTTTTATGGCAGTCACAGCAGATGGCAGGTGGCCACAGTCTCTACCACTACCTCCTTGAAATCATGTAGAGCAGAGTGGCTTGTTGGACAGGCGAGCACTGCCTCTGGTGATAGGCAGGTGCTTTGAGTATCCCTGTAATCTCTGGTGAAATTGGCAAGCTGGAGACAACAGACCTAAGGAGAGAGCCATAGCTTCGCTTTCTTTGAAGCACTCTAATGCTTAAGTCTACCCTTTCTTCAAAAAGCTTTGTGCTATCAAAAAGCATATCCAAAAGGCAAGTCTGAATGTTTCACAAAAAAACAATGGTGCACGTCCAGGAATGGCACCAGAGCACAATTCTGGCTCCTATCTCTTAGCCAAAACAGTTCTGAGCTGCCCACATTGGCCTACGAAACTTACTTGGCGTACCCTCTCTATCGTGAACGGTCTGAGCAGCAGTCAAATGAAACTTGAGGGGGCCCCCATGCAAACTGCACAGAGTCCCCCTCTGTCCCTGGCTCACCACCTAGCACTTTTACTGAGGGGGCACCCTGTATCTCAGCCCCAAGCAGGAGCTGTGGGGCCTTATGTTATGCCACTGGGTCTGAGCGCACGAGTTTCTAAACTCATCTGTTGAGGTGGGCAAGATCTTTCTCACCATATACTAGAGAGCAAAAGTGTACCACCTGAGAATTATTATTATTATTATTTAAAATCTTATATAGCGCGCAGCTACCCTTGGGCATCCCGGCGCTTTCAGACAAACATCCAATCCAAGATGGAGAACAGCAATGGAACGTTATCCAGGGAAAAAAAAGGTTTTAAGACCTTTGCGGAAGCGCAGTGTACAGGTCTCAGCGCGTAGTTTAAGCGGGAGCGAGTTCCAGAGCTTTGCTGTATTAAAGGAGAATCTTCTTCCCCCAGTGCGGGCCTTTTTTACTCTGGGAACAGATAGGAGGTGTTGCTTCTCTGAGCACAGCGTTCTGCTTGCTTTATAAGCCGTGACAAGATTTTTTAGGATGAGGGGACCTTTCCCTAAAAGGATTTTATGAGCCAAGCAAAGTGCCTTAAAAGTCACTCTCTCCCGCACAGGGAGCCAATGCAATGCCTTTAGTGCCGGCTTCGCAGATTGCATCCTCGGAATGTCCATGAGCAGCCTTGCCGCCGCATTTTGGACCTGTTGCAGGATCTTGAAGGTGGATTCAGGGGCGCCCAAGAAAATAGCATTTCTATAGTCAAGTCGAGATGTTATGAGACCCTGGCAAAACAAATTAAGGAATTTCAGAGTTATCTGTCAGACAACACATTCCGGGTGTCAAAGTGCATTGATTTGCTATCTAGTGGCACAGCGGAAAAGACAGACGCCTCTACAACTAGCCTTTGTGGCATCAGATACTGTGCCAGGAAGTCCAAGCCCCCAGGGCAAGGCTATGGCCCCTAGCAATAGCTTAACTCGCTGGTAACGTGTACCAGGCTGCCTTCAAGGCCTCATCCAAGGGCAACAAGAGTTGGACAGTTGAAGATCTGTCAGCAAATTTCTGTAAGCAAATTTGCCTTATTCTCCTTAGTAGGCAATTGCAACTCTAACACCTCTGCAGCTTTGTGAACTAATATAGCGAAAAAGGTGCTCTCTTCAGTAGGAGCCCAATGGCTATCCCAAATCAGTCTCAACAGAGGTGTCAAGGCCACTCATATTTTGTAGGTCCAAGTATAGTGTAGTGAGAAGGAAAAAACGGATTGCCTCCTCCTTGTTTTCGTCAACATGGGATACATGCTAAATTGCGGTATAGTATCCGAATCGGATTCGAAAATTGTCTCCAGCCACCTGTAGTAATAGAGTCAAGGAAAGGGCATTGTAGGAGAGTCTTTCTAGACCAAGAGCTAGCTTTGGTAAATATTTTATGTGACAATGGTCGAGATCTGGCAGAACTCTGCCCCGGATCCCAAACTGGCATTAGGACAGGATCAGGAACCAGCATCTCTAAGCCAAGGTCAGTGCAGTATCAGCTGGAATCGGCATGGCCTTGGTCAAAGGTGTGGCAGTGCAGGTTGACAAGGTCAGTCAGCGGAAGGGACGGCACAACCAATGAACGTCCACCTGGCGGCCCTAACAATTATGGGTGCGAAACCACTCCAGATGGACAAAATGTTACAGAACAGCCTTTTAGAAGTCCTCTAACTATTGAGGAGTCGATGATAGCCTGGGTAATTGGGGTGCAACGGCTAGAACTGGGGAATGGGATCAGTGTCAAACGATGCCTGTGAAGTCAAATCCTTAGAACAACAACTGTGCAACCATTCCCGGAATGGGAGTGGTGGGGTCTCTCTTAGATTTTTTGTGCTGCATCAAAACTTGGCGGCTTTGTCAGGCGATTATAAGTCTTATAACTACGGAGCCTTTCTTCGTGTCCTTCTTTCACCCCTTTCTCTCCTGCTTTTTTCTATCACCCTTTTTCTTGTTCTCAGTAAATGACGTCATGTGGGGTTAGCTAAGTATGTGTCGAAGTGCCTGAAGACACTGTTGTACAAACTGCTAATGGCTAACCTTGCAACTGAAATGCTAATGTCTTTGCTTATCAAAATTAATAATAAAATACTTTGAAATAAAAAAATAAATAAAAAAAACTTGCTATTTGACTTTGTCTTGACCTTACCCGAGGATAGAGGGTCCACAGTGGGACATGGATTGGTAGGAGGACTGTGAACGTGATCAACCTCACTTCTTGCTTTGAGTGACTCGAGGGAGGTACAACTTCGATTCACAATCCCGGATATCCTTACGGTGCAACACAAAACATTTGTCGCAGGACTGAAGTCATGCTTGGAACCTAAGCAACATAAGTATCCATAACTGACATCTGTTTGACGCAAGCCCCCCACAGTTTAAAGCCTCGTCTTTAAGGGGAAAATTCTCCCAATTGCACACAATAGGGTTTTTGGGAGTCTAGACACAGACAAAAAGTTTAAGTGGACTTCCAGATGCGAGTGAAGGCATGAAAAAAACAAAAGCATATATAAGCGGCAGGAGTGGAGCCAATACACAGCTCCGTGTCTTAAATTCTGGAGACAGAAAGAGGCCCCCGTGGTGTCCCCCTGTGCAACCTGCCTATGCGCTGCCGTTGTTGCAGGTAAAGATTCCGGATTCAGTCTGGCGCCTAAGGTAATTCAAAAGGTCAGGAACCTGCGGTATAATGGTTGCATTTAACATGAACCTGTTCAAGAAAGCAGTAAAATAAACAAATTAATAAATACCTTGTCACATCGGGTCTGGCAGGATGTGCTGTTAAAAAAAAAAAATTGAAATGGTCACTCAGTTTGATAAATGAAGAAATAATAAAGCAGACAAAGCTAGGCACATAACAGTTTGATATCAAATTGTTTCCCTGATAATTCTTACTAATAAACGGTGCAATAGAGCAAATAAATGATTTGAGACTTCGGCCTTTTCAATTTAGACAAGAGACAAAAAATACCGTTAAGAATACAGCAAATGCGTTAGCCAGGTTAAGTCAAAGATCATTGCAATGGGAGTTATAAAAAAATAACACTTCTGCAAGCTTGTTCTTCACAAAGATAACCGTAAAGATAACATTGTGAGCTTTTTTTTTTTTTTAAGTTAGATAATCAAATAGTTTAATCACGTAGGCAATTTTTTTGTTATTGATATTGGTTTACAAAGCTCGAGAAAATATTCCAAAATATAAAGCAAAGCTGGTTAGTACGTGCCTATCTGGCCGTTAAGATAACCAATGTCTTTGAATTATATTTTAACCCCTTCAGCGCGGCGCGGATTACCGCGCTGTGCTGAAGAGTTCGTGCGCGGGCGGGGCCATGACGGAGCGGTTCCGTCGTCCGCACAGCACAACCAATGCGCATGACGGAACCGCTCCGTCATGCGCATTGAAGGGGTTAATAGTATCACCTCATAACTAAGGCAAATATATGAAATCAAGCACTTTACTAACATCACAGCTGCAAATGTAAAAGGCCAATGAGACTGTTCAATGGGCGCCACGGAAACGACTATTGCACTTAATGCCATTTGCACAACAGAGCTCGTAAGGAATGCCTTGTGCATTTTGGTGGTACTAACTACAAACTAGCTGTCACTGTGCTTAGGACAGCCCAGGTATATTAATCTATGCTACAGTGGCTCCTTAAGTTTGAAAACAAGCAAACAAAATAAGTGTTGGATAACTATCTGAATGAAAGTACAAGTTACTTATCTTCGTTAACGATGTATCTGGTAGAGACGATTCTAGCCGCAGATTCCTTAATGTAGAATTATCCCCAGGCATGAGACTGGACCCGGAAAGCTTTCTTGCTCAGCATCTCTGCACGCCGGGGGGCAGCAACACGCGACTCCGCCCAAACGTCCTCCACGGGCGTGACGTCAACGAGGTCACATAAGCCCCACCCCGGCACGCTGACATCAGTTCAGAGAACTTTTCCGCGTCACAACGCGGGGCCATCACAACAAAACTGAGGCGAGCATGGGAACAGTGTGCGAAAAACCAGAGAAACAAAAATAGAGAGAAACAAAAAGGTAAGAAACATCACCAGGTGGCACCAAGGCACCAGAAGGCGACAACAGCAGGCCAGAGCAGGAAAAGAGCAGAGCTGAGCACCAATCTGAGGAACAACCGTGCAAGCCAAGGTAAAAGCAGCAGGTGGCAGTAAAGCAACAGAAGGCCAGAGCAGCGAAGCCATCGCAAGAAAGGCGCAAACACCACCCCTAGGAACCACCTCACAACCCAAGGCGAGAGCCATCCTGGAGGCACAAGCATGTGAAAGCGCCGTGACCGAAAGAGAGCCTGCAACCACAACTACAAACGGAAGGGGCACAAGCCCGGAACCGAGGAGTAACAGCTACCCATCCCCAGACTACAGCCCCAAGGATGGCCCCTCCTCCTGAAAGGAGGACGACAAAGGGTAGGTAAGCGATCCGTAGACCACACTGCCAAGGAGGACCATAACCTCTGAAAGGAGTAGGAGGTCAAAGGACAGGCAAAAGAACCCCCAACTAAGAAGACCGGTGGGATCAGAAACTCTAACAGAGGTAAAGAGTAAAGTAGGCCCTCACGCTGGAAAGAAACCAGCTGGAGGGATGCCTGACCAGAAGAAAACGAAGAAGACACCCACAGAAGACAAGCCTCCCAGAGGGAGGCGACTGCAGAAACCCAAGCAGAGGATCCTTGCAGAACGGGGAGGAAGGGCGGGTCGTGAAGGAATCTGCAGCTAGAATCATCTCTACCAGATACATCTTTACCGAAGGGAAGTAACTTGTACATCTGATAGAGACTACTAGCCGCAGATTCCTTAACATAGAATAGATACCCTAGCCATACCCAGAAGGGAGGAGGGCCTGCGAGAGAGCCTCACCACCAGGAGAGACAGGGCCCCCATAGGGGACGTGTCACAAGGACAAGAAGGGAAAGGCCAGGATATCCTCAAGTCCAACCAAGGGAGAACTGCTCAACACCCCGCAGGGGTAGACAGCGCCTGAGAGACGCAAGGACCACCTCAACCCTAGGGAAAGAAGGAATAAACACATACACAGCGACAGAAAAAGCTGAACACACCTCAGCCGCAAGCAGCGAACAGGGCAGAAACGGCTCCATCGCCAAAGCGCAGACGGAAAAGAGTCACGCAAGCCCCAGCAGAACCAAAGGCAGGGGCACAAGGGAATACATCAAAGGCCACAACGGTTGATCAGAACAAATAGGCCTGCACAGGCATGCGTAGCTAGTAGCAGGCAACACCACAAAACGGTGCACCCAGGACAAGCCAAACACCCGCCAAAGGCAGAGGCCAGGAAGGGCCAGGACTCACCCCAAGGGAGGGGGACGGCCCAGAAATACGCACGCACACAGACTCACGAAAGAAGTGGAACCAGGCAGAAAAGAAAGAGAGGACGGACCAAGCCGTCCACCAGAACCTAAGCCGAAACACCGGACAGAAGTGCGGAACCGCTACAACACGATGCCGCAGACAGCAGGCCAGACTGGCCTAGCGACGTAGTGAACCAGGAGAAGGACGGACTTGGGCGCAACGAAAGCTGCTTCAAACAAACGGCAAAGAGATCGCACCTGCGACGTACCGTGACGCCACGGAGAGCAAGGAGCCCAAAGGGGCAAACACACCTCCCCAGCACATGATAGAGCTATATAATAGCTACCATTACCCCACATAGGGTATGTTACGGCCCAAGAACATGGGAACACCTCTTAGGAAAATATTCCGCAGCAGAGGACAAACAAAGACCTACGGAGAAAACAGCAGATGATTTGCCATTCAGCCAATAATGAATACACAGAAGGCCTAATCGCCACCAAAGGGAAGGTCAACCAGCCGTTCTCTAACGTTCTCAGGGAATACACTATCCCGTAGCAAGGCATGGCGGCGAAGGGCCACCGAAAAAGCCATGGTACGACCAATCGCCTCCAAAATGTCCAGAGCCGAGCGAAAAATAAACACCGCCAGCTCCCGGCCATCCAACACATGGTGCCGCAGAACACAGGCACCCTTCCTGAGAAGCGGAAGACATAAGGGACTCCGCTCAATCCCATAAGCAAGAAGTGGCTCTAGCCAATAAACAGAGAGTGTTAAGAGCCTGCAAAGCCGCACTGGAGGAGGCGAAGATATAGCGCCCCCAGGAATCTAACCAGCGGGCCTCCCGTGACGGTGGAGACAACATCGATGGGAGGGAGGGAAAGGCAGTCTGTAAAAGAGGGCCCCTGGTAGAGGGGTGGAGGGAAAGACAGACTGGATCATGCGGGATAGGAAGGTGGCGGTGCAGAAGGGGCTGGGGCACTGGGTCCCCCGTGGCAGGACGCCCCCAAGCCCCCAAAAGAGAAGTGTGGAGCGAAGCCTCTAAGGGAAGAAGCAGCTTCCGACCACCAGAACCCTGATGGAGGACCTCCAGCAGATGATCCGTGGGGAAATGGGTGGCTGGATCGCCCACGCGCAAATTCCAGCAGCCGTGGAAACAGCCCGAGCGAAGGCAGCACTCTCCTCCATAGGGCCCTGCGGCGGGGAAAGCAGCTCCTCCGTGGGCGACGGCAGCAAGCTAAGGCAGCCGTCCCCCAACCCAACCGGAGGAAGGAAAGGTCAAGCCAAGAAAGGGGGAAGGTGGACCGATGAATGGGGAACCAGAGGCGCGTCTCCGGCGAGGACTGCGGGCGTGGAGACGGTGAACAGCCGTCCTTAGAGGACGCCGGAGAAAAAGCCACGACGCGACGACCCGTCTACAGAGAAGATGAAACCAACAACCGCCGAACCTCTGTAGAAGAGGGGGCGTTCGAAGACGAATCAATGGCCCGACGTCAGCTAGGCGCCGTAGAGTCCGCCACCGGCGTCCGGTCAACGTCGGCCGGCGCTGAAGGGCGCGCGGAACGACCGCTGCACAACGCGCGTCGCAGGAGACCAAGACGGGGTTGGAGCCAGGGCAGCTAAAGAACGGCGCTGAAGAGGCGTCGACTTGACCGACGAGGCAGCCGCCTGAGTGGAGGGACGAGGGGGGCCCGGGGACACGCCCGACACCTAGCCGGCCCCTGCGGCGCTGCCAGGGCCAGCAGCGGCCGACGCCTGAGCGGCGTCACCTCAGCCTGGGCAGGCGGCGGCCTTGTCGGAGAGGACCGAGGGGGACTTGAGGACACGCCCCGAGCACCGGCAACCTCCCGCGACACCACAGGGACCCCCGCGGGGGTTTGTGGGGAGGCAGAGGCGCCGTGGTCCGAAGGAGGGAACCCCGAAGGGGCGCACCCCGACGGGACCACAACTTCAGAACCTGGAGCCGAACCTGTTGGCGCCGGAGTCGCCGCCGCCGGCGCCGCCGCAAAGTCCCCGCACGGGGCAAGGGATCCGCAGATGTCCCAGGAAGAGAAGGAGAAGAGGGAAGAACCAAAGAGGCCTGCAAGGCCGCTGCATAGTCCTCCATCTGGGCTTTGGTCGCCCCCGTGCCGGGGAACGGCGCATAGGGTGGCGACGCGCGGGCCCGCACCACCCGCGGAGAAGGCTCGCCCCCAACAAGGGGTGGGACCGGGCCTCTGGGACAAACTGCGACACTTACCAACAGGTGAACGACACCCTAGCGGCTTGGGAGAGGGACGTTGCCAAAGACGGAAGCATCGGGTCTTGAAGCCTTCTGCAGGGGATGGGCGCAGCGACGACGCCAACCTGGACATGCGTGCCGAAAGGAGTTTCATCCGGCACTCCCGCCGGGACTTTGGCTTCATTTGCTGATGCGCCTCGCAGTCTGCGGATTCGTGGTGCTCCCCCAAACACCACATTCAGATGGGGTGAGAATCCATCGCCGACAACTGGCGCGCGCAAGACAAGCACGTCTTGAAGCCCGAAGGCATTCGCACACTGTTCTCAAGAAAACGGAAAAAGAAGGCCCAAACAGGCCAGGAACACGATCCGGATCTGCGTTGCGCGCGGAAAAGAAGAAAACTGACGTCAGCGCGCCGGGGTGGGGCTTATGTGACCTCGCTGACGTCACGCCCGCGGAGGACGTCGGGGCGGAGTCACGTGGTGCTGCCCCCCAGCGGGCAGAGATGCTGAGCAAGAAAGCTTTCCGGGTCCAGTCTCACGCCTGGGGATAATTCCACGTTAGAGACTACTAGCCGCAGATTCCTTATCAGATATTAACTTTGTCAAAGTATTCTGGGAACGATTTTTTTTTTTTTAATAAACCAATTTCTATTGAGTTTAAGATATAACAGCAAATACTCCTGTATCCTGCATCCTTACAGGAGCAAACTCACCAATTGCCGTGGTTTCCCTAACTATGCACCAGGCTGGTGGTGGACATTGGGTCATGCTGATTGGCCGTTAACTTCTGGCCCTGCAGCTGCTTTCAGGTCTTCGTGAACTGAACTAGAAGTCTCCTGGTCGATTTTCTGGCACTCCAGGGGGTAGAAAGAGGTGGGGGGATATAATGGTCACTGACTGGATCTAGTACACCTCTGCTGCCCTCTCTCTTCACCTGACAAACAAGCACACAGAGTTGAACATGGCTGTCCTAAACAAAATGACATGTATTCAATCACGCACACTCCCAGATAGGGTCTTTCAAAACTAATGTCAGGCTATTTATATTGGCATACACGTGCTCAAAAAGTTATGTGGAAATTAGAAAAATTATACTACCGGTCCCATAATGGCAACCAGAAAAAAAAGTTATTTCATAAGTGCATGTTGGGTAAATCGATGGAGCACCATCAAAGGAGCTTATTGTTGTCGGTCAAGTCTAACTCATGCATTATCGTTCTTTTTGCTGAAGCAGGCCCATCGTGCTGCATCACACCCTACTCTCAAATCTTCGTTATCTGCAGCATCAGTATACAACTGTACACCATTGTCTAATCATTATGAGTATTCATTGAAATAGCATGAATTGTGTTTTTGCAGTTTTGCGCGAACTGCACTGGAAGGTATTGGAGCGCTTTACATGGGAACCGGTTACATTACACAAGGACACATTAATGTTTTTTAGGAATGGGGAGATTAAGTGATTTGCCCTGAATCACAGGATGTTGAGCCAACGACGAGACTCAAGCCTGGTTCCCCAGTTCCCGAGTCAGCGGCTCTGGTCCCAAGGCCACATCTTCTCCCCTATAACAATAGCCAGGGCCAGAGATCTTACTCAACAATGTAAGAGTTATCTGGTCCTATGATATGTCATAACTAGAAATCAGATGGCCTGGGCAAGTCTCCTGGTGAACACCGTGCCAATAGTGAAGATATGTGCTGTGAAATTAAATTAGCCACATAAGGACTTTGGTAGCTCCAGAGTCACCTTCTACATCTGTCGGCCCATCATTATGTCGATAACAGATGATCTGCTGATTCTGGACTGCAACTGAATCCAGATAAAGAACACTCATTCATTCAACGTTGCCCCGTGTGATGGCCACATTTTCTGCCAACCTCAGCAATCACTTGATAAGGTTTCCATGCAGCTTGTGTCCTTTGGAACCTGTGAACAGCAAATCGTCCAAGCAGTGCAAGCTCATTTCTTGAATGCACCTTAAAGGATTGTACTGAATGTCCAGTAGGAGACACAGAGGTTTGTGTACCCCACAGGAAACACATTTATCAGACAGGTTTGTAAGTGGAGCACAGAAGGTTTAAATTATTTGGGGCGTAGTTTTGAGAACCGTAGTGCTGATATGTTATCTGCATTGCCCATTAGAGCTCCCTTTCCCATGAGCCACACTTCTCGGACTGCTTGATCCACAGATGAGCATATAGTGAAACATAATACGCTGGCATGGACGTCATTAACCGACTGGTCCTCTGGGTCTGATGAGTGGTGAATGAGTCTAAATTGCCCCATTTCCTATGTTGGAAATACGCCAACAGAGAACACTCAAACGTTTCAATGAGGCACTCTAAAAGGTTGTAAGATAGAGCTTAAATTTAGCATTTTGGCAAGTTCTTCTCTCAAAACGTGGCAAACTGTTAAACAATGAGTATCTCAGCTAGGATTCTTGCACCTTGTT
Organism: Triturus cristatus; assembly: GCF_964204655.1. NCBI lineage: Eukaryota > Metazoa > Chordata > Amphibia > Caudata > Salamandridae > Triturus > Triturus cristatus. Next base: position 1,108,491,791 of record NC_140583.1, read on the forward strand.
ATGGAACAACGCTCAGCGGGCGCCCTTTAACCATCCATGAGGTCACAGTCCTCCTGTATGTCCTCTTAGGGTCCAGCTATTCACATTCCAATTCAGGGTGTAGGCAGTGCGCTCTAAACTGCTCTGACAGCCAGCTGTGGTGCGAGTCTCTTGCACACACAAGCCAGTGTAGCTGAACAAGCCATTTTGTACAGGATGCGAGGTTTGTGTTTGAGAGACACTTCTTGCACTATATGCTTGCCTGCTTGTGCAATCCAAGAGCTCAGTCAATGTTTTGGTTTGGTATTGTAATCAAATGTAGCACCTGCTCTAATTATTTCCACACCTCCCAGATGTTGGGTGACCCAGACAGCTGCATCTGTACCTTTCATCAGAGGGTAGCTCGTCACCCCTTTACTAAAGCCATGTATTTTTATCTGCCTTATTTTATGAACTTATTCATCTAAGGCAGTATCCTCTTTGTTTTAGAGTCCTAAGTGACACCATATCGTGGGGTTTGCACTAAACAAACATTGACCGTTGTCAGTCCATTTGCTGCAGTTAATATAATGAAGACTGTAACAAGTTTGTACTGAAAACACAATTACACATGCAAATTTACTATTGCAGCAAATATGCTTCCTCCATTTATGCATCCCCTAAAACTGGGGGTGGAGCCAAATTGACGAGTGAAAGCTACTACTGCCAAAAAAGATCAACAGTAAGTCCAGCACCACATATGGCCCACCACTGCTACTGCAATTCCCTCCTATAGAATCAAGCATTGGCATAGCCAATAGGTATCGCCTTTGGGACCTTATAAGTGTTTAGGTATCCAGCACAACATCCTTGGTGCAACAACATCAACTGTTGCATGGCTAAACACTTATAAGGTCCCAAAGGCGAGACCTATTGGCTATGCCAATGCTGGTTAGTATTGGTGAGGAATTTTGGAACAAGATGGTCTTAATTTTTTGCAGATATGGGTACCAAGTCAATTTGGTGTTGAGTGCGATACCCAGATAATTAAAATTCGACATATATTCTAGCTTCTGTTTTTGGACAGTAATGTTCTTAAACGATTTATGTTGTTTAACTGCCATATATTTTGTTTTGCTAGAATTTATTTCAAGGCCCTTTGAATCGCAGTAGTCACTGAAGGAGTCTAATAGATTTTGAAGTCCCTTCGGAGTTTGAGATACTAGAATGGTGTCATTTGCAAATAAAAGGGCTGGTACTGGCACTCCACCTAACTTCGGTGAGTCATGTATAAACCTCAAAAGATATTTGGGGGCATCATTTACATATAGTGAAAAGAAGGTGGGTGCCAGTACACAGCCCTGTCTTACACCCCTCCTTATGGGGATTGCCTTGGTAAGTTCTCCCTTTGGTCCCCATCTAACTTTCGCGTAATTGTCTTCATGTAATCTTATTTTTTGTACAAGGAGATCAACCGGTACACCTTGGTTTTTTAGGGAACTCCAAAGCAAATCTCTGCGGATAAGGTTGAAGGCGGCCTTCAAATCTATAAAAGCTATATACAAGGGGCCTTTCTTTAAAATCGTATATTTTCAACCCATCCAAAGGAGTCTGAAGGCCTGATCAATTGTACTGGTTCTGGCTCTAAACCCAGTCTGGTATTGTGATAAAATATTGTTTCCCTCTATCAAGTCATTTAATTTTGATAAAATCGGCTTAGCATAAATCTTTTGTAAGGTATCAATTAAACTTATAGGCCGGTAATTTGCAGAGTCGTGTCCGTCTCCTTTTTAAAAAATAGTAATAATTTCTGCCCCTTTCCATGACTCCGGTAATGTGGCACCTGACGCCACAGCATTACAGAGAAGGTGGATATATGGCCCCCAAACAGCTTTATCATGCCTCAACAGGTCACCTAATAATTTATTTGGGCCTGGGGCTTTCCCGGGCTTAACTGCGTCAATAGCTGCCAGGGTGTCCTCTATACTAAAGAATGGGGTATGAGTTTGATCCCTATTGGTAATTATTGCAGGGTTTGTTGTGTATCTTTGTGGCTTATTTATTGGATCAGTGGTGATCTCTGAATACAATTTTGAAAAATGATTGACCCAAGTCCAAAAAAAAATCCATACTACTTCTTCCCAATATGTTACCCTTGGCTATCAATCTCCACAAGCCAGCGTGATCCTTAGTTTGGCTGCAATAATAAATTCCATCCAGACACTATCGTTCCAATCTCTCTTTGTTTGCATTAGTAATCTTTTATACTTGGACATTTTATCTCTTAGTGTCTTAACATCATTAGATTTTGCTGCCATTATAAGCTCACTCTTAGCTTTGCGGCACTCGCTATTGTACCTCTGATTAGCTGAGCTGCAAGTGGCTGCATACACCCCTCATTCTCCTTAGAGATCTTACTCAAGATCAGTTTTAATTTGCCAACTATTGTGTGATGGATCTGCACCTATAGGGATCTCTGCAACAGATTAATGTACAGACAGATGACATCTGAAAAGGTGTTGTAAATCCTTGTCATAATCTCGTCTTTACCCGCTATTAATGGCCATTTCAGGGCTCTACTGTTGTTACTAACTGTGGGTTGGGTTCGAATTGGGTTGTTAGCATTGTTTCTCCAATTCATAGGTTGAAAGAGAGCCTCCTAGTGTTAAACACAAAAGGTAATGATCGCTATCATCTCCGATGTCAAATTTTAGATTATAGATGTTAGGCCAGGAGCTAATAGATTCCATTATGTAATCAATGCTGCTCTTAGTAGTTCCCCTACTAAATGTAGGGGCACTCGGTCTATGTGACGGCAGTCAACCATTACAGGCCTTAAGTCCCTGCCCTGAGACTAGTCGAATAAGTTGTGAGGCTGCGACTGTGCAGAGCACTGCGGGCTGGTTTCTAGAGAAGGAATATTATTTGCTATATACTCCTCTTCAAAGCTATTTTCCAATCCCACTAACGGTTCAAATTTACAGTTAAAATCTCCCTCCACAATTGAAATTACCATAGAATCAATTATACTTAAAAACCTATCTAACAACTATGACACGAGATTCCTTACTGGGTGGACTTGGTCTATTGTAAATGTTTACTATATAGATTGCAACTTTGCCGTTTGTTAATATCTTTATCCCCAGCATGTCTCGATTTGGAAATTCCAGTTAAGTTATATCAAAGCTTAGGGTGATTTTTTCCTGTAGGACAAGACCACCCGACGGTCTACCTCTTACTGAGGGGGTGGCACTAATGCGGAATGTTTTATATCTAAGCTTGGAGGGGTTTCCAGTGCCCAAGTTTCTTGCAGCAGGCAGATTTCACTACGATCAATATATTCCTGCCATTCACCATCCTTTAGTTTTCATTTCAGCCCTGCTATATTCTATGATGTCAAACACATTTCTGATTGCAGAGTTGATGCACTTCAAATATATGGGCTATCTAAGACATGATCTTCCCCTATATCTCCCCTAACTTCTTGGATCTTGTGAGGTTTAATAGTGAGATAAGAAGGGTATGATTCTTCATGGAGTAGGATAGGGGGCCCCACACCTCGGTCAAGTGTAGGAGACTTAAGTAAGGTGATGGTGTTAAAAGAAGGTGATGAACAAATGATGGCACGGGAGGCAGTAGAAGTATACTGGAGTTATCCCCCATAAACTTCACAGACAACATGTCAGTGGGAAAAGGTTAGGGTGAATGATGAACATTGAGAAATTATGGTAATGTATAATGTAGGTTCATGCAAAATTCTCACATGCATTAGTAAAATTTCAACAGTTTTACGTCACAGTTTTTAACTTTGACAGATATACATGTTGTAAGCTGCATTTTCACTCATTTTCTGTACTCTACTTTATTGCATTCAATTCATACCAATTGGTTTGTGGGGCCAAAATCATCAGTGTTCCATTCTTAATCCCACACATGCCACTGTGGGCATGAGAAACAGGACAAAAAGAATAGAAAATCAACAAATGAGCCATGTCAAGTTACTTCCGCATCACTAAAGTCAAAAGGGTGACATTTTATTAATTTCTGCAATTAACCATACCTTTCAATTGCAACGTCCTTCGTGAATACCGCTTACTGGGTCTTCTTTCAAATGTGGCAGACCGTCTGGTTTTACTGGACTTTGTGGTCTGATATTCTGTTTTACCACTTGTTTAAAAAGAAAAGAAAAATAAGCTTATCAGTGGACAAAAAGCCAGACCAGAGCCAAAGGTAGCCTTTAATGAATAATTGGTCTACAGTAAAATGAAAACTTGAGATCTACTACAGACCGATAACGTTTTTCCCCCATAACTTTTAGAAGAAAAAACTCCTATTTGCAGCACTTACAAAAATTAAACAGTACATACCTCTATTAATAGCATTCCAGTCTAACCATTGTTTATGTTACAGTATGTTTTAGAAGTGTTCCCCATGGTCGGATCACCACCACATACAGTTAATTACACAGCACATCGACCTGTGAAAAAGTCACCCCGCATGTATTTTATTTATTTTTGTTTGGTGTGTAAATAAAAAAAGATACCTGCGATTAGACTGACTTAATACCAATGCAAGCCTTTGGATTGAAATATGACGGAGGCCACTATACTGCAAATAGTCCAACCTTTAATTGCTTGTGAAAAATTAGATGGTCTGACTGCACACCAAGACTGATAGAAAGGTAGCTCCAAGGTTGAGCACCTTAGAAACCAAATACTTTGCCCTAAACTAAAAACCCAAGACTAGGGATGTCCATTCCAACAGAACATGTGTAGCTAATAAACAATGGATCATCTAGGAACTTGACACAATATGTTAAATTATTCTTGATATTCCCCTTACTTATACTAAATACCATTAAGTGAAACAAATGCACAAGTTACTACTTGTGTAACGATATATCTGTAAGAGACATTAGTTAGTGATAGATTCCTTACCTTAGAATATCGCCAGGCGTCAGACTGGATCCGGAAAGTTTTGCAAGCAGTACCCCTGTGCGTCAGTAGGTGGCGTCCTGCAGCTCCACGTCCGTCGCTGGCATTGTAAGCGCTGAGATGACGTCACGGAGACTACTTAGGCGCCACCCATGCGCGCAGACGTCAGTTCTGTACACGACTTTGCGCGCCAGGAACGCAGAGCTATGCAAGAAACTGACCACTGGTGCCATGAAACTAGGGCCCTGAAAGGGGTATGACCTTCACCCTAGAATGAGTTCGCAGAACGGAGAGGATGGGTGGGGCGGTAAGGAATCTATCACTAACTAATGTCTCTTACAAATATATCGGTACACAAGTAGTAACTTGTGCATCTGAAAGAGACACGTTAGTGATAGATTCCTTACCTTAGAATAGATACCCCAGCAATACCAACCCCGGTGGAGGGTCTGCGAACAGATCACACCAGAAAGTCACGGAGAACAGAACGGCCAAAGAAGCCGTCTCTCCGAACTGGACTGTCAAGGCAGTAATGCTTGGTAAACGTGTGCAGCGAGGCCCATGTAGCTGCCCCGACAAATGTCCTGCAAGGGAAGGCCACGTCCCAAGGCAGGAGTGGCTGCAGTTTCCCTGGTCGAATGGGCAAGCAGCCCCACAGGAGGCTCCTTCTTAGTCAAGGAGTAACATGCTTTGATGCACATTACGACCCACCGCGAGATGGTCTGTTTGTGCACAGCCCGACCTCTTTTGGTGCCCACGTAGCCAACAAAGACCTGGTCATCCACCCGGAAATGCCACGTACGCTTCAGATAGAATGCAAGCGCACGTTTTGGGTCCAGACGGTGGAGCCTCTCCTCCTCCTTTGAAGGATGCGGAAATAAGGTGGGCAAAGTGATGGTATGCCCGTTGTGGAAGAGCGTGACAACCTTTGGCAAGAAAGAAGGACGGGTCCTTAAAACCACCTTGTCCGGATGAACAGAAAGGAAAGGAGGCTTGGAAGAAAGAACCTGGAGCTCACTCACTCTTCTGGCAGAGGTGATAGCTACCGGGAAAGCTGTCTTGAGAGTGAGAAGATGCAAAGGACAGATATGAAGGGGTTCGAAGGGAGCGCACATCCGATATGTCAAGACAAGGTTTAAGTCCCACTGAGGCATTATGAACGGCACCGAAGGAAACGTGTGCGTAATGCCTTTCAGGAAACGGTTAACAACCGGGGACTTAAAAAGAGAAGGCTGAACTGGAATCTGTAAAAAGGCAGAGATGGCCGAAAGATAGCCCTTGATAGCGCCTAGAGCAGAGCCCAGCTGGGTCAAGGACAGGAGACACAGAAGGACTTCAGAAAGAGGAGCAGAAAGGGGATCCACAGCCTTAGCTGTGCACCATGACACAAATTTGTTCGACCTGCAGGCGTATACCGTTCTAGTGGAGGGACGCCCGGCTGCCAGAATGACATTACAGACTTCGGGAGGAAGATCGAAAGCTGTCAACTGTCACGCATGGAGGTGGAGGCTGGACAGGTTAGGGTGGATGACCGTCCCCTGCTGTTGCAACAGAAGATCCTCCCTAAGAGGCAGTCGGATCGGGGGATCGATCGCCATGCTGAGTAGCTCGGGATACCAGTATCTTCGTGCCCAATCGGGAGCCACAAGGATGACTTGGGCCCGGTCGTGCCATATCTTCTTCAGCACTCTGGGCAGAAGTGGTATATGCGGAAAGGCGTACCACAGACCGCAACCCCACTCGTGACGAAAAGCGTAGCCGAGCGAGTGCTGCCTTGGAAATTCCAATGCGCAGAACTGATATCATTGGGCGTTCTCTTCGGTGGCGAATAAATCCCACCAAGACTCTCCCCACTGCTGAATGAGACCTTGCGCCACGTCAGAGTTCAGACGACACTCGTGATCCATCAAGCACAGGCGGCTGAGTTTGTCCGCCCTGGCGTTCAGAGAACCTGCCAGGTGTTGAACCACCAAGGTAATGCCTTGATGTTCCAGCCATGTCCACAGGCGCAGAGCCTCCTGACATAGGGTCCAGGACCCCACCCCGCCTTGTTTGTTGCAATACCACATGGCGGTGGTGTTGTCCATGAACACCTACACAACACTTGCCCGAACAGAGGGAAGAAATGCTTTCAGTGCAAGTCGGATCGCCCGAAGCTCCAAAAGGTTGATATGGAGCTGGGACTCCGCCGGAGACCAGAGTCCTCGGATCTCCGCCTCTCCCAAATGGCCTCCCCATCCCAGGAGGGACGCATCCATCACCACTGTGTGCTCCGGTTGGGGAAGGGAGAGGGATCTGCCACTGACCCAATCGCGATTCGTGAGCCACCACCGCAATTGTCGTGCAGTGCCCTCCGAGATCTGGACATGATCAGACAGGTTGCCCTGATGCTGCGCCTACTGGAACTTCAGGTCCCACTGCAGAGCCCGCATATGCCATCTGGCATGTGTCACCAGCAGGATGCAGGAGGCCATCATGCCCAGAAGCCGGATGGCCATCCTGATTGAAACTCGGTACAGAGGCTGAAAGATCGGAATCATAGCCTGAATATCCCAGATTCACTGCTCGGGAGGATAAACCCGAAACAGCATAAAATCCAGAACCGCTCCAATGAAGGGGAGCCTCTGAGAGGGACTCAGGTACAACTTCGGCACGTTGATGGAGAACCCCAGCAAATGCAGGAGGTCGGCCGTAGTCTGAAGGTGGTTGACGACTGCCTAGGGCGAGCCCGCCTTCAACAACCAGTCATTGAGGTAGGGGAAGACTGACACCCCCGACCTGCGCAGATGAGCTGCAACCACCGCCATCACCTTCGTGAACACCCGAGGGGCGCTGGTACGGCTGAAGGGGAGCACGGCAAACTGAAAATGCTCCTGGCCTACTGTGAACCGCAGGTAACGCCGGTGGGCTGGCAGGACAGGGATATGAAAATATGCGTCCTGCAAGTAAAACGCTACCATCCAGTCACCAGGGTCGAGGGCAGCCAAGACCTGAGCCAGAGTCAGCATTTTGAACTTCTCCTTCCGGAAGAAGCGGTTGACGTTCCGGAGGTCCAAGATGGGACGCAGACCCCCTTTGCCCTTCTTGGGGACCAGAAAGTAGTGGGAATAACAACCACTCTCTACTTCTGGCCCAGAAACACACTCGATGGCCTCCTTGGCCAAGAGGGCCGCAACTTCCTGCTGGAGTGTCGCCAAGTGTTTCCCGGACATACGGTGGTACCGAGGTTGCATTGCTGGAGGGGTGGACTTAAAGGGAAGGGAGTAACCCTTGCGGATGATCTGCAACACCCACTTGTCTGATGTGATAGCGTGCAAGTGGGGGAGGTGATGGCGAATCCTGCCACCCACTGGCGTGTGGTGCTCCACAAAGCACGGATTAGGAAGGTTTGGAGGTAGAAGCAGCGGAGGTGGACTGCCCCCCCCGCACTGATTCCCAGAGCCTCCCCTGCAGAAGCCGTGTCCGCGCTGAGGCTGGTTGTGCACAGTCTTGCTGTAGGAACATACCTGGGCATCCCTTCCTTGGCCACGAAAGGAACGAAAACCAGGAGTGGCTGGGCTCTTAGTGTAAAGACCCAAGGAGTTGGCGGTGGCCCGCGAGTCCTTAAAACGCTCCAGTGCACCGTCGGCCTTATCACCAAACAGGCGAGTGCCATCAAAGTGCATGTTCATGAGCGAGCTCTGGACATCGGGCGAGAACCCAGTAGATCGCAACCAGGCGTGGCGACGCAGCGCCACAGTCGTAGAAATCGCCCTGCCCAACGAGTCAGCGGTGTCCAAACCACACCGAATGGCGAACTCAGCCGCATCCTTACCCTCAGCAGCCGCCTGGGAAAGCACAGCATGGACCTCCTTAGGACACTGAGGTAACACCTGAGCAACCGTATCCCACACCGCGTGGGAATAGCGGCCCAATAAGCAGGAGGTGTTCACCGACCGCAGCCCCAAGCACAACCACTTACCGAACTGTTCCAGCTTCTTAGAGTCCTTATCCGGCGGAGCTTGGATGACAAGACTTTCAGGTGTGGGATGAGTGGCTTGGATGACAAGACTTTCAGGTGTGGGATGAGTGGTCATAAACACAGGGTCACCAGGCGCCGGGCGGTGACGCCTGGCGACATTCTTATCCACAGGGGCCTCCGTGGCCGGCCGCGACTAAGTGCCCAACAGGACGTCGGTGAGGGCGTCGTTGAAGGTAAGCAGTGGCTCCGACGAAGTAGACGTCATCTGGAGCACCTCAGTGAGGGCCACTGTAGGAAGATAGAGGTCGAGGACCTCAGCAGCCCGACGGAGCACCATCGTGTAGGAAGCACCCTCCACCATGGTAGGCGGGGGAAGAGGCAAACCCCGGGTCAGAAGAGACATCTAGGTCGCTGGCGTCCTCCAGATCGTCCACCCAGTCCTGCTCGGAGTCACACTGACTGGCTAGAGGGTCCTCGACCCCTCCCAGTCATCCTTCTCCTCCGTTGCAGGAGGAACCGGCCGCGGCGGTAGAGCGGAGCCGGGGAAGGGACATACGGCGCCGGCCGGGTTCGGGCCGGCGCCGTCTCCCAATGCGAATCCCAGGCAGGAACGAAATGGTCCTGGAAACTGGGAAAAGGCGGAACGAACGGCACCCACGGCAGACCCGAGGGCGGCGCTGGGGCCGGAGCCGGCAGCGCCGGACCTCGTGGCGCCGGGACCAGAGCCAACGGCATAGGATCCTGTGGCGCCGAAGCTGGATCCGCCGGCTGCGTCGACGGCCCACCAGGATCTGGACACGGGACCGAACATGCGGTCCATGGCGGCAAGAAATTCTTGCACCTGTTCGGGAGTCGCTGACTGACCGGGGTAAGGCGGGTAGGCCGCGTGACTCCCAGGCTGCAAAGGAGCCGCAGGGGCAGAACCCCTGTCCCCCTCGTCCGCATCCGAGGACTGACGGGGGGACGTCGGAGAGCGAATACGCTTCTTCTACTTCTTTTTATGTCGTAGCTCACCAGAATCCGAGGGCGAAGACTTGGAGCTTGAGGAGCGACGACTGCGGTCCCGCGAGCGTTCCCGGGAACGGGACCTGGAACGGCGCCGGGATGAGTGCCGGACCTCCAGTAGTTTCCGACGCCTCTCCGTCAAGGCCTCCGGGGCCACGGCCCAACAGTCCCGGCACGACCGGGAGTCGTGGTCAGTCTCCAGGCAGTATAGGCAAACATCGTGGGGGTCCGCCACCAACATATTGCGATGGCAGGCCCCACAAGACTTCAATCCGGGCATCCCTACGTGCACCAGGAGAAAACAATGGGGAGACAAAAGTCTCAAAAGAGTAGTCAAAAAGTGACTAAGGTACGTGCTCTAGCCGGATCTGCGCTTACTGGCGCGGAAAAAGAAAGAACTGACGTCAGTGCGCATGGGTGGCGCCTAAGTAGTCTCCGTGACGTCATCTCGGCGCTTACGACGCCAGCGACGGACGCGGAGCCGCAAGACGCCACCCACTGACGAGCAGGGGTACAGTTAGCAAAACTTTCCGGATCCAGTCTGACGCCTGGGGATATTCTAAGGTAAGGAATCTATCACTAACGTGTCTCTTACATATATATTGGCAAATGAATGAATCAAGCCTGTTTAGACAGACTATATGCTTGAACTTTACATATCTTCAATGGATTCTTTTAATTTAAGTTGAAAAGAAAAAGGAAATGCAAAATCACAATAAAAACGGTGCAATTTATGTGGTTGCTCTGTTGTCGCCCTGTGTGTATGCTCACAGATGTGTGGGACAGAACTATTGATATGGGTAAAGCCAGGATTATGGGAGGGAACGGCTTATGATAGTCATCACTCAAGAGTCTGCCTCTATACAACCAGTTCTGGGTGGGAACAGGGTAGCGGCTCATGCACTCTGCGACTGCCTGATGGTCACGAATTACATTTCAGACTGCCACCCACTTCCATGAAAGCCAAAAAATGTAGCAGTCTCTTTTGCAAAGTAAAAATAGTGCACTTGCACTCTTGGCTACAATAAATGTGTCTTGAGACTAAGAGGATACTACACGAGCAACTGGAAAATATTTATAGATTCAGGATGCTAGTGTGTTTACTGTAAAATTGGGTAATCGTCTTTTTACACCCCATATTTTATTACAGAGCACAGATGTGTATTCTGGTGATGAAACTTTGTATTCTCATAATACAGATCCAAATGGAAGTAGCATAAAGCACCTCTCCACCTATTATCCACCAGTTCACTCAATATTATTAAGCACGTATATAGCATGTAGCAGCCCAGTGGGTTTACCAGTGCTTGGAAGGTAGGCTAGACAGCTTAGGAAGGGAGCTCAGAATAACCAAGTTTTCAACTCCATGCGGAAGGTAAATAGAGAGGTACAGCATCTCAAGGACTCCAGGAGAGCGTTCTGCAGCTTGGGCCCCCGAAATGGGAAGGAGCTCTAGGAACAGTGACGATAGATTTGCTGCTAGAACACAGAGTTTTGGGGAAGCCAAGTCTAGGTTTTGCAATACTGTGGCCCAGAGGGCGAGTAGATTATTTTTACATATAGCAGGGTGTCTTAAAGAAATAAGCTTCTCCAAAGTAAGTAATTTTTATGAAGCTGGTAGAGGAGTCTGGCACTCTATCACGGACTTGTCTGCACCAAGATAAGAAATTACCGTAATCTAACCTGCACAGAATTAGGGCCGGGATGACGGTTGTTTAAGCAGAACAGAGAAGTATCCACAGGATCTTTTTGAGCCACTTCATAATAGCAAAGCATGAGGAGGAAACCTTGGCAGCCTGGGGTTTCATGGACAGTGGAGTGAAGCCAAAAACCGAGGTTCCTCACCTTGTTAGTAGGTATGGGTTGAGCCCCCAGCAAGGCGGGCCAGTGCCGAGGTCCCTAAAGCTGAGGATTCCTGCCCAGTACCATAACCTTGTTCATGTCACCATTCAATTTTAAAGAGTTGGAATTCATCCAATAGGAGACAAGCCAGAGGCAAGAGTTAAGATCTTTTAGGGCAGAATATCGCTGGACCAACAGGGGATAAAAATCTGGGTGTCATCTGCACATAAAAATAGGGTGAAGCCACAGCTTTCAAACTAGGTCCGCCAAAGGGCGGACATAGGCATTGAAGAGCATAGAGCAGAGGTTGGATCCCTGCGGGACTCCAGAGATAACCAAATGCGTGCTAGATACGACATTTGTCAAAAATATCTAAGGTGGAATCTGTCAAGAAAAAGGAAATCCAGGCCAGAGAAGTGCCCTGGAGATCCATTTGTGTCAGCCTTTTGACAAGAGAGTCATGAGACAGTATAAAAAGCCACACCGAAACCCATATGGATCAGCGCAACAGTGACACTCCTATCCAGACACCGTCAGATGTTCTGTAGCACCCAAGAAGGCTGATTCTTTGCTATGCGCAGCTCTGAATCCAGATTGAGAGGGATGGAAGACATTCTGAGCTTCCACAAAAGAGCTAAGTTGGGAATTGGCGGGCTTCTCCAATATCGTGGAAGGAAATAGGCCTAAAATTGGACCAGTTGGACTGGTCCAGATGTGTTTTTTTCAACAAGAGGAGCACCATGGCATGCCTCCAAGCTCTGGGTAGGGATCCCTTGTAAAGAGACAAGTGGTGAGGGCCGGATTTAGTAGACTGTAGTAGTCCCAAAAATCGCAAAGAATCTATTGGAGGAAAGGAGTGTAATGGGGCTGGCAGCTGTCATGTTGCAGTTTGACTTCCTTCCTCAGAAATAAAAGGGGGAAAATTAGAAGGTGAAGCAGAGCCCCCGAACTGGAGCTTGACAGTGTTAGCTCAGCTTAAAGCTAGTTGAATATTGGTCACTTTCCCAACGAACAGAGCCGCCAGCTCTTCGCATTGGGTTTATGACAATAAAGGAAGAGGCAGTGTTCACGGTGTTAGGCAAATCTTGAACCACTTTGAAAAGTGTCTTCAGGCAATTTTGGGCTCTAGAAATATTTTCAGAGTAGGGGGCACGAGAATGTTTACAGCTCATATGGTAATGATTCAAGGGGGTTTTGAATTCAGGCCATGAAGCTTTGTCCATTCACTTTCCAGTTGCTGCAAAGTTTTTTTTCTTCCTGAAGGTTGCACTAAACCAAGGGGCAGGATTTTAGTTTGGCCGATAAAATTCTATCAAGGGAACTTCTGAGCCAGTTGTTGACAGTGGGCAAATTCCAGTCAGCCAGGCTGGTCAGTTGGGGAGAGCTGTTGCATAAACAAGTGGTAAGGGCCAGAGTGTCAAGCTTAGATCAATTTCTGGCCATAACCTTGGGCCTGATGGCTTGGGGGTGGCTGATGAGGTATAAAAAAGGGAACTGCATAATAGTCCTTTTATAGTAAAGGCAAGGTGGCTGGGGGGGGGGGGGGGCTTTCGGTCAGTGGTGAAAAAAATAGGGTCCAACATATGGCCTGCTTTATGAGTAGGGGCAGAATAATTAGATTGAGATTTAAGGCATTAAGGTCTTCCCTAAGGCTTAGTTTGAAGGTGGTGGCTTCTAAATACATGTTTAAATTCCCCAGTAGGAAGACGTTAGCACTTTGGGGAGCTTAGGTAGGGACTATTGGAGCACCAGTTCCTAGCTTAGCCGAGCGGCCGGTAAATTAGAACGCCAGAGACTGGAAATGTAACCGTAAGGCTAGTCCAGAAAAAAATGGCTTCACAAGCTGGAAAAGGAGGCTCCTCTGTTTTACACTAGAAAACATCTTTGTAAATAATAGGTATGCCGCCTCCTGTCTTGTCTGGTCTTTATAGTCTTTTCTAGAATTGCAATAGTTACGAGGTAAGGTGGCGATAACGTCTGGCAGGTGTGAGTCGCGTAGCCAAGTTCCCATAAGAAACAAGCCATCAGCGGCATCGTTAACAAGAAAATCGTATGTAGTTGATGGCTGGGTAGGGAGTGACAATTGAGGCAAAAAGAGAAAGCCATCCATAGTCGCGCAGCACTATATTCACACCGGCCCACTCTAGAAGAAACATCAGAAGTCTGGCCCTACCTGAATCCACCACCATGGGATAAATGGAGACCTAGGTTCAGGATCTGCAAATCCTTTTTTGACGACCCGCTTACCAGGTTATTCTCTATTGAGCTTGCCCATAACTCGCTGGGACCTTGCTGCCACCGGGGCACCAGTGAGGCAATTATTGCCCAGCTCCTCCATTACAGTGACCAAGCCACGATCCTGCAGTTCTCAAGGGAGATGAGAAATTAAACATCAGGGTAACAAAATATCCATCTATCCAGACTTCATGCTGGCTGTTCAAAGCACATGTAAAGACTTTCTACCGGCATTGAGGCTGCTGATAAAAATGGGGCTGCCCTATGCTCTAATGTATCCAGCTAAATTATTATCAGCGTCTAGAGAAAAATGCATTTCTTCACTGACCCCACAAACTAGATTTGAAGTTCTGAAGAAAATAAGTCCACAGAATAAGGCAAGACGACTGCTGATATTCTTGGGCATCACCTCAGCGATAAAGACTACATTTGAATGAATACTCTCACAAGCTTTACAAGAAACTTTACCTATGTCTGTCAAAAACTTACATTTTGCACACTGCTTAGCCCTTGGTACACCTGGGAGCTTGAAAGTGTATGATAAGCCAAGCGAGATAGCCTGAACTAAACTATGTGCACAGCCAAATGTCTGTGTGGTGTTGTCTTTACATTAAAAGTTCCCAACACATTTAACAATTGGTACGTAAAGAATTGCAATAAACAACAAAGTTCTTCAATGGTGTCTTAATCAATATTCATAGGTGCATGAAACAGTTCGACTTAAACACAGTTCATTGATTCAATGACAATCATATTTTGTCAAAACAGTTAATGTGTCAATGACAGTTGCACAACTTAAACAATAACAAAGTTGTTGAACGTTGCGTATGATGACACCGCGCCCAATGCATTTCAGGACCTTAAGTCCTTTCTTCAGGGGACACTGTAAAGTAAACACAAAGGAATATGCTACTTACCAGTATGCATCTGTTCTTGGCATGTAGAGCTGCAGATCTACACACTTGTGCATAGATCGCCATCTGGTGTTGGGCCCGGATGTTTGCAGTTGTTTTTCCTCTTGGAAAGTCTTTGGAAGTCAAGAGGTCGGTGACTCCTCCTTTGGATCGTATTGCGCATGGGCTTCGGCTCCATCCTCAGATTGTTTTTCCCCAGCAGGGAAATGATGGAGCGTAGTAATAATTAGTGAAGATGCCCATGTGTGTTGTATCTAAATTAGATAAACTGGAACAGATAAAGGTAGCCGGGGAGGCGGGTGGGCGTGTGTAGATCTGCAGCTCTACATGCCAAGAACAGATGCATACTGCTAAGTAGCATATTCCGTTCGAGGCATATGAGCTGCAGATTACACACTTGTGCATAGTATAGCAGTACCCACCCTTAGCGGCAACCACCCGTATCTGTTGCAGTGGTTTGAAATAATGTTTTGAGTACAGCCTGGCCCACACTAGCTTGTTGCTTAGTTTGCACATCTACACAATAGTGTTTAGCGAAAGTGTGCGGTGTTGACCATGTAGCTGCTTTGCAGATATCATCTAATGGGATTTGTCCTTAAAAAAGCAATTGAAGCCCCTATTTTACGTGTAGAATGGGCTTTAGGGGGAACGGATAGCATTCGTTTTGCTTTGTGGTAGCAAATCTGAATGCATTTGACAATCCACCTAGCTATCCCCGACTTGGAGATGGGGTTGCCCTTGTGTGGTGGAGAGAAAGACAAACAGTTGTTTGTTCTTACGGAAAGGTTGTGTTCTCTCGATGTAGTAGAGTAAAGCTCGTTTGACATCTAGTGTGTGAAGAGCTCTTTCTGCAATGGTCTGTGATTGAGAGAAGAATACTGGTAGTTCTACAGATTGGTTTAGGTGAAAGGGAGAAATGACTTTAGGGAGGAATTTTGGGTTGGTACGGAGAACAACTTTGTTATGGTGCATTTGTAGAAAAGGTTCTTGAATGGTAAGTGCTTGTATCTCACTGACCCTTCTGAGGGAAGTGATGGCTACGAGAAAAGCGGTTTTCCACGTTAAAAATTGGAGTTCACATTTGTGCAGTGGTTCGAAGGGAGGCCCCATTAGTCTGGTGAGAACGATATTTAGGTTCCACACAGGTGAGGGTGGCACTCTGGGGGGGCATTATTCTTTTAAGGCCTTCCATGAAGGCTTTAATGGCAGGTACTCTAAAAAGTGATGTTGCCTGTTTTGTAGATAAGCTGCTATGGCTGCAAGGTGCAGTCTAATAGACGTATAGGCTAGATTACACCTTTGCAGGTGGAGTAAGTAGCCTATGATGTGTTGAATGGAGACGTCTAGGGGATTGATGGTGTTGTGGCAATAGACAACAAAACGTTTCCACTTGGCGGGGTAGCACGCTCTAGTGTTGGGTCGCCTAGCTTCCTTGATGACGTTCATACAGTCAGGGGGAAGATTTACATAACCGAATTCTAGGATTTGAGGAGCCAGATCGCAAGGCTGAGCTGGGTCCGGGTGTCTGATCTCTCCATGGTTCTGGGTTGAGGTGTGTAGAGGCGTAATTTTTGGTGCGGTACTACAGATAGTTCCAGCAGTGTGGTGTACCACAGTTGTCTGGCCCAAGTTGGAGCTACTAGGATTAGTGTGAGGGAGTGTTGCTGTAGTTTGCGCACTATTAGTGGAATGAGTGGGAGAGGCGGAAAAGCGTACGCAAATCTGCCTGACCAGTTCATCCATATCGCATTTCCTTTGAACAATGGGTGTGGATATCTGGCGGCGAAGCTTGGGCATGTGGTGTTTTCGTGGGTGGCGAAGAGGTCTATCTGTGGATGCCCCCACATCTGAAAGTACGGGTGTAGAACTTGTGGGTGGAGTTCCCACTCGTGGATTTGTTGTGTTTGTCTGCTGAGCAGATCTGCCATAGTGTTTTGACTCCTGGGACATGCTGAGCTAGGAGAAAGATTTTCTGGGGTATGGCCCATCTCCATATGTTCTGTGCTAGCTGAGAGAGCTGTGGAGAGTGTGTGCCGCCTTGTTTTTGAATATAGTACCTGGCTGTCATGTTGTCTGTGCGGATTAGGACTGCTTTGCCTGAAATCTGTGTTTGAAAAGATTTTAGGGCTAAGAAGATCGCTAGTAACTCTAGATGGTTGATATGGAGTAACTTTTGTTGAGGTGTCCATGTGCCCTGCACAGTGAGATGTAATAGATGAGCTCCCCAGCTGGAGAACGATGCGTCTGTTAGTACTATCTGGGGAACCGGGTCCAGGAACGGTCGACCTTTGGAAAGGTTTGTGGTGGTCCACCACTGCAGAGAGCGATGGGTGCGACCGTCTACCAACACCAGATCTGCTAAATGACCTTGGCCCTGGTTCCATTGGCGCGCTAAGCACTCTTGGAGAGGACGCATCTGGAGTCTTGCGTGAGGTACTATGAAGATGCAAGAGGCCATCATCCCTATTAGTTGCATAAATACTCGAGCTGGAAGGGAGTGTTGTGCCATGAATTTTGCGCGTAGAGCCTGAATGCTTGTTATCCTGGCAGGATTGGGGTAGGCTAGCGCTTTTGAGGTGTCTATGGTGGCACCGAGGTATTGTTTTATGTGGGATGGTTGTAGATGGGACTTTGCGTGGTTTACTGTGAAGCCCAGTTGGTGAAGCAGCAGGATAGTGGCATGCGTGTGTTGTACACACTGGCTGTATGAACTGGCTTTTATTAGCCAGTCGTCTAGGTATGGGAAGACATGGATGTGTTGTCTCCTGAGGTGTGCTGCCACTACTGCTAGGCACTTGGTGAACACTCGTGCTGCTGTTGTGACTCCGAACGGGAGTACTTTGAATTGGTAGTGTTGGCCGTCCACTACAAATCTGAGGAACTTCCTGTGAGCGTTGTGCACTGGAATGTGGAAATAAGCGTCTTTTAGGTCTAAGGTGGTCAGGAACTCGTTTTGGGAAAGCAGTGGAAGTAACTGCTGAAGCGTTACCATGTGAAAATGGTCTGAGTGTATGTATCTGTTTAGGGGCCTGAGGTCTAGGATGGGCCGCAGAGTCTCGTCCCTTTTTGGTATGAGAAAATATAGGGAGTAGACCCCCATATTTCGTTGGTTGTAGGAACGTGTTCTATCGCCCTTTTCTGTAGGAGGGAGATTACCTCCTGCTTTAATAGTGTTAGATGTTCTTGTGACATTGGGCGTTGTCTGGGTGGAATGTTTGGGGGGGGGGGTAGATGTTAGTTCTAGGCAGTAGCCTGACCGAATTATTTGTGTTATCCATTTGTCTGAGATGATGGTAGCCCAGACAGGGAGGAAATTTTAGAATCTGCCCCCCACCGGAGTGGGATGGTCTGGGGGGAGTGGAGGGAAGTCATTGGGTAGGTGCGGTGGCAGAGCGGGCGGTGTTTGTCTTGCCTCTGCCTTTGTTATTGTTGCCCCTGTAGCTGCCTCTTTGGTAGCCCCTTGTAAAGGTGGACTGGGTAGGGGCCTTATATGAAGTGGAAGCGGTGTCGGAGGAGTAGCCTCTGGATGTGCTCCGAAAGGAAGAGCGGCGAAAAGAGCGCCTGGGGGGGTGTGATTGTAAAGCTCCCATGGATTTTGCCGTGTCTGTGTCCTTTTTCATCTTTTCTAGGGCCTCATCCACTTTTGGGCTAAACAGATGTTCCTGGTCAAAGGGATGGTTGAGGATGGAGGCCTGTACCTCCGGTTTAAAACCCGAGATCCTTAGCCAGGCATGGCGACGGAGGAAGACACTAGTATCGATGGCCCTGGAGGCTGTTTCTGCTGCATCTAGGGCACAACGTATGGAGGTATTAGTAATGGTTTTGCCCTCCTGAATTAGCTCGTTGGCCCTAGGTTTGTATTTATCAGCGAGATGTTGCATTATGGCTTCTAATTCGTCATAATGGGCCCTGCCATAACTGGCTAGTAGCACTTGTGTATTAGCGATACGCCATATGTTGGCAGCTTGGGATGCAGTACGCTTGCCTGATGCGTCCAAGAGTTTAGACTCTTTGTCAGGTGGTGGTGCTTCGCCTGATGCTTGGGAGTCGGCCCTTTTACGTGCTGTGGACACTACCAGAGAATATAGTGGTGCTGGCCCTCGGATGTAGGAGGATCTATAGGGGCGGATTTATATTTCTTTTCAATGTGCGGGATAATGACCCTGGCTCTGACTGGGTCTTTAAAGACCTCTGGCGCATGTTTTATAACTCCCTTGAGCATAGGCAATATGGAGGTAGTCCTATGTGTGGTGTCAAACGTATCGAGGAGGAAATCCTCCTCCACGGGGTCGTTATGGAGATCTACCCCGTGATAGTGTGCCGCCCTTTGTAGTACATGGTTGAACCCCAGTGAGTCTTCTGGTGGGGAAGGTCTGGAAGGGTAGAGATCATCCTGTGGGACGTTCGGGATGTCAGGGATATTGTAGTCGTCCCATGGGTCTGGGGAGCCTGTGGGAGTGGGGTCCCCTGTAGGTAAATCTTGTGGAACGTCTCTTATGTCGTCATATGGGTCCCCGTTATCATCATCATCTGGAGAGGGTGTTGGGGAATGATGAGGTGGGGGCGGAGACTGTGGAGGAGGGGAAGGTGGAGGGGGCAGTGGAGGTGGGGAAGGTACTCTGAAAGGAGAGGTCGCAGAGTCCTTCCTCTTTGGAGGTGGAGCAGGTTTTTCCAGCTGTCTCTTTTTGATGGAGAGCATCAAATGTCCGGTTTTAGGATCCTTGGTAATGGATCCGGTGTAAAAAGAGTTCTGGTGAGGTTGGTTGGTCTGTCGGCGCCGAAGGCGTCGGGGCCGTTGGTTTTTTGGCTTTATCCGCGCTGGTTTGGTTTTTGGAACTATGCTTAGAAAAGTCTGATTGTTTGGTCGGCGCCGAGATGGATTTCGGCTTCGAAGTGTTGGTGCCGGTGGCCTTGTGTGCTTTTGTCGGTGCCGAAGATGGTGTCGGCACCGAGGAGCTTGTTCTCGACACCGAATGTTTCGGTGCCGTGCTCGGTGTCGAAGCGGAGTCCATTTTCTTTTTAGTTGTCGAAGAGTGTTTATTGGCACCGACGGTGGGCTGGCTCGAGCCCGAGCCGCCGGAAGACTTAATCGGCTTCTTTACTGGGCCCGAAGGTGCGGTGTGGGAAGCAGTGTCTTTGGTCTTGCTTAGGCGATGGCGTGACCAAAGCCTTGTTCGGTGCTGGTGAGCGTGTGGGAGGGGGTAGATTAGTACTCACGACCCTCTGTGCCGGAGTGATGTCCTCCACATCTGAATCGTCGGCTTCGGCGCTGACGAGTCCCTCGTCGGTGTGGTGTTCTTCTGGAGCGTCGACGCCTTCCCCGAAGATGTCGCCCGGAATCGCCGTCGACGAGTATGCCATGGTTCTTCTGGCCCTTCTGTCTCGATTGGTTTTCTTGGACCGGAAGGACTTACACGCAGGACAATCTCGAGCCTCGTGTTCAGGGGAGAGGCAGAGATGACATAGTTCATGGAGATCGGTGTGGGGGAATTTGGACCCACATCAAGAGCACTTCTTGAAGGGAGTCCTTTCCATTAGCCAGGACCGGAGCTTGGGTAGGCCCGAAGGCAGTCGTCGACGACCGGAATCGAAGGTTCTTGCCGATGAGAGTAGCGTCGAGTGGGGAGATCGCAATCGAAAACAATACCGCAAGTTGGGGGTGAGGATTGCACGTCGATCGTCGAACTGGAAGCTGTTCGGAACCGGAGCGCCAAGATCACATCCAAGCCCGATGGCGGAAAAAAACAATCTGAGGATGGAGCCGAAGCCCATGCACAATACGATCCAAAGGAGGAGTCACCGACCTCGTGACTTCCAAAGACTTTCCAAGAGAAAAAACAACTGCCAACATCCGGGCCCAACACCAGATGGCGATCTATGCACAAGTGTGTAATCTGCAGCCTTGAACATAATGTATCTTATCGATCATGGTTGACACATCGAGGTAAGGTACAAATCAAGCCACCTCATCCAACACAGCCACACAGGAGCAGAACCTTAAAGTGAAACCTGCCACAATGAGCAAAACAATCATAAGGTGCAGAGCAAGAGTCTCAGTAGAACAGATCTGCAAACGTGTGATCAAATGTGAAATCTGGTGCAAGTACTGTAAAGTGTTGCTACAACAGGAGTGCCACCTGAGAAAAAACGGGTGAAACCAGAAACCAGCAGTGAAAAAAGTACGTGCCCAACTTGCATGAGAGCACATAGAGGGAAATACTACTCACTGGTTGCTTAAATGTATATCTAAGGCAACGGTCTGTACATGGTCAACAAATAAGCTATAATGCAATGGGCAAAGAAATCAGTGTGAGGCACGGCATGACTCCAAATAGAAACTGAACTGTACACCACAATCGGTGAGTTACCTTACTCGGGTCGAGGTTGCACATGAACTCCTGTTACAATGAAAATATGGGTAGATGAGTTGACATGGAGCTAACAGGGAAAGCCAGTAAAACATAGAAAAAGCGAAGATTTGGAACGCGATGCAACTGACCTGGATGGAAAAAAAGGGGAATCCTCAACACGATGCTCACAACTCTCGCGGACGCTCAAATGGAGCGAGACCAGTAATTTAAATAACTGCATGACGCGCTTACGAGCGTAGCGAGTCACGTG
The DNA here is from genome assembly GCF_964204655.1 of Triturus cristatus. Classification (NCBI taxonomy): domain Eukaryota; kingdom Metazoa; phylum Chordata; class Amphibia; order Caudata; family Salamandridae; genus Triturus; species Triturus cristatus. Next base: position 1,108,513,261 of record NC_140583.1, read on the forward strand.
ACTGAGGATGCTGGTAGAGGTGAAAGTAACTCATAGCGGCCATAATGAAATGATGCAATGGAAACCAATTATTCCTATGTAACAGTGTAAAATATACGATGTATTACAGCAAGAGAAACACAACGCTGTGTGCCGCAACAACGAATAGTACATGCAACCTAAAAGGTAAAAATACAAATCGAAGCCGGTAAGGTGCGAGTATGGTACATGCCTAAATGTGCGAGTAAGGTGGAATGAGCCCGAAGGAGAAAAGCTAATAGCGGATATACTTTAAAGTAAATTACACTTAAGAGCGCCTGGTGTAAAGTGTAAAGATGAAATATGCCATTTGACTGCCCTCGATGTGAACAATGAGGATTTACAAAATACCAACCACTGCTGGAATTGGGGTGAAAAACACCACCAAAATGCGTGAACATAAATTTCAATGGATATACAGAGATCATCAAACCGGTGATAATATACAATAATGATAAATCAAATGTGACTTAGTAAGAACATTACATATCCTGCTACAATCTTGCATTCACATATAGTACATGGTGGACAACAGTGGTGTGTCCCATACGGAACTGAATGTCTGCCCATATACTAAGACAACAAGTCATGCCGGAGGAGATGGGGGGGGGGGGGGGGGGGGAGGATAGGGGGAGGGGTTGTACTCAGGGTTAGTTGATCAGTTTAGGATTAGTCCTATTGCTTATGCACTGAACCTGTTGAACGGAGGCTCCATGGTTAATATGTCTGTAAATGTGGCCTTGCAAGCTGCTCCGATGGTGGAATTGCTAGTGACTTTATTGTAAGGTTTGTAGGAGGAGCGATTAATCAGAGAATATGTCAGCGGGGTTCAGCGAGCATGGTTATGCTAGTGCAATTGCCCACTTAAATGTTTTCAGCAAGGGTCGATTACTGATTGTCATGTATTTGTATGATCTTGAATGTTAATTAAAATATTTACAAAAAAAAAAAATGGTGGACAACAGTGGTTTACAGTGCTGATTCCACTACAATATGACAAAAAGTACCAGCGTTATAGTGCTTAATGCGTAATACCCAAAATATAACCATGCGAAAGTAAGTGAGCACAGCATGATAACATGCCCTACACTGTACATTGAATATAGATAGTGTGAGAGATGGTAAAAGAAAATGTGAACCAAGAACTGAGACTATGCTGCTTGTATCAATATATTATAAAAAAACAACAGATCTAATTTGTTATTTAGCCAATAAGTTTCCATGGTATTACATTATTTGATCCACCACACTTCTTTTTGTGAAAGTATCTGACTGGGATCAAACCCTTCTTTTGTTTGTACTTTCTCTAAAAGCAAGAATTTAACCTGAGCAATGTTGTGGTGATACTTTAACCAATGTACCACCAGATTGGACTTAGTATTCTGAGTGCGGATCATGCTTTTATGCTCTCCAATTCTTGTTTTGATTTTTCTTTCCGCCTTTCCAATATATAATAGCCCGCACGGGCGCTTAATACTGTAAATACGTACGTGGTGTTACAATCTGACATTTGTCGTAACATTTTTTCACCGGTTCTAGGGTAACAAAGTCTTGTTACATCACATTGTTGCACTTTTTCATACCCAAGTGCGTGATCTTCTCTAAACTCTTTTTGTGATAACAATTCTTTTAAATTAGAGCTTCTAGTAAAAGCGAATAGTGGTGAATACTTAAATGAATTTCAGAAATCAGGTTCGTTTTGTAACAATTTTCATCTTTTAAAGATAGCTTTCTTAATGCTACCTGATTTTGGAGAAAATGTGGAAACGAACACCATACACTTGGATGGGATTTTTTGTTTGCGGATTAATAAATCCGGTCAGTCAAGATGTTGAACCAGTGTTTCTGCTTGAGTAATAATTTCTGCAGGATACCCTCGCTGTAAGCATCGATTTTGATACGATTAATATCTTTGTTGTATTTGTATGGTGTAGATGAAATCCTTTTTATCCATAACATTTGAGAGTATGGCATATTTTTGATGAGTAAACGGAAAATGGAAGCTTTGAAAAAGTAAAGTATTATTGCGATCAGTTGGTTTCACAAAAACACTGGTGTGAATACCTTGCTGGTCTTTTTCAATCAGAACATCCAAGAATGACAAATGCTTGGAACGGATGATATGAGTGAATTGTTTTCTGCTGTTTTTGGTGTTAAGTTCCTTAATATTATTTTCTAAAGATTCTTTGGTGTGGGACCAAATTAGAAATATATCGTCAATGTAGCGACCAAACATCACAAGGTGTTTATTCTATTTGATATTTTTAAAGATGTAATCTTCCTCGAAGGCGGCCATAAAATTTTTCGCATACTTGGGGGGGCCCCCCCGAAATCCATGGAGGTCCCACTGATTTGCAGAAAGAAATCATCCTCCCACTTGAAATAACTGTGCTGGAGGCAGAATAAGAGAAGTTCAAGCAAGAATACTTTGTGTGCTCCGATCTGGGGTTGAGATAATAGCTCCCATTCAACCGCCTCAATACCTTCTTGTAGTGGAATCGATGGCTATAGGGAGGTGACATCAACGGTGCAGAGCACCCAATGCTCAGAGTAATCAGTATTAAGATCCTGTAGTTGCTTTAAGAAAATCAGTGGTGTCACGTAGATATGCTTTACATGAGCATACGAAGTGTTGTAAAAATTGATCGATGTATTTTCCTAAAGGTTCAAACTATGGTCCGATACCAGAAACGATTGGTCTGAATGGTGGCTCAACTGGATCCTTGTGTATTCATGTTGTTACTGGGGCTGCATATCAGTGACAACGTTGTAAAAGAAATGCCTTAGTCTGATGGTACACATGAATTTATGGAAGGCAATTTCTGTTTCAGGGAGATTGGTGTTGTACGTAGATACAAAGGATGTACCTTTAGTCAAAACTTGCAATTGTTTGGGGGTCATTGTTTTTAATGAAATATTTATGACAATGTCTTCTGACTCGAAGTTCGGACGTCCTTTCTCTTTTAGTTTGTCTCTTTCCTCTCCAGATTTTGTGCCACTTCCATTCTGTCTTGCTGGTGGTTGATCTGGTGGTCGTGGCGGTTGTTGACTTTTGGATTAAAAGAAATTCAGTTTGATTCTCTGCTGGGAAATGTCAGACCCCGTGTAGCTGCTTGTAGATGGTTGATCTCCCGATATCTCCGCGTTGAGCAGTGTTCTTGTAGGTAACAATTCCCGGTAAGAGACCCCGCTCTCTTCAGATGAGGAATGAGGATTTTTTGTTGATCTACGTTGTGAATACATATCAGCCCAAATGTACACCTCGTTTAAACGGTAATCAATCGTATCCCTTTTAAACTTTCATAATTTTTGCTCATGTAAGTCGTTGCCATAACTATCCAGCTTGATTTGTTCCAATGATTTTCACCATTTTTCAGGATCCATACGATTCGTTAAATCCAATTTGATGTGGATTTCTTCTTCTAGTTCACTGATAGATTTGGATAGTTCTTCTATGATTAGTAAAATTAAATCAAGGGAACATTTATTTAACACGGCATACCATTAATTGCTTATTGAATGGTAATCGAAAAAGTAAGGGTTTGATGGCCAGTCTCAACCCTCATGCAATCCGTTGATGTTTATGATACAGTACGAGTGTGGAGCCTTTGGTTCAATTCACGTCTCATTATGAGTTCTAAATGTCGTAATTGTTGGATGATTGATCCTTGGTGGGAGTCGAAGGATTTGGTGGCTTTAATCAGTGCATATATTTCAGTCACTTGTTCAGCGGTATATGCTTTGGTTTCTGCTCTATTTTCAGTAGTGCTGGCTATACTGTCAAAAGAAGCCATATTACAGGAGAGGTTGGGTGCAAGTTCCACAGAGAGGCAGTTAAGGACTTGTATCGAAAAAAGATGTGTGGAAAACTGCACACCGATGATTTGACACAATACTGAGAGACAAGTAACTCCAAGGGAAAGAACACTGTACTATAAGTATTCTACTTCTAATACAGTGTTCTTTCCCTTAGAGTTACTGGTCTCTCAGTATTGTTTCAAATCATAGGTGTGCAGTTTTCCACACACCTGGGCGCTTACCATTTGTTGGCTGCAGTGTGTGGCGCACTTCTACTTCTGCTGCATCTCGCAATTTGATTTGTTTCAAGCAACATTTGTTTCCTGGCAGTTATGGAGTCTGCTGAACTGGTAGAGAGATGTTGCCTATTATCTGTTCTTCTTCATTGATATCACCATAGATATAGAGTGTTTTATAGGGGTTCTCGATTTTCTTGCGATGGGAGGATCACCCGGATCACTGCACATCCCCAGATGGTTCCCACATTGGTATCTTTGAGGGAAGGTTTTAAATGTATTAATTGGTTGAATGGGGTGGGATTTGCCTTCAATAGGTTTGGGGTGTCAAGCAGGTGAAGGTAGGAGGTTTGTGTAGCCGTTATTACACATCTCCTTAACACAGTGGGAAATACTTGTGCTGAGTGCTGTTGAATGGTTGTGGATGTACGGATAGAGGTGAACTAATGGCCCCTGCTCTATCCATAGTTGAGCGAATTGGCTACGAGTTCCACTTCATCATCTTGATTCCGTTCATTCTAACCGGTGGAACTTATGCAGTACAAGTGACCCTCAAAAGGTTAGGCAGGCCTTTGCCTATTGCAGGAAGCTCAATATTGACACTGGACTGTTCCAGGAGCCCCACCTTAGGAAGCACTCCAGAACCAGACTGGCACAGCCACATCCTCCTCCTATACTAGGGTTGTTGCAGTAGACATCAGAAAAGGGGTGCAATGTCAAACTTTTAATTTTATTAGCCATGGCGAGGGGAGTTATTTCATTTTGCATGGAATTCTCATCTGCAAAAGAGAAACACTGGTCTGCATGTATGGTCCTAATACTGATTACCCCGATCTACTTCTTTCGATCTGGCACAAGATTCTGAGTTTGGGATATTCAACAATTTTTTCGGGTGGATGTGGAGGAGTAGACATTTAAGTAGTGCTAAATCCTGATGTGGACAAATCCCAATTGGATCCCACGTCACACCCATGTGAAGCTGCTCAACTACATGCCATCATGACCGATCATGAACTGCCTGACATGCGGTGTGAAAGGCACCACAAAACTATTGAGGGCACTACTGTAACGTGTGGTCCTGTATTGAAAACTGGTAACTTTCTAAAGATGTTGCCATCTAGGCCAAAAGGTTGAACATATGCCTCAAACCCTCTCAGACCACAGGTCGATAATGCTGGTATTCACTTGGAGACTTCTGCCTAACACACTGAGGCACCCGATCTTTAGACCTGAAATCTAAACCAACATTATAGAGTTTTTTGCTAATAATGTCCAGTCTGTCAAGTCTCCAGGTGTGATCTGGGAGGCATTTAAGACCTTCATTAAAGGAAAATGTCTGTCAAAACAGTTGGGGTTCTATGGGATCTGACAGTTCCTATCGCGACTTGAGCAATAATGGAGTGCTCGGACCCAATACTTCTCTCCCATGATGCACAGATCCTGGCTGAGCTACACTGCAAACTTTCCAACTATAATGACAATGCTGAGAGGTAAACTCATTATTTACACAAAGTGGTCACTGCAAGGAGCTATTGGGAGGGGGCAGGGCTGGTAAAACCCTAGCATCTCTGCTTAAGAAAAAGCAGTGCAGTTCATACATTACTGACCTTTTGAATGATGAGGGACTGTTATTCTACAATGTACTGATCCAACTCTACTGTTGCCTTTGATAAGCTGACTGAATACTTTGAATTGCTGTGGCTGGACGATGCTCACAGATGGTACCTTGATGTGGCATTCAATGAGAATGATAAAGGCTGCGCTATTCGGAGTGTGCCTAGTGGCAGGGCACCAGGACTGTATTATCTCATAAATTAGTTCTATAAAGAATATGCTAAGATCTTGTCTCCACACTTGAAATCTATGTTGGAGGAGGTCAGAGATGCTGTGTGGTGCTCCCCCAGTTTGAGAGAGGCGTTATTAGTCACCATACTCAAACCCGACAAGCCTTCAAGCCACTGTTACACGTATCAGCCGCTGATTATCAGACAAAATACTGGCCAGGATCCTCGTGGACAGATTGCTCGTACTTCTTCCCAATTTTGTCAAGCCGGATCAGTCCGGGTTCATGCCAGGAAGATTCACTGCACACAATTTACGTGCTCTGTTTTGCCGTGCTTCACCCACTGTTTCCCAAGCTTCGGTTGGTGACCATCTTTAAAGTCACAAAGGCTTTCGACTCACTCAAGTGGACTCAATGTAAGCTGCCACGTCATTGTTTATTTTCAAGAGTCTGAGGTCAACCTGGCAACAATATTGCAGTAAATCTTAGGTTTGGCGGACAGACCGGGATCACCATTAACTGGTCAAAATCTGTATTCTTCCCCTCAGACGCCTGCTACATTACAGTTTGATATAGACTTCCCCTTGAAATGGGCTGGCTCTGCGGTTAAATATTTGTTGATTTTGATCAGCAGAGATATGGAGGAGCTCCGACAGGAGAATTACTGTACAGTGATAGCCCATCTGGAGGAGGGGCTTCCAGGTTGGACTAGACTGACTTCGACTATGGTACAGAGAAGAGCGATCACTAAAATTGAGATTTTGCTTAGATGACCCCATCTCTCAATATTCCTATGCCGCTACCGAAAACCATCTATGCCTGCATTTAATCCCTCGATTAGTTTGGTTTGGGGGTGGGGTAGGGGAACAGTCAGATGGCATGGAAGCGGTTGACTATGGTAATTCCGCAAGGTGGAATGTGCGCTCCTGAAGTGAAACTTTATTACACACAGACGCAATTCATTCATCAGTGGTTTCATCCACTGCCTTTCCTGTCCATATCGTGGTTGAGGATCATAATACCACCCCTGCCCTGTGATTACCACTGTCTGCACTGCTCTGATGCATCCCAAGGGTGAAATCAACACAAAGTATGAAGTGTGGGACAGGCTTCTTCGGAGAGCCTGTCCGCCTAATCTATACTCGATAAGTTTACGTTTTACATGGAATCTGGCCTTAACTCACAACAAATGAATGTTTTTTTTTACAGCTAAAGCACAGAAAGCTGGAGGTGGTAGGGAATCTGTACCGGACAGGTCTTTTGTTGAGCTGCGAGACTTACAATTAGCTACTGACTGCACACTTTTTGATGTATTCCTTTATTACTGGCTGCATAGCACCTGCAGGCAGGCACGTAACACATTCCCTCATGAGCCTGCCAGCCTCCTAGAGCTAGATTCAGTTCTGACATAGCGCTCCTCCAGAGACTGATAACATGACTCGATGCCACATGACACTGACTCATTGAGTCCAGAGTGTGCTCGAAGTGACAGAGGGAGCATGCATGAACATTCCAGATCAGCAATGGAGATATTATTGAGTCCATAGAATAGGCATTGAAGATGATAAACGGTGCGTGAAAGGCAGTGCAAATGGTGCTGGCTTCCCACTTTTGGCCTGGCAGTGTCCGAGAAAAAATGACAACAGGGCTCGAGTGTTTAGAGGAGGTAAATGCAATCAGGGTGACTAGATAACCCATGGTGGCCTTGTTGGGCTCTGCAAACTCACTGCCAAGGTGCTGCTCCTGGCAAAAAGGCGTGTGGCTATGCATTGGGATGCAATGCCACCCCTCAAGTTAGATGGTGGATCATGTATATTGCCAGCTACAAATAGAAAAATCTGAATCCCAATGCTTGCTAAAAAAAGGTCACCCCTAAAGGCAGAACTGAAAAAAACACTAAATAAGGGTTGCAGAAATGGCTTGTTTGTACTACTACTCACTCGCTTACTATCCCTTCCTCCCTTCTCCTTTTCCTCCGACTTGCCCCTCCCTTTCTCACCCATCTCCTCTCCCTTCACCCTTGGTGGGCGCAAATACTCCTGAATTGTACATGCAGGCCATATAACAGCGTTGTGGGATAAATACAGGGAAATTCCAGATCAAATACTCAGATTGGGACTCAATTGATTATCAAAAGATGTAATCAGCTCTGCATTTAATATTTATTTTCAGAGTTTTATATAGCGCACACGTGACCCTTCAGTGTATCAGAGCGCTGTACATATAGAAGTCAGTCATACGTACAAGAGAAAATGCAAGAAGGAATATGCATTGAGCAATACAGAAACAATATACCAAAAAGGAGAGGATGTAGCCTTACGCCAAAAGCTGCCGACTTTGGAGCTGGGGAACCAGGTTCGAGCCTCGGCATCGTCTCGACATCCTGTGATTCTGGGCAAATCACCTAATCTCCCCGCACCTACCAAATAATGAATGTGTCCTTGTGTAACGTAAGTGGTGGTCATGTAAAGCACTCCAATACCTTCGGGTTGAGTTCGCGCTATATGAAATGTGCACAAAAAAACCATCCCGGATCTAAAGGTGTCGACAAGAAAATGGTCAATCAGAGTGACTAGTGAACGAATGTATTCATCAGAAGTTTTTCTTTTGTGAAGGAGTTAATGGAGGGCTGGACCTAGTTTCATACGGCAGTGCCTTCCATATTCTTAGGGCTAGAGCAGAGAAAGAGCGGATGTAAGTCTTTTTTTTTTTTTAACTTCTGCGGTTTCAACAATAGGGAGTTGGAGCTTCTTAAGGAGCGACTACCACAAGATAGATCGAGTATTTGACCAGGTAGACAGGTGTGTTGTGGTGAAGGGCCTTGTGTGTCATGCAAGCGATCTTCAACTGGATCCTTGCTTCAAACAGGAGTCATTTTAGATAGTTTAAGTATCGAGTAATGTGGTAGAATCTTCTGGACCCTGTGATGAGCCTTGTAGCGGAGTTCAATGTGGCCCTTAGTAGGTCAGCTTTACTTAGGGTAAGCCAACAAGAGTAGCGCACCCCAGTGGTGGGTGGTGACTTTTGAAAGTGGTAGGGTGTAAAATTTTTGGCTGAGTGCACAGTGGCGAGCGAGATCCTGGGTGAGCTAAGGGGGATTTGAGGGGGTTCTCCCCACGAGAATTTTTTTAAAAAAGAGACGGCAAATTATGCCATTTCAAGGAATTTGAGAAAGCAGAAGGTTGATAAAGCAACCGTGAAAGTGCAGTTATTACATTAATGAAGAGAGGTCATATAATAACATAGGTAGCTAGCTGCTTATTCAGTACAACCAGAGAGCTTCATAACAGACTTGGAGAGAACAATGCTGAGCACCTCACATATTTTTTTATTTTTATTTATCGAACGACCGAGTAGATCCCAAACTAGCAGCGTTCAAGAAATGTTAGGATTAACATATTGTTCACTTTTTGGAGACAAAATCAGCATGTCTGTCTTCAATAGCAGCAAACTTCTCAATGACTCCTCCTAACGTGTTATAAAATAGTCACTTGCAGACTGTGGTCAAAATTACAAAGATGTGTAGCGTGGGTCCTTTGTCAACGGGAAGCAATAGTAAGACCTTCATTCATAAAATTCTTTGAAGCCAGCAGAGGAACCACATTTTAAAATGGGTGACGAAAGACCCTATCCATGGCAGTCTTTTCTGACTGCACTACATCAGACCTATATTATAGACAGACTGCACCTTCAACAATACCTCAGAAGGCTTATTCTTATTACATGTGTGAGGGGCAGGAAAAAGGCTAGGTGGTGCTAACGCTGGAAAGATCATATTTGTGTGTTCGCATGCATTCAAGCATATTTATTAGTGGGTGGGTGTCTATTTGAGTATTTACATGCAGGTGTATACTCCTTTGTGTGAGTGTGGAGCCATATTCTAACCAAATGTATGAGAAGCAGCAAAAGGCTGGGTAGTTCTAACGCGGTCATGTATGCATGTGTGTCCACATGCTTGTAAGCACATTTATTAGTGGACGGGTCTATTTGGGAATTTACATGCAGGTGTGCACTTGTGTATTTGTTTATGCTACATATGTAAATGTGCCGGGAAACCCATGATGTTTTATTAGAACAACACATTTCAGAAGAGCATCGCCAGTTCTCTCTCTAAGTTATTAGGAACAAATGGGACAGGGTACCTTACGTTCAATGTATTTTGAAAGGTGTACCAAATGGATGCAGCTTCTAAAAGTGGCTAAGTCTTGGTAGAGCCGTGGGCTGGACCCGATCTACAGCACTTGACCTCAGTCACAATGACCTTTTAATGTAAGCTTGCACGCACAGATTTTACAAAGTCCTTCCCAAAGTTTCGCCAATATGTACATGGAATGAGATGATAGATCGGACTTCCAAGGTCCGCCATTACGTAGGCCTGCCTGATATTGGAGTGTCTCCTGTTGATTTCGGACCTATGAAAAAAAACAGCCAGTTGAGTCTGCTCATGGAAAACCTCAGGTTCGATTATTCATGAGGGAAAATGTAATTGATGAAACTGTCAGGTCTCTCCTCGTTTTCTCAGAGGAATCAAACGGAATATGTTTCAGCAAACATCACTGCACTGCCTCATGCAGGCATCTGATTTGCAGCTTTTTCCACATGGCTAAAGGAGCTAGGAGGACGCTGAACCACTATAAGCCGGTGGAAGGCACGTATGATGACAGTGACGTGTTTCAGTTCACATAAGGATACTTTTAGTCCTTCCAGACCAGAACATGTCAGCCCCTAATACTTTGGAGTTTTAGAACGAGCCTGTCAAATAAAGAAAGGGACAAAATCAATTATTGTTATTCAGAAGGTTTATTAATGGTTGAGCTCTGCTAGAATGCAGAAACAAGCTAATAGGGCTGTTTATTTTAAACGGAGGGGCATGGCGATAGCGTCTTTGTGTGATCCACAAGCTCATATCCATCAGAACAATTATGACCTATTTAACTTCTGTGAAGCACACTAACAAATGACTGGAAAACAAGATCAAAAATGAGGCATGAAATTTAGATTATTATGTTGTCTTGCTTCACTGTGTTCCATTTTGGGGTAAGGGCGGAGTATTATGGTGCTGCTGTACGTGTTCTCATCGTTTAAATACGTGTAATGAGAAGAATGAAAAATGGGATTGTCAGCATTGTGTTCTTTATTAGGAGGAATACAATATATTTTTCCAACCTCATGCAGCAGTCTCTCTAGATCCGTGGTCTTCAGTTATCGTGTCATCATGGCATGCACCTCTGAGAAGCATACACGCCGCTGCCAACGCTTCTCGGAGGTACCTGCCATCAGGGCCTAGCTTCACAAACATTTCTGTCTGCACTCTGCGATCAAGCTATATAAACACTCACACTCTTTGAGGTGTAGAGTCATCTCTGCACTTCAAAGAGCGTGAGTGTTTATAAAGCCGGAGCGCGACACAAAGGTATTAGAGCACAGTTTTACATGAGCGCACGCCAATTACAGTACACAAGCAGAAAATCCATCCCACAAGCTTTTTTGATAGGCACTGTGAGATTAAGTGACTTGCCCAGAGTCACAGGATGTTGAGTCAACGACGCAGATACTCACACCTGGTTTTCCCCAGGTTCAACTCAACACCTCCTCCAGATTCTGTAGGTCTGCTCTGGCCATTACGGCCATTACTGCACACGTTGCACGATACAACTAGGCGGCCTAGAAGGCCAAGTGTGTTGGCCAGGACAACACAAGCAACACGAATTCTCATTCTGAATCCTCCTTTCTGCGTCGGACTCTGCTGCTCTCAGCAGTGATAAGATTTCAAAGGCAGGCTCTCAGCACATCCAGGGGACATCCGACATTCACATCCATTGCCAACTTAATTGAAGTTGTATGCACAAGGAAGGCCGGCATTAAGCTCAGGGGGCTGGGCTACCAGGTTAGGGAGCTCTGCTCGCCTATCTCCACTGTAATGGCGTTCATGCAGGAAGGGGGGAGAGAGAGGCTGAACTAGGGCAGCTACGACCAATCACTGCACGGCTTCACAATAAAGCCATGCAGTGATTGGTGAATATGCTCTCCAGGCTCTGTGGACTTGCCCAGTCCCAGGCTCCGCGTTTTCTGTCTAGAGACTCTAAAGCATTGGCCTGGGTAGGACAACTCGCTGCTCTTTAGGAGACCGGGGGCCTGCAGCTTCTATCTCCTGGCTCCCTAATTGTACAGGCGAGACTGATGAACATTGCGCATGTCGGGCTGGCCAGGGAAAGGCACCCGGCCAACCCGACATGCGCATTTCGCAGTTGGTTTGGCTGACTGTTCTGCACCCGAGTCCCAACACCAGCCCACCCCCTAAGCCTGCTGACATCATGTGATATAACCGGCCCGCGGCTCCGACAGCTGTCTGACGCTGGCTGAGATTAATTGTAAGTAAAGTAACAACTCTAACACATTTTTGTTCACAGCTGCCTAGTGCCTCGGGCAAAATAATCAGGGAGGGGGGGCCTAAACGCCCACAGGCAGGAACCGCCCCTGGCACGCCCGTCATATAATTAGGAGATGACTAGGGATTGGACAGCTACCTGAAAGTCAGCTGGGGGCAAGAAGGGTTTGATTTTCCATAATGTACTGGCAATGGAGGCTCGTTCATCGTGACTTTGATATACAAGAACCTACTGCCACGACAAGGAGATGTACTTGATGGTTGTTTGTTTTCGAAAACCATTTTTATTTTTTAATAGTACAGTTCTTTAAATGGTTAAGGATCTTTCTTTCTTCCCTCAAACAAATGCATAACATATCCCCTGCCAAGCACTGTTGTCCTAAAGCTCTCAGGGGGAAGACTGGTGAGAAATTGGAGCCGGATTAGAGCGGATCCAGTTTCTACACAGGAAATAACTCTAGGAGCATATTTTATTTCCTGGACAGCAAAATGACAAAAGAGGGGAATCTCATAGGAGATCTAAAAGGATTGTAAAGGATCTGAACAAGTCTTTTGGCAGTCTTAAAAAGAAGGCAAAAACAAACTTGCCGGAGTGATAAAACAGAAAAATAAAGCAGGAGCTGTCAAACAGTTGCAATATGAGCAGGAGCCAATCACAACAGTGGGGAGGAAGCATACTGCATGGCACACCAGCACACAATTCGCCATGATGCATTGTGGTAAATGCAGTGCATAATAACATTCACTTTAGTTGACAGTCTTTAGAATTCACCATTGTGCTGCAGCCAGTGGTGAGTAGATCTAGACGGGTGTTTCAGAATATTTGCCCTTTTTCAGTAGAGTCGAACAACTTCAACTTGGGGGTGCTGGTAATGCTGCTTAGTCTTCTCAGGTTTCTGAAGCACTCCCAGATCACATGTACCTACCAGAGCTCAACAAGGGGAGGGAGCACATTGCCTGCGATACCAGCCAACAAGTCGCATAGACGCATTGTGCTGCCAGCACCCCCACATTTAAAGTGTTACTCTACTGAAGAAGGATGTACTGCATTTTAGTAACTGCTTAAACAGTGTCCATGCTAGCCAGTAACACATGAGGGGATCCTTGCTTTCCCCATTGCCCCCAAGTTGCCCTAGGTTAATCATCCTGTTTGGTTTTTCCTTTGCATTCTGTTTACCTTCTCTATTCTAAATGTGGGGCTGTAAAGTAAGAATGAACGGAAAACATCAGGGCTGGATAAGATGCTTATCCCTGAAAGAAGGAACCTGGACCTTTCTATTTTACATTCACATCTGGTTCTTCATCTACGATTAATCGCCCCATATGACCCCTCATCACTAATTTGTATTTCATTTCCATTCTAGTTTCCCAATCTTATCTCTAACAGTATAGCATTCCTTCCTTTCTCCTTCAAGCAACTCGCTATCTCTTGTACTTTGCCTCACCCATCTATAACATCCTCACACATCCATGACTTCTTTATTCAATTTCAGTGCCCACTTCCATATCTTCTGCTCTTTCCTGTACTACAGTCCATTCTTCTCACTATTCATCCTATAAGATTGTTCTCCCCCATCCATTCCTTTATCTTTAGTTTCTATGGATCATGCAACAGACAACTAACCTGTAACGGAAACGTGATCCAAGGCGGATGAATCCAGGACCACTCATACTTTTTTGCACTGGCCCACGGAGCCTGAAGAAAGCATGATGTTCAACAGCACATTTCCACAAGTGTTTACAGGCTTTAGGGTGCTCCATCCTGAAGACAAAAGTGTGCTCCTGCTCCTTACCCTGAAACAGAAAGCAAAATGAAATGCAAGAATTAGAAATGTTACCAAAAGGTCAGTAAATAATTAAGATGTGTAGGAAGGTGGAATCTGACTGATGGTTGCCCCCAACTTTTGCCTGGTATTTGAATGGTTTTTGACTAGTCTGGCTGGGATCCTGCTATCGAGGACCCCAGCCTATCAGCTTTCTCCCTAAAACTAATGTGAAGTACCCTAGGTACAAACTAATTGGATGCTGAGGATGCCCTGACAGTCCCGTGTAGATGGTACCCTAGGTACCCAGGGCATGGGTCCCTCAGTAGGCCTACCAGGGCTGCAGCACTTATTGTGCCACCCTGGGACAGCCATACAAACTGACACCACCAGACCACTACTGTAGTCTGGGTAAGGTGGGGCTAGCACCCCTTACAGGGATATAGGTACCCTATATCCCACCCCATTACAACACATTGTGAGAAAGTGGGTTTCTGTTGCAGTAACCCCCCCCCTTTTTGCCTAATAGCTGATGCACTTTTCCTTGCTGTGCCCTGGGCTCCTGCCAATCAGGTGCCCAGGGCCTGTGTTCCTTCCCTAAAATACAAACTCCCAATTGGCAAACTCTGGCCACATGTCAGCCCCTAGTAAATGGTACCCTAGGTACCCAGGGCCTTGTGACCAGGGAAGGCCTCTAAGGGCTGCAGCACTCATTGTGCCATCCTTAGAGGCCCTGTGCCCTTACACACACACACTGCCTTTGCAGGATGAGTGTCTGGGTGCAGGACAAAACAAAGAGTCGACATGGCACACATCTCTGTGTGCCATGCCCATCACCTACACTGCCAAGGCATATGTCAGCCACCCCTCTGGCTGGGTGCCTTATTCCTATGGTGTGGGCACAGGAGCAGGAGCCCTATGCCCCTACAGTACCCAGGTCCATTCCTGGGCACTGTAAGTACAGTGCTGCCATGTACGAGTACATGGTGCTGAGAGCTCGTCAAACACAAGCTCCACAGCACCATAATGGCAACACTGAAGACTGGGAAGTTTGGTATCAAACTTCTCAGCACATTAAACCCACACTGATGCCAGTGTGGGATTTAATGTACTAAGCACCCCAGAGGGCATCTTAGAGATGCCCCCTTACAGCTAACCTACAATCCACGTCTGCTCTGAGGCTGCCCAGGCTGCCACACAGCAGACACGTTGCTGGACCCCTGGGTGGGAGAGCTCCTGCTCTCCCGGGCCTGCAACAATGCACATCCTGGGTGAGGTGAGAAATCTCCTCCCCCAGGACGAGCAAAGGGAAGCTTCAAAGGCATGCCGCCATTTGGAGTTTCCCCAGGCCACTGCAACCCCCCACTCTGGCGGGAAGCTTGGCCGGAAACCCCATACAAGGACAGGGGATGTGCCAGCCTGCCCACCCCACCCCTCAGGTGGGGGAGGCGAGGTGAAGCACATCTCCGGGCTCTCGCCATCTTGAAGATGGGAGGCCCTACCCTATCAGGATTAGGCTACTGCTCCCCTCCCACAGGAGAGAGGCAGGATAGGGGGTGTACCCACCCCAGGACAAGGACCCATTGGTCCCTGGCCTTCACCTACCTGTAACGCCCCTAAATCTAGTATTTAGGGGCACCCTGAACCTTCCTTCCTCAGATTCCAGATAGAAAACTACAAGAAGAGCAAGAAGAACAAGGACCTGCCCTGCAGCTGCTAAAAAGAGAAGAAGACACCAACTGCTTTGGCCCCAGCCCTACCGGCCTGTCGACTCTCGAACCTGCACCAGCGCGGCATCTCTCGTGGCCAGCAACCTCACCAACCCCGGAGGACCTGGCTACCTCTTGGGTCTAAGCCCCTGGGACTCCCATGAGTAGAGGCTCTACTCAAGAAACCTATTTTTAACCCCTGGCAGCAGCCCGGAACCGCGGACCCAACCCACTCTGCACCAGCCAAGCCAGGCCAGTGCCGGAGTGGACAAAGACCCTGAGGGCGACCCCACGGCGACTGTGACCCCGAGTCCGGCACCCAAGGACCCCCCTCGACATTCCGGAAGAACCCTGCAGCCTCAGAACAGAGTGCCACCCCAACCGCGATCAACAAGAGGGTAAGATATCCGACGTCAAAAGGCACCCCTGCACCCAGCGCCCTGCGGCCCCCTGTGCCCAATCCCGGGGTACCCACCTAACCTACAACTACCCAACTTACCTCTCGAAGTGGTGTTGGCACCTGAAGCATCCTCGTCCCCGAGCTTGCAGCCTTTTTCCAAACCGGAACATTTCCATTGATTTCCATTGAGCACCCGAAGGCTCAAAAGCACCCTGCACCCAGCCGCCCGAGTGGCCCTGGCAGTGCACTCTCTACACTAACCTACGTCCCCACTTGCCCTGAGTAAGTGACCAGGAGCCCAGCTCCCACAGCCGCGTGGCTTGCCAGACAGCAGCCACCAACCAAGGCCCCCCTATCCCTCATAGGATAACATTGGGCCTAACTCTCTCTGCACCCGGCCGTCCTGAAACCGCTGAGGGTGAACCAACTGTACCTACCTGACACTGGGGGACCCCTGAGTCTATGCCCGGAATTTCAACTCTGCCAGTCGAGTACTTACCCTTAAACCGCTAACTTCATTTTCCTCATAGGGTAACATTGACTGGCTTTTTCTTCAAAAATCTTCTAAGTGTGAACTTTTCAAAACTGCAAATATTCACCAAAAATCAGCCAAGTGACAAAAACGAATTTACTCACCTGCTCCTAGGTGAGCTCCCAGTGCTGGATCTTGGTGCCCAGCCCTGACTCTGAAAAGTGTCCACAACTATACTTACCTCTAACTCATTTTTCTCCCATAGGAAACCATTGTCTGCTTTTCTGTGAAATTTCTTCTAAGTGTCTATTTTTGCAAATTTGAAATATTCTTTTAAAATCGTACCATTTCTGCAAACGAAATTACTTACCTGTTTTTGATAAGGACCCCAGTCCTGGGTCTAGGTACCCAGTCCTGGATTACTAAAGTAACGATAAAGTATTCTACCTGCAATTTGAATTTCTTGCCATAGAGATCCATTGAATGTTTTCTTTGAAATATTTTCTAAGTGCTAACTTTTGAAATAGCTAAATATCATTTAAAAATCATTACAGTTATTAAGTCGACTTTCATCACTTGATTCTGAATACTGACCCAGAGCTGGATCTAGGAGCCAGACCTGGAATTCCAAAAGTCATCTGAAATACAATTTATTACAAATAACCTGAATTTACCATTGAGCTCAATGCATTGTTATGTTTAGGAAATAGGAATGTTTATTGCAACCAACTGTAACTGTTTACAAAAATGTATTGCTTAAGACAAAAGTATTTATATTCAACCTCTCATTCTGAGAAAGTATATTTTTATCCCCTTTGTGGTTCTAAAAATAAAACAAGCATATATTTTATATATAAACCATTAGCCTAGAGTTCAGTTATTGAGTGTGTGAAACCATTTGCTGACTGAGTGTGTACAATAAATGCTTTACACTGTCCTCTGGTACTGCCTTACTGCTCGACCAAGCTACCACTTTTGAGAGTAAGGTCATACCTAACTTTGACCTCTATCAGCCTCTGGGGGGACTGTGGACTCTGTAAACCCTGTACCTATTAGGGAACAGTATATACAGAGCCACTTTCTCACACACATATACTCTCATAGGTCACCCCTATAGCAGGCCTTGGTAATCCTACAAGGCAGGGTGCTGAGGTATGTGTGAGGGGGGACCCCTACATGAGTAGGGCCTCTCTGCAACCTTCGCAAAATCATTGCTGGGTTATTTGTAGTGTAGCCATACCATATACTCTTAACCGCATTATAAGTCTATCGCGATAACGCGATAACTTGAGAATGGCTACACAGAACCATATCGTGTTTGGTGTCAAACATGTAGGAATCATACCCCCAGTCCAGCCATGGGCATGAGGGTACGATTCCCCCCTGCTAGAGGGGCGATATGGGAAAAGCGGCAGAATTTAGACACCAATTTAAAAGTGCACAAGTAGCACAAAATGGCTACTACCCGCCACCTACACGACCCTGGCTGGCTGTTGCTGGGGAAAATCTCCCAGCCTCGCCAGCTGGACAATAGGGCTCCTGGCGCAGGGAGGTGCTAGCATCTCCCCAGACAGGATAATGTGGATTGGAACAGGGTGGGTGCACCAAATGTCCTTTCAGAGTTGCACGTAGGCAGCTGCAGAAGCCTCATTCTGCATACACCGCTTGGAACCGGTTCAGGGGCATCCTGCCCCTCGCCCAGGTGGGAAACACACAAAGGGGAGAAGGTGTAGCCACCCTTTCCCGCCTCACCAGCCATTGGTGGACACTACTCTGGACACTCCCCTAATCTTGGGGATAAAGGTGAATAACGTGGCCCCAGAGCCTCAGATTACTCTTGAGCTTTATAGTCTTGATCTTCGACTTGCTGCTGCCCAGCTGACGGAAGAAATCTCCCTTGGGGTAAAGGAGTTACCCCCCTGCTTGGCAGGCCCCTGAAACACTGCAAGTGACCCGGTCGGAACTTCGCTGCTCCTTCGGACTTCGTCGACTCCCAGCACCCTGAGGTGGGTTTCCTAAGCATCCCAGAGGCCAGTGAGTGTGCCCAGCCGAGCTGAGCACCGTGGACCGCGTTGGTGCAGAGATCCCCAATACCCCAGGACACCGGCCACCTCTTGCATAGCACACGACTCCGACCAGTGGGGAAGTCGTGCTTTGGCCCAAACTTGAGCCAACCTTTAAGCAGCAATTGTGCCAAAGACCAGCGCCCTAGCTCGCCCCGGCGGCCCGTGGGCTCCCTTTTACGCACGCCAAATTGCTGCCTTCCGCGGTCCCTTGTCTCTCGACTTGTGGGCCCTGGCGGAGGACAATCTTCAACTTTAAGAGTTCCCCTGGTTGCTCCAGGCCTGCTCTCCCGTCTCCTCGAAGGAGACCACTCACAGACCTCGTGGGTCTGCACCAGTAGCCTATTTGTTCATCTTGCGTGGGTTACGGTTGCCAAGGCTTAGTGGATCCAATCCGGACACTAACACCGCAGCGACCCTCATCCGACATGGGACAGTCGCCCTCCCGAAGCTGGTCTTCCTTGAAGCCTCCCGGAGCCCGTGGCTGCAGATCCAAGCTACACCTCTTTCCACTTGAAGCACCCGACATCGAAGGGCTCTTTGATTTGAGCCTCCTGGTCACTTTGCCGTGACCCAGACTCTGTCCCCTCTGCTTTCAGGTTCTTCTCTGCAATCTTCACATCTCTGATCTTCACAGCATCATCGACGCTTTTGGCTAGCTGAACTTTTGAACATTTTCCTATAGAAAATCAGCCCGCGACCCGACACCAGAATCGACCTATGCACCTGGCTTCCCTGGGCCAGGTAACAGTGGTACCTCGGTACTCTCGGGGTAGTGGGCTCCTCAAAAGCCTGAGTCTAAAGTTTTAACTTTGTACTCCTGCTAGAAGTATTTTTAAACTGTTTATTTCCAACTGCGACATTCTCCATAGGCTGTAATAGAGATCCCGATAGCAGCTTCTTGCACTGCACGCACCTCCCGTGGGTCCCCTTCCTCATAACCTGGGGTGGATTCTTAAGGGGCCAGCGATCCTGAATGCCCTAGGCATTGCCTGTAAAATTGTCGTGGTTCTTATACCACTATTTTAGTATATGGTTTGGTCCCCCACTGGGGCCCAATGTTATTAGTGCTATTTATTGTGTCTATCAATGCTTGTTTGATATTGTAACTTTGCCACAGCTTCATAAAGAGACTGTGGGATTCTGTCTAGAATAAATACATATATTTTATATATATACCTGTGTGGGCTACTCTCATTTGGTTATTCAAGAGGTTATTATGGTAAAACAATAAGCTTAACACTCCTTCAAGACTTAGCCTGAAGGCGCTCTCCACAGCTACCACTAGGATAGCTTTCTTTAAAGGTTGTCTTAAACCTATCATCAATAAGAGTCGAATTGGACTGGTGCAAGGTGTCCCTATAACTAGGAACAGCATATGCCAGGCCAACTTCTCACAAGATGTAAATGTACTTGAAAGAAAGCATGTATGTATACCTTTTTACATTTAAAACTTGACATAGCCAAACAGCACTTACAGAAATAGAAGAAAAGATACAGAGGAACAAGTACATTGGGAAAGTGTGTAGTGATAATAGATGGAGTGCTGCCTGTTTCTTTGCAATAGGAATTGATAGCAACTGACAGGAGCAAGCACCAAGTGAACCAATACCTAAAAAGTTGGTTTAAGACATGACCATTAAATCACTATCTGGTGCACTGGACTCCCCCACTGATAGAAATCTAAAAGACAAGTTATGGTAAGTAGTGCTTTCCTGTTGGATTGCACACACAGCCAGGCGGTAATGGTCCCAAGTTATGGAGGGCGGCGGAGAGTACTGTGTGCCACTCCCAAAAAGGAATTTCACTGCAAAAGTGTTTATTCTAAACGGACAACACGAGTCACTCATAAGAGTACTAACCACATGATGTGCCAACCACAAAGCAATCAAGGTATCCCCTTTACAACCTCCCCGAGACACCTCTCAACCCAGCTACAAACCGCAGTCACAACATCTCTGTGGCCTACTCTCAGAGCCTGGACATCTGGAGAAGAGAACAGACCTTCCACATTACGTCTTTGAAAGACTTGGTATTAACTTCAAAAGCCCCCTTTGCACTATCTCAGCATGATTCCAGGATCTACTCACCATAGGATGTCCAAGCAGATTCAAGTGCCTGAAAGTACTGGTATCACAGTAAAAACCTCAGATTAACAGAGCCATCTTGAGCAGAGTTAACCCCGTTCCAGGAGTGAGGAGGAGAGTGTGAGATGCAAAGTGCCACATACTAGAACAGTATATAGTTACTCCTTGTGAGAGAGCAAAATAGTCACTCAAAGTGATGTTAGTGGTTTAAGTAGGCTAACCGACTAGTCGGTGGGAGGAACAAAATGTGAATGACAACAACAGACATTTAAGCATATTGGACGAGTTACTTACCTTAGGTAACAATGTATCTGGTAGAGACACAGTCTAGCCACAGATTCCTTAACTTAGAATATCCCCATGGATCAGACTGGATCTGGAAAACTTTCCGCAGCAGCACCTGTGCGCACCAGGGGGCGGCGCCGCACGGCTCCGTCCTGACTTCATCCACGGACGTGATGTCAGTGGAGCCGTATATGCCCCTCCCAGTGCGCTGACATCAGTTTTCGTCAGAGAAACTTTTCCACGTCACATGGAGCCACCACCAAAACAGTGAGAATATGGGAACAGTGTGCGAAAAAGATGAAAAAATTCAAATGGTGAGAAACAGCACCATAAAGGACAGTGCCAGGCACTGTATATTGAAAACTAGAGAAGGGAAATAGCAGAGCACTGCTCTGATAAGCAACCCCGCAAAAGTGAAGGCTAAACCTCCCCCGGAGGTAGAAGAAGATGTGAAAAAAACATCATGGCAGATGACAAAGTCTGCAACCACAAGATATAACCGCGAAGGACAACATGTCCAGAACTCATGAGCAAAGACAATCCACCCCAAGACGGCTCCAGAAAGGGACGTTGTAACCCCAGTAAGAGACCTATAGACAGAGACCAAGCCAATAGACTTCAAACCAATGGGCCACAGGGAAGGTAAGAGACCCCAAGGCGATGGAGAAGGGGATAGCGGGGGAAGGGGAAACATGAGAAGACCCCACACTGGACAACCCAGGGCGTCGGGATGTTAAAGGACACATGACACATGAGCATACCGTCTAGTCACGAGAATGGGCAGAGTAGCGCAAGCAAAATAGAATGAAGCATTCCGGGTAGGAGTGAAGTGAAAGAGGTCAGCCTGCAGAAAGACAAAGCCACTCGGAGGGAGGCGAATGAAGGAAGCCCAACCTGAAAAAGGCCTCGCAGAATGGGGAGGACTTACCGAAGGTAAGTAACTCCTCCATCTGATAGAGACATCTAGCCGCAGATTCCTTAACTTAGAATAGATACCAAAACCATACCCATAGAGGAGGCGGGCCTGCGACTGAACCCCACCAAGTTCCCGAGAGAACTTAGCCGTCAGCAAGGTGACGAAACACAGACGAGACTACAAGCCAGCACAGCCACCCTAGACCACGAAGCTCTGAAAAGAGTGGAAAACAATGGGAGGCAAAGGTACCACAAGCCGTCAAAGAACAGCTCGAAAACCCCCGTATGTATATCGGGTTAAGAGAAAGAAAGCATACAGCTAGAAATATCGGTGCGGAAGTGAGAGTTCATGGTTTCGTAAAGAAGAGGACTGAGCCAAGGGTCCGATGGATCGGCAGGATCCGATGTGTTGGCTTAAGTAAAACCCAGAGAGATGACAGCGCATACCGGTCCAGTATGCACAACAGTGGGAAAAAGCAATGTCGAACCCGCACCAGCCAAGATACGTGGGGCAGCATTGGCGGGATGCCTACCCATGGCCAGAAAGTGCTGGCAGTACCAGGAACACAAGACACTCCAGCATGCAGTCGCCCCTTCACAAGACGTGAGAGGGCTGAGGGTAACAATCAGAAGCACCCAAAACAGGACTACAGCAAGAATAATAGTCATGTGGAAGACAGAAACACACATAAGCATACTGTGTGGATGGTAGAACCACACGAAACATAGAAAAAACCCCTGTAGGGTAGCGTGAGCAGCGCAAATGTGAAGTATGCATTAGCAGGTAGGCAACTGGTAAAAAAGGGGTATCTGGCAAGCTGGACACCCACACAAGAGCGGATAGGATGAGCCGACTGGGGCAAAGACCACGGACACCACAGGAAGGAACATTGCATGCACGACTCTGCTGTGTGAAGAGCGCAGAGCAGATATAGATTAAGAAAATATACGTGTAAAAATTATGTGTTACCTGATAGAAGACTAGGGTACGTGAAAGTACCAACAGTCATATGGAAGCAGCAGTGGACAGGACAATGTCCAGAGCCACAATCGACAGCCACCTGCCCGGGAGGAGCCACGGTCCCCCGCTAGACGGATGAGGAGATGGCGCCAGACACGATAGTGGAAACAGTTAGGACCAGCCTAATGGCCCAGGGACCCAAGAAGCGAGTATCCTGCAGAGAACAGGCCTCTGAGTGTGTTACAGCAGGAACCCAACGCAGAAGTGTGGAAAACACCTGTGCAGAATGCAGCAGGAAAAACTCCTGTTGGGGAAGTGGAAAGTAATGGAGTGCATAGGGCAATGTACAGCATAGACGTACATGGCGAAGATGCCCCTTTAAGAACAAGTCCAGCCAGGGCTGAAGTACGAGAAACTAATACCCATCCCGAAGAGGTGAGGGTAGAACCGGCACCGCAGAAGCAGGAGAAAAAACAAACACCCTATGATAGCGAATCATACCAGGGTGCACTCCAAATACACGCAAACATGAAGAGCGTACCGCACAGCGGCTTTGTCCTGGCGCTAAAAAAGGCAGGGCATCAGCCGTGGAAGAACTGTGACTGGACGGAACCTCACAGTAAGGAACCCATACCAATGCCTGGAAGTACTACGGACAACCGTAGACCACAACCTTTAAATATAAGCGCAATACAGCGACACCAACATGTGGGACGCATACAGCAGAAAGAGAAGACAGAGCGAATCATAGAAGATCTCCTGTTAAGAATACTTCACAGGAGCTTATCAAGCCTTCCTCTTAGGAAGGCAGCTACATAACCGCCATCAATTATCCCACAAAGGGGTAAGTCGTTACCCCGGCAAGGGGGCCTCTTCTGGAGCCAAGCTCACAGACAGAGGACTGCAAAGAAGGTACAACCAGCTGACTAGCTGCACCAACCAAGGCAAACACGGCGGCACGTCTGCCCAGACCTTCGGGGTATTACGTCATGAACCCAAGGTCCCAAACAAGGAAGGAAACGCTGCCTATCAATGAAAAGCAAATTAAAGTCACACATCATGTGACAAAACAGGCCACAAAGTCAAGAAAGCCTGCCCGCAAGGACCAGTGAATCATGGGAGACCAGACATGATGCGGGAGACCGCTGAATCAGCGTGACAATCAAAAAGGTCCACACCATTGAATGGCAGATCCCACAGAGCGTCCCGAATGTTGTCGGGAAAACGACTATCATGCAGCCATGAATGGCGGCGCAAAGCAATTGACCTGGCCATTCCTCTACTAACCGAGTCGGTAGCATCCAGGGCAGATCGAATGGAATATTGTGCCAATCCCCGGCCATCAAGAAGAAGACATAAGTCAGCACCGGGCCCTTCTGGGAGAGAAGGAAGAAGGAGCTCAACCAAGTCCCAAAGGGCAAAGGAAGCACGTACGAACATGCAAGACGTGTTCAAGGCACGGATGCCCGCACTGGCGGAGGCAAAAATGTTGCGTCCATATGTCTCCAGCCACCGAGACTCCCTAGTGGGAGGGAGCAACGATAGAGCAAAAGAAGACTGCAAGGCGAAAGCTGCCTGGACAACCAGACACTGAGCTCTAGGGTGAAGGGACAAGCAGAACGGGGCTGGGCGATGCCAGCAAGCAATGGCTTTAAAAAACAGGGTTACCAGAGGAGGGCCGTGCCCAGGTCCCAAGCATGACATCAAACAAGGACCCACCAAGGCGCAGCAAAGGCTCCACGTCCACAGGCTCCATGTGGAGTAGATCCAGTAAAGGATCAGTGGGAAGGGAAACCCCAGGGGGCTGCAAGCGCAGAATATCCGCAGCCCTGCGAATAGCCCTCGCTAAGGCCGCACTAGCCTCCGTCACCATCCTTGGAGGCTACAACAAACCGTCGGTCGGGGACGGTTGAAGGCTTATTCGCCCACTTGAGAATAAAGGTGGAACAGCCTGGGGTTGATCCAAAGGCCAAGGAACACTAGGCACCTGAACCAAGGGGCTCTGAAACTACCCTGGGCATGGTGAGCCCAAAGGGAGCTCATCCTCCTGTAATACAGGAGCCGTCGGCACCGGCGTCGAACGATGCCGACATGGTGTAGTCTAGACGTCGAGAACCCCCGGAGGGGACTCGATCCGGGCACGGATGGACGGCGACTCGAGCTCCACCTGTGGGGAGGAAGGAGAACGACAGGGCGTCAAACTCAGTGATGCGGCCGACTTCAGCGCAGGTAGCCTCACGGGGCTATGCGTTGAATGGACGGGCGGGCTTGACAGACAATTGGGATACCCCTCCGGGCTGTGTCCCGTCGACGTCGTATCGACTCCGGAGCCGGAGTCGATGCACAGAGCCGGAGTCGATGCACAGAGCCGGAGTCGGTGCACAGAGCCGGTGCCGAGGACGAATCTGCCGGCAAAGACCCGAAATTAGTGCCTTCCTCCTCTGTGGGACTCGTATGGACACCAGGGAGAGGGGGTAACCCAAAGAAAGACTTAGAATAGGCCTCATTTGGGTCGTTGTCGCTCCGACACCAGGGGAGGGTGGGTATGGGGGAAGACGACTGCTGGGCACCCGTGTCTGGCAGGGACTGAGAGCAGCGGGCCCCAGCATCACGCTTACGGGAGGATGACCTCCGGGACTTACGCTTGTGCTTACCCGTCTCTGAACGATGTCCGCGGGAACGATCCTGTGAGCGGGCCCGATCCCGAGAGGGAGATTGGTGGCGTGAAGGTGCAGGATCGGACATCCGGGCGGCCAGCAGCTTCATACAACGCTCCCTAAGGGACTTAGGTTTCATCTGTTGACAGGCATCGCACTCTGAGTCGTGGTGCACCCCCAGGCACCAAATACATACCGCGTGCAGATCCATGACACATCTGTCGCTTGCAGGTCTCACACGCCTTTACGCCCGAAGGCATCACACTGTTTCGTGACACCGAAGACGTCGAGAAGGCCCGAAAAACAGGTCAAGGAACCGCTGGTTTCCCAGGATCCGCGTTGGGATGCAGAAAAGAAGAAAACTGATGTCAGCACGCCGGGAGGGGCATATATGGCTCCGCTGAGGTCACATCCATGGACAACTTCAGGGCAGAGCAGTGCGGCCCCGCCCCCCCCGGGGCGCAGAGGTGCTGCTGCAGAATGTTTTCCGGATCCAGTCTGATGCCTGGTGATATTCTAAGTTAAGGAATCTGCGGCTAGATGTCTCTATCAGATATACATTTTTTTAGTAAAATCAAAAGAGATTGGCTAACGACAAAGCTAACAAAATAAGAAATGTAAAGAAATAAAGAGCAGTGGACCCCTTAGAAATTCCATTTAGGAATAGCAGTCTAATATAAAAGAGGAAAGAAAGAGGTATGGCAAAAAAGGCAAGGCAGGGAAAGAGGTAGGAGAAGAAATGAGAATTTGGAAGCACCAGGAGACCTCTGGGAGACAGAGTGCTACACGCTACTTTTCACAATCATCACAGTGGTCTGCACAGATGTGAAAAAAAAGTAGAAAAATGAAAGGATTTATTTTATTTATTTTTTTTAAGGCAAATGAGGAGTTTCAACCACATCTAAAAATAAAAATGTGTGGGAAAGAAGCAGGGGGAGGGAATGGAGCAAGGAGAAAAAACATTCTAGGTCAGGGCTTGCCAGGCTAGCATGGAGGTGCATCCTTGTGGGGCTCTGGCGAAGCTCCCTTTCTAGAGCCTTGTGTTTCATATGGAGGATAAGAGATGGCCAATGAGTCTATGCCCTGTGTAGAGTAACCTGCAGTGTGCATGCTGAAACCACAGATCCGGATTCTAAGGGCTGACAAAGTTGAAGAGCAGCAATTCTCTCCATCCTCCTTTGATCCATTATGACTACTGAAGCTTAGGTGACCCAGACACATACTATCTGGAGGAGAGGGCCTCGACTTTGGATCCTGGGCAGGACAGCAGTAGGGTGTTTGAGGTGATTTATCAATGCTAGCTACAACCAAACTGAATACCTTGTGGCAGAATTGGTGCCTTAAGGTGGTACCTACTGTTAGCCTCAAGGGGCGACAGACACAGCTAGGAGTCAGATCTCTTTGGGGTTCAGGAATTGCTGTAATCAACCAACTTCTTTAATTCCCTTTCTTGACGACTACTGCAGTACCAGAAGAATAGCAGTGACCAAGGAGGGCACTGATTTGAAGAGGAGGATTGATTGCCACAAATACTGCACTAGTGGGATGTCTCTGAGGATTTACCATGCCTCCAAAGGAAAACAGAAAAAAGGCAGGAGACAGATTTTACTTTCATCTTAAAGTCCATCTTCACCAGAGCATAGTGGAGTTTGAGAAAACTCAATTTTAATTTGTCATTCACAGAACTCCAGAAGGAAATTTGGCTGCATCCAAAAGAAAGTTCTGAACCTGGATTCACTTGTGACACAGATGGAGAAGGAGGTGTAAACTTTGGGGACACAGTGAGTGCCTCTAAAGACTAGAAGAACTGTGCTATTCCCTCAGAATTATGATTGGAGGATGAAGTGGTGCTGTTGACAACAATAAGAGCAAAAATGGTTAGAGTGTGGGGTCTCCCGCTCCCATGTAAGGGTGCCCTTATGATGCACCTTTTTGAGGGCAAGGTCTTAGTAGGTGATACAGAGCCCTGCCCTTCATGGTATGCATGGTCACCAGGATTATGATGAAGGCCATGGACCAAGATCAATCTAATAGAAGGACTGTGCTGGTTGACCTGGGAGACCTAACCCAAAGGCAAAGAGAAACAAGGGCCACAGAAGCAAAGAGATTTCAAATTCAGAATATTTATCATCCAGAACCTGAGTACACAAGACTCAACAGAAAATAAATACAAGCTGTAAGAGATAAGCACATAATTGAGAGGCTTTGCTCTGGATCCCATTGGGACTATGGGTGAATTCGGCGGTCTCAGATTTTTTTTTTTTTTTCCTTTAAGCAGCCCATATGTAGCAATGGCCGAGTTACCATTGAGCTCATTTTAAATGATGGGAGATGGTTTAGCCTATATGTGGGCTGGGGCACTGCGGGTTTTGTTTTGTGTGGCTGACAAGGAGGGTCTACAGTCAACTGCCCCATACACGTTGTGTATTATGCCAATAATCTAATTAAATAATTCTGAAAGAAAAATATCAGGTAGGAGTAAAGGAGAGTTTGCATCCCATCCCTTGGAAAGGCAATTTTAATCACAAATTGAATCACAACCCAATGGCAGGATGTGTTTTAAGTGAAGGAGGTTTGTTGAGGGAAAGATATCTATGCAAGCATAGTACAAGAACCAATGGATTCAAATTCTAAGATTAATGAGAACTGGAAAGCATTATCTAAGGGAGTATCATTTGTGGGTGCGGTCTACCCGTGGAGCCTTTCCTTCTAAGGATACTTTGAACCCTTAGGCTGTTAGCATATGTCTGTTATACTTTGAGTCATCTTTGCCAATTTATTTTACTAAATCATGTATAACAGCATGGGTGATTTCACCACATTGTACAAGCAGAAACATTTACACAGATTAAAGTATGAAAGAAGTTGTAAATAGGGCATTTCCAGTCTTCTAAAGGATGGGTGAGGCTAGTGACTTTCAGGTGCTGGTGAAAGAAAGGAGTGGATTGAGGTAGAATGTGAAGAAATGCATTTTCAACCATTTCATTCATGAAAATATTCCTACTGTAACTTACATGTGTTAAAGCATATGGTTCCAAAGACCAAAGCAACTGTTCAAACATAGAAGGCAGGAGCAGCAAGATTTGTGTGAACGGTGCAAGGGTATTGCTGGGGGGCAAATACTTGTAGCAAGCTGTTTGCAAACTGGAGACAACTGGATACGTTTTTCCACTATCGATGGGATTATGGGTAATGCACACACTTTTGAAGAGTACAAGAACCAGCTTGAAAGTCAGTGGAAGTAATGCAGCATTGGTGATATCGTAGGCCAGATATAATTCCAACAGCCACCTTTCGGACTACTACAAGGCACACAAGTTTGAATTTCGCATGGCCCCTCCCCCCGACTAGCGGATATCGGTGAGCTAGTACAGAATGAAGACCAAAGTGCAGGTTTGAACATTTTAAGAGGTTTTGGGGAAGTAGGTGATTTGTGCAAGTTTGTGGAAAATGCAAGCTGGCTAATACAGCCTAAATAAAACAGCTGCAAACAATCAAGATGGCAGTATCAGTACTAAGCTGGAAGGCAACATAGTTTAACTCTGCTGGTATCGGCTGTATATGCACAATTATTTTTATGGCCACCCTGCAAGGATTTCAGCACATAAAAAAATGTTGCAAAGTAAATAACAGTAATTACAAAAAGGAGATGAAAAAAATTCCACAGCACAATCAAAACCTCCACGTCAAACAGCTGCAAAAAACATCTTCAAAACTCACCCCCTTTCCAGAAAAGGGTGCTACCCACCTGTTCATCGTCCTCCACTACGACTAGTGTCAGTTTGCTCTTTCTGAAGTCCAGGCGTGTTATTTTTGGCCTTAGTAAGGAAAAAAAATACATTGTTGACATACAAATCAGCCATATGAGAGAGAAACAATGTTAGAATTAGAGTTACACACTGACATGTAGGAGAAAAGACCCACAATCACAAGGGAAAGTCTAGGTGTACATGAAACGCATCTCAAGCACAGAGGTTCATTCACAAGCGAGTAATCTTTTTTGAAAGTGGCCTTATTTTATCAGTACTTACATTTCCCACTTTTAATAATTTACACTTCTAAACACTGTGCACTAGGTTGTTCCAACCTAATCTTGTTGGCTATCACACCTTTTCTATACTTAATATTGCATACTTCTACAGTGATAATTTATTTGCAAATAAATACGCTTCCATTGTTTCAGTCCGGGCGTTTTACTGATTATTCTAGTACAACACCTCAGATAACATCATATAGCCGGTGTACAGACCAAGAGAGGTACAGAACGTATCACTGTACTATGCAGAAAAACAAAACCAGTAAGGCTCACTGTCAACTTTGAGAATGAAAGACTGTTCATACAGACGCTCTTGCCTGTTAGTGAATGGCTTTATTGCGTAGCTTGTTCTATATGCAATAACACATTATAACAACTGAAATACTTTATTCACATTCTTGTAACTCTAAAAACAGTTTTAAACAAAAAACAAAACTTTGGCTTGAGTGACTGCTATGCTGGATTAGGCCATACTGCTAGCAACAAGGCTTAGAGCCCACCAACCAGAGTAAACGTCTTCAGGGGTCTCTATGAGAGCTCTTTACTTTAACAATGTATCCACTGTTCACCACCAATAGTCCCTCATGGTAGTTTGTATTTTTCCACATGGTCATTGATTTGATCTAATGAAATTCTATCCTTGAACTGAATCACTGACTCCATGCCTCCTTTATCTAATGAAGTTTTGCAACTAGACCATTGAGAAGCTCCTGCAAAAAGCACAGAATTCCTGTTGGGGGGTAGGGGCCGAGAGGTTTTATTTAATTCTTGGTAAGACAATATTTTTAAAATGCTATACAGACAATGTCAAGTTCATGTAATTTAGGTTTTATTTTAGAAAATGTCCACCTATAGAGGATAACGAACATTTTGTTCATATTTACTAAACGGTGCTTCAAACAACTATGCGCCACAGGGAGACCTGGCCCACAACTCCTAGTATAAAATATAGTTTATCTCGGCTACGCCAACGCCTGCGGAGTGACACAAGATTACCCTTATTTTTAAATCTGTGCTGGACCGATTTCAGCACCCCACAAGAATCCAAGGGGGTCTCTTCTGACTACCATCTTGTAGATTTATTTTAAAAAAACAATAACAAAATGTTCCCGCATGATCTTCGAGGGACCACAATTTTAGTTGGATTGAAACCAGATGAGCCCCCTGACGAGATCCCACAATTGATATAAAATGATACTGGGAGGGAGATGTAGGACCCATGGATGAATAAGAATGGGTGGAAGCCAAAACGGCAGCGAGAACATTGACAATTTCCTCCCACCTCAGATTGATGCAGTTCAAATACACCCTTAAGTTTTATTGTAACTCAGTGCGCCGATGCACAATGGATAACATTCAAGAACCTTGATGCAAAAGGTGAAAAATTCCCAGGGTCACAAAATATTAGGTAATTATGGGATGGGGGTCCAAATGTTTCCCAATACCGGCAGGAGGTGGCACGTTCCTAAATAGAGGTGGTGAGACAGGTTACTGCTGGGAACTCTAAACTGATGACAGTGGGTATAATGTATGAATGGTGGGGCTCACGTAATATTAGAACTCGGGTCGACATTGGTTTAATTACTACCCAAGAGGCACATTTGGCAGTCGGTGGTAGCTCACTCTGATGAAAGGATAAAAGGGATGGAATATTGTGCCACGACTGAGTTGGCATACAGAGCCACTGAATGCTAAAACAAAAAGCGTACCAAGATTGTGGACAAATGGTGGGATTGTTCACAGAATTTGAATTCATATCTATAATAGTAGTGGATCTGAATTTGAATTCATATCTACAATGGTATTCCTACTGATGTACACTTATTTGACCTGCTCTCATTGTATGGGGGCCACTTGTTTTACGTATTGTACAAAATTATTGTCATGTGTTGCATTATACGTATGCTTGTTTCGCTGCTCAAAATCAATATACAGAGTTTAAACAAAAAAAGAATCCAAGGGTGTTGAAATCTAGGAGGCAGAGAGCCTAGATAGGGGGCAAAATGGATTCTGCTCAGATTGCAGCATGCCTGCCAAGATGGGAACTGGCCACAGAGCAGCTGAGAATGCATGTCTGAGTAAAAAAGCGAGCTCCTGAAAGCACTAGAAAGGTTAAAGCAGGGCCGGACTGGCATATAGGGCAATCTTGCAGTGTTTTTGGGACTGTTTTTGATACTTTTGATTTCCTCGATATCACAAACATTGCCTCAGCAAGCACAAATACAAGCAGTCTCCCATACCATGCAAAACACTTATACAGCTTTTCAGCACAAGTTTTAAACAGCCCTGATTTCCACACGTGGGGTACTTTTTAGCTCTTTGATTCGCTAATGCGGGTCACTTTTAATTTGGTGTCCAGCCCTAGGTTTGTCCCAGTCCGACCAAAACAGTCAGGAATCTAATCACGGTACTGGGCATTGAGCTGGAGGATTCCAGAATCTGGACCGGAGGAAACAGAGCCTGCAGTGTGGCCAGAAGGGACCTCTTCACTGCCCCCCCATTTCCTTCATCCAATCCCACATCCCCGGCGCTGGTGGGTAGACTAAAGTGCTGTAGCAGGCGGGCATGGAGTGTTACGAGTGTCCCCGACCAGCTATCATGGAAATGCTTCCTGTGGGGCCTGTAGAGACGTTCTAAAGCATGGGCAAAGTGGCCAAGGGCCTCCACCATCCAAGGGGCCCCTGGAAAAGTGAACTTTCTATCTCAATTCTGTTTATTTCTCAGTTTCAACCTTTAACATAGAATTCAATATTTCTCATCACGGACCTTGAATTAGCAGAAAGTGGGTAATACAATTCAAAGTCTTCTGAGCAGGACTCCAAACAATTTATTGCTGGGGGGCCCACAAAATCCTTACGATAAGACTGGGGGCGTGAGGTACTTTCCCACACAGCAGACCTTGAGTTCCCCATGACATCCCCCCCATTCTATTCAGAGTCGTGAAACTGTCAAACCATGAGAGCGAATGACTGAAGTATATTTTCAATCCAATGAGGCTGCTGAAGTCTCAGAGAGAAAATCCTCTGAAAGTCACAACCATAAAACCAACCTAGCAGCACCTTGCGGATGTGCAGTTTCTGGTCTCTCACTTGTGATGCAATATTGAGTCACCTCGTGCATGGACCTCGCATTTAATGTTCTAGATGTGCCCTGGTCTAACTTCAGGTGAGTTGAGTGCTTGGGCAAAATTAGTATATAAATCGGCATCATTTTGGGCAAATCGAAAAAAGCTGAAAATACAATAGCATTTTGTGATGTCACAGATGCAGTCAGTCAACATAGAGGTTCACAGCCACCATCAAAAGACGGATACTATTCACGCCCCACCTGATAAATTGGGCATTATTTTGTGCACAATAAAGGACACTAAAGAGACACCAACAAACAAGACAGAAACTGTGACTTTGGTCTTTTAAGGGTAGATCAGAATAAACTCACTGAATGGGTAACCGAAAAAAAAGGTAAGTTAATGGTTCTTCGGATGTTGAAGGTCTCAAAACACAGAAAGGGATACTGGAAGGCAACCCTCTGTATATGTGCCCCGCCAGAACACAATCCAAATTTCTATATCATTATTTCCCATATCAGGTGTTAGTAGCACATCTATTATTTCAAGTTTTTTTAGATACAAAACCAATGAGTCTCAGGACTGGTCTAGGCACCCCAATTTCAATGGGTAGAATGACTGCTAAATTAAAGGGGTGGACAGAAGAAGGATACTTAACGTAAATATGGAGCGAGATTCAACAAGTTGACCGGAAATATTGCTGTTAGATCCATTTATGATTTACTTACTACATTACATCCGTTCCTCTGTGCCACAGACCTGCGCAGACACATCCCACATATTTACTATCAGTAAATCTCTTTCAGACCACAAGCCATAGGCACTGACTCTGAACTGGGAAGCCCTTGCACACGGATTCCAGACTGCTGTGTGCCTGATGAAGCCTTTAAGAGGAACAACAAGTTCTGTAGTAGGGGGATCTCTGTGTATAGTCATAATCTAGTGAATAGTCCCGCCCATGTGCGTGGACCCCGGAGCAATAAAAAATAATCTCTAAAGGTGACAAATCATGCAGACCTGCATACACCTTTAAGAGAGAATTTAATTTAAAGACAGATAATGCAGCCTATACCCACAGGCTACACTGTCCAGTACTTCAACTAGAATTCCACCAACATCCACAAACAGCACTGCCTGTCCAGCTTTTCTCCACATAGGAAAAAACCCTGCCTCTACCAGCAAAAGCCTCTGGAATGATAGAGAGGAAGGAGTGGACAGACAAGCCCCATAGGCTGCCATTATGTGGCTTAGAACAGGATACTGTGCCTTTAAGAAAACTTCCCAGATTTCCAGAACTTTCCCCAGTATCCCAGAATGCCCAGCAGGTCCCTTGTACTTTCAGTTCTTTTTTCCCGCTCCTGCTAGCAGGACCCTGGAGCATTGAGCTCTCCCCTTTTCAAGGGTTTTATTGTAGTTTTTGTCAATTTTTTTCACTTTTTCAAGTGCTTAGTGGCTGGTACTGTCAACATGCCTGGCTTGTTCGACAAGTGCCCGGAATGTGGTAGAAAAAAGGCTAAAACAGATCCACACGAGGTGTGTATAGGTTGCCTTCCCCAGTCCCACGTGCCTGAAGACTGTGATATCTGCCACTCGTTCTCAGCCAGGACCCTGAGGGACAGAATGAAGATCAGGCTTCAAGTCCTGGAGGAGAGAAGGCTGAAGGCACCAGGTGGGTCTGGAGGGGCTGATTTGGCCCATACTGAGGCCTCTGGGGGACTCCCCAGGGGCAGGAAGACCAGTAAGCGTCCCCACTCCCCGTCGAGGGCGTCGACGGCGGCGTCGAGGAGGATGACTACCATCTGTTCGCCGTCTCCCCAGGGCTCTGGGGAGAAGCGGCGTCGACGGTCGAGGGACCTGAACAGGCCGCCGTCGACTACATCGGCATCTTCGGCGACGACGCCGTCGACGTCGCCGTCCAGCAGTCGGCGTCGAGATCGGACCCGGCGTCGGCGCTCGCCGTCGAGGGGAGATCGCCGTTCACCGTCGGTGAAGAGGAGACGGTCGACGTCGCCGTCGAAGAGACGATCGACGTCAAGAAGGTCGCCGTCGAGGCGAAGGTCACCGTCGAGGCGAAGATCGACGTCGAGGCGAAGATTGACGTCGAGGCGAAGATCGACGTCGAGGCAGAGAGAGTCATCGGTATCGGTGTACTCTGTGGTGTATACGCCTCCTCGGATGCCTACGTCACCGCCTCCTCCCCCACCACCTCCGACTCCGCCTTCACCGCCACCGCCTCCACATCCGCTGCCAGCACCACTGCCTCCGCCGCCCCCACCTCGGTCGTTACCACGCACTCCGTTGGGGCTGCCGGCGGTTCCCCCGCGGTCGGTTTCCCTTCCGAGGTACCCGACTCCGCCGCAGGGGACTCCGAAGCCGCGACGTCCGCGGTCGCCGGGACCGGCTAGACCGGCGGGCAGACCGAAGCCGAAGAGGTCGCGCTCCCGCTCTCTCAGGAGGAGAAGATCACGGAGCCATGGACGGTCATCGTCTGACTCAGGACGACGCCGTACGAGGCACAGGTCCAGGTCGCACACGCGGTCCTCGACCAGAGATTTTTCCCCGACGCTGTCGGACTCGCCGGGGACTAGGGTGTCTCCGGTGGATGATTTGGTCTCTTTCCAAGAGGTGCTGTTGAGAGGGGCAGGAAAGTTGGGTATCACTGTGACGGTTCCAACACCCACGACGTCCGTGATATTCGAGACACTCCATAAGAAACATCTGTCTCGCCCTCTGCCTCTTGTACCAGGACTGGTGGAGCCCGCGTTGGAGCTGTTCCTCACTCCCGCGGTGACGAAAGCCGCCCCCTCCAGGCTCATGAAAAAGTATAGGGCCCCGGAGTCGGACCCTACCTTTTTGAGGGTGAACCCGAAGCCGGATTCGGTCATCGTGACGGCGGCGAGGAAACAACATGCGACCGCTCCTTCATCGACGGTCCCGCCTGACAAAGAAAGCCGCTGGCTGGATTCTGCGGGCAGGAAGGTGTGTGGGACCGCCACCACCACCATGAAGGCGGCGAGTGCAGGGGCTTTGTTGGGGCGTTACGACCGGGCCCTGTGGGAGTCCCTGCAGCAGTATGCGGACCTGCTGCCCCGGGACAGGAAGGAGGACTTCTTGGAAACAGTGCGCGAAGGCATGCTGGTTTCTAATCAGGTGATCGGCGCGGCGGCGGATGTCTCCTTGTTGGCCGCCCACGCCTACTGTCATGGCGTCCACCAGAGGCGGCATTCGTGGCTGCGCCGGACGTCCCTCAAACCAGAGGCGCAGCACAGAGTGGCCAACCTGCCCTTCTCGGGGTAAACCCTGTTCGGAAAACATGCGGATGATGAGATGGCCCGCATGAAGGCGGAGGCGGAAACCCTGACGGCCGTCGGGTTGGAGAAGGCCGAGAAGAAGAAGCGCCCGTTCCAGAGGCGGTTCGGGTCTACGGGCAGAGGGCGTGGGCAGGGTTCGGGACAGCAGCAGCACCAACAGCAGCAGTTCCGGAAGCCCTTCCAGAAACGCCAGAGGGGTAGAGGAGGCCAGCAGGCGACTACCACTACCAAGGGCCCGGCCGGGTCTCGGCCCTGAGCGGCTACTTCCCCCTCAACCGTTACCCACTCCAGTGGGGGGAAGCATTCAACTTTTTCCGGCAGAGTGGAGAAGAATTACTCAGGACAAGTGGGTGCTGAATATTGTTTGCAATGGATACAGTCTTCGGTTTATCAGCCCGCCTCCAACGATTCCGCCGGTCAGCTCTCAGTACCAGCTGAGAGAGCTCCAGGCGGAGGCAGACATCTTGTTGAGAAAAAAGGCGGTAGAAGAGGTACCTCTGTCTCAAAGGGGAAGAGGTCTGTACTCTCGGTTCTTCCTCGTTCGCAAGAAGGACAAGAACGAGTTCAGGCCCATTCTGGATTTGCGACAGGCAAACAAATGGATTCGCAGAGAGAAGTTTCGCATGCTATCGCTGCATCAGATTTACCCTCAGCTGCAACGGGGAGACTGGCTCTGTGCCATAGATCTACAGGATGCGTACTTCCATGTGCCCATAGCACGGAAGCACAGGAAGTTCCTGCGATTCCAAGTCGGCGCCAATCACTATCAATACACAGTACTGCCATTCGGGCTAAAGTCGGCGCCCAGGACCTTCTCGAAGTGCATGGCGGTGGTGGCGGCACATCTGCGAAGGAACAAGGTGTTTGCCTACCCGTATCTGGACGATTGGCTGATCAAGGCTTCATCCTTCTCGGAAGCGCAAGATCACTTCCGATGGACGTGCGCTCTCTTGCACAAGCTGGGGTTACACGTCAACATGTCCAAATCGGTCCCGACTCCGGTCCAGTGCATACAGTACCTGGGAGCCTCCATCGATACGCGGTCAGCAAGCGTGTCTCCTTCGGAGGAGAGACGGTTATCGCTCCTTCGGAAGGCTCAGGACTGCTCCATCGACGACAGTGAGGAAGGTGTCTTCTCTACTGGGATCGATGGCCTCCTGTATCTTCCTCACGCCTCACGCACGGCTACACATGAGACCACTGCAGGAGTGCTTGGAGGATCAGTGGGATCAGAGGACAGGCTCTTGGGGCGACAAGATACGACTGTCTCTGCATGCTCTTCAGTCTCTGAAGTGGTGGTGTTCGGCGGAAAACCTCCTCAAGGGGGTTCCCTTCCACAAGGACATTCCCACGACGAGTGTCGTGACGGATGCGTCTCTCCAGGGCTGGGGAGCGCATTCCGGGGACTTGCAGATTCAAGGAAAGTGGTCTCCTTTGGAATCGACGTACCACATCAATTTCCTGGAACTCAGATCTGTCTTCCTGGCACTGAAGGCCTTCCTTCCGTCCTTCCAGACCAACTCGCTGCTGATACAGACGGACAATACAACCACGATGTATTACCTCAACAAGCAGGGGGGGTCGAGATCGCGCACTCTTGTCACAGGAGGCGCAGGCGATCTGGCACTGGCTGCTGGCCCGAGGACTGACGATTACGGCCACGCATCTGCCAGGGGTACAGAATGCTCAGGCGGACGCCTTGAGCAGGCTGATTCAGGAAAACCACGAATGGGTCATAAACGACGAAGTACTAGGAGAAGTCTTCGCAAGGTGGGGGACTCCAGACGTAGATCTGTTCGCCACCGCCGAAAACAGCAAATGCCGAGACTTCGCATCCAGGTACTACCAGCTGGGGAATGCGCTATGGATCGATTGGTCGAACAGCTTTCTGTACGCTTTTCCACCCATTCCCCTGATTCCGGCAGTGCTCATCAAGCTGTCCCAGTCCAGGGCGCGGATGATCCTGATCGCCCCGGAATGGCCCAGGCATTGGTGGTTCACGGACCTACTTCACCGGTCTCTCCTTCCTCACATGCGGTTGCCGTGCAGGCCGGACCTTCTCACGAAGTTCGGGGGGCGGATGGTGCACCCCAACCTCTCGTCTTTGAGTTTGGCGGCATGGCTCCTGAAATAGTGCAATATGGCCATCTGAATCTACCAGACAATTGTATGGACATACTGAAGGAGTCTAAACAACCTTCCACTAGGACATCCTATGCCTACAAGTGGAAGAGGTTCTGTATCTGGTGAAAGTCCAAGAATTTTGATCCGATGACATGTAAGGAAGATGTCATCCTTCCGTACCTTTTACATCTGGCGCAGTCTGGCCTTAATTTCCATTCCATTAAGGTTCATCTGGCTGCTTTGACTGCTTACAGGAAATGCCCTTCACAGACTTCCTTCTTTCAGATCCCTGTGGTCAAGGATTTTTTGGAAGGCTTGAAGAAAGTGTTTCCTCCCGTCAGACTTCCCTCGCCTTCCTGGGACTTGAATGTGGTGCTGTCCAGACTGATGAAGGAGCCTTTTGAACCCATTCACAAGGCTTCATTACAGCACCTATCCTGGAAGGCGGCGTTCCTAGTGGCCATTACATCGGCCCGCAGGGTGAGTGAACTTCAGGCATTATGTTGTCAAGAACCTTATACTGTATTTCATGCTGCTAAGGTTGTGATGCGTACTCACCCTAAATTTCTTCCTAAGGTTATCTCGGACTTTCATGCCAACCAGACCATAACTTTACCTACGTTCTTTCAGAATCCCTCTTCGCCAGCGGAAAGGTCTCTCCATTCCCTGGATGTTCGGAGGGTGTTGAAATTTTATCTGGATAAGACCAAGGATATTCGTAGGTCTGACCAATTGTTTGTTAATTATGGATCAGTCAGGACTGGTCTTGCGACCTCTAAGCAGTCCATTTCTCGGTGGATTGTGTCCTGCATACAATTGTGTTATCAAAAGGCTAATAAGACCTTAGGGGGCAAACCTAAGGCTCATTCCACCAGGGGCAAAGCTGCCACGCCGGCTTTGCTGCGTAATGTTCCTATTGCGGAAATCTGCAAGGCGGCCACTTGGAAGTCGGTCTATACCTTTGCTGCGCATTACTGTCTGGACTCGGATGCCAGGGCAGATGCTCAGGTTGGGCAGGCTTCGCTGCGAAATTTGTTCGCACAGTAGTGGTTTTGTCTTGTTTGTTCTCCACCGCTGTTGTTGTGTGGGGATGGGCTTGCCATTCTATTCACTAGATTATGACTATACACAGAGATCCCCTACTACAGAAGGAGTAGTTTCTTTTCTGTAACTCCAGTTCTGTAGTAGGGGTATCTCTGTTATAGTCATAAGCGCCCGCCCTCCTCCCCGGTGGAGAGATAATTATTCATATGTAGAATGCTACAGGTCTGGCGTGCTACGCCTTCAAAAAGAACTGAAAGTAAAAGGGACCTGCTGGGCATTCTGGGATACTGGGGAAAGTTCTGGAAATCTGGAAAGTTTTCTTAAAGGCACAGTATCCTGTTCTAAGCCACATAATGGCAGCCTATGGGGCTTGTCTGTCCACTCCTTCCTCTCTATCATTCCAGAGGCTTTTGCTGGTAGAGGAAGGGTTTTTTCCTATGTGGAGAAAAGCTGGACAGGCAGTGCTGTTTGTGGATGTTGGTGGAATTCTAGTTGAAGTACTGGACAGTGTAGCCTGTGGGTATAGGCTGCATTATCTGTCTTTAAATTAAATTCTCTCTTAAAGGTGTATGCAGGTCTGCATGATTTGTCACCTTTAGAGATTATTTTTTATTGCTCCGGGGTCCACGCACATGGGCGGGACTATTCACTAGATTATGACTATAACAGAGATACCCCTACTACAGAACTGGAGTTACAGAAAAGAAACTACTCCAGACTCTATATCTGCTTACTTCTAAGACAGCACTGGTTCAGTAGGAGACATACATGTGGTCTGCGAAGCAATGAAGTACGTCACCGGAGGGATCTATATATACAAACGAACGAGTTACTTACCTTGGGTAACGATGTATCTGGTAGAGACATAGTCTAGCAGTAGATTCCTCAAATTAGAATATCCCCAGGCGTCAGACTGGATCCAGAAATTTTCCGCAGCAGCACCTCTGCGTGCCGGGGGGCAGCGCCGCCCGGCTCCGCCCTGACGTCGTCCACGGACATGACGTCAGCGGAGCCATATATGCCCCTGCCGGCGTGCTGACGTCAGTTTTCGTCAGAGAAACTTTTCCACATCAGAACGCGGAGCCATCACCAAAAAAACTGAGAGTATGAGAACAGTGTGCAAAAATTGTGAAAAAATAGAAGAAATCGACAGGTGAGACAGAGCAGTGCTCTGAAGAGCCACCCCGCAAGAGCGAAGGCTCAATCAACGTTAAAGAGAGACAAGGATGTGGAAAAACAGCCTGTCAGAGGATAGAAAGTCCGCATCCAGAAAGTAAAACCGTGAAGGAGAACAAGTCCGGAACACAAGATTAAGGAGAGGTCACCACAAGACGTCACCAGAAAGAGACGTCGCAACCTCAATACAAGACCCATAAATGTACAGAGCCAATAGATCTGAAGTAAAAGGCCGCAGGGGTGGCAAAGACCAAAAGGTAATGGAGAAGGGGGGAGCGGGATGGTGGGAAAAAGCATGAATAGATTTCACACCGTACAATCCAGGCCGCAGGGCTGGAAAGAACACATGATCTATCAACATAACGTCTAATCTTGAGAATGGGCGGAATGGAGCAGAGACACAGAACGGAGCAGTCTGTGTTGGAGTGAGAGTCTATCACTTTGCAAAAGGGCAAGCCACTAAGGGAGACAAGTATAGAAAGCCCCAACCTGAGAAGGTCCTCGCAGAACGGGGAGGACGGGCAGGCATTAAGGAATCTGCAGCTAGACTATGTCTCTACCAGATACATCGTTACCGAAGGTAAATAACTCGTTTATCTGATAAGAGACGTCTAGCCACAGATTCCTTAGCTTAGAATAGATACCAAAGCCATACCAATGGAGGAGGCGGGTCTGCGACTGAACCCCAAGTTCCCGAGTGAACTTAGTCGTCCATAAGGTGATTAAAACAGCACCGTCAACCTTTGGGACGAACCATAGTGAGGACAGTAATGTAGCGCAGTTAACCGCCAGACCATGAAGCTCTAAAGAGAGCGGAAAACACTGGGAGGCAAAGGTTACCAGAAGCCGTTAAGAACACATAAACCCCTTTGTGTATTCCTTGGTTGGAAGAAGGAAAGCACAGAGCCAGGATGCCCGTGGCGAGGTGAGAGGTTATACATTTTGAAAAAGGGTTTGAGGGATCCACAGTACCCGAGGTGGCGACAGAAAGCAAAAGCAATTACCGGTCGACCAAGCAGAACAGTGGAAAAAAGGGCACTGCAGAACCTGCACCTGCAAGACACGTGGGGCAGCAGTGGCAAGAGGCTGACCCTGATCCAGCAAGTGCCAGCATGGAAGAAAACATATATTAGATATGCTGGAGGAAAAAGGAAGGTCATGACTTCACAAGAAGTGGAGCTGAACCAAGGGTTTGAGAGAGAGCTGCCGAAGCAAAGTGTCACCTGCAGCAAAGTCTTGTGACGGTAACTGGTATGACAGACATCGCACACCAGTCTAATATGTACAACCGCGAAAAGCAGCCCTGTTGAAACCTGCACCAGCAAGACACAAGTTACAGCAGTGGCAGGATGCCAATCCGCGGCCATATGGTGCCGGTAGTACGAAGGCTCAAAACACGCCAGCACTTGGGCGGTGTGTCACAACCTGTAAAAAGGGCAGATGACAAGCAGTCAAGCCTCAACGAACAAGAGCGAAGCCTATAAGGCACCTAAGCCTACCAGAAGGTAGCTAAGCATACCGTGTGGATGCTGGAACCACACAAAGTAAGCAAGGAGCACCTGAAGCGGAGCCTGAGCAGCCCAGAAGCGCACAACAGCAAGGCGGCAACGGCCCCAAAAAGGGGCACCAAACAAGCCGGATACTACATAGGAGCTGGCGGAACAAGCAAACCGGGCCAAGAACCACGGACACCGCATGAATGAAAGAGCCTGCACGGATCTGCCTGGTAGGAACACAGAGAAGATATAGAGCAGGAGGAAAAACGTTAAAACCATGAAACGTGACCCAACAAGAGTCTAGAGTATGCTGAAATTACTCGTAGTCATGTGGAAACTGAGAAGGCCAATGTCCAAAGCAGTAAGTAACCCATGCCCCTTGCCCGAGAGGAACAACAGTCCCCTGCAAGACAGAGTAGGGGGAAAAAACTAGTTACGAAAGTGGAAAAAATGAAGACAAATGTAAAGGTCCCGGACCCCGAGAGCCGAGTATTCCAAGAAAAACACGCCCCTTTGAGAGTGCACAGCATGAACCCAAACAAAGGCGTGGAAACCCCCGTACGGAAACAGTAGGGATTATGGAAACCACTGTAGGATTCATTTAAAAGCTGCTCTGCAAATTGTAGCGCTAGGTGTTGGGGAGACTGCGAAGCCCAGGGAACTTTAGTGAACATATTAATGGATTGCCCCCACTCCATCCATATGGGACCCAAATACTTGGAGATCGATACTCACCTTGAGACACAAATACCTAGATTCCCAGTTTACATTCTATTAGGCCTACCAAACCCTTTACCATATCCCTTGAAATCCAGGCGGGTTAGACAGATAGCCCTTGTGCTAGAGGCAGCGACGCAGAACATCTTAACACACTGGGGCATGCTGCAAATACCTACCCGCATAGGATGGCTGCATAGGTTATGGACCATTTTAGGCATGGAGAGAATATCTTTGACACTCACAAACCAGGGCGAGTCTTCTAGGAAATTGTGGAGCCCCTATCTGTCCCTCTTAACACAAAGCTAAAGAGAATTGACATGCCTGAAATATCTGCGACTTCTAAGTCTACCAGATGCAAATTCCAACACGAGTGAATAAGACTACACGCGGTGTGAACCACACATCCTCAAATCTGAAAACAAAGGTGAACCGAGTTTTGTGGGTGGGGACGAACCGGGATAGGAATGTTTTTCCTTTTTTGTAGAGTTGTTTTTCTCTTCTTTTCTCTCTTCTTTGCACTTTTGACGAATACCAAGTATTCCAGCACTAGAGTTTAATGGCAAAACATATAATGAAGTAATGAAATTTATTCTTTGCTCCTGGCATTCTTTTCAATAAAAAGATTCAAACCATAAAATCTGTTCTGCCATATTCACTACAGATATTAGCGTAGTTCTGCTGTGAACGCTTAGCTTAACTTGTTGGATTAGAGATCCTTGAAACATGGCTGCTCCAAACTTAGGAATATTCGCAGAGTTCTGATGCACCCACTCCTGGGTTGAGGAGACCACTAACCAGCTGGTTTCGACATTGGTGTTAATAATGAATATGACTTTCGATACAGTATTTTCAGATACCTGATACCTCACTTCTCAGATTTTCATTTAACTTTCTGAACTCCTTGGCACTTTAACTATAACAATCGACTTAAAGTCAGCTTTTACACTCAAGATCATCTCCACTCATAAGTTTGTCTACCATGTGGGACTTTATTTAGGGCATGCACAGGCTGTAGGAACATATTTATTCATATTTTAATCATTAGTTTACTACTAAAAGGTTAGCCTTTGACACCTGAGAAAAAAAGATGTAGTACAGTTCTATTTTGTAGCCCAGAGCACTGCCTAGGCTTAAGCAACAGGATGCAGAGAGCTCTTGACCCTCTGTTTACTGGGCTGCATGTGCAGCTCCCAGCATAGTGTCCACTTGCTTTAGGAATAGAACGTTGATGATTGTCCCAACCTCCTTGAATGAGCACGCCACTGCAGGCCCAAGGCTCCAGCACAGAGCTCTTGCTGGCTGCAGCAATCCACACAGGTCTGCCTGGAATCAGAATCATCTGAAGAACCTCTCTGCATTGATGGATTCTCCTTGCAGTGTGATCCACCAGTGTCTGCTTCTGCCATGACTGATGGAAGTATGGCCAGCACCTGTAAAGAGTTTGTGTCACCGGGTCAGAGGTTGGATGTAGTGGGCTTCACAGCCTCCATCCAGAATGAACCCTCATCCCCTAACCTCACCAGTCCTCTAAATAAATTGTGACTGCGAGCTGATGAGGACTGGAAGAAGGGCCAACCCACCAAATGACTGGAAGAGTGCACCACCATCACACAACTGCGATTAAGGATCCAAAACCAGGGACAGACTGACTCTTCACACAGAAGCTATTCCAAGCATTCTGCAGGGTGAACCTTGGAATGGGTATCTCACATAGGCAGAAGAATCTGGAGCCACCAGAATGATGCACTCCTATTGCTTATTTACTGATTCACCATCTATCTTATGGCAGTCACCATTTCTATCGAAAGGAAGACCTTCGCAAGGTTGGCGTAAAAGACTGCATTGATAAACCAATCCTCTTGGAGGGCATCAAAGTGTGATATGTTTCAATGCGAACTTAAGCTGATCTCTGCCTTCTCCCTGGACGGTAATAAGAATAATAATCTAATTTATTGAATACTATTATGCAGCAATCTTCACATGGAAAAGGATTATACACAATCATGACCAAATCCAATTTCCCCATCATTATAGTGACTACAGAAGGGTTGACTTGATCGAGACTGGATCAAAGCTCCGACCTGCAGACCACACTGAGATCCCAAAAACAAATCCTTTACGGACTGAACTAATTAACTGACCTGCTGCTCCCCAGAGAAGACAAACATCCTGGGAAGGACAGTCCACTTTCTGCAGCTGCAAAAAGCACATCT
Source organism: Triturus cristatus (assembly GCF_964204655.1). Classification (NCBI taxonomy): domain Eukaryota; kingdom Metazoa; phylum Chordata; class Amphibia; order Caudata; family Salamandridae; genus Triturus; species Triturus cristatus. The sequence continues at coordinate 1,108,557,983 of NC_140583.1, forward strand.
CTGGGGCCATAATCCTAGTGAGGACTAAACACACAGGAGGGAAGAAGGGAGCAAACAGTGTCATTGCACTGGCAGTGTTACTTTCATATCATAAAATGGAGCTCCTCCCTATAGTTCCATCCAGCCCTACCAGTCATCATTTTGGTTAGCTGCCAAGATCCGAACCTAAACTAGGGTCTTGAATTTCCACAGCAGGACAATTAATTCAGGTGTTAATTATCCAAAATTGTGTGCAACGAAGTAAAGGGGGTGGCATTCTTGTCTATTTCAGGAGATCTGTCCAGCTCCACTGCTGGGGCAGAAGCAGCCTTAATGGTGGAGGCTGGGGGTGCTGTTGAGAATAGACGCTCCATGCATTTACTGATGGTCATTTGGGTCCAGTGATTGTCCATCGCCAAATATTCCTAAAAGTGAAGTGGGCCACCGGATACAGCACCAGGAAGGTGATGGGGCCGCCAGTCATTGGGACCTCTTTGCCACTGTCAAGGCCTGGAGTAATGGGCTGTTCTTCCCTTCAAATGCTGGTTGTTATCTAAGGAAAAGGGGATGGCTCTTAGTTAGAGAGATAGCCTCGTTAGTGGAACTTGAATGGCACTATTTGCTGTGACAATGCAAGCTTTATTCTGTTGTAGAGGAATGATTAAAGATAGTACCAATAAAAGGGATGTCAATCACTTTTTACTGTGATGCTGGCTTAAAGACAAAGGATCCAAGGCATGAATGCTAGTGCATGGACAAATGAGAAATTCATGGTCTTGGTGGCAGTATCTGTACGGTATAGGCACACTTTCAATCAAAAACTGTCACGTTCACGTTAAGCATGAACTTGCTCTCTCTCAGAGGCATAGTTTGCGAATAAAGAGATGTACCAGTGGAACTTGTATCACAGAGACAGCCCTTAGCTGACATAACACTTGTCTGTATGAGTGAGAGACCATACGAGTGGTACATTTCCTGCCTGTATGTCCCAAGATTCTTGGCTGCTTCATACTTGGATAAAGTCTTCCAGGAATTAGTGAGGAGTCTGGGCAAAAATTTGATTTTTAGGAAATCCTCAATTTAGACCCCAGAGACCCTCATAGGAAGGAAAATCAACTGAGGTATGTATAGCATTGTGGGCAACGGCTTACAGGAGGAGTATAATCACTCCTCATAGCTCGTGCCTTTTTGTCCCTCTGCAAGAGGAGAAGGAAGCACATTTATCATTGTGCCTCTTATGATTATGTTTAGGAGAACTGCTTCTGGAACAGGATTCCGATTTGCAAGTATTTCCCATGAAGAATATCTGGAACTGTTTAGCCTTCCTTTTTTCTGATTCCTTGGGAGGCATTTATGAACATAGGTATCAGGATAAGCCAAAGCACCAAGGGCATTTCTTATAAAGGTCCTTGATAAACACCTGCCTTTAAAAACGTTAGGCCTCCATCTTGCAACAAGTGGCAAACAGGAGTGAGCCTGTCTTGAAGAAGTCCGTATTAGTATATGGGGTTGCCCAGTGTACCTCAGAACATGGGGCAACACAGTATAAAAATAAAATGGAGGCACTGTTGGAGATAATTGTGGTAAGTTGAAAACTTGGACCTAATGCTCTCTCTCATAGGTATCAATTGTAAGAAAAAACTATTCATTTACACACAATCAAAACTTATAGTTTTATTGGTAAAAGATATATATCCTTACATTAGTTAAATTCACTACATAATCAGTAAAACATTGTAGCAATCAGTGAGTAGTAAAATAGTGCTTGTGACAACAGTAAGCGCACATGCATAAATATTTACAATTTTGATCAATTGATAATTAGTTGTTGACTATCAATCTTGAATTGTACATTTGCTTAGACTGAGCAGTCTTCAAAGTCCTCTAATAATTTGTCTAACTTTGTGGTACAGACCAATTGCTGAGTTGACATTTTGACTACAGTCAATTACCGTGATACTTGATCATCAGTCGGGGTCTTACTCAGGACACCATGTGGAGACAACCCTGGGATATGACAGAACAGAATTGTCATCTATGTGTGTGTGTGATCGTAAGTATTGTAAATAAGTAAGAGGACTGAAACTTACCAGGTTTTCTCGGTAAAGATGAATCTAATAAACGGTTAGGGGGCCCTATCACCACCAACTCTATTTACGGCCCATACAATTTACAGGTGTAGAACATATGTAGGTCAGTTAAAGATGGATTTAACTCATCTGTTTGCAGTACAAAGGGTGGACACTTTCTTCTGTCCCATTTCCTTGTTTTGTGGGGTTTAATTCGGAGCCCCAAGAGTTTGCCTAATAAGTGCAAGTATGTTATCAATGAAAGGTTCAACTAGAAGTGGAGTAGGCGAGGCGGAAAAGAAACACTCGCCAACGATTATCTCCATGGTGTGTTACTTCCTTCTATACACTTATTGCACCCACTGGAATGAGTCTACAAAAGCATGAATGAGTTCTAAATCAATAAAAAGAATGTAGCTGCAACTGGCCCCCTAGAGGCATAAACATCTGCCCACAAGCGCTCTTACCTCTTTCATTGTGCACATCTGCTGCTCGCCAGAAGTGCACTATAGTTTCCAATGTCGTATGGCCAGTTGCTTGTGGTTTGGGCAGATGTTTGTATGCCAATATATGTCTAAAATGCAAATTACGAACTGGATACTGGGCAGTATTAGTCATGTTGTCAGGATCCTACAAAAATTATGTCTTGAGAATTTTAGGTCATAAAATGAAGGATACATGCAGAAGTAGTAGGATTGTTCGTGTATTGAATATACTAGACAGTATTGCCTTAGTAGGAAATTTCACAGAACTTGGAGCAAAACTATACAGTGAAAAACAGAACAGGCCAACAGAAGTAAAATTAAGCTTAAGGAACATTTAAATGTTGCTGATTCCCTGCCTACTGATCTCTTACTCATGTATGATTATTATTAACTGATTCTGAAGGCTCAGTCTAAACTAATGTACAATTCCGGATGGACAGACGAACAACTAATCAAATAATCATCATTTTATATAGTTACGCAAGCCACTCACCGTCAGCACGAGCACTTTTTCGCTGCACACGGATCACTCTACAATTTTATACTGCTTATATAGTGAATTTAACTAATGTAAGACAAATGCTTCTTTTCAATTACAATATAGGTTTTGATTGTGTGTAAACAAATTGGTTTTTGTTATGAGTGATACCACTGAGGGTTAGTTTTGTACTTAATCACTCCCACTGTTAAACCTACCACAATTATCACAGACATAACCACCATTTGATGTTTGTACTGTCTGGGAGACTGAAAAATCTGAACCCCTCAAAACAGAGGGGGGAAATGAAAGAAAAGCAATCTGAAATAAAGGAGCAAACATTCTGTGGTGCCTGATGTGGCTCTCCGTCAACTCCAGTGGGATCACTCTGGTCCGCAGCATGCAGTGTCTCATGTAAACTTGCAAGTGTGACCAAACAAAATTCTGGACCTAGTGAGGTTCTTGGAAAGAAGAGTAATCTGAAAGGGGGAATATCCATAAGAAACTGGACTGCCTTTTGGTCAAAGACTTTGAGACTGTTGGCTCAAAGAATTGCTTCCTGCATGACCCCTGAGCCTGCATAAGGACTTTAGATTCACAGCCAGGGTGGGCAGACTTCAATGGAGGAGCAGTTGCTTTAGCTAGATCACAAATATCCTCATTCTGTAGTAGGAGTGCTGAAGCCTCAAAGAGGGCTTCAAAAGCCTTGTCCATAAATGCATGGTAACCTTTGCCAGGCTGCAGGCCTTCTTGGAATCCAGTAGCAGTTATTTTTTTTAGGAGGGTGTCAGGTTGCAGATTCCAAATGTGACCGCTCCTGGGTAGAGGGCTTGTGCGACTGCCCATCCCTGAAGACCAAGATCGAGTGGTATGGAATAGATTCAAGACTGGCATCTCGATCGTAAAACATTATGCTGGTTAACACAGGGAGACTGCTGCCGAAGGTTAGCTTTTGGGAAACGGCGTCAGTAGAAGTGGCAACAGAAGCAGACTTATTGGGGCAGGCTTTCTAACCTTTTGCTTTACAGTAACAGCATCCAAGAAGAAGTCTGAGATGAGGGTTGAGGACAGCGCTGAGGCACAGCCTGAACTTTGGGTTCAGCATATGGAAGGGGTTTGGCTTCTCAAAGTTCAGTTGCGTCTGTCCTGATGGATGAGAGGAGTTTCACATTGTCATGGAGTCTATTTTCCCAGGGAGTTGAGAGGGAACACCCAGAGGAAAATGGCAAGCAGTAGTCCTGACGAGATGGGTATTGCTACCTAGAGACGACACAGAGCCCTACAGTTGCATAGAGGGGCCTAGACCCTGCTCCTGACCCTCCAAGACCTAGATCAGCTGGATAGGGTAGCTGTGTCACATACTTGTGGATTCAGTGTGCCTTTAGAAAATCCCAAAACAATGCATAAGGAATATGCTACTTACCAGTATGCATCTGTTCTTGGCATGTAGAGCTGCAGAGTTGTACACTTAGCATAGATCGCCATCTGGTGTTGGGCCCGGATGTTTGCAGTTTGTTTTTGTTCTTTGGACAGTCTTTGGAAGTCACGAGTTCGGTGACTCCTCCTTCGGTCCGTACTGCGCATGGGCTTCGGCTCCATCCTCAGATTGTTTTTCGCCAACAGGGAATTGATGGAGCGTAGTAATAACAGTGAGAAACCCATGTGTGTTGTATCTAAATAAGATGTACTGGAACGGATACAGGTAGCCGGGGAGGCGGGTGGGCGTGTACAACTCTGCAGCTCTACATGCCAAGAACAGATGCATACTGGTAAGTAGCATATTCCGTTCGAGGCATATGAGCTGCAGATTGTACACTTAAAATAGATTATATAGCAGTACCCAACCTTAGCGGCGACCACCGGTATCCGTTGCAGTGGTTTGAAAAAGTGTCTTTAGTACAGCCTGGCCCACCCTAGCTTGCTGCTTGGAATGCACATCTCCACAGTAATGTTTTGTGAAGGTGTGCGGTGTAGACCATGTGGCTGCTTTGCAGATGTCATCTAAGGGTATATTCCCTAGAAAAGCCATAGAAGCCCCTAACTTTCTTGTAGAGTGGGCTTTAGGCGGAACAGATAATGTTCTTTTTGCCTTTTGATAGCAAATTTGTATGCACTTTACAATCCACCTAGCTATCCCTGATTTAGAGATGGGGTTGCCTTTATGTGGTGGAGAGAAGGAAACGAACAGTTGTTTAGTCTTCCTGAAAGGTTGCGTTCTTTGTATGTAGTACAGCAAGGCCCTTTTAACATCGAGTGTGTGTAAGGCCCTCTCTGCAACAGATTGAGGTTGCGAGAAGAAGACAGGTAATTCCACCGATTGATTGAGATGGAAGGGGGAAATGACCTTGGGCAGAAACTTCGGATTTGTGCGAAGTATGACCTTGCTGTGATGTATTTGTAGGAAGGGTTCCTGTATAGTGAACGCTTGTATTTCACCAACCCTTCTAAGGGAAGTAATAGCTACGAGAAAAGCTGTTTTCCAGGTGAGAAACTGCAGCTCACATTTATGCATTGGTTCGAAGGGCGGACCCATTAGCCGTGTAAGAACTAAATTTAGATTCCATACAGGGGAAGGTGGTGCCCTGGGAGGAATTACTCGTTTAAGGCCTTCCATAAAGGCTTTAATAGCGGGCACTCTGAAGAGTGATAAATGCTGTCTGTTTTGTAGATAAGCAGCGATCGCTGCTAGGTGTAGGCGTATGGATGAATATGCCAGGTTACACCTGTGAAGATGGAGCAGATAGCATATGATGTGCTGTATGGATGCATCTAAAGGGTTGATTGTATTGTTACGGCAGTAAATTACAAATCTTTTCCACTTTGCGGCATAGCATGCTCTAGTGGTAGGACGTCTGGCTTCCATGATGATGTTCATGCAATCAGGGGGAAGGTTAAGGTATCCAAATTCTAAGATTTCAGGAGCCAGATCGCCAGGTTGAGCTGAGCTGGGTCCGGGTGCCTGATTTCTCCATGGTTCTGGGTTAGGAGGCATGGGGATAGGTGCAGTTTTTGATGTGGTACCACTGATAGTTGTAGTAGTGTGGTGTACCACGGCTGCCTGGCCCACGTTGGAGCTACTAGAATGAGTGTGAGGGAGTGTTGTTGTAGCTTCCTTACCACTAATGGAATTAGTGGGAGAGGTGGAAAGGCGTATGCAAATCTGCCTGACCAGTTCATCCATATCGCATTGCCCTTGGACAATGGGTGTGGGTATCTGGCGGCGAAGCTTGGGCATTTTTTGTTTTCGTGGGTGGCGAAGAGGTCTATCTGAGGATGCCCCCACTGTTGGAAGAATGGGTGAAGAACTTGTGGATGCAGTTCCCATTCGTGTAGTTGTTGCGTTTGTCTGCTGAGCAGATCTGCCATGGTGTTTTGTACGCCTGGAACGTGCTGTGCCAGGAGAAAGATGTTTTGGGGAATTGCCCATCTCCATATGCTCTGGGCTAAGCGGGAGAGCTGGGGAGAGTGTCCCCCCCCCTGTTTTTGGATATAATACATCGCAGTCATATTGTCTGTGCGAATGAGGACTGCTTTGCCCGAAATCTGTTTTTGGAAAGATTTTAGGACTAGAAAGATCGCCAAGAGCTCCAGATGGTTGATGTGGAGCGATTTTTGCTGTGGCGTCCATAGACCTTGCATTGTGAGGTGTAGGAGGTGCGCTCCCCAGCCGGAGAGCGATGCGTCCGCTGTTAGAATCACCTGAGGAACCGGGTCCAGGAACGGCCGCCCTTTGGAAAGGTTTGTGGTGTTCCACCACTGCAGAGAGTGATGTGTGCGGCCGTCCACCAACACCAGATCCGTCAGCTGACCCTGGGCCTGGTTCCACTGTTGTGCTAGGCACTCTTGAAGTGGACGCATGTGGAGTCTTGCATGGGGCACTATGAAAATGCAAGACGCCATCATTCCTATGAGCTTCATAAACACTCTTGCTGGAAGAGAGTGTTGAGGAAGGAATGTTTTGCGTAAGGCTTGAATGCTTGTGATTCTGGCTGAGTTTGGATAGGCAATACCCTTGGAGGTGTCTATAGTGGCCCCGAGATATTGCTTTGTGTGAGATGGTATGAGGTGGGACTTTTGGTAGTTCACCGTGAAGCCTAGCTGGTGGAGCAGTTGGATGGTGCTGTTTGTATGTTGTACACATTGGTGGTAGGACGCGGCTTTTATCAGCCAGTCGTCTAAGTAAGGGAAGACGTGAATATGTTGACGTCTGAGGTGTGCTGCTACTACCGCTAGGCATTTGGTAAAAACCCGTGGTGCGGTGGTGACGCCGAAGGGGAGAACCGTGAATTGGTAATGCTGCCCGTCCACCACAAACCTGAGGTATTTCCTGTGAGAGGGGTGTATTGGAATGTGAAAGTATGCGTCTTTCAGATCCAAGGTAGTGAGAAAGTCTCCCTGACAGAGGAGCGGGAGGACTTGTTGTAGTGTGACCATGTGGAAATGGTCAGAATATATGTAGGCATTTAGAGGCCGGAGGTCCAGAATGGGCCTGAGGGTCCCGTCTTTCTTTGGTATTAAGAAATATAGGGAGTAGACCCCTAGATTTTGCTGATTGACGGGGACCTGCTCTATAGCGTGTTTTTGGAGGAGGGAGAGTACCTCCTGTTTGAGCAGTGTGGAATGTTCTTGAGACGTTGGACGGTGCCTTGGTGGGATATTGGGTGGGGTGGATGTTAGCTCGAGACAGTACCCTGACCAAATGATTTGGGTCACCCATTTGTCCGATGTTATGGACTCCCATACGTGGATAAAGTTTTGTAGTCTGCCCCCGACCGGAGTGAGATGGTCTGGGGGGAGCGGAGGGAAGTGATTGTGCGGGCGGGGTGGCAGAACGGGTGGTGTTAGTTTTGCCCCTACCCTTATTGTTGTTGCCTCTGTAACCACCCCTTTGGTTGCCCTTTGAAAAGGTATTTTGAGGAGGGGACTTGTAGGAGGTAGAGGCGCTATCGGTGGAGAAGCCTCTGCCTGTGCCACGAAAGGAGGAGCGTCGAAAGGAACGTTTGGAGACTTGTGTTTGGAGTGCCCCCATAGACTTTGCTGTGTCTGTGTCCTTTTTCATCTTTTCCAACGCTTCGTCTACCTTTGGCCCAAAGAGAGTTTGTTGGTCAAAAGGGTGATTGAGTATGGACGCCTGGACTTCAGGCTTGAACCCTGAGATCCTGAGCCAGGCATGGCGACGAAGCAGGACACTGGTATTTATGGCTCTAGAAGCAGTGTCGGCTGCATCGAGGGCACACTTAATGGAGGTGTTTGTAATTAGTTTACCCTCCTGTATTAGTTCATGAGCCCTGCGCTTGTGTTTTTCGGGAAGGTGTTGCATAAGAGCCTCAAGTTCGTCGTAGTGTGCTCTGTCATAGCGCGCAAGTAGCGCTTGTGTGTTTGCAATGCGCCACATGTTTGCAGCTTGAGAGGCGGTGCGTTTGCCAGACGCGTCTAGAAGTTTCGATTCCTTGTCTGGCGGTGGGGCTTCTCCTGAGGACTGGGAGTTAGCCCGCTTTCTAGCTGTAGAGACAACTAGGGAATCTAAGGGAGCAGGGCCCTTAATGTATGCAGGGTCTGTGGGTGCCGCCTTGTACTTTTTCTCTATTCTAGGGTTCAGTACCCTGGCCCTGACGGGGTCTTTGAACACCTCTGCGGCATGCTTGGTGACACCCTTAAGCATGGGCAAAATAGATGTGGATTTGTCCTGTATGTCAAATGTGTCCAGTAGGAAGTCGTCTTCCACTGGTTCGCTGTGCATGTCCACCCCATGGTAGTGTGCTGCTCTCTGCACTAAATGATGAAACCCTAAGGAGTCCTCTGGAGGAGACGGCCTGGATGGGTATAGGTCGTCCTGAGGCATATCAGGTATATTAGGGTTGTGGTAGTCTTCCCATGGGTCTGGGGTCCCCGGTGGAGTGGGGTCCATTGGGGCGTCCGCCGGGTCATAGTCCGGGTCCCCGTCGTCCGGATCTGGGGACGGGGTTGGAGAGTAATGAGGTAAAGGTGGCGGAGACCTGGGAGGGGGAGGGGGTGGAGGAGGCAGGGGAGGAGGTAGTGGGGAGGGCACTCTGAGGGGAGAAGTAGCAGAGTCCTTCCGTTTGGGTGGTGGAGGAGGAGCCGGAGTATCAAGGCGTCTTTTCTTGATAATTAAAGTCAATAGCCCAGTCTTTGGATCTTTAGACAGAGTCTTTTGTAAAGGGTCTGGTGTAAACAGAGCCAGTGGCGCCGAATCGTCCGTTGGCACCGATGATTTCGGAACCGAGGGCTTTGATGGTTTCTGTGCGCCATGCTTTTTTGGGGCCTCCGGTTTTTTCGGCGTCGAGGGAGTTTTCGGCGCCGGAGCGTCGGTGCCGACGGATTTGTGTTTGTGTTTGGTCGGCACCGAGAGTCCAGGCTTCGGCACCGGTGGCTTCGGAGTCGAGCTGGGTATTACTTTCTTCGGTGCCGGATGCTGTTTTTCGGCACCGGGCGTCGGCTGGCTCGATCCCGAGCTGCCGTGAGACTTTGGAGGCTTCGACACCGGGCCCAAAGGTGGGGTGAAAGAAGCTTTGTGCTTGGTTTTACCCAGGCCAGCAGGCGAGGGTGTAACCTGAGTCTCTTTGGTTTTGGGCGCGGGGGTGGGAGGGGGTACAGTACTCACGACCCGCTGCGCCGGTGTGATGTCCTCCACGTCGGAGTCGTCGGCCTCGGAAGCGCTGACGACGTCTTCCTCCTGCTCGGTGTGTAGTTGCCCTGAAGCTTCGGCGCCGTCTCCGAAGATGTCCGGTGGAGCTGCGGACGATGAGTGCGCCATGGTGCGTCGAGCTCTTCGATCCCGGATGGTCTTATTTGATCGAAAAGACTTACAGGCGGGGCAGTCTCTGGCCTCGTGTTCTGGAGAGAGGCAAAGGTTACACACCTGATGGAGGTCGGTGTGGGGAAATTTAGACCCACATTTTGGGCACTTTTTGAACGGAGTCCTTTCCATCGGCCGGGACCGGAGTCGAGGAGGGCCCGAAGGCCGGTGCCGATGTAAGGGATGGAGAAAAGTGCCGCTTCGAGAGATGAAGATGATGATGAAGAAACTCGAAGAAAACGAGGATTTTCCGTCGAGGCTGGAACCGTAGAAGTTCGAAGCCGGAGCACGAAGTATCACATCCGAGCCCGATGGCGGAAAAAAACAATCTGAGGATGGAGCCGAAGCCCATGCGCAGTACGGACCGAAGGAGGAGTCACCGAACTCGTGACTTCCAAAGACTGTCCAAAGAACAAAAACAAACTGCAAACATCCGGGCCCAACACCAGATGGCGATCTATGCTAAGTGTACAATCTGCAGCTCATATGCCTCGAACATTAAGGTTACATAATGTGTTTTTCATTTGAGAAACAGAACAGCATACAAGAATTGAGTATAGATCACGCTGTCCCCTGAATATAAATCAGCATGACACTGACTTGTTGAGAGGTTTGATTTTTTTAGAATCCTAGCTTAAGATGCACACTGACTGAGCTCTTCACTGCCTCTTGCTAACAACCAAGTTGCACATTCACTCAGATACTTCACCAAATGTTTTAATTGGAGGTGAATATTAGCAAAGCTCCAGAATATGAGACCTTGGAAGTCATCAAAAGTCAATTGCCCCTTAGGAATTTGTGTAATACAAGAGCTGGGCCTTCAGAAAATGTCAGAGAATTAAACCAACAAGCTTCGGTCAAAGATATTCACTCTTCTCCAATACATTTCCATACAGGTCATACTTCTTCTACTTAAACCTTGAGTACTTAAGAAGGCTTCACCAAAATAGGATTGTCAAAACATGACCCCCAATGCATGAAGACATGACAAAGAACTACCATACACGGGATAAACTGCTATCAGATACGTGAGCTTTACTTACCAGAAAAATAACCCAATTTTTGTCTCCCCTTCAAAAACCAGCACTCCTGTTGGGGTAAGTCCCAGATGGTAATCGTTTCCGTCTCGGGCCTAGTAAATAAGGATTCCAGCATTATTTACATCATTCCTTACATTAAGAGCATCACAATCAATTCTTAACATATTCTTTCTCCAGCAGATCGAATCAATGCTTTATTTCAGTGCAGTGTTAGCTGCTCCAGCGAGGAAGGGACACATTTAGAATCTTTATTACTGCATGGGCCAAATCATATTAACCCAATCTCCTGCTTTACTACAGTGATTCATTAATAGGCCTCATGCTACCTGCTTTTTTTCCAAGAAGCTGGGACTTTTACAGGTAGTCTGTTGAAGGGAAAAAGCAGAAAACAATAACAAAGGGAGGGAGTTAAGAGGAATTTAGGTAGAATCTTCCACCTGTCAAGCTTTTCATAAACAATGTAATTCTACCCTGTAGCAGTGAAACTTATTTTTAATTTGTAGTTTTTTAGTGAAAGAGTGCTCCATGAGATGTCATGGGAAGGCACTAAGTGTTTTTAAAATACCCCTCACACACTATGAATCCCATGGTGTCATGCTTCATCATAGGGGTCTTCACCGTCCCTCTACGGGGCGAGGTGGGGCGTGCTACGACCAGCAAGTATGCGGGAGCACTGTTGTTTGTGAAGGAATAGGCTATGTGTATTGTGGGGGTGAGAGTGGTAGGGGATTCATAGTGTGTGAGGGTTATTTAAAAAACTTAGTGCCTTCCCATGACATCTCATGGAGCACTTTCTTTCACTTAAAAACTACAAATTAAAAATAAGTTTCACTGCTACAGGGTAGAATCACATTGTTTATGAGAAGGGAAAAAGCACACAGCGACATCAATAAACTACACAGAATACAATAAGCATACAAAGGGAAATCCTTGTGAACATTTTTATCGCTACCTTTGACAGAAGACTCTCCTGAAGGGAAACACATGTATGCCCTTGTCATGAAATAAGCATCTCGTATATCTATGCTGCACTGAGATAGGAATAAGGCAAGTGCTCCCAATCTACCTTTAACACAAAATACAGCAGTGATTAATCATTTGTCAAATTACTGATCAAAACAGTACATACAAAAAAGACTCCACTTTGAGTGGGGTTGCTGCGCTTAATCAGCAAGAGTGAATTGGATTGTGGGGGCACTAGAATTTGTGGTCTTAATTACCTTTTTAACCACGTCAAGCGTACTCACCTTCACAACATGCATGTCCACGCCATACATTTCAAGCCATTTGGCTTTGTTCAAGTAATTTGTTTCTGCTTCTTCAGGCATCTGTCCTCTAAAAACAAAAACAGGAATTCCATCTAAAACAAGTAATGCTAGTATTGGCTCAAAAAACATTTTTCATTTTGGGTGTCAACCATGCCGCATGACTACATAAACCTGCAACGCGTAACAACATGACCACCATCTTAAAGCTACTTTTTTTCTCTTCTGATAATCAAATACTAATGTTAAATGTGTCCATGAACTTGCACATTCTATTTCACTGGGAGGTGGAAAGGTTATATGTGAACCTAGGATAGTCTAATGCTGCAAAGCTTCTGCTAGTGATGAGTAACAAGCTTCCTTTTCAGCGTGAACCTACTCTAGAATGATATGCTCTACAATGACTGCATAGAACCAGTATCCCTCCTGTGCAGGAGAGTGTGAAGAGGGAGCAGTAGCAGATAAATATTGAAGCACGGGCTGAGGCACTGCCATCCTTAGTGTGACTGAATACGGACACAATATTTAGTAAAGTACGTACAGATAACTATGTGGTTGCTCATAAATGAGTTAAAAACATTCCATATGTCGCTAAAGAAGTACTTTTCTTTCTAGTGAAAAAAGGCCTTGCTTGTATACAACTGTTTCCTGCCAATAAGTATTTTTGGAACGTGTCTACAATCCATGCAGTCATAGTAACGTTTGTCGCCATTTTATCTGAAGCTAGCCAATCTCAGTAAACAAACAAAACGTTGTCTTTAACCAATTAATGGTGTCCTGTCCACATAGTAAAAGACTCATCAACTAACTTCTGTAAGGATTTCATGGATTTTAGAAAAGAATTGACAAATATATAGTTTGATTAATATGAAAAGATAGGAACAAATGAGTGTATTCTCATTAACATTTTATCTAGAAGTAGCTGTAAAAATGGCTTCTTCAATCGCATGTACCTGGAATTCACAAACCTGCATAAAAAAATAACTATTGGCTGTGAAGCGCTCTAATGTAAATTGGTGCACAGGTTCAAAAGGAAACTAAACAACAATTGCCTTTTTACAACTGTTCTCAAATTGACTTGCAGATGCTTGTTCGACAGAGTACACATCAGCTTATTTGTTTCCGGGAAATGATAAACGGTGAAAAGTTACTTACTTTACACTTGCTATGGGTCCAGTGGCAGCTCGCAATGTAAATAAGTAGCGAAGCGGCCACACATTCACAGTCACCCATCCACTCACAAGTGCATGTGTACTGACGCCAACCCACCCACATTCACACTCGCACCCATCTCATTCACAAACACATATACACATGGGTTACAGTAATAGCACAGGTAAATTAGGGATCTTGAAGTGACGCTCACCTGATAGTACGACAGTATCTAAATCAAGAATTTATAGAGTGGTGCGCACCAGGGAGGACTGTTTACCCTACAATCCTAATCAGACTTCCTAAAATTAGGAGTCCTATACAAAGTCTAACAGACCTTAGGCACACACTACACACAAGTTGTATATCATAGGATAGGTTATACACAGTTTAGTGGTCTTCAAGCTTATATTTTAAAGAAAATCTAATTTCCACACAAAAAATCCTCCAAATCTTGGACTCCAGAGATCTTTTTATTCGCAGATAGTATTTAATATTCACATTGGCAACGCACATTTCTTCGGTTTAGCGACTACGTTAGGGCTGCATATGTTAAGAAGGATCAAAATAGTATGTACGGCTGTGCTAAAAGGTCAGTATGCCACCCAGAACAAAAGTTCCTTGTTGTGCTGTATTTCCTATGTATAGTAATATTTGCAGTAGATCAGGGTAAAGTCCCATCCTCATTCCACAAGATACATCGTATGAGGTGCCGTACACGGACCTGAATTTCAACGACAATATCTAAATATTTTATATACTGGAAACCCTATTACTGAAATTTAAAACTTACCAGGCTTCTCCCCAATCTACTGCAAATATTACTCTACATAGGAAATACAGCATGACAAGGAACTCTTTTTCTGGGAGGCATACTAACCTTTAGCACGGCCGTGCATACTATTTTGATCCTTCTTAATATATACAGCCCTGACGAATTCGCTAAACCGACAAAACACATGTTGGCTACATGAATATTGAAAACGATCTGCAAATAAAAGATTTCTGAAGTCCGAGATTTGGATGATTTTTTGTGAGGAAATTGGATTTTCTTTAAAATATAAGCTGAAGACCACTAAACTGTGTATAACCTATGATATATATCTGGTGTGTAGTGTGTGCCTAAGGTCTGTTTGACCACATATACACATACATTCGCCCCTCTCTACCCCATTCACAAGCACATATACACAAAACACACCACTCACAGCTCACCAGTGCAAATACACATACATTTCAACCCTCCCCACCCCATCAATATTTAATAAACAAGAAACAGGCAATAGCGTTTACACAGACCCACTGGGTGGCAAGAAGCAGACTCAAAAATGCCTCAGAGGTTGCTGGAGGCTTTGGGAAGGGATGCACAGAAGATATTGCTGCCTTCTCTCGCTGCCTTCTCTCACTGCCTGACCCTAGGAGGGACCCAGGCGTGGGTCCTGGACACGGTCACTGGAACCAAGCTATACCTGGCTGATGAGCCCATAACAAGGGTGAAGTCAGTACTGGGTTGTTTGTGTTCCGGTTCAGTGAGGACCTGGCTTGGCAGTTTGGGCTGGACTTTTCCCATTGGAACAGTGTCAAGACTGATTTGCATGTAGCTGGGTCCAAACGAGGCGACATGGTGTGCAAAATAAAGATGGGCTGGGATGTGGCCAGAGTAATTACCAGTGGCTGAGATCAACTCAAGCATTCCATCCATAACTTTTTGTATACTTTAGCATATTCTCCACCTGTACGATGAGTGGAATGATGCAAGAGTGGCATCTGATGCATGTATTTTTTTTAAGCCCCTGAATTCTTTGTGGCTTTGGGTTTTTTAAAATGCTTTTAATTTATCCATTTCCAACACCCGGTCATTCAGCGATGGAACTGATTAACCATTTTGAGGTGTATAGTAAAACCCAACAGGAATATGGGCAGGATTCGTTTACTCTGTTCTGATATAAGTGGAAATAAATCTACTTTATAGGCTAATTGGTTACACAGAGACAGGCAGTCCAGGTCTCTGAGAAGTGCTTGGTGAAAAACCTGGAGTGTTGACCTACTGCATTGGGATGCAGAAATATTCCTCATTAAAGAAACTGGTTGCTAGAGAGTCCCTCTTTTACAGCATCAGGATTACATGCTGTAATAATGTCATCCTGAATGGTATGGCCTTCACACTTTAATACTGGTCTTAATTTTACAATGAGTCTTAAAATCTTAATTTTCCTGATAAAAAAAATAAACAATTGTCTTCTTGATGTGTTGCCACCGTGGGGATTATCAATAGAATCTTTTCTGTTCTAGAAAGTAGAAGTTTTATTTTTGCTCAAGTTACTCTGTTTTGGTGATGGATACAGTATATGGTAACTGTATGCAGCAGCCCTGTGGTTTACTGTCTGGACTAACTGCCCTGAGATATTGTCCCATGCTGTTGGGAACAACCTCAGACGTCCTACGAACCAACATGTTTTGATCAACGGAGTTTTGCCCCTTACGGACAAACACCATTTTATAATATTCCTGTTGTCAAAACGGAGTTTCTTTTAAATATTTCCTAAGAGTGGTATCTCCCTTATATATTTTCTACTGGTTACTTGCTAATTTCTCTGGAATCATGACCACTGTCCTGCGCTCCAACCACGGCAAAAAGGTTCTGTAATTGTTTAACATATTTGAAAGAGTCAGGAAGAACAGCCAGACCTTGTCACATCTGTTTTGATAAAGAAAAGTCATTTCTTGGAGGAAGCAAAAAATAAATAAATTAAGAGCATCAAATTTTGTTTGTCGACTACAATTAGGGTCTCTGCAATATCAACAAATTTAAGAATGCATATTGTCCGTAATACAATAAGTCAGGGTTCATGACCAACATACGCCATACCTGAATTCCTTCCATTTCTCCCGTATAGCCAGTTCCATCTCCTCTGTCTGGTCAGGCACAAACCGGAACTCCGACACAAGGTCGGGTGGATGCTCAGCAGGTTCAAAGTCACCAAGTTCAGCTACAAATAAACAAATGTACAAAATCGTATTCTCAGACATCTTAACAACAAAAGATCGTAGTTTGAGGAAGCAAATACCTCAAAGAGTACATTACAAAATAACAAAGAACATGTTTACCCAACAATTATTATAATTAATGAAGTGAGCTAATAGATTGCAACCCTAAACAAGCATTGGCATAGCCAATAGGTCTCGCCTTTGGGATCTTATAAGTGTTTAGCCATGCAACAGTTGATGTTGTTGCACCAAGGATATTGTGCTTCAAAAGTAAATACTTATAAGGTCCCAAAAGCGAGAGCTATTGGCTATGCCAATGCTTGTTTTAGTTTGAGCCTGGACAGCGCATGTGCTGCTCTGCGAGGCATGCTGTATTGAGGTAGAGACTTGAAGCTTCGCCCATTCTCCGCCCACATTATTCATTGGCTTGTGTCATCGTCCACTGTAAACTGTGGCTGTTCATGTTAAATGGTCAAAAGGCTTAGTAGTCCCTCCTTTTTTTGTGTGCAGTTTTATATAGCGCGAACTCGACCCAAAGGTATTGGAGCGCTTTACATGAGCACCAGTTACATGTTAGGCACAGGGAGATTAAGTGATTTGCCCAGAATCACAGGATGCTGAGCCAACGCCGAGGCTCCAGCCCGGTTTCCCAGCTCCAAAGTTGGCAGCTCTAGCCGTAAGGCTACATCCTCTTCCTTCTCCTTAGAGCCTTGTCTCATTTTGCAACCTCCCATGGAAACACCCCCTGTTACGTGTGTTGTTGCTTGGTAGGCTTTGGTTACAGCCTCCGAGAACTATTTTCTCAAATTGGACATGCTCTCTCCTAACGCTTTTTAAAAATTTTATAGCACGCATTTGCATTGCAATAGGCCTCGCATTTGCGAGAGTTTAAGCTATTGGCATTGTAAATGACAATGCCTTTTATTCATATGTTTTAAAAAACAACACATAAATAAAAGGCATTGTCTTTTACAATGCCAATAGCTCAAACCCTCATAAATAGGATACCTATTGCATTGCAAATGCTTGTCTTTCAACATGCTGCAGGATCCTGTTTAACAACCACAATTCCCCTCCCACCGCTGCCATCCCATCTTTTCACACCCCATTACTCCAACCTCTTATTTAGAGTGAAGGAGGTAATGTGGATAATTAAGGTGCGTTGGGGAGGAGGCAAAATGTTTGCGTTAAGAGACAGTCACTGCAGTGAAGTAGCAACTGGCCTGTGAAATACAAGCCCCCAGTTGCTTCTCGCTTTAGGTACTATCCGCAGCCTAGATGCCAGATTTGTTTCCACCCAGTGCGCTCTGTGAGCAAAGGCCGCCTCTGAGAGTCCGCCACGCCCACTGCTGCCCTGAGGGCACAGTTCAGGGCAAGAAACACAAACTAGCTGCCATTCTGCACCACGGCGGTGGGGGAGGGGCGGTGTGTGTCACTGCCACAGACGCCTCGTTGTGTAATGGGTGTGGTTTTGATGAAAGGGAGCGGACACATGGGGATCATCAGAGAGTCTGCGGAGCCAAGGGAGGGCAGAAGCGGCAGGTACCAGGGAGGGTGGGGGTGGGACATGGGCAGGCGGCTTAACACTAGCTGGAGCCAGGGATCCAATTAAATTCCGAGGGGAGGAGGGGTCCGTGAATGCTCTAGAAAAACATGCGTTTTATCGAAATGCACTCGGGTCAATGTTTACCTTTCACGCTTATTTAGCACAGCCAGCTAAATATTTTTGAGAGAACCTCTCGTCACTTTTACCCATTAGTGGGGGGGGGGTATGTATGGGTATTCCTCATACAAGTGCGAGGTCCTGTCGAGTACTTTGCAGCAGTGATAGCGCATATCTTTGATCGGTCACTGCACACTACAAACTGAGCATCCAATTACTCAACCAAAGAGAAAGTGCACTGTTGCCCAGCCAAGGGGTGTAAATGGGCTAAAGGAATGCTGCAGTGCATACAGTGCGGTACTTGTTCAAAGGCGAGGGCTGGAATGCCGCTTGTAGCCTGTGTCCTCCTGAACATGTACGATCACTAAAGGCAACTGTTGTGTACTGTTTTCCCCAAAGGGTATACAGTTTTCCAAGATCAGTTTCTTACCAGGTGATCCTTGAACGACTGGTGTGTCCTATAACCACTTAATATGGTGGGATATCCAAAGATATTGGAGAAGGCGACTCACTCACTAATAGTGACATGCTTGATCATAGGCGTCTTTCCACACCCAGGTAAGATGGTACTACTTGGGTGGACTCAACCAAAATCGTCCTCCTGAACATGGTCAGTGCGGAAGTACTCGTTAATGAATATCGTTTGTTTACATGGTAACAAAGAGGGGAGACCAGTAACCGAGAATAAGCGCGGCACAGTCCGCCTTCTGCTTTAGAAAGCAGAGTACTCGAATAAAACAAGCATTGGCCGCGCAGCCGTGAAAGTGATCGCGATCCACGGAATAAAGACAGATGGCGGCTGTGCGCGTGCACGCTCACTTGCACGCAAAAGTCTGTAGCAGCACTTTGAAAACCCACCTACTAAATGTCTCGCAGTGCAGCGCATGCGCTGGCTCAGGCGAGACCTAAAAACAAATCATATCAGTTATCATATTACGGGGTAAGTCAGTTTAGCACCTACTAAACCACCTTAGTATTTACAACAACCTAACACAATGTAAATCATAGCTCCAAAATAAGAATGAAATCACAAATTGCTCCATTGCACCCATATTTCCCAGAATACGTAAACAAGACAACAAGTGTTTCTTTCATGTGACTTTGCAACAATATAGTCTAAATAAATCTCTTCCTCAAAGAGTATTTATTTAAATATGTCAGATCAGACAACTACCCAAAATCACAGCCACACAAATGAGACCTTTTCATTGCTTTTCCAACTGTTCATTTTATTGATCAGTGAGAGTGGTTTCAAACAGACTCAACAAAGTTCTCGTATGGCTTGGGGGGGTGGCACTTAGCCTGTGTAGGGCTGTTTCTCTAAAGCGTGTTTAACCCCGCAGTAAAAATGTGCAGTGACGTTATCCCAGCCATTGCTTGTCTATATGTTGCAAGTTTTTAACTAAGGCTCTTGCACAAATGTAAATCCCAAAGCAAGTCCCTGTGGCACACTGCATAATTTTACTTTAAAGGGCTGTTGCGTTTCATATCAATTAAGTCCAAAGATTATTTATTCTTCTACAAAGAGCCATTAAAGATGCATAAATAAAATATAACAATTTAAAAAAATAAACAAATATATATATAAAATTGGCCTACCTACAAATCAAAACTAATGTAACATAATTCATTTACAGCAACAGTCAGGAAATACTGCATAGTGACATATTAAATCAAAACTAATGTAACATAATTCATTTACAGCAACTGTCAGGAAATACTGCATAGTGACATATTAAAAACTCATTTAAGATCAAGTTACCTATAACAGTAATAAATACCTGGCGGTTTTCTTATTCATGGCTTTCCTGATTCCAATAGCATGCAAAACTAAGCTAACCACTGCTGAACAGATACATTCTTAGAACAAAAGATGCAGACCAAAACTTGCAGAACTAGATTGTCTAATTTTCAAAATACGCAATAAAAAAGGTACTAAAATTTGCTTTCTGGTCCCATATAAAAAGGTAAACAAAAAAAAAAGTGTGGACCGTGACGTACCCTGATCCAAAAACCGACCTTCAGAAAATAACAGTAAATTAACAATATTTAACCTGAAAAGTGTTAACAAAAAAATCTATGTTGGGTATTACTCACGTATGCAAGGTATGGCTCTAGAGTATTAGTGGTGAAAAGAAGAGAATATGCTCACACTGATGGCCTACAAAATTATTTTGCTACCCTTACATTAACACACCATTCACAAATTGAGACTTTGAGGTATATTTCACTGATAAATTAACAACTTCCGGTTTTAATAGCTCCAATTTACTCGGAGAAACAAAGCATGTTTTAATGAAATTCATTCAGCCAGCGAGTCCAGTGCCCATAATCTAAATTCAAGCAGTCCGCAATCACTGCACGGTTGAAGCTCATCTCAGGCTTGGACCAAATAGACAGCTAAAACGCTATGGGGCATTATGTAATCATAGCCTCTAAATATGTTACACCCATTTCCGAATAACAGATAGAAGTACTACAACTATGTGGAAAAGCCAACAATCTTCTTAAGAAGGCATTCTCAGCGGCATGTGTAGGGCTCAAATCTGTGTATTCCCATAAACCACGGCACAGCTCACCAAGACAAGCATTTGCTTTGGTAGATAGGAAGAATTTATGACATTACTACGCATAGTAATACCACGCATCGCGTGCCCTTACAACGTGGGTATTACTATGCCAGTATGCCTACAACAACCTACCATTTCAACGCATTATTTTACCACACATATGCCTTTACCACACATGCCATTACAACGCAAAGGCATGCGTGCTAAAGGCATACACTTGGTAAAACTGTGCAAGTAACACTACCCTGCCCTACCAACCCTAAAACCTAAAATACTACCCCTGCACAAGCCCCCGATCCCAAACTCTTACCCTTTCCTAAACCCCTACATGACCCCCTGATCCCCAATCCTTTCCCTACTATAAATCACTACCCATGCACGCCCCCAAGTCCTCTCCCTACCGTAAACCCTAAAAAACTACCTCTGCATGACCCTCCCCCCGACCCCCAGTCCTCTCCCTACCCTAAAAGACTACCCTGCACGGCCCCCCCGAACCCTAGTCCTCCCTACCCTAAAACACTACCCCTGCACGACCCTAGCCCGACCCCCAGTCCTCTACCTACCCTAAAACACTACCCTGCACGACCTCCCCGAACCCCTTTTACCCTAAAATAGTAACCCCCCCTACCCCAAGCCCAATCCTCCTTACCTCTCTCTCCTCGTGGTTCCTGCGGTCGTCTGAGTGGCGGTGCACGTCGTCGTAGGGAAACAGAGCCTCTGTTTCCTCACAACAACGTGGATCGCCTATATTTTTTTACAACGTATGTGCTATTACCATACATACCTTTACAACGAAATTCCTTGTAAAGACTTGCGTGGTTAAAGCACATGCGTTGTAAAACTATGCATAGTAAAGAGTACGTGTTGTTACAACGCATGCGTGGTCACGCTTACATTGTAATGCTATGTGGGATAACAGCTGTTCCCCAGATAGGAACTATTTCAAGTTTTTTCAAGACTAATTTAGAGGCAAACCTGAATATAGCTTCAGTTGACCTTTTAAATTGTGGTTACCTAGCAGTTCGAAGATGGCGCCCAGTAAATCCATAATCTATAGGGAACACCAACTAGTTCAAGATGCACACATTAAAGACCGAAGTGCCACTAGCTGAGTGTGAGTATCCATTGTACCAAGACCACAGACCTCGCTTGAATGTCCAGATTATTCTTAATATGGGCAAAAGAATCAAGTAGCTTCTGATGCCTGATCGCCACTTTAGTCATTAAAAAGGCGCCATCAGTGTAGAGAAGCAGTGGAATAGGTCGTGATCCAAAAAGTGGCATGTCCTGGCCATTAGTCCTCAAACACCATTCCAAATTGTCAGTGTAAAGGGGCTAAAACCCACCATTGTTGAATGCCTCTACTGATCTTAAAAGAATCAAGGCACTCCAAAGACAACCAAAGTGAACAGAAGCAGAAGTAAACATGTGAAGGTGTCAAACTCTAAATAAACAATATTGTTCTCGACAGCTATGCCTGAAGTTAATGAAAGAACCCGTGTTTAACCACCATCTAATAAGAAATTATTAGGTACAAATTCAAGCATTACGCAGTTGTGCCTAACCCCTGGTGAACGCCATACTGTACTTCGGAAAGAACAAAGCTATCCTGAGCCAAACTTTCCAAACTGGCCAAAAAGACTTTGACCACGACTTTCACGATGGAATCCAGAATGGAAATTGGCCTATAACAATAGGGATCAGTCTTACTGCACTTTTTAACAATGGGAAGTATGGTCGAATGAGAACATGATGCAGGTAATTTACTCAAAGCTGCTGCCCTAAGAACATTTGTCAAACAAGCATTTGAAATGCAATAGGTCTCGCATTTACACGAGTTTGAGCTATTGGCATTGCAAATAACAATGCATTTTATTTTTGTTTTCGTTATAAAAACATACATAAAAGGCATTGTCATTTACAATGCCAATAGCTTAAACTCGCGTAAATGCGAGACCTATTGCATTGCAAATGCTTGTCACCTTCAAGCAACTTAAAAGCAAAATAAACACCAGGCGCTCAAGAAAATACAGCTTGACATTTTACCTCTGTCTGTGGATGCTCAGCAAATGTGACGAGATAAGATTTAAAGGCCTTTTATTACAGAAAACGAGTTTGTGCAAGAATACTGATGTGAGCTAGAAACCACAAAGCCAATAGAAAGCCATGGGCGGAATTGAATCACCAGGTCAATTTTCTGAAAGTTACCAAGATGTCTTTCGCATAGCCAGCCAGTCAGCTGTGCTGTCTGAAAAACGGCGACCTTTGTGTGAAACAACATCCTATATAGAAAACACGGCCATGATCTAATAAAAATCAAAAGACGATGCAGACATTCAACAGCCCACCAGTAACAGTCACCGGCACAAGAAAATTGCTACATTCAAAAAGTAATCGGTTATTGTGGTTTGTGAGCTAGGAAAGTAATTTAAATAAAAAATGAACCCTGGCTAAACGCATGAAATTTTTTTTCCAAAATCAGCATTTTGTAGATGCCGGTGTCTTTAACTCTGCATCATCTTTGAAACTGCTGAAAGTGAGATGTGTGAGCCTTGTAGTGTAGATTCTGCAGCAACTATGACAGTATTGTCCAGAAACAACTTTGCTTTTAAAATATGCAAGTTCAGACAAGCAGTGCGCAACAACGTTAACTCCGAACAGTCAATAGATTTCACGCTAACAAAATGTCAAGACAAAAGCCGAGCGCAAATAGTTTCTGAACCTATTTCACATTAGGGTAGTTTGCCCTGACCCGTGTATTTCAGTTGGGCCCCGGGATTGACTGATATCTGTGTCCTTTTCCCATTCAGACGACATGTAATGGGTGTGAAAACAGATGCAATACTAGGCGCTAACTAAATAGAGGAACACAACAGCACTAACAAGCATTTGCAATGCAATAGGTTCAATTGCATTGCAAATAAAACTGAGCGCGGCACCGCATAAAGGAAACTGCGCTTGTTTTTTTGTGTTTTTTTTTTTTTTTTTTAACTTTACACTGAGCGAGGTGTCCTTGAAGCGGGTGCTGCGCTTAGTGTTAAAGTTAAAAAATATATATAAAGAAACCAAGCACGGTGTCTCAAGTGGCGCTGCGCTTAGTTTTAAAGTTAAAAAAAAACAGGAGCGCGGTGTCCCTTAAGTGGACACCGTGCACATGCACACAAGCAGCGGAATGCGGCGTTCTGAAAGCTGTTCAACTGTTACATGTAGCATAAGCACCCAAATACTGATGAGCACACTGCACGGCAGAGCAGCGCTAATGCGGAAGTGAGGGGGAGCCGTGAAAACATATCTCCATTCTTCCCTCAATAAAAACAAGGCGCCAAATATTCACGTGCACACTGCACGGCAGAGCAGCGCTAATGCGAGCCGGCGTATGGGGCAGGGAGAGCTCGACGCTCCGGGCTAACATAGAGACTGGTTGCTTTAACATATTAAACATTTTCTGGTGTTTTATAAACATCAAATGTGCCTGTACACACCAAGCACGGACACTAACCACAACGCTATAAAAAAAACGTGAACGGAAAGCAAACAGATTGCCAGTTACAAGCCCTCATACGTCACACAACAAACAAAATGGGCCATCCTAAAAGTGGACAAGGCGGAAACATAAAACCCCGGTTGCCAATGACGCGCTGTCGTTTAACATAAACGACGGCGCAAGCCAATTAAAAAGAAGGGCGTGGCTGAAAGCCCTCTTCTGAAATCGTATCTTCTGGTGTTTTATCAACATCAAATGTGCCTGTACACACCGAGCATTGTCACTAACCACAACGCTATAAAAAAAAGCCAACAGAAAGCAAACAGATTGCCAGTTACAAGCCCTCATAAGCCCTTATACGTCACATAACAAACATGGCGTCGGCCAGTCGAAATGGGCCGTCCTAAAAGTGGACAAGGCGGAAACATAAAACCCCGGTTGCCAATCACGCGCCGTCGTTTAACATAAACAACGCGAGCCAATTAAAAAGGGCGTGGCTTAAAGCCCCCTTCTGAAACCATATTGATTCCAAAAGGCCCTCGCATGGCGAGAGCAGCGCATGCACGCTGCCAACGCCAGGCAAGATCTAAAAAGGGGCCTTCAGCTTAACATGGTTTTAGAAGTATCCATGCGGACGCCATTGTGGCTTAAGCATTACCCTCCTATTTCTATCTAATTCAAACAGAGAAACCATAAGTGACAAAGGCATTAAACGGGGGTCAAAAGTGGCTGCACCTGAATTGGGGTTGGGCAAACCTAATTGCGAAAAAGAATAATTACTGAAGTGGTTCACCCACCTGTGTGCAGGCGATGACAGCCACTGAAGAGGCAACAGGGCTTGTTTTAAAATATGAGTCATTAATAACTCAAAGAATGCACTATAATCACTGAGAATACTAGCTGTCTGCAACGAGGCCCACGCGTTTTCCCTATGCTTGCCTTCCTGATGTACAGCTTATTTATATTCAGTTCTGCGTGCTTTGATCTCAGTCAGGACATGTATAGTTTGTTTAAAAGCACTCTTAAGGTTCTTATGCACTATTGAGCATTGCGAGTCAAACCTGCTGAATGGTTTGTTACTTCCAAAAAGTGTGTAGAGATGGTCATAAATGTCTTAGTCCTTTCACAAATGGAATCAAAAGAACTCCGAATTACTGAGGCGTTCACTTGAATGTCCATACATCTCAAATTTCTACCTTATTAGTAAAGAACAAATAAGTAATTGAGTGTGATTTATATTTGCCCATTGAGCAAGACCCCCTTTTTTAGGTCCAGCCTAGAGTCAGCGCACATGCGCTGCTCTGCAAGCTCTGGTTGTACTGGAGCATGGAATAGAAGCCCCACCCACTCTCCCTCCATATTTGTTATTGGCTTGTGTCATTGTCCTTCGTAAATCCTGGCTTCTGATTCGTAAACAGGCTTGTTAGTCCCTCCTTAGTACCACCTTGTCTTCATTTGTAACCTCCCATATCAATTGGCCCTTTTACTTCGGTTGTTACACGCTACGTGTTATTGATTATGAAGAAATAAATGATACTCGCTTATACAAAAGATGCTAGGTGTCCTAGCTTGCCATTAAGAACAGAACAGTTCCTGGAATGAGACTCTATAGATCACATTAAGGTGATTTTGGATAGCTCTCTGTTTCCTTCTAAAGGTAATTTGTCCAACAGATCATTGTTGCATAAATAGGGTTATACAATATACCCTTTTTCTGTTCCTTATAGAAAGTGTACATCTATATTCTGGAATAGGTACGTGGTCATTGCCCTGCCAGATATTGAAGACCCTGATTTTTGCACTGAGAACACTTTGAGAAATGGCCGCCACTCTAGCTGTCTGTCAATAACACTTCTGCCCGAGTAGCCCCTTTCTATGTTCATGATTTACCAGGAATGATGGGAAATGGCTAAGCAAACATGGCGAAAACAAGGTTTATATGGAGGCTGATTACTCCAAAACTGGCGTCGACGGAGGACGTGTGTGGGGCCATCGGAGAAAGTGTCTCTTTGATGTAGTAAGTAGGAGTCTCCAGTGTAATTACTGATAAGATCGGGGTCTCAGAGATTGTTGTGCGACTTTTAACCAAACGCGCATTTGCTCGTAGGGTATGCGGGGTGGAAACAATGAGTTACGGAGTTCTCTGCGTTTGCAGTAGAATTCAGAAGAAGAGTAAGAGGGAGCTTTTTAATTGACTTCTTTCAAGTGAAAAAGTATTTTATTAATTGTGGTATCCCTCTCTCTACTTCATTTCCCTGGTGCCGCTTGATTGTTTCTCTCGTAACCAGAGTGTGACAATAAGAACACTTCCCCCTCAGTCCCGGGTTTAGAAAATAATCCCGTAAACTCTTGTAAGTAT
Organism: Triturus cristatus; assembly: GCF_964204655.1. Lineage (NCBI taxonomy): Eukaryota > Metazoa > Chordata > Amphibia > Caudata > Salamandridae > Triturus > Triturus cristatus. Next base: position 1,108,584,332 of record NC_140583.1, read on the forward strand.
TGACGGAGTTTTCATTGCATCTTTGAATTTTAAATAGGACACACTGGGTGCTGTGAGAGAGCTAATTTGTATCTTCTTCCTTTTAAACCCTAAAATATCTACTTGATGAAAACCTTTTTTAATTTGACACCCATGATCTGTGAACAATGATTGGGCTCACTGTAGATGTGGTGTTCTCAGTATGAGGGGTTAAGGTGTGTGCATAATTCACTGGCTGCAAGAAATATATCTTTTAATAATTATGGGAAAATTGAAAATGTGGTGAGGATATTGCTAATATCATTGAGTATGGAAAACAAGGTTTGTTTCCAACTTTAACACATTATCTCTTCTTTTGCTGTAGAAATTGTGTACTCCCCTGGAAATTTCCAGAGAAAAGTGACGGTGGGACAAGGCCCACACTGTACAGAGTAACAAGGTAATAAACCCAAACTAGGGGACAGACCAAAAAATAGGGACCAACACCCTGACGAATGCCAGAGCGACCAGGTATGGCGCGTTAAAAACTGGCAGAAACATGTTGGTAATTGCAGTGGGGATATAAGGGTCGTTACCTTCCCTGAATACCCCATAATCATAATTTTAATCCTGCCAGAGGTTGACACTAAATAAAGAATTATTGTTTAACACCTAGGCAGTTTTATTAATACACCTGCACCTCTCTTGGTCCCGTTTTCCCAGGAGTAAAATTTACTTTCCTTTATGTTTTGAGCAAACACTTTTGTGTGTTTTTTGTCTTTCTTTACTACACTCTACCCTCACCACTGTCCTTCATCTTACAAAAAAATTGCGCTCCATCCAGTGTGTTGGTCTGCACCTGGGTGTATGATGCGGCCCAATGATGAAGCATGACACTACCAAGTGTGTGAGGGCAGTATTAAAAATTCTTTTGATTTTCCCGTTTCCACTTTCTAGTATTACTATTTTTGCTATGAAGTTGTTCTCTGTCGTGTGAGTTTCATATTTGCAGCACCCACCTGTCCGACGTGATGGTACGCCAGTGGAGCAGGTGATGGCGAACTCTGCCTCCCTCTGGCGTTGAATGGGCCTGAAAGCTCAGACTAGGAAGGCTTTGAGGCAGATGCTGCAGGAGCAGATGTGGGCTGACCGGCTTTCTGCCTCCCTGATCCGCCACGGCGGAATACACGTCCGCGTTTAGGCTGGTTCTGCGGCCTGTGGCTGGACGAACGTGTGGGGGCGCCCCCTCCTTGGCCACGAAAGGGGCGAAAAGCAGAAGTTTGCTGGCGCTGGGCCGACAGGCCCAAGTACTTGGCCGTAGCCCAGGAGTCCTTAAAGCACTGCAGCGCACTATCCGCTTTGTTGCCAAAAAGGCGACGGCCATCAAAGGGCATGTCCATGAGAGTGCTCTGGACATCCCCTGAAAAGTTTGTGGACCGCAGCCAGGCGTGACGACGAATCGCCACCGTCGTCGCAATCGCTCTACCCAGCGAGTCCGCGGTGTCAAGTCCACATCGAATGGAGTACCGTGCTGCGTCCTGCCCCTCAGCAAGAGCCTGGGCGAGGCGTGTCCTGACCTCCTCCGGACACTGGGGCAGCACGTCCGTCACCGTATCCCACAAAGAGTGGGTTTAACGGTCCAAAAGGGACACGGTATTAATGGACCGCAACCCCAGACTGAGGGAGGAAAACAGTTTCTTTCCAAACTGCTCCAACCTTTTGGATTCCCGATCCGGAGGTGCGGACGGGAAGGCGGTTTGGGACGTAGAGGCCTGGATAACCAGACTCTCAGGGGTGGGGTGTACAGACAGAAAGCCGGGGTCACCCGGAGCCGGGCGGTGGCGCCGGGCCAAGTTCTGATCCACAGGAGAGACTGTGGAGGGCTTGGACCAAGTGCCCATCAGAACGTCGGTGAGGGCCTCATTAAACTGCAGTAGAGGCTCCGAAGAGCTTACCGGCGGTTGAAGCAACTCATTGAGGAGGTTAGTCCTCACAGCCGCTGCAGGGAGCTCCAGGTGTAGGGCCTGGGCCGCCCTGCGCAGCACCACAGAAGTCATCACCCTCCTCCGTAGCCACGGAAGGAGGAGAGATGAAACCAGTGTCAGGCGAAGTGTCTAGACCACTGGCATCCCCCAGCTCATCTGCCTAGTCCTGACTTAACTGGCACTGCTGTGCCAGAGGGTCCTCAGACCCCTCCCAGTCCTCCCCTTCATCCGTCTCCTGGTAAACAGGCAGAAAGGACGGAGCCGGGTCATAGATGAAATGCTCGCCCATCAACGCCGGAGACGGCACCAAGCGGTGCCGCTCTGACGCTGGACCCAGACCGGGGCTGAAACTAAGGACGACGTCGTCCGAGGACTGCGCCGGGAGCGGCACTATGGGGGTCGGCGCCGGCGGAGGGGTCGTAAAGTCAACCGGCGTCGACCGGGATCCAGGCCTGGATCCCACGGGGACCTGCGGCGTCGGGACCGAAGTCGATGACGGCGCCGAAGCCTCCGGCTCACTAGGCCCTCCAGTCAGACCTGCGGGGCCTGGAGGCACGCCGGCATGCCTCAACGGCGGAGCGCGACTCCTCATGGCCACGAGGAAGTCTAGAATCTCGACCGGAGTCGCATGAGGCCCAGGGACCGGAGGGTATGGGGCCAGATGAGACTCCTGCTGCTCCGGCGGACTCCGAACCCTCGGCCGAGTCACACGACCGGCGAGGGGAGTCAGAAGAGCGATGTCGCTTCTTTGACTTCTTTTTACTGTGCCTCAACTTACCTGAATGCGAGGACTTTGATCCAGACGAGCGGTGACGACTTCGGCTCTGCGACCGGTCCCTCTACCTCCTCCTCGACCGGGACCTTGAGCGGCGCGGAGCTGACTGCCGGATCTCGAGGAGCTTGCAGGACTGCTCCCGCCTAGCCTTCAAGGTCAAGGCCCGGCAGTCGGGGCACAACTTGTCAAGCCCCAAGGAAGTAGACACACCGATGGTGGGGGTCGGTAACCGACATCAGTCGGTGACAGACGTCACACGGCTTGAACCCGGGCATCCCTACCGGCACCAAGAGTCGAAGTAGACTCGAAAAGGGAGCCAAAAATGTCCAAAAAGTTAGTCAAAAAATGACTAAGGGTACGCTCTTCCCGGATCTGCGCTTACTGGCGCAGAAAAAAAAGAAGAACTGACGTCAGTATGCGAGGGCGGCGTCTAAGTACTCCGACGACGCCATAAGTTGAAGTATTGTTTTGAGTGTTGGAACGAATCCGGGATTGGAATAGTTAACTTTATTCCAGTATTCCTTTCATCAAGTCAGTGAAAGTACTTAAATAAGGTATTCTTTGAAAATTAGATTTTTTTATCCTGAAGTGCATAAATAAAGGTTCAATATTTTTTATTGTCCCAAAACGAAAGATTCATTAAAGTCTATTACTGCATGGTGGAAATGACATGTTTGCGATGGGACTCTAAGAATGAGTATGTCTCAGATCGTTTTCTGTATGCATTGCATACTTGTATAGGTGTGTGAAAAAAAAAAAAAAAGCCAGACACATCATTCTTCAGTAAATCGCTTTCTTGGCATCTCCAATGCTAACCTACAGAATCCCAAACTTACTCGATAATACTTAAACAGCACTTTTGCTGTTTCTTACACACACTCACCCGTACTGTTTTCATGCACAAAATCTATACAGACTTTCTTTCACACCCAGTGTGCAGTTATTGTATAGCTCTTCAGACAGGCCGGACAGCACCTAGAAAAATGCACTGCATGGCTAAAGACTTATAGGGTCGGTGAGAAGTTGGCCTGGCATATGCTGGTCACTAGTTATAGTGGCCACCTTGCACCAGTCCAATTCGACTCTTAAGGTGATAGGTTTAAAAGACAACCTTTAAAGAAAGCTATCCTAGTGGTAGTTGTGGAGAGCAGCCTTCAGGCTAAGTCTTGAAGGAGTGTTAAGCTTATTGTTTTACCATAGATAACCTCTTGAATGACCAAATGAAAGAGTAGTCCACACAGGTATATATATAAAATATATGTATTTATTCTAAACAGAATCCCACAAGTCTCTTTATGAGGCTAGAGATAAAGTTACAATTCAAACAAGCATTTATAGATACAATAAATAGCACTGGAATCACAGGGCCCCAGGGGAGGGACCAAACCATATATTAAAAAAGTGGTATAAGAACCACGACAATTCTACAGACAATGCCTAGGGCATTTAGGATCACTGGCCCCTTAAGAATCCACCCCAGGTTATGAGGAAGGGGACCCACGGGAGGCGCGTGCAGTGGAAATAGCTGCTATCGGGATCTCTATTAAAGCCTATGGAGAATGTCGCGGCGTGATTTAAACAGATTAAAGACACTTCTAGCAGGAGTTCAAAGTTAAAAACTTATAGTGAAGCTTTTGAGGAGCCCACTACCACGGGAGTACCGAGGTACCACTGTTACCTGCCCCAGGGAAGCCGGTGCATAGGTCGTTTTCGATGTCGGGTCGCGGGCTGATTTTCAATGGGAAAATGTACAAAACTGCTGCTAGCCAAAAGCGTCGATGATGCCGTGAAGATTGAAGTTGTAGATCTTGTAGAGAAGAACCTGAAAGCAGAGGGGACAGAGTCTGGGTCACGGCACAGTGCCCAGGGAGCTCAAGGAAAAGAGACCTTCAATGTCGGGTACTTCAAGTGGAAAAGGTGTAGCTTGGATCTGCAGCCACGGGCTCAGGGAGGCTTCAAGGAAGGCCAGCTTCTGGAGGGCGACTGTCCCACGAAGGATGAGGGTCGCTGCGGTGTTAGTGTACGGATTGGATCCACTAAGCCTTGGGAACCGCAACCCACGCAAGATGAACAAATCAGCTACTGGTGCAGACCCACGAGGTCTGTGAGAGGTCTCCTTCGAGGAGACTGTAGAGCAGGCCTGGAGCAACCAGGGGAACTCTTAAAAGTAAGGATTGTCCTCCACCAGGGCCCACAAGTCGAGAGACAAGGGACCGCGGAAAGCAGCAATTTGGAGTGCGCAAAAGGGTGCCCACGGGCCACCGGAGTGAGCTAGGGCGCTCATCTTTGGCACAGTTGCTGCTGAGAGGTTGGCTCAATATTGGGCCAAAGCACAACTTCCCCACTGGTCAGGGTCGTGTGCTACGCAAAAGGTGGCCGGTGTCCTGGGGTATCGGGGTTCTCAGCACCCACGCGGTCCACGGTGCTCAGACTTGCTGGGCACGCTCACTGGCCTCTGGGATGCTAGGAAACCCACCTCGACGGTGCTGGAAGTCGTCGATGTCCGAAGGAGCAGCGAAGTTCCAACCGGGTCACTTGCAGTGTTTCAGGTGCCTGCCAAGCAGGGGGGTAACTCCTTTACCCCAAGGGAGATTTCTTCAGTCAGCTGGGCAGCAGCTCGTCGAAGGTCAAGTCTGTGAAGTCCAAGATTAATCTGATTCTCTGGGGACACGTTATTCACCTTTATCCACAAGATTAGGGGAGTGTCCAGATCAGTGTCCACCAATGGTAGTTGAGGCGGGAAAGGGTGGCTACACCCTCTCCCCTGTGTGTGTTTCCCGCCTGGGCGAGGGGCAGGATGCCCCTGAACCGGTTCCAGGCGGCGTATGCAGAATGTAGGCACTGTAGCAGCCTACGTGCAACTCTGAAAGGTATCCTATGGTGCACCCACCCAGTTCCAATCCACATAGCCTGTCTGGGAAGGTGCTGGCACCTCCCTGCAACAGGATCCCTATTGTCCAGCTGCCGAGGCTGGGGCTTTCCCCAGCAACAGGCAGCCAGAGTCGTGTGGGTGGCGAGTAGCATCCATTTTGTGATACGTGTGCACTTTTAAATTGGTGTCTAAATTCTGCCGCTTTTCCCATATCGCCCCTCTAGCAGGGGGGAATCATGCCCTCATGCCCATGACTGGACTGGGGGTATGATTCCTACATGTTTGACACCAAACACGATATGGTTCTGTGTAGCCATTCTCAAGTTATCACGCTATCGCGATATACTTATAATGCGGTTAAGAGTATATGGTATGGCTACACTACAAACAACCCAGCAATGGTTTTACGAGGGTTGCAGAGGGGGCCTACTCAGGTAGGGGTACCCCCTCACACATCTCAGCACCCTGCCTTGTAGGATTCGCAAGGCCGGCTTGAGGGGTGACCAATGAGAATACATGTGTTGTACATAGGTGGGATACAGGGTACCTGTATCCCTGTAAGGGGGTGCAAGCACCACCTTACCCAGACTACAGTAGTGGTCTGGTGGTGTCATTTGGTATGGCTGTCCCAGGGTGGCACAATAAGTGCTGCATTCCTGGTAGGCCTCTGAGGGACCCATGCCCTGGGTACCTAGGGTACCATCTACAAGGGCTGACAGGGTATCCTCAGTATCCAATTGGGTTGTACCTAGGGTACTCACATCAGTTTTAGGGAGGAAGCAGATAGGCTGGGGTCCTGGATAGTAGGATCCCAGCCAGACTAGTCAAAAACCATCCAAATACCAGGCAAAAAGTTGGGGGCAACCATATAGTCAGATTCCACCTTCCTACAGGGACCAAAAGGCGAGACCTATTGGTTATGCCAACGCTTCTCTTTTCTACTTGAAGCTCGAGTGGTCACTCTGCTACATGTCATACACTGCACCCAAGGCAGAAGGACAATGTGAGTGAACTGAGGTCATGGCACAATTTATTAAAACTGAAAACAATCAAAGAAAAAAAAAAAAAGAGCACACATCCTCAGAAATAATATCAATAGCTCACTCCTATCCCAGTAAAGGTTGGTGCCAAGAAAAAAGTGGAGTGACAGATATCCGTGACAAAAAGGATATTTTTCATTAACACTCTAAAGTCACAATGAAAATAAGATAGCTCATGCCCCGACATAGTTAAGATACTACATTCTACTTTGGAAGGATGGTAAAGATGGACATTAAAATCTCCCATTCTTAACATACAACAGTCCTTTCCTTTGTGCCTCAGTATTTTCCCAACTCGTAATCCAAAGCATTGATAATGTTATTTGAAGTTTATAGAGCGCGACAGTCACCCCCAGAAGGGTTATCTAGGCACAGACTCCACAATTACAAGGACCAAAACTTGCATACTAAATAGGACAAATCGTGCCAGAGAGAAAAGCCAGGCCTTAAGGAGCTTTTTGAAGATAGTTACATTTTCAGCTTGCCTCAAGCAAAGAGGAAGCGGATTCCAGGACTTTACACCAAGCACAGAGAAAGATCTACCTCCTCTAGTCTTCAACCTGAAGCTGGGAATTGCTAAAAGGTTGGCTTTTGTAGATCTCAGAGTTCTAAGGGAATCCGTGTGAATTGCTCTGAGAGAAATTTTGGCCCGGACCGGTGAACAACTCTAAAAACTATTAAATACTTTAAAAGAACCTACTTTTTCACTGAAAGCCAGGAAAGTTCCTTTCGCCATTTAGTGATCAAAGTCTTACAATGGAGTGTTGCAGGGATTCTGTACATACACAGAACTATGCACCGGATTATGGGACTTCGGTGTATAGGGACTGTGCTTTCCTACCGCCTTATTACTCACGAGCCAAGGACCGACTAGCTATAGTTTCTCACTCGCCCTCCCTGCACACTCACAGAGAGGCAAATGATTAGAACCCCAGAAGACAACACGCCTGTATCTCTCAGGAATTGCTGTAACAAAGCACACCTTTTTGCTCACACTCTCGTACCTGTCCACAATAAGATCTGACTGCAACATGAATATAGTTTTAAATGTTTATTTTAACTAACGTGCTTCAACATGCAGTATACGTGCCACAGCAAGCAGAAAAATGCATAACATGAATATCATTAGCCACAATGGACACTCCGAGGAGTACTCTTATCTCTCCTTCCAGTGTTTTTACGATATATATCCGCCTTATGCCGGGAGATGCAGGACCAAAGTAGGTGATATGAAGGGCAGGACCTTTGACGAATGTATGACTACAAGGCTACCCCTTCTACCGCTCCCCTTGAGATACGTATAATCCTCCTAAATAGGGCGGATATATATCGTAAAAACACTGGATGAAGAGAGAAGTATACACTCCATTCCATTCACGAGGGTGCAGCTTTCTGCTCCCCCACCAATAAAATATAGGAAAATATACTTTATTAATACCCAGGGAGGGAAACTCTATTTTGCCCTGAAGAAAGCCCGGGACCTAAGAGGCCTTCAGTCAAAGGCTGAAACATGTTGGCATGACACTAGGGTCATAGGACCATCAGCTCCTGATGACCCCTTGTATATAGTATTTTTAATATCCACTACGTCTCCGCGAATACAGGGATACCTGGAGATTGCTAGCCTATCTCTCCTAAGTGCTCCCTGAAATACGGTCGAGCCCACCCTGACCTTTGTGAGTCAAGTTGAACCCTATGATGAAGCATGACACCAATAGGGTGTGTGAGGGTTACCTAACAAAAAGGAATTGCTTCCTTTCCCGCGCCTGAGGGGTTGACGCCACGTGAGCCTAGTACTCAGCCTTTACAGGTTGGGTTAACTTTGGTTAGTAATAGACGACTTGGGAGGACGTATACACTTCCTGGAATACCGCTCTTACCCTCCGGCCTTGGTAGAGGGCCCTCTTCCATAGCCTATAGTGTAGTGTTTAGAAAAACCATGCCAAAACAAGTCACACATTAAAAAACTAAAAAGCTGACCACCAATTTCAGACCTACTGGCTTTGTCAATGCTTATTTATTTTTGTTTCCCATAATGTTATTGAAAGTGGTTACACTGATTTTCCATTATGAATATGTTTGGGAAATACTAGCATGTATCAACATGTTACTTAATGATGCTGCAAAGAAATAGTACCTGAAATTATAGTCGTTTTGCAAAATGTTTTTTTTCCTGCTTTCATTTTTTTATGAACATTTTATTTTGAAAGCAAAGAATCAATCTGTCTTTCAAGCTTCTGCAAATATTTGCATCAAATCAGAGAGCATTCTAGGAGCATTATACAAAGCCTCATATTGCTAAACTTTGAGAATGTGTGTACACATATTACTGGAACCACTGTCAATAGTGCAGTCAGAGCTTACAACATTTACTTAGAGCGCTCACCCTAATAATAAAGGCTTTCAATTAATGAACCATAAAAACAAGTTTGAACAGCATTAACATATGGGCAAAATTATTATCTTAACTTCAGTGCCCTTCCCTGATCCATAATGTGGTACTGCAAACTGGCAGCCAAAGGGTTTGTGCTGCAGGGGGTTGGGCCTCCTTGTCCCAAAAACAAAATACACATGAAAACTTGTTGCCCTTGACCTTAAACAATATGCCCTGGGTGTCGGGCTATAGTAATTCCAAATCCCTAGCCTTGATCACTGAGAAACAGGTTCCCTGAAACAGCAAAGATTTGGTGGTGAAAGGATAGGTCTGTATCAAATTTAAGACCCAAATTTCTGACCACATTGTGGAGGTAGGTGGCTTAGTGACACCTTAAGGCCACCCGTTGAATGCAGATAATGTATTATTCTTTCCAACAAAAAGGATTTCAATCTTTTACGTATTCCATTTCAAAGGGATCCAATTCATCCATTAGATGACTTGACAAACACAAATATCAGTTATGATGGCCAAACCAGTTATTGTAAAAATGAATGACCAAGATGTTACATGTGCCTGGGCACTCCAAACACACCAACTGATAGTGAGGCAAATCCATGCCAACCCACAATATTTTACCTTGGAAAACTTAGCTGAAATTAAAACTGATAATCCACCCTTGGCAGTGCCCGCCACGGTACCTAATACTTGGTATCCACCAATATAAAAATTCTCAATGGACCATGTCTCTTGGAGGCAGATACTATATCTTCTGATAAAAGAAACCGAATCCAGATTATCCAATTTAGTGCTAATACCTGCAACATTCCAGGAGATACATTTTAAAACATCTGAGGTAGTAGGATTAATGTGTACATGGACAAACCCTCCAACCCTGCTGACACTAGAAACAAGTAGCAGGTGAGAAGGCTGAGTGGCAATGGAGTTAGAACTAATATTATATCCCTGAACCTGAACTTCACTACCTTGCGATAATATAAAATTCTTTGTCAGTTATTTTTATCCATATTTTCATTCAAAAGGGCAAACGGATATGTGAGTGTGACATTATAAACAGGACGGGGTTTAGGCGAGCTAGTGTTGGTATTAAGCAGCATTGTGTAGTTGTAATCCAATAGTCCAAGGCAAGCGCATGAATGTGGATAAAACCCAAACAGAAAGTAGTTTAAACTATGCAATAACGCGGCTGCCACGGATAGCTCTCTATAATTAACCACAACACTGTCACCCAGCCTCTCTTTGACCCAATACCCACCCTTCTGACCATAATGATGACCTCATAAGAACAGAGGGAGAACTCGGCATGAGCCATGAAAAACCTTGTTTTTCAAAGCATGCCAATCTTCCTTCTGGTCAACATGTAGAATATGAACTTTCTTGAGGAGAATGAAAGAAGGTGGTGACATCTGGGGGTAAATAAAATTAGACTTGTGTGGGAGGATATAGTGCAGGGGGTGAGCAAGGGAGGAAAACAAAAACAGGGGGTGACGGCTACATTACATATATCCAGGGAGTCAGTGGCATTGCTTAAATGTTTCCCACACAGCATAGCCCTTCAAACTTCTCCGCCACTCAACTCTGTGCCTGAGAGAGGTTAGAAAAATGGGCCATGCTTGATTCCCCCATTTTCTCGTCCTGATGAATCACATTAGGCAGCCTTTATAACAAGAAGTCTTTATGTTAGTCACTAAATTAATCAAATTAGTTAACGCAGATTCAATGTCTTTTAGTTTAAGAGAAACCACGTCAAGCACATTTTTAACAAACGTCTCAACTGAGCTTAATTTCCTCTGTTGTGAATGCCAGTAGCCTTGTTGGGAGGACAAAGACCTGGTCCCAGGGCAGGAGTACCATGTGCAAGCTTCAGGTGAGTGGTGTGAGAAATGTCCTTTTTTTCTTAGCTTCGACAAGAACTGTATAACAGGTAAAAAAAAGCAGCTGATTCAATTAACAAGGGCTCTCTAATAGCCAGCTGGCTTGTCCACGTCAGAAGCACCCTGCCGAGAGCTGTTGGAGGATGTCAATACAGCATCTAAGATCACACGCTGTTTAACTCTAAGTCTCTCCTCTACATTACTTATTTCAATGTTCAAAACCTCTATGGCACTAGTTAAAAATATGAATCAAAAGCGTCCACAGGCACGCTCTGCTCCACACCTCACACCCGTATCAGACAGCAGATGTAACCTTTTTTCAGGGCGGGGTTCAAGCAACATGGGGAAGGAGTGGGGAAGAGGGAGTGAGCAGCAACACAACAGAGGGCAGGCGGAGTGCGGGGGACCAGCAACACAAAGCAGATGTAGAGGAACGCAACAGCAAGGGAAAGAAAAGCGGGCATGGGCAAGAGCTCGGCCGGTGGGAGGAGGGCGGAACTGCAGGCACATGCACACGTATAGAGAGTTTTTGTTTTTATTTTTTAGCAGTCCCTGCAGGAGCGAGCGGCCAGTGGAAGGACACTGGCTGCAGACAAAAAACTATACTTGGTCCATGCTCCACAGCAGGAGCAAACACTTGAAGACCCAGCAGGAAGTGAGCTGCAGGCGGTGACCAATAGGAAGCAAGGACGTTAGAGATACGTCAAAGCCAACCAATAGTAAGTAATGGGAGGGCTTTAAACTTTTTTTTGACAAAATATTTTACTAACAGCGCAGGAGCGCTGTCTCGGGCAGAACCTAAAAACTAACCAATACTGCAAATGACAACATGCTCAATATTAAAATAGAGTCCTTAATATCTTTTGGAAACTATTCAAAATAAAGTGAGAAAAACCACTAACTTCAACTCCGTGAAAGCACTGCCGATAGAGACAGCCCCAGACTTATTGTCCATGACAACCCTGGAAGTCGGGTGGCTAAAATTTGGGTTGCAAGATAACCAACCTAACCGGAATCATGTTGCTCAATCCAAGTTTCCAGTCATGCTAAGAGGCGGAGACACAGTAAACAGGGAGTGCACAGACAGGGTTTGTATGTCCACACCCACTTGAAAAACATGCTGCTTAAAAGTGTTTGCCTCATTTTCTGGAACTGGCGCCACATTTAGCATTCATTAACAATTCTCCATCAGAAGACTGGGCCAGCAGACTGATGGAGGAAACCATTCCTGAACTCATGCATTCCATCATTCACTCAATCACCCATCATCCATGCACGAATGCATGACATCATCCACCTATTATAATCCAAATACACCAGCTTTGCCACTGCTTCTTAGCTTTGGAAACATTGGCCATCACTACCTAGTTTTCTGGCTTCTTGGATGCACATCCAGGACGAAAAGTGGCAGCGCAATAGAGACCAACTGCACAGCTCTTGCTCCCTGAAGCCCACCTTGCAGAGCTAAAGGTCAAGAGCACATCTCTGACAAAAGCAGAGTACAGGGGCTGGAGAAACTGGAGATATGATAAAAGCTGTGCCACACTCCAATACAAAAGAAAAGCATGATCCCTAAGTGATGCAGAAACCAGTGTAATGCGTCTCCCGGGCACTGTGTTGCAAACTGTGCTTTGTTAGTGAGCGAGAGATGTTTAGCGGCCATCATAAAATGGGATTTGCTAGTGTATTGTCCATACTTGAACTGTTCTGAAAACAAACCTTAAACAAGCATTGGCATAGCCAATAGGTCTCATCTTTGGTACCTTATAAGAGTTTAGCCATGCAACAGTTGCAGAACTAAATACTTATAAGGTCCCAAAAGCGAGGCCTATTGGCTATGCAAAGCGGCAGCGAAAGTGAACGTGATCGCGATCAAACATCAAAGCGGCCGCGAAAGTAGAAGTAATCGCGGTAAAGCGCGGCGCGCCCGCGCACATGCACTGTACCTCTAGGCTCGCCTGGTAGCACTTTTTGGAGCCCTCTCAATAAGTCTCGCCAGATCAGCACATGCGCTGGGTCAGGCGAGACCTAAAAAGGAGGAACAAGTATAACACGGTATGTGGTAATCAGTGCTTGAAATGGAAAAATAGAAGTGCGGGTACTCTGTACCACAGTACCTGCTTGTTTCTGAGAAGTGCTGGTACTCTCAAGTTAAAAGTATTACATCACTCTTGAAAAGTGTTGGCACTCTCTCCCTCTCAAAATAAAAGGGCTGGTACTCCGTACCAGCCCATTTAAAGCACTGGTGGTAGTGAAGAAAAGAAGAACACCACATTACAGGGAAAAGTTAGATGAGCATTTGACCAAGAGAAGGAGACCGGTGTTTTGTGTGCACAAGATTTCCCGCACTGAAAAGTCCGAAAACCTTAGAAAGAAACCATAAATAAATGTTGAATAATCTCCTAAATAAGAGTCCTTCGATAAGAAGAATATCATAAAATCCTGATTGACATGGCTAAAAATTATGAGGCCCATAAGTTAGTAAGATACCTCAGTTTGTTAAATACTAGTTGCTGACGCTTTCTGGTACCAGCAGGTCTAAAGCTGTCAAAGAAAATGCAGACTTCCAGCATCCCACGGTTAGTCATTTGAGAAGCTTCACATTTTGCCGCCCTGACACGTGTTACTGCACTTAAAGAAACTTTGCACAACGAAGCCACATCTAAAGAGATTTATTGATGGTTACTCCTTTGCTCTTTCTATATTTGCAAGACAATAACATAATAAAGAAGATTAATATGAATGTTCATTAAAAGCTACCTAAAATTGTGTTAATCGGAGAGCATTACTGACAGCTTGCAACTATCAGGACCAAAATCTTATCAGATATACAAATTAATTTTATGAGCAATCCAAAAGAAAATGAAGCTTGTGGAGTTCATTTTTATCTCGCAGCACCTGTCACCATATACGAAAGCAACTCGGCCCTCGCCATTTTCGTTTCCAGGTCGCTTAAAAACACAACAATCTGCTCTGCTGGTATCAAACCAGAGAAGATGATTAGAGGGACTTTGCTAAACAAGGTTTGGAATTACGAGCACATTTCACGTTTCTGGAAAATAAATGCTATACTGAAAAAATGTCACACGCCAATAACTTAATCTCCTCTTTGATGATATAATGTAAGCCGACCAGAGTCATTTAGAATGCCATTTTCGCACACAAACCCTTCGCCGCTCGGTAATTGCGAATTCCAGCAGCTTTCATAGCCACGTTTTGTAATGTGTGTTCCGTTCCATGACTCCATTCTGTGCTTCAAGTCACCTTGTTTTCCGCTGTGCCATTGTGTAAGGGAATCACACGACTAAGTGCGTGCCAGGGCCTTGGCTAATGACTTTTGGCCGCAATTAAATGTGATTTACTGGCTTCGCTGCGAGAGCGAGCGAGCGAACTCAGCACAGTGACAACAAAGCCGCAAGGCGCGGGGGCCGGGGGCGAACCGCACTAATAGGGTTCAAATTTAACAGTGGTCACGCATACCTAATAAAATCGGATGAAAAGAGTAGGTGGCCGCAAATTATTTCCCACTCGCCTCAGTAAACCCACGAAGTCAACACAGACATTACTGTCAGGTCCCCAGAACACGCAGTCCGGCCAAGCGTTGTGCGACGGTGCAATGTCGACGGTCCCTCGTTATGCGAAGGGCGTTTGTATAACTCATTCCCGCAGTTCCAGGGGGTTTTACTCGAAGTTTGACAGTACTGGTTTAGATTTACAACAGGATACCAGTACCAGGCAACTGGTAACCAGACTCGTACTCGTAATGCAAAACAAGGACTGCTATAGAGGAATAAACAGCCCAATCGTGTTTCCTTAAAAATCAGGATGCAATGTACCTATGAGTTAAGAGATTTTGTTTTCTCCACCCTTAACACCCCGACTGCTTGGATCCAGAACTTGCCCCCAACCTCGTTCCCCAATTGGTAGCAAGACGAATGCTGAAAACTAAGCGAACCCGTTCACGGGTAAGGGGGCAACGTTAAATCATATCAACAATGCAAAACTGAATATCATCTGTCCGAATCCTCCCGCCTCCAATACTTTCAACTACGTCACTGGCCCCTACACCCCCCACCCCCTCAAAGCACCAGCAGCTACTCAAACCCTCACACGTCTGACAATTATCCACCCATACGACAACACAAAAGGCCTCATCTCCAACACATATTGGGCAATGCAAGACTTGAAACTTTCCACAACACACCGTAGGAAACCGCACTGGGAATCCCCATAACAACTAAACAGTGGGAGGGATTATGGAGACTCCCCCAAAACACAGAAGCATCCCTCACAGGGAATACGCATACAGGATAATGTACCAATAATGCACCTGAGGGCGCTTCAGCTCAACAAAATTTTCCCCACCACCTCCTCCTTATGTTGGCAACGCACCCAGGCGGCAGGAGATTTCTTGCATATCTGGTGATCCTGCATAGTGATCCAAACATTCTGGAAAGAAATCTTAAACCACATTGGGGACACAGTGGGCTACCCCAACGCGGCAGACCCTGTCTCACTACTTTTAGGCCTACAGCCCACTCAGAGGGTATGACTAGCTTTGACTGAAAAACCTGCCCACTCAGAGGGTATGACCAGCTTTGACTGAAAAACCTACCCACTCAGAGGGTATGACCAGCTTTGACTGAAAAACCTACCCACTCAGAGGGTATGACCAGCTTTGACTGAAAAACCCTTAGTTGCATAACAGGATGAGCAAAACAACTTATCACTCTCTTTTGGAGGAAAAAAAAGGGCCCTGTAATAGCACTTTGGTTAAATAAACTATGGCATGTCCTAGCGAAGGAACAAATCTCCCACTCACTGGCACTCACTGAAAAGAAGCTCACAGCGACTTGGCACACTACTGACTGTGTCCAGACTAGAATTCCTTTGCCTCTCGCCACCTCACTACGTGCCCTACAGCTCTTCGATTAACGGGTGCACGCCGAGAATGGGAACCTTCTATTTTCATGGCCTAGCCACTATAAGAGGGTCACCGGCCTGTAACTACGTTAAAAAATAATACAAACCCCCCACACACACACAAAAAAACAGCCATCTTTGAGTTTTAAACACGTTTTTAAAATGTTTGTTTCTTTAGTTGGATGGAAGGAGCAAGCATTTCACTGCCGCAGCAACCGGAATTACAGGATATCCCTTTAAGTCAGCAAATGACAGCAAATAGAGAAAAAGCATCTTGGAAAAGGAAAATGGCATCTTTTTTTAAGCGTACAGATCAAGACCAGCTAACACCGCATAAGAATATTAATTGATAAGGTATTGACGATCCAATATCACCCTGTTTCTGGGAAATGTAAAAATACATCAAGTAATTAGGAAGACTTTTCCCACTAGCTTTAGTTGTCAGATTGAAAATGCCTAATTAATACATTCTGGGTACTCAAAAGGATAATGCCTCCTGGTTTTCTTTCAAGTGGTTTTAAACCAATAAAATCACCAAGTGAAGCAATCGGGTCACCATTTTAAAACCACCTCAGCCCCTCATTGACAAGGTATACATATAAAACATAATCCTCTGGCAGAGGCGTTAACTTACCTTGTAAAGAATATGCTGCTAGTTGAACCGCTGTGTCGAATGGGCACTCCAACCTTAAACAAAAAAGAATAAAAAGTCTTGGTATTTATTTTATTTATTTCAATATGATTTTGGAACTCCTTGGAGATCCACATATTACAAAATATCAGCCAAAATATAATAAAATGAGTCCACATATAATCGACTTTTTCTAGCAAAAAATGTACGGATTATCATACCGTTCATCTAATACAATTCTAAAAAACATTTGAAAAAGTTAAAAATTCTGTTACAGAAAATTTCGTTTGGGGGACTGAAGATAGCATCTATCAGAGATCTTGCGGATAAAATACCAAACTGAATACATACAGGCTTTACCCACAGACGACGGTGGGCCATTAATGCTGGCAGACTAGCAGGACATGTATAGAGTCTTGGACTGAGATATTGCAAAGGTTACATATATTAGATATACCATGCCATTTGGCCAACAACTTATTCAGTGGAAGGAGATCCTGCCTAAGAAGCAGCCAAAAACGGCGCAAACCGTGGGGTATATTCCAGGAGGCGTAAGGTTGTATTTGTTTAAACAAATAGGAATCAACAGCTTGAGTGGCCCCCTTCTTTTGTACAATCAAGTTACGATCCCTTTCGTAGCTTAGCTTCCATGTTGCTTGTTTTAATGTAAATTTTAATTGTTGCATAGAAAGGTCTAAAAGAGTGGCTTCCTCTAAGTCCAAGAGTGTAATGGCCTTCCTATAATTCTTTATAAGAATCGAATGCTCTTTTAGTGGGCCCATCAACTCTTTTGTGATTAGGGATCTTAGTGTGGCTGGCTTTCCTTTGACCAAACAGATAACCCAGCGAATGACTCCTGCCAGACCCTGTGCCCAGCTACTTCTTAGACCGAATTCTAAACGAAGGGCTGCTGCACTGCAACTATTATTAACTGAAGTTAAGCTTCTCAAGAGGGAACCCTCGATAATGTCCAAAAAACCCCATTCGACTAAGTCGATGAGTTCTATGCCGTAAAGCAAAGTTGGGGGGACTTTTGCCCGGAAAGCCTCCAGCAAATAACCAAAGTGTCTTTTACCGGTTGATTTGTATAATGCTCTTAACCCATTTCCCTGCGACTTTGCCTTGCGGGAACTATTTTCTATATGGGATTTGTTGCTCAAGTTGCTATTTACAACCTTACCCAAAAATACGTATGATTTTACTCTTTCTAGTTTTTGGCCTCCCAGCTCCCAGCTAATGTGTTCCAACTTCAGTTTTTTTCGCCCCTCCATACACATTACCTTACTTTTGGAAATGTTTATTTTCAGGAAATGGTTTTCGGAGAATGCGTATAATGAATGCAGACGGTTGTTAAGGCCTTTTGGAGTAAGGTCTAGGATTAATATATCGTCCGCATACATTAAACAAGAGATATATCTGTCTCCCAGACGTGGGGAAATTCCTTCGCATGCAGATATGATAAGGGGGAGATCACTAACGTAAAGGGAAAACAAAAGAGGAGCTAAAAGACAGCCCTGTTTAAGGCCATTTGCCGATGGAATAAGCTGGGATAAGCCCCTTTCACCCCCCAATAGCACTCTGCACCACGTGTTATCGTGCAAATCTTGTATCAAGCATAAGAGTCTATGAGGCATTCCCAGGGCATGTAGCTTTCTCCACAGTACTTGTCGGTCGACCTTATCAAAGGCCGTGGAGAAATCTATGAATGCCGCATAGACTCTCCCCTTTCTGGCTCCAACATATTTATCGGTTATTACCTGGAGGGCTGTTAAGTTGTCCATGGTACTGTGGTTTTTCCTGAAACCTGTCTGCTCGAGAGGAAGAATATTTAAATGCTCCACCCAATCATTTATTCGTTTGAGCAGACATCTTGTAAAAACTTTGCCGATTGCATCCAACAGTGCAATCTGGCGGTAATTCTGAGGGGATAAACGATCTCCCTTTTTAAACAATGGTACCAGGATACTTCCCTTCCAAGAGGGTAAAACCTTACCTCTAGATAAACAAATATTGAAAATTGGACAGAGTAGCATACTCCATTTAGCCCTGTTCTGTTTTAGTACATTAATGGGCAATTCATCCGGGCCCATAGCCCCGGAGTGCCTCATTTCTCCAATAGCTAAGTCTATGTCCTTTTCTGTAAATGGCTCTAAAGACAAGCTCATTTCGTTTGGCCGTACTTGCGAGGTCACCGTATTATTGCTTGCATAAAGATTAGAGACAAAATCCCTCCTTATTTGTTCCTCAATAGGGATGGGTAAAGGGCTTGTTCTCAGTCCGCACCCCTCACCTATAAGGGACCAAAATTGCCTCATTTCCCCGTTAATAGCAGCTTCTCTTATTTTTACCCAGATAGCATCCTCTTTTTCTTTGCGTAATGTGGTTAATAGCCTTCTCCGTTTCCTTTTTAACATTGTTATTTTTTGTGCTATAGCAACAGATCTATTTAAATATTGGGCCCTTACTAATTTATTAATTTCTATGTTAAGCAGTCTCAGAGGGCTAGTAAATATTCCAAAGGACTTTTTCCTATTGAGCTTTTTTGCCCCTATTATCACTGACTTCAAGAACAGAGAGAAATTTTCAATTTCAGAGCCATACCAGGAAGGAAGCTCAGATATTGCTACATCGAGCATTTCTTCCAAATTTCGACACGCCCTTGCGTTCCAGTAGCACCTTCCTGATTTGGAACCGAAATTTGTTTGATCACTATTCAGAGACCACTGATCACATTTAGATGGCTTTACATTCATCGAGATGGAGAGGATTCTGTGATCACTTAACAGTGTATCAATAATATCGAGATCGGAGGAGGAGCCTAGCGCGCATCCAAGATGGTCGCGTGAGCACAGGGCTCCCCGGACCCTTTCTGCTCCTCGGAATTTATCCTGAGAATATCCTGATGTGGTTTATGGAATCTGGGAGATGAAGACCAGCTGAGCACATATCTCTTTTCAAAAATCAACTCGGACCTGGGAATCCTGAGTTGTCGTCGTCGGAACTTTTGGGACCCACCCGACGGAGGTGACCGGGGTGAAGGTGACCCGTGGGGCCGGGCTGCAATTGAACAACAGGGCTTCAGCGCGGTGCCAGTTGCCGATCCACCACTTTCGGTTTCGGTTTTGGACTTCAGGAGACCAGCTGGCGGGTGCGCTCGGGGTGGCGAGGTGCTTCCTGGGCCTCTGCACGAGGTTTTCCTCCACTTGCCACTAGAGTGCCTATCGCCTCGGACCCCCTATACCGACATTTTGAGGTCTTCTTGCTGGTGCCCTTACACCTCTGGATTGGAGGTCCCCTTGAGTGACCGTGTTCACATGGGGGGCAAAGGGGGTCCCGAGGGGCGCAAGACCAAGGCCTCCCTCCGCGGGGGAGCGGTCCAGAGCAACAACATGGACCGCTACACCCAGGGCAGAGGGTCCCCTGGCGCTGCTGGCCTCCCCCCGGACGCTGCAGGGGGAGGCACGAACGTCTCTACGGAACTTTCCCTGCAGGACATTATGGGCGCCATCGCTGGCATCAGGGAAACCATCGCCACGCAATACGAGGCCCTGGCCCGTAAGATCGACACCGTCGCGATTGATGTCACCCTGATCCGGGCCGACCTCTCCAAAACTAACGAGAGGGTCCAGGCCCTCGATACACGGACCTCCACCCTCGGTGTGGAGGTGTCGGATCTGCGGGCCGCGCTTGGAGACATCAGGGTGGTCAACGATCATATGGCCCGGCGGCTTGAGGACTTCGAGGGACGGGCCCGACGCAACAACATCCGCGTCATAGGTGTACCGGAGTCCTCCGACGGCCGCCCGGTTGACCTCGTGGTCGAGGAACTTATCCTGCAACAGTTGTCCCCGGCTGGCCTAAGTAAGTTCTTTGCCGTGGAGCGGGCCCATCGAGTTCCGGGCGGTCGGCCACGGCCGGGGGCCCCCCCGAGGCCTATCGTGGCCAAACTATTCCACTACAGGGATCGCGACGCTATTCTGCAGGCCTCACGGACCCACGGCCCGGTTCGTCACGAGAACTCGACCATCAATATTTACCCGGACTTCACGCAACTGGTCCAGAAACAGCGGATGGGATTCCAAGGGGTGAAGCGTCGTCTCCGCGAGCTGGGCCTAAAGTATTCGATGCTCTACCC
The DNA here is from genome assembly GCF_964204655.1 of Triturus cristatus. Taxonomy (NCBI): domain Eukaryota; kingdom Metazoa; phylum Chordata; class Amphibia; order Caudata; family Salamandridae; genus Triturus; species Triturus cristatus. Next base: position 1,108,604,920 of record NC_140583.1, read on the forward strand.
TGCAAAACTCCGAGTGGAACATGGGGATCGGACAGCCTTTTTTGACTCTCCTGTGGCCGCAAGTGACTGGCTGGACTCGCTGCCGGACGGAGGTGGCCGTCCCGGACCCTCTGCGGGCACCGCAGGTGACGGGTCCCCTTTAGAATGACTTTTGGTCCTTGATTTTGGCGTTTTGCACTGTTCAGTTTGGTCTTACTTCTTTTGTATATTGTGTTTCACCAGGACCTGTGAGGGGGGCGGGCGGGGACGGGTCCCTTTCCTCCTCCGGGGTCTTTTCGTAGAATGGGGTTAGTGGGGCGACAGGCACACTGCAAGTTGGGGGGGTTTTTTGGCCCGCAGGGGTGCAGGGTGGGGGGGAGTTGGACTTGGGGTGGGGTTGGGGGGGAGGAGGGGTTGTTTTGTTGTGTGTTTTTTGTTTATAGGGCGAGGTATTGATTTTTGTTCACATCTGGGAACTGTGCTGCAGGCTGGGGGACCCTTGATCTATTGGAGGGGATGGGGGGGGACGGGTTGAGGCTTATGTCATGGAACGTCAATGGGTTGGGGGACCGTATCAAGCGGGGTGTAGTGCTGCAATATTTGCGTCGTTTGACTCCTGATGTGGTGTTTCTCCAGGAGACGCATCTGGTTGGTAATGTTTGTCATGCAATGAACAGGGGGGGATATCGCCTCGTAGCCCATTCTGGTTTCACAACTGGTTCCAGGGGGGTGGGCATTCTCCTGCGAACCTCCCTTCCGGTGGAGATCACTAAGATAGTCTCTGATGACAGAGGGCGCTATGTGTGTTTGATTGGGAGGTGGGAGGGGCAGCCCCTTACCCTGGTTTCAGTCTACGTCCCCCCGGGCCTCCAGAACTCCACCTTCACTGACTTGGGTCGAATGCTGCTTGACCTTCCGGACGGCCTCCTGCTCATGGGCGGGGACTTTAATTCTGTGGTTTCGGGTGAACTGGATCGTCACCCACCAAGGACCCTCCCCGCTGCCCAGGCATGGCTGGGTGGGATGTTGGAGACCTTCGGCCTGGTGGATAGCTGGAGATTAATGCATCCGACCCAATGTCAGTTCACCTTTCACTCGGGGGCGCATGGGAGTCTCTCTAGGTTAGATTACTTCCTTATGCCCGCGGCGCAGACTGGTCGGATTAGAGAGGTCAGGCACCTGGCGCGGGGTATCTCCGACCATTCTCCGCTATGGCTTCTTTTTGACACCGGGTCGCGGTCTGCAGGGTGGATCGCTCCCATTAACCCATGGTACCTGCGAGACCCTACGACTCGCGACAGCCTGGTTAAGGCTATGGACCAATACTTCCTTGATAACGAGGGGTCGGTGTCGTCTGCAATGTCCCTGTGGGAAGCCTTTAAAACCGTGATCCGCGGACACGCCCTCTCCCAGATAGTGGTGGCTAAGAAGGTCAGGAGTGAGGCAGTGGTGAGGCTGGAGACTGACATCTCGGGGCTGGAGTCGGCCTTGGAGGCGAATGTCACTCCGGACGGGCTCCATGCCCTTAGCCTGAAACAGTTTGAATATAGGTCCCTGGTCACTGACGCGGCCAAAACTATGTATAGGGAGCAGCAGGGTAGACTGTACGACGCCGGGGACAAGGCGGGAAAGCTGATTGCGTGGCTGGACAAAAAGGAGAGAGTGAATCGTGTGGTCCCGGAGTTGCGTGCTGCGGAAGGTGTGTGTGTGACTGAGCCGGATGAGATTGTGGAATGTTTCGCCGACCACCTCCGGGCTGTGTACTCCCCAGTGACTGACAGAGATGAGGACGACTCTCGCCTTCTACTGAGGGATATTGCCTTGCCCGGCCTGTCCGTTGAGGACCGTGAGCGGCTGGACGCCCCCTTGTCGGCGGATGAAATAGCGACCGCGATCCGTTCCCTTCGCTCGGGCAAGGCTATGGGTCCCAACGGGCTGCCCATTGAGCTATATAAATTGCGCCCTGATAAGCTTGCGCCCTTCCTCAGTCGCATGTTCCGTGAGTCTCTCGCGGCGGGTTCCCTTCCGGCTGACCAGCGTTTGGCCACGATAGTCGTGATCCCCAAGGAGGGCAAGCCGCGAGACCGCTGTACTTCTTACCGGCCTATTTCACTGCTAAATGCAGAGCCTAAAATCCTGGCGAAAGTCCTTGCCAATCGTTTGTTGAGCGTCGTGTGCGATCTTATTCATCCGGACCAATGCGGCTTCATCCCGCACCGCAACACCGCTCTTAACTTGCGGCGTCTTCATGGCGCCCTGGCCAGGGCGGAGCTCCTCTCCGAACCGGCCGTGCTGGTTTCTTTGGATGCCACGATGGCTTTTGACACCATCGAGTGGCCATTCCTCTGGGCTGTCTTGGCTAAATTTGGCTTTGGGGAAGGATTTATTGGCTGGGTGAAGCTTCTTTACACGGGACCCATGGCTCAGGTGGTGGTGAATGGGCGCGTCTCTCGGCCCTTCGCCCTCGGCAGGGGCACGAGGCAGGGGTGCCCGTTGTCCCCTTTGCTCTTTGCTCTCGCCCTGGAGCCACTCGCTGCTTGGCTCCGCTGGGAGCCCTCGCTTAGGGGGATCCGGTGGGCCCCGGGCTTCGAAGATCGGGTCTCGCTGTATGCGGACGATATTCTCCTGTATCTCACCTCACCGCGGCAGTCGCTCAACGTCCTCTTTGACGTTCTGACTTCCTTTGGGAACAATTCGGGTCTCACGATCAATTGGTCTAAATCCTGCGTCTATCCCATCTCTGGTGGTCCTCCTCTCCTGCCGCCTCGGCTTCCGATCCAAATATCTCTGAGCGGCTTTAAGTACCTGGGGATATACGTTTCGCTGGACCCGGTGGCTCGCTATGAGCAGAATCTCCTGCGTCCACTCCGGCGATTGCGGGAGGACACGGCCCGGTGGTGCAGGCTGCCCCTGTCCCCGCTGGGTCGGGCCGCGCTGTTCAAAATGATGTCCCTTCCCAGGTTCCTCTATGCACTCCAGAACTCCTTCGACGTTATCCCGGTGGCCTACTTTCGGGAGGTGGAGAGCCTGCAGAGGAGACTGGTGTGGGACGGGCGGGCGCGTATTGCTCTTGCTAAGCTTACTCTCCCCTGGTACGACGGGGGCATCGCGCTTCCTGACATTCGCAGGTACTATTGGGCCTCGCAGCTATCGGCCATTAACCATGCCACGTATGCGCCTGGCTTGAATCCGGCGTATGAGATGGACAAGTTCCTGCTTCCCGGCGGGAACTATAACAGGGCACTTTACTCCCGCTCGGCTGGCCGGACCCTTACGGGTCCTACTAAGATTGCGGTGCGGACCTGGAGGGCTGCCACTGCGGCCACGGGCTGGAGTGAGCGACTAACATGTGCTACTCCTTTGTTTGCCTCCGACCGCCTGGGCAGCCTCTGGACTACGAAGGGGTTTGACCAGTGGGATACGATTGGTATCAGCAAAGTGGGAGACCTGTGGCATAAGGGCACGGTTAAGACTTTCGCGGCGCTCCAGGCCGAATACGAGCTTACGGACAGGGAGTTCTTCCGCTATGCCCAGGTTCGACACGCCCTGCTCTCGGTCTTTGGGGAGGGGACCAAGATCCCGGTTTCCTCGCCCCTCGAGGACCGCATACTTGACGGACATGTCCCTGACAGTACCATTTCTTTAACTTATAAAAAACTGATTAATCATCGGGCTGACCTCTTTGTGCGCCTCCGGGAGGCTTGGATGGGGGATGGGGTGGAATTGGACGACGAGGACTGGCAGTCTGCACTGTCGTCCCCCAAGGAGGTCGCCATTCCAGCCCGTCTCCGGTTGGTACAGCTCAAGATTCTTCACCGGGTGTATGTGACGGGTCCTCGCTTGGTCTCGATGGGATTTTCCGACGACGGGCTCTGTAGGCGGGGTTGTGGGCTCAGCGCCACCTTTCTCCATATCCTGTGGGAGTGCCGCGAGGTGGCGGACTACTGGCGCCGGGTCCATACGATTATGGGACAGGTCACTGGGGTTGTGCTGCTGCCGGAGGTGCGTCGCTGTGTCCTGAATGTGTGGGAGCCCAATGATTACAGCGCGGCTCAGACTCGGTGGGCGGCCCTGGGGAACATGATTGCCAAGAGAGATATAGCGCAGCTTTGGGGCGCCCAACGGCCGCCCACCGTGTCAGTGTGGAAGGAGAATATGGACTGGTGTATGTTCAGGGAGAAGACGGTGTATGTGGCCCGTGGTAAGCCGGGGGCATGGGGTAGAATCTGGGGGCAATGGAATGCATATCGCGGGGGTATCTGTACGCCCCCCCTGGTGGACACCGATATCGCCATGTCCCCCTGACCCTTGATGGTTCCTGGCACCTTTTGTAATAACTACATATGGACGTTCATCTCCCTTGACCCCCCCCCCCCCCGTCCCCAGCCTCCCGGTACTCCTTCCTTTTGCCGACTGCCTAATGGTCTGCACTGGAGTTCCCCGGAGGAAGCCTGACCCGCACTGTTTGCCCTTATGCCTCGCCTTTTGTTTCTCTTTTAGTTTTTGTGTCTGTTGGACTTAAGTCTCCTGTTCCTTTAGAACTATCCGGAGCCACTACGGGGCTGCGCCCCGGGACTTGACTGCAGCCTTGATAAATGTATATTTCATTCTGTACCTAGCGGCCGGCCCTGGTGGTTGTAGGCCCGTGCTTGTAACCGAATTATTGTTCAATAAAAATTTAAAAAAAAAAAAAAAAAAAAAAAAAATAATATCGAGATCCTTCAATAACTCAAATGATTGGGACCCCATTATTACGTAATCAAGAATCGATTCCCCTTGGTAGGATTTATGCGTGAACTTAGCCGGGGAATCCGAGGGGAGTCTCCCATTTGCAATAATCCCATCCATTTCTGCCAACTCATTTAGTAAAAGTTTGCCACGTTTATTTGTTTTTATATTTTCAGGAAACGCTGCCCGAGGAATATGGAGAGTTTCTTCTCTAAGTTTATCACAGAATAAGTTTATGCTTGAGTTGGAGATCTTGCAATTCAGGTCCCCGACTAAAATTATAGCCGCCGTTGGATCTTTCTCCCTGATACTCTGGCTATGCAAGAAAACCTTTTTTAAGATTGCATTAAAACCAGCTTCCGGTGGTATATAGACATTTATCAGAACCAGACGATTGCCAGTTTTAGGATTGCCAGACTCAAATAAGGTTACTACTTGGAAGAGTTTACTCGGATCCATATAGTGCACATAGTTCCAATTTATTCGGTTCGATAAGAGGCAAGCTATCCCCCCACTGGCATGTCCTTTTTTGTTCGGGGTGGCGCTACCTTCCAATACATAATAATCTTTCCCTATTTGAATTTTATCGGTACACCATGTCTCCTGGAGGCATATTATATTTGCCTCCAGGGACAGAAGGAATGCCGTTTTCTCCGGACTGTTTTTTAAACCGGCTGCATTCCAGGATATTATAAATAATTCTTTGCTAAAGATGCGAATTAGATAGTTGTTTATTTAGGGATCTTTCTGCAAGAACTCTGGGAAGCCAATTCCATTGAACATTTTCCTCTCCGATATCAGATTGATAAGATGGCAAGGTAGGGTTAGCATAGGATACTAAACGAGAATCCTTAGACTTGCATATTTTTAACTCTGTAAGCTCACCCACCTTATTTATACTACCTGTTGCTGCTTGCAACAGAGAAAAGGGGGGCTTCTGGCGAGTTTGGGATTTAAGGATATTGTTTTGTCTAGTATGCCCCAACACCGGGATTACATCTATTCCTCTGCTCTGCAGATCTTCTGAGCGTTGCAGAATTAGATTGGCTACTAACTTGGAGTGGAACTTCACCCTAGTTATCATCCCCACTTCTGATTTTAATAATTGTACCCTATCTAGATCGGCTGATTGTATTAGTTTCAAGTTAGCAGATTCTTGAAAATATTTAAGCAGGAGGGATCTGTTCAGAATGCATTCAGCATCAAAAAGGGGAGAAAATTCTACCCATACGGTATCTATGCTTTTCTCCTTAGACTCTATTAACGGTGCACCTCTTGCAACTACTCCCAAGAAAGGTGTTGCTAGGGGGTTAAGTATTGGAGCTACTTGGCCGGAGGGGTTTTGCTCCTGTCCTGAAAATGTTGGATTTTTTGACCCAATTATATCCCTATTGATGGTAACTTGTTGGAAGAGGATATTTGTGTCAATTGTTGATGATGGGGAGGGGGGGGGGGGGAGTAGATAATAATGCTGGAGTAGCCAGGGGCGGAGGCACAATATTTTCTTTAATGATCTTATTTTCAGGGTTATTATCCTTTTCAGCTACCGCCTGAGTTTGATATACCTCATTGTGTAAGGGGGAATTAAGATGTTTTCTAAAGAGGATTTTCCTCCGCCTATTTTTTTCTATCCGTCTCAATAGTTTCCTCTTATTTTTTCCGTTCCTTTTTATTATCACTGACTTCCCTTTATTACCATTCCCTACCGGAGTGGCATCCACCTCTCTATCTCCTTCTCCCTGTTGCTTCTTAAAAATAGGGAAAAGGTCATTCCCAGTTTTTGGAGGGAGTTCCCCACCAAATTTAATTTCTGGATCATTAACTAAAGAACAATATAGGGTGGGGGATGGCTGGGTAACACTTGTTTTTACATCCTCATATACTCTATTTGGAACATTATTAACTACAGATAATTGTTCTTTTATTCCTACCTCATCTGATACTACAGAGGAGGAGGACTGCTTCTTTTGGACTGCATCCTTCTCTTTTTGAGTGCCCAATAAAACTTTCAAAATTTGGGTCACTGTATCAAGTACACAGTCAGATCCCCCCACAAATTTTTCCAATAATTGTAAAATGGACGACAATATGTGTTCTAATATATGGAGGAAATCAGAAATGGGTTTGTCTGTCCCCTGACATTGTAGTGCATTTATCCCAATCAGATTCAAATTGGGGCTTAGGGAAAAATTTGAGTGTGAGGACTTGGAAGGGGTACTACTGTAAAGATGCAAGCCAGCATGGGTCGATGTTACCGGGGTTTTTAAGTCCATCTCGGCTTTGACCAGGTCAGTCTTTATGTACCTTTGACATAGGTCTTTCTCAAGGACCATTGGAGACAGACCATTGTTGAAAAAATCTTTTGTTGGCGATATATTTACTGTATGATGGGCCTCTTCGTGTGAAGTTTTCTCTATATGCAAGTTATCTTGTTCTATGTCTTTCTTTGTTTTTATGACTACTTCTGGTACCAGTTCAATAATATTTTTCATTGTAGAGAATAGGGGAGGAGAAGAACCACACTCAGAGGACAAAGGTGCTACTTTTGTTACTACTGAACTATTATCCACAATTACCTTTTTATTTTCAGGCATCTCTCTCGAAGTATTGGGTAATATGTCTGAATGGATAGCTCCAGAGTCCTTAATATCCTCCGACATATTGTCCGCCACTATAGCTTTATTCTTACCCCTTTCCCAAAGATTAAAAAGCTGGCAAGTGCTTTTCAAATTAGTGGCTTGGCTGAGCTTATTTCGGAGGGGATTCGATCTGGTTTTTGAGCCTGATCTTCCTACCAGTATTCTCCCAGACCTTAATTTCTTTGTCATCATCACAAACAAACAATGAGAAACGATAAAAAAAGTGTAGGGGAAATTACTATTTAGTGCATCTAGGCTGAAATACTTGGCAGTTTTCTCTAAGGTATAAATTTAATGAACTAATCCTAGGCCTGATAATCTATGTCTACAGAACCTCTCAGATTGTTGTAAACATTCTAAAACATTTCTCAGATGGGGCGAGGAGGTCGCAAGACAGGTGGGGGTACTCTGGCCGAACAGTATGCGGATAGACAGATGTTAGGGGACTGGCCTAGCCTAGCCTTCTCGTGCCTCTGAGGGCCTCAGAGGGCCCGCCCTTGTCCCGGGCTTCTCCCGGGTGCTTCCCGCGCGCTCCCGCGCCGCGGAGCAGTGACCCGTTTGATATAGATTGGGTGTAGAGGGGGGCGTGTCCTACAGGGAGAGCGTCACCAGGTGGATTGGGTGAAGGAAACAGCAGGGACTCTTGGAAGTTGGAGTCCTGCAGTATTCTCGCTCGCAGCCCTGTCTACCAAAAGCCCTCAGTGCGATGTGTCCAGGATTCAGCAAACCACAGCACCGTGAAGCGGGACCCGAGAAGCGGGTCCGGCGAAAGGTAGCGCCTTACAAAGCGCTAGCTGTGAGCCTCAAGACGCTTCCTCAGTCCTCCAGCGTCAGGATCGAACTCCAGCACAGCTAGTAGCAGTGGAAAGGTAACCGCCGGGGTTCAAAGTCCAGAATCTTTTCACTGATTGCAAGGGGGCGTGGCCTACAGGGAGAGTGTCACCAGGTGGATTGGGTGAAGGAAACAGCAGGGACTCTTGGAAGTTGGAGTCCTGCAGTATTCTCGCTCGCAGCCCTGTCTACCAAAAGCCCTCAGTGCGATGTGTCCAGGATTCAGCAAACCACAGCACCGTGAAGCGGGACCCGAGAAGCGGGTCCGGCGAAAGGTAGCGCCTTACAAAGCGCTAGCTGTGAGCCTCAAGACGCTTCCTCAGTCCTCCAGCGTCAGGATCGAACTCCAGCACAGCTAGTAGCAGTGGAAAGGTAACCGCCGGGGTTCAAAGTCCAGAATCTTTTCACTGATTGCAAGGGGGCGTGGCCTACAGGGAGAGCATCACCAGGTGGATTGGGTGAAGGAAACAGCAGGGACTCTTGGAAGTTGGAGTCCTGCAGTATTCTCGCTCGCAGCCCTGTCTACCAAAAGCCCTCAGTGCGATGTGTCCAGGATTCAGCAAACCACAGCACCGTGAAGCGGGACCCGAGAAGCGGGTCCGGCGAAAGGTAGCGCCTTACAAAGCGCTAGCTGTGAGCCTCAAGACGCTTCCTCAGTCCTCCAGCGTCAGGATCGAACTCCAGCACAGCTAGTAGCAGTGGAAAGGTAACCGCCGGGGTTCAAAGTCCAGAATCTTTTCACTGATTGCAAGGGGGCGTGGCCTACAGGGAGAGCGTCACCAGGTGGATTGGGTGAAGGAAACAGCAGGGACTCTTGGAAGTTGGAGTCCTGCAGTATTATCGCTCGCAGCCCTGTCTACCAAAAGCCCTCAGTGCGATGTGTCCAGGATTCAGCAAACCACAGCACCGTGAAGCGGGACCCGAGAAGCGGGTCCGGCGAAAGGTAGCGCCTTACAAAGCGCTAGCTGTGAGCCTCAAGACGCTTCCTCAGTCCTCCAGCTTCAGGATCGAACTCCAGCACAGCTAGTAGCAGTGGAAAGGTAACCGCCGGGGTTCAAAGTCCAGAATCTTTTCACTGATTGCAAGGGGGCGTGGCCTACAGGGAGAGTGTCACCAGGTGGATTGGGTGAAGGAAACAGCAGGGACTCTTGGAAGTTGGAGTCCTGCAGTATTCTCGCTCGCAGCCCTGTCTACCAAAAGCCCTCAGTGCGATGTGTCCAGGATTCAGCAAACCACAGCACCGTGAAGCGGGACCCGAGAAGCGGGTCCGGCGAAAGGTAGCGCCTTACAAAGTGCTAGCTGTGAGCCTCAAGACGCTTCCTCAGTCCTCCAGCGTCAGGATCGAACTCCAGCACAGCTAGTAGCAGTGGAAAGGTAACCGCCGGGGTTCAAAGTCCAGAATCTTTTCACTGATTGCAAGGGGGCGTGGCCTACAGGGAGAGCGTCACCAGGTGGATTGGGTGAAGGAAACAGCAGGGACTCTTGGAAGTTGGAGTCCTGCAGTATTCTCGCTCGCAGCCCTGTCTACCAAAAGCCCTCAGTGCGATGTGTCCAGGATTCAGCAAACCACAGCACCGTGAAGCGGGACCCGAGAAGCGGGTCCGGCGAAAGGTAGCGCCTTACAAAGCGCTAGCTGTGAGCCTCAAGACGCTTCCTCCAGCGTCAGGATCGAACTCCAGCACAGCTAGTAGCAGTGGAAAGGTAAGTAAAATAAAGTAAAGTAAAAGGTATGTAAAATATACATTTTTAAAGAATCCCTCCTGTTTAGCTTGGGGAATAAACAACAGCCAGACAAATACTATTATGCAGAGCTTTACGAATGCGATTTACTAGTAACCTTTATATTGTCTAGCAAAGTGCTCTGCACTCACTTTGGCTGCCACTATATCTTCCAATCTCCATTATTGACCCACCGGTGAGTCACTACCCATGCCTCCAATCCCTGGCGTCATTGACAGTAAAAGAACAGGTTTACACTGATGCACACCATTTGCCCCAGGTATAAAACATGCACCAATACTCCCAAAATAATTAAACCATTTCAAAAACATGTATTTTCCTAGACGTTACTACCGGTCACCATAGGTCAGAACTAATTACAATAATCTTAATACTCGGAGACCAGGCGGTGAGAAATGAGAGTATGTGGGACCCTTGAACTCACTCAGAAGTACAACACAGGTACTGTACATGTCTCGTGTCTGGGACTTCACTACTTTGTCATATCTTTTCCCAACCATCACACTGGAAAAAAATGAATGAATGAATAAAATGTATAAAGTGTGACAGCTGCTCTAAAAGGACCATCCCGGCGCTAGGTAATAGTAAGACGCAGAAAGTAGAGGCTAAGGGATACGAGGACCGGCCCAACTCTGGTCTCTCTAAAGAGGTGGGTCTTCAGAAGGGTCTTGAAGAATCCTCTGAAGTTGTGCTCCTAATATGCTCAGTGAGAACGTTTCTAAAGTTTTGGGGCCAATAAGAAAAGGTGCGACATCCTGCTCGCGATTTGTTGATTTTAGGAATGCACAGCAAATTGAGATTGGCTGAGCGAAGTGCTGTGTGAGGACTGGATCTTTTAATATTATTGCAGACATGCGTCAAGCCTTTCATTTGGGTGGCCCTAAAAGTTATCATCAAAGATTTACATTTTATTCTTTGGTTAATGGTAAACCAATAAAGGATTTTCAAATTACTCCAGAATATTTAAAACCAATCTGGCTACTGCGTTGTGAACCCGCTGTAGTCAATCTGTCAGAGCGTGAGGAAATCCAAGAAGCGGCCCTTTGACATAATCGGGTCTTGATGTAATCAGTGTGTGAATGATCACAGGCCAAAGATCAGACAGGTCTAATAGGGGGGATGAACCAAATATTAAAATCTCAGATTTTTCCTTATTTAAGCAGAGACAGCTTTTATGCATCCATTCTGCCACTGCTGATAGGCAGCCCTAAAAATTTGCGGAGACAGAGACAACCACAAATTTGAAGGAAATGTCAACTTGGTGTCACCAGCATTTAACACCACATTGAAGCCTTAAGCTTAAACAATGACTGCAAGGGTAGCCATATAGATGTTGAAGAGACTTCAGCTCCAGCTGCCCACCCCATATAAACTCTCTATAACCCGAGGTAAAAGGAGGGGGATGAATTGCTTGCTTTCGGTTGGAGTGGAAGGATTTTAAACATTTACACACAGTGCTGACAATTCCTGCAATTCCAGCCGTTGCTGGAGAATGTCATGCAACACTGTGGAAGCCTGATTGCAGAGGATACAAGATTTTAGTCTCCTCAAAGAAAATGGTAATCTGGAGATTGACCAGGGATTACAGCACGTTTCCATTGATAGGGAGAAGAGAGACAGGTCTAATGTTGGATGGACATGTGGGGTCTAAGTTGTTTTTAAAAAACATTTTTTTTATAAGAAAGTAAGGACTAATGCCTCCTTCCAACACACTGGCACTATGCAAGACTCAAGGAAAAGGTTAAAGAGGAAGTTGATCTGCGGGTTCAAGGACTGAGATGCCCCTTTGTGGTGGGCATAGGCTCAAAGGAAAGCCTGAGTGAGATTTTAATGTCATATTCTTAGAATCCTTCATTGAGATCTTCTCATAATCAGAGAGTTGCGGATTCAACGATTGGGAGACAGGTAGGTGCATCATCAACACAGTTTCTTTAGTATCTGTGAATTTGGCGTATATGTTGAATACTTTAATCATGGAAAAATTCTGATTATCAACAAACTCCTGTGATGACATATATAGTTATTAGCTATAATCAATGATGCAAACGATATAGTCTATAAACAGAGGATGTCGGAGCAATTGCTGCTCAGAAGACATACGAAGAGTAAGAAAGCACAACTAGGTCAGAACTGTAGTACAGAAGAGAGGCCAGTCGACAATATGAAACCCAACAAGCCCAGCACCAATGCCTTTTACTGTGCTTTGTTGGTGGCAAGAACTCTTCGGACTGAGACAGCACAGACAGGCAAAAAGTCTGGAAGAAATGTTTTGTTTATAATAAATTGTGTTTTTACACAGTGCTTCATATCAGTGTACGCAGTTTCGAAGCACTGAATAACGGGTGTTACTATTACTCATTTTAATAGTCCTCCATTCCCCAACCTCCAAAGTACAGGAAGCAAATTGCAGTTTTGCTCAATTCAAATTCATGTCAAAGATGATGTCCACAGCAACTACTTAACTCAGTAAGTCATCACACAGAAAAATCTTACAAAACAATTATTCCACTCCATCATTGGTGTGGTATGGCTTCTTGCGGAAAAAAACAGGTTCAATTTTAGGGTCGTTCTAACAGAATGTTCAATTAAGTAAACCGATTTGTATTTTTTTTCTCCTTCTGGCAGTTTTTTCCACATACATTAAAATAAGTAGTTCTTACCCATAAAATAAGTTAATCCGCTTTATTCGATCAATAAAAGAAATAATCTTAAAAGTACACCACGCCAATAATATAAAAAGACAATAAATAGCAAGTCCAAATTCAGTTAATATACAAATTAAGCTTAAAGTAGATATCAAGCAATCTAAAACAATAAAGACCATCTTCGAAGACCAATATTCAGAAAAGTGACAACACAACTCATGTGTGGGGAGCATCAGTAAATATAATAACACCGGGGTGCATCTAATCACCAAGGTACTCCCAAGTAACAGAATTAAAAACCTTTGGGTATAACTATGATAACATTTGCAAAAGAATATAAAGTGAGCCAGAGCATGCAAGGAATGCTCATCGCAAGGGTAGATAAGAATAGCTTTTGGGTCAAACTAGCCTAAGGGAAAGGAACCGGACATCTAATCAGATCAAACCTACATATGGTCTGGAGTACTTTGTCCCAGGTATTAGGCACAATATTGAGATATGGCTCCAACCCTGGAAAAGCCTGGATCAATAAATACTCTTATTTGTAGTTCACCAGTAATTCAATCCCTAATTCTATCCGCTCTCTTTCCACTTCCTGACTTCCATCAAACTTGATTTAACCCAGTATTTGTGCGAAACAGATAAATTGTCAGGATTTGATAAAAATATAAGGTCTCTCTAAAATACATCCTTAATAAATCCTGACCAAGGGACATCATGATCCCGAACGCAAGAAAGCCAAACCATAATGATCTCCGTATTAAAATGTAGCCTCCAAAGTGCAACAGATGAAACAACAGAACCTTAAAGGGGCCAGATTAATACAGTCTTCGATGAACGGCAGCCTAAATTCTTCATGGACAGCATTTGTTGGAGACCTAGATGGGACACAAAGGATGTGCCTGCATACTCTATTTGCCTCATCCTACAGACATTTCGCAGCTTTTTAGCCCCACAACCCAGAGCCATAAGTGAATGCACTATCTTTTTTTGTAAATTTTTATGAGTGTTGCAATAGGGTTTTTTCTCTAATTTTAGAGGCCAGGCTAAATAAAAAGGCAATGGAGGTGCAACACGTCAATCTTCTTTGGGCCAGGAAAGGAGCTCAGGACCCCTGGGTTCAAATGAGACCGCAGAGAAGTAAATTAATGTGTTCTTGCAATAGGGGTATCCTGGAGCGCAATGCATCATGACTTAAGATTCTTTGGGCCACAAGGCATAAAAAAGTTCAAACATTTATTTACTATTGGTGGCCAGGCCTACGCCATCCATAAAGAAAGGAAAGGTAGCTAAAAGTATTTGGAGCTCAATAAATGTTCTAGACCTTAAAACTGTGTAATTTGCATGAAGGAGAGGGATGGCTGACCATCCCCTTACTAGCTAAGATTGAGCCAAGCCCATTAATAAATAATAAAAATAAAATGTCCACCAACTAAAATATAGTATTCCTATCTATTGTAACTACGGTGCTGAAAGGTCAAGAGAACCACCAGCCTCTCTAAAGATTGTGGCCTAAGCAACACAACAAAATGACAATTTCATCGCCACATTTGACACTTCGGTTTAAGTGAATTTTGAAGCCTTGAAAAAGTCGCATGTACCAACATACGGAGGCGACGAAATACTTGCAGGCTTGGGAGCATTCACTTACAAAAGCTTGAAGAAAGAAATTAAGACCAAAGAAATAATTTGAATATATTGTTTTGTCCGAAATTACATATGAATAACATTTGAAAGTGCTGTCTATATATCACGTGTGCTGGGGAATTGTCATTTTGTAAAAACAAGGGATGCATGATTTCCTTTTTAGGTCTCGCCTGACCCAGCGCATGCGCTGGTCTGGCGAGACTTATTGAGAGGGCTCCAAAAAGTGCTACCAGGCCAGCCTAGAGCTACAGTGCATGTGCGCGGGCGCGCGTGCTGATGTTTGATCGGGATTGCAATCACTTTTGCGGCCGCACGGCCGCTTGCCATAGCCAATAGGTCTCGCTTTTGGGACCTTATAAGTATTTAGTTATGCAACTGTTGCATGGCTAAATACTTATAAGGTCCCAAAGGCGAGACCTATTGGCTATGCCAATGCTCGTTTTAAAATGGGGACGATGTTTGCTGTGCAACAGGACTTCGGCAGGCCATTTGTAAAGGCTGAGTTGGCATCATTCGTTCCTATGGGTGCACACCTCCAGCTGGGCCTGGGGCTTTATTCACAGGACTGGCTCGAATAGCTTCGGCCACTTTTTAGAAAGAAACCTCAAAACTAAGAGGAAGGATTGGCACCAACTATTCTATGGCATCAAGGACTAAGTCAGGTGGGTGGTAGACTTTACTAAAAAAGAGGCCACCCATTCCTCTGAGCTGATATTGTCACACACTAGGTTGTTGGAAGCATTTCCTCTTACTTATAGCCTGCTTATAAACACTTCTACACAAGGCAATTGACTCACTATCCCTTGGATTGGCCTGCAAGGCCCTACACACACATTTATTAGCTTTCCTTCAAGCTTCATGAAACCAAAATTGATAAAAATGGGGGGGCGTGGCCTGCAGCATGGCGGACTAGACGTGTCCGACCGGAGCTCCGATGGCTGACAACTGATCCTGTTTCAATCCTTCGCTCACCCGCACGATCCTGTCCCCAAAACCACGGGCTGAGTGCCGAAAGATAATACCCTTGCCCTGATCGGCCTGTTTTGATGAATACTGGCACGTAGCGGCGAGAAACGCTGCGAGGATCGGAGACCCAGTCGCGGACAAAATGGCGGCAGCCTGAGCTCCGAGAAGTGAAGGAGGCATCGTCAGAGAGCTGCGGAATGCCCTCGGGCTGAGGGTGACAGGAGTGGTGAGGGGCGGGTGCCGGTTGGGCCGTGTCGGTTCTCCCCCCTTTCCCTCTTATCCCCTCCTTTGTCCTCGGTCCGTGTCGGAGACTGCTGCGGTGCAGTGCCGAGCCGCGAGGCTGAGGCTGGGGGTGGAGAGAGGGCCGGTGACCAGTGCCGGGGACTGCAGTGCGACATCGGCGGTGGTGTTCCTGCCCGCCGGAGCGGGTGATCGACAGGGGGACGGGCGAAGTCGTGGCCGGTGTGCCCCTGTTTGCCTGAGGGCCCGGTTGCATTGCTACGGAGGCGGTTGCCTGGGAAGCCTCTGACTCCAACAGGAGAACTGCCAACGGAGGCCCGGAGGTATTGCGGGGCTCCTGCATCCCTTGACTGCCCATGAGGCGGCAGACTGGCCCGCGAAAGGCAGTGAGCCTGGCTGCACTGTGTCAGGTGCGGCAGTGAGGAAGGGCCCGGACCTGTACTGAGCCCAGGGACTGCCTGAGAAGGGGCATGAGACACCTAACAGCCCGTCAGAGCAGGGACGGTTGGGCGATCGCTTTGGGGCCACAGACTGGAGACGGTGAGGATGGAATTGTGCTCATCAAATGTTTACCGACGTTTCCAGACGACAGATACATGACCGATTTTTGAGGTGCAACGTGTGTTACGCCGCGCGGACCGCACCGCTGCTTTCCCGGAGTCTTAGCTCGCCCGGACGCCTGTTCCTGGTGCCTTCGTTCCCCGTGCGGGCCCCCGCTCTACTGTGGCCGCGGCCGGCCCCCTGGAAGAGACGCGGTCGCCGGACCCGCTGGTACAACTCTGAGCCCCGCGGTCCCGATCCGGCCTCGCGCCACGGACTGTCGCCAGAAGAGCCGGGGGAGAGACGCCCGGACACCTCCTGCACCCTGAACCTGGAACTGGAGGGTAAGCCCCGGCGTGGCCGGTCTCCTACCCCGCTCTGTGGCCCACGCTGTGGAGGTCTGCGGACCCCCTTCTCCTTTGGCTTAGTCGGCCGCAACGAGAGCCCAGAGGGAGGGCATCGGCTGTTGGCTTTCACCTGTTGCGGCGCAGACCTATTGGGGATTGCCTCCTGTTCACGACCCCCCCCCCCTGCCCACGGTAACGTCCAGCGGTACAGCATGGCGCTGGCTGCCTGCTCGCTGCTGGGGGGGGATGTTTCTGTCTCGCCCGCTGCTTGCTTCGCCCTCCCTCTGCCAAACTCCAGCTCCCCGGTGCCGTCCCGGACTGCTGCCGCTGTGGGGGCGCAGCCTCCGCTGACATACGGCTCCGTCCTGGCTGCCCTGCGGGACTTTCGGCTGCGATTGTGTGCCGGCTTGCAAGCGCTCAGTGAGCGGTTCGATACCATACTGCCTGCTGCGGGTCGTGAGCGCCCTGCTTGTGATCAACGAGATGTGAGTCTGCCAGTGCTCTGGTCCTCCTGCGGGGAAGCGGCGACCAGGTATAACAGTGCTACATTGGAGTCCGCATTTGGCTTTCCCGGCACCCAGGATCGCACGCCCTCCTGTTCAATGGCGGATACTTTGTTTCCCCGGTCGTTGCTCCCTGCTTTGATGTTGCCTGTCTCACCGCGCCCGCAGGAGCTGCCAGCGGAGCCACAACTGACGCCCACGAGGAACCGTGCACGGTGGTCTACGGCTCCTTTTATACGGAACTTATGTACTTTGCAAGCCAGGTTTGGATTTCATGTGGTGTGCAAGGGGACTTTGTTGGATGATCGGTGGCCATTTTGTGACTTTGCTTCTCCTTCTTCTTTTGCGCGGCCATATTGTCTCTGTTTGTTTGGGATGCGGGGCCTTCACGAAGGGGCGGGCCTACTCGTAAGTCCGCGAACGGGCCAGGGCTAGATTGTTCGATGTCACCATGGTTTCACGGACGGGCTGGACTGGGACTGGAATTGTTGCACATGTTGTACACGCTTGTCGTGATCTGTTTGCCTTCCTTTCCTTATTATCGAATGCTATCTTCACACGACCGCTTTTGGGTGTAGTGGGGTTTCAGTGTGTGGAGGCTTGTTTGGCCGGTGGTGTCGGGTGCTCCGAGGTTGCGTGGGCCCCTCCCCGCCTTTTTCTTTCTTTCTTCCCCTAGTTTCTTCACTCTATTCCTACTTTCTCTCTCGTCTATATTTCGGGTTCATTGGGCGACAGGCACTATGCTGGGGGGGGGGTAGGCCGTAGCCTCCGCATTGGTGTAGGGTGGGGGGGTAAATTACTGTTTTCTCTTAGTTCTATGGGCCTCTTTCTTCATCTCTCTGCGCTATACTTGTTTCGATTCTGGGTCCGGGTGTGGGGTGGATTGTGAAGGGGCGGCGCTTAGGGGGTGTGTATACACTAATGTTATGCTCCTGTTCTCTAGTTACATCGCCTTACTGTATGTGATTTCTATGGCTGTCTTACCGATGCTGCTGCTCTCCAGTGTATGAAGATATCTCGCGGACTCGAATCTCCTTGTTCCTATCCTTTACTGACTCTGTCTCGATAAAATTATTTTAAAAAAAACCTTAAAATTAACCTTCACTTCTCCTGCCCCAGGGTCACGGATCCCTCCAGAGTAATCCTGACTCGTTGCTAGCCTTGACCGTTGATGCCTAGGGGGTGTACCGTTTGTTTCTGTGCTCAACGTATTGTGGCCGGCCTGACGGTTGTAGGCCCGTATTTGTTCCTTTACTATGCACAAATAAAGGTTTTTAAAAAAAAAAATAAAAAAAAAAAAAAAAAAATTGATAAAAATGCATTGGCATGTTTCTGGGGCTTTAAAAGGAGGGCTCCGATACTGTGCTGTAGGGTTACCTAGGGGTCCACATGACAGATTAGACCTGGGGATAAATTGAGACAATTATTCAGCAGGTCCATATGATGGACACTAAGTTTGCACTGAATGTCTCTCAAGTTGGCTGTCCTCCATACTAACCCACGGCCACTGTCCCCAGAACGGACATTCGTACTCCCAACAACAATATTCCGGGATTTAGTCTTAGGACATTTCTAAAGTAATTTTAAGTGGGTTTGAGCTTTATAAATACTAGGGCATACAGTCCCATCCACAATGCAATTTAAAAAGTTCCTGGAGGGAAATAAGTAATCAATTGACTCCTGCAATAAAAGTAGTAATTGAGATGCATCTAGGTGCTACCCGTTCAAAAAAATTACAGAGGTCAAACTTAAGCAGGTAGGGATTTAGAATCATGCCCCTCTAGCCAGTAGGACAAACAGATATTCATCAGGTTTTTTTTTCTCTTTCTTCCAGTAGTTCTTCCCAATTGCCAAGTTTTGCATCAAAGTCCCCTGCAAGAAATATGTTCATATCAATGCCTCTTATTGGGGTGATGCTCTAGTTCACCAATAAACTCAAAAAGATACAAAATTAAGGATCTCTACTTGGAGAAGTAATCATTACGAAAAACGAATTAAAAAAACAAAACATTGAAGGCTTTAGACCAATTCACAAGAAATGATTAAGAGCCAGATGCATCAAAGGGTTTTGCCCATTCTGGGTCTATGAGAAAATGTGTTCATGCATATGGCCCTATATTAGCCCATTATTCGTAGGGACAAGCAATATTGTACAATCAAGGGTGGTATTAAACCAGACAGTTAACCCTGTGTAAGCCCTTCCAAGCTCAGAGGGCATAGCAGGGACTGAGATGCGAATAAAGCCTCCACAGAATAAGTCGCTTGTGGGCCATCCTCCTGTCAAATTAATTATAACTGGCACAATAATCACTATGATTTATGCTCATGCCATCGCCATTTCCGTTCTTGTACTATGAGGTAAATGGTGTACATAACATCTAAATAGACCTCCACATTTTCTCTCAGCCATGACATCCCAAAGGCGACATTTCATCTGCTTATCCTTAAACTAACTTTTCACTTTAATAACCTTTCCCAAACCTCTTCAAATCCTAAGTACATCATAAAAGTATGTTTAAACAAAATGCATTGCATGATTCAAGTTCTTCAGCTCAAAAACATTTATGTTCTTAACTGTTTCCATTGGTCTTTTATGCTGAGGCTTCCCACTTGTACCGCTCACAGCCAATCCCGTGTGGGACCCAACTGTGGTGATAGTCACTGTTGGAGTTTGCAGTTTGAAAGGTTTTCCCGCAGTAATGTGATAGGTGTGCCACCATTTTCTCTCTATCTCCTTTGCGACAACCACTAGACCGCTCCCGACTCCCTGTGGCCTGTAAAAAGGTGCATCTGATGCCTCATGTAGTCCTCTCCATTTAGGAGAGGAATGAGCTCCTGTAGTGCTATAATTTTGAAATGTTAACTTCTTATGCACTTCTTTAGTTGTCTGAGGTCTAATATGGCCCTGAAGAACTGATCTGGCTTTGGCACGAAGAAGTAACCCAAGTAGACCCCTTGCCTGAGTCAATTTTGGGAACCCTTTCTATTGCTTTGCTTTAGTAGTAGCTCCTTCACTTCTTGCTGTATACGTTTTAAACTTCCCTCAGGATTGAGCGTTTTCCCTTGATGGCATTGTGGCCGTTTGCTTAAGCAACTCTATGCAATACTCATGCTCAATTATATTTAGTATCCATGTGTCCGTGGTGATTGGCCTATATTCATGGAGGAATCCCCCCTAATCAGCCCCATACTGGCGTTATGAGCTGGGGGCGTGTGTCGCGAAGGTCACTTGGCTGCTGGCCCGTGGTAGTCTGGGCTTGTCCTCCTCCACTGCCTTTACCACGAAAAGGCTGTTGTGTAAACTATTGTAATCTCAGTGGTGTGCCTTGTGGGTCTGACGGCTGACTGAAGGATGGTTGTGGAATTCCTTGTTGAAACCCTCCTCTGCCTGGTTACCTCCTGGTTGAGATGGCCCCCCCTTTAGAAAGATCCTTTAAACCGATGGTCCCCATTTTCTTGGCTGTTTTATTGTAGAGCCTCCTCCTTAGCCGGCCCAAAGAAGGGGGTCACCTGTGAAAGGCATGTTGAGGCTTGTACATCAGGCTCAAACCTGGAGACTGGCAACCTGGCGTGGCTTCTCAGGGTTGTTCCCGTGGCTGTATTTGTTCTCGACTCAAGGAGTCACTGCCTTTGAGTTTTCTGGCTTTGAAAACCTCCCTCCTTTGGTCAGGAATCGTCCAGAGCATCAGCAGGTAGAAGCTACTCTTCTGCAATGACATGGATTTAAGAGGAGGAAACACAATTTGGCCTGCTTCTCTTAGAGATGCACATCACAGGTGTATGCAGTTCACTTCACAAGTGGGTTGTAGACATTCCAGGTCATCTGGTGACAAAAGCCTAAAAGGAATTGTGTCGGCAGTTTCCTTAGGGCAGTCTGCATTGATGCCTTGCAAGTCTTCCTCCTATGGCTTTTGGCCCTTGAAGATGGTAACATCCACCTCGTCCTCTGTCTAAAAAGTCTTCATGTTCCTCTTCATGTGCTCTGGTAAGGCTGTTCATCTACCTGCTCTTTGAATGATTTTAACTCTGATGGCTTTGTTTGGATCCAAAACCCTTTCAGAGTCTTGTTGAAATCTTTCTTCCTCTGAAAGAGTGCTGCCATTTCGGCATCAAGCCATCACTTCTTGCATTCAACCTCAATCACAGTGCTGGCAGTGTTTTCCTTTAAGGCTCCTTCTCCTTTACCCATTTCTTGATCGCCTCCTCACGTCAATGAGGGTTCAAAATGTTTGCCCCCATCCTTGTACTTGGGTTTGGACCATGTGTGGCTCTTTGCACCTTGATCGTGCTTCAATCACATAGTGCTTCACCACTTGGGCAGCCATACTGGACTTCAAGCCCTTTTTCATAGTTGTTACCTTATGAGGCTTCTTCGGGTCAGCTTCCTTTGACGCCTTCATCACGACCTTCAGTCTTTCAATATCTATGAGCTAGCTCAGTTTATCTCATGAGTACCTCTTCGTCACTGGTCAGACCAATGTCTATGCAAGGACTTTTTCTTGTCTGACTCCACCATGGCACAATGTGCCCATGTTACCTTTTCTCCAACCTCGAGAGTTTTAGGCTAGAACTCCACCCAGGCCTCATACCCCTTGGAACTGAGTTTTCACTGGTGGCAGAGGTTGCAACCCCATGGGGATCTTTCAGGGCAAATTTGTTGTGACTCTTTAAGGGTTCATTACACCACAATGGCGTAATGTGCCCACATTTGCTTTTCTCTCACCTTCAGAATTTTAGACTGGTACTAGGCACCGTGTTCCCCCAGAAGGCAGGAGCTGCAGACCACATGGGGATCTTTCTGGGCAAACTTGTGGTGGCACTTGGGGCAGAAAATAACATAATATTCTCCATTTCCTTTTGTGGCCCAACTTCTGTATATTCTCCAACCTCGTGTTCTGATGCGGCTTTTATTTTTGGGGTGGAAACTGGGTTTTTTGCATCCTCCGTCATTTTCTCGTTATCTCTTATTTAATTGAACTTCTCTAGACAAACTTTGTTGTGATTCTTTCAGAACTCCTTTATCTTGCATCCAGACCCAGTGGTGGAAAAAAGGATCTCAAGATGGCGACCACATATTTGAACTTCTAGGGGCGCAGGCCTGCTATCACAGATGGCGAGACGTCCACAACAAACAAAAAAACAGGAAAGGAAGAAAAACCTATTCTGGACACATCCTCTAGATGACAGAATAAATGCACAGCTTAAAAATCTAAACGAAATTCACAATGCAAAATTATTACACAAAGGGAGAACCAAAGACTCCTACTTCCAGGTCCTAAGTTAAGGGCTTTCCCCGCCTGCACAACCGTTTTGTAAACGGTCAATCATTTTATACACTGCGCTAGAGAGTCCGAAGCAAGATGGCCGCACGTTAGTGCGGCTCTGCTTGTCAGGGCCTCTATCTGATTAAAATCCTACATTTGTCCCAGGCATTCAGTGACATGAAATGGCGATTCTGGACCCCCTGCATGTACTGAACGTGAAACTGTGAGTGCGAAAATGATAGCTGCTGGATAAGTCCCAGTGCTCAAGAGTTAATAGACCGGCTACAAAATGGCGGCTCCCACAGACTACAGACTGAATGCTGAGCCCGCCAGAGGTAATAGCCAGCGGCATTGTAATTGGACATCTGCACCGGGTGTCAAAGGTGGTACGACGCAACTGAGGAATGCATCGGCCTATGAAACGCCGAAATAACTCCGCGGTGCACGATACTGTGTGTTTGGGGACCGGAATAAGTGGAGCCTGGTGCGCCCAGCGGGGCTGCCGGTAAGATAGCCGCAGGACGTGTGGCAGCGATGCAGAGAGCGTCTCTTCCCCGATGCGCGTTCGAGATATTCTATTAAGCTGCAGCGTATGAGAGGAGCTGGCGTTGGCTGGCTACACGTCCCTGCCACCCAAGTAGGGGGACACGTCAGATGTGGGGAGATAATACAGGCCGCCCTCTGTGATAGAGGCTGCACATCTATGGATTTGAGTGTCGGAGCGGTGCTGATGTAAACACAGTGGACATGGACTATACGATAGTCAGTCACTGCGCGTTGGACTTCTGTGTGGGTGGCTGACGGGCCGTTACCAGAAGAATCTGCGCAGTGATCGCGCGCGCCGTTTTGTGCCTGCGATATCCCCATGTCCCCATTGTGCGATTGAAGTACTGGTGTGACGGCACAAGTGCTAGGTGGAATGGGCAGTTAGGAACTGTGCAGTGAAAGGCCCCGACAACTGCACCCAGCCATCTGCGGGTCCTGCTGCGAGTGTCGGCGTCTCTGAAGATTGAGACTGGTGCACATGCTGGACGCATTGAGTGGGGACACTGCACCCCCATCCCGCGTGGGCCCTCTGTCCATACAGCGCCTAGGAAGAGCACACTAGTCGTCAGGGCGTGAAAGCACAACGGACTGTCGCTGAGGCACAGTGGACTCTGTCCTCAGAGCAAAGTGGTGCGTGGCTGAAGGCCTAACAGTGTGGTGGAACGCTATAGTTCCTGGAAGCGCTGCATAATCCTGAGCAAGTTGTGGTGCAGCGAAATAGTACTGCTCAAGCACGAAGAGAGCGCAGTGAACCATGTAAACTGACAATAGCCTCTTGACCCCTAGCGCTTGCGGAGGTAGCCCAATGGTCGTTGGGGCACCCCTCCTGACGCCCAGGAATAGTGGTGTAGTGTGGTGCTCAGCTGGGACTATAGGGTGTGAAGAATGGGCAAACCAGAAAAGCAGAAGCAGACCAAGCTATCGTTTGAATCCAAACGACTAAATAAGTCGCAGATGCAGGCTGCGTCAGACACCGAGACGGAACTAGAAGCTGGTAGCAGTAGTAAATTTGAGCGCATGATGCTGGCTATGCAGCAGAGTCTACACACAAACGATAGCAAAATCGATAACTTGAATCTGTGCATGGATAATGTGTCAGCGAAGCTAGACAAGCGCGGCATGCGGAGGCGTAGCAGCGCATCTCCAACACGGAGAACACTGTGGAGAACATCACAGACTCCTGTACCCAGATGGAGAAACTTCTAGCGGTAATATAGGCTAAGAACGAGGACCTGGAAGCCAGGTCCCGACGTAATAATAGTCCCAAATAGATGCTTAAAACCATGCTGGGAGCGGAACACTTTGAGCATGCTGGTTGTGGAGAGGGCGTATCTATCTCTTGCGCCTAAACCCATCCCGGGAGCACCGCCGCGTCCTATAATTGCTAGGCTGCTAAATTATCGTGACGACGTTGCACTACGTCTTGCAAGAGAAAAAGGCGCTACCACGTACCAAGGAGTGGAGGTTGCGCTGTTCCCCGATTTCACGACAGCAGTCCTACAGGCACGACGGGAGTTCCAACAAGTAAAGAAAAAACTACAAGCAATGAAACTGCAGTACGCCATGTTGTACCCAGCACGACTCAGGATACAGCACGGGAGTAAAGCCAACATCTTCACATCCCCCAAAGACGCTCTGCAATTTGTGAGACAACTGGAGCGGCAAAAATCTTCTAGAGTAGCTTGTGACGACGCAGATAATGAAGATCATAGAAGTTTGCACGAACGTTCAGACTGGTATTGTGGTTTATATTTACCTAAACCTGTACTAGCAGGGACTACTAAGATCCTGTGTCATTAAGACGCTGAATGTCGGACACTTGGAGATGGCACTGGGGTACAGTAGATGATATGCAGAACATGGGGTATTGTTCAGATGGGGTGCTGTAATGCATTTAATTCATGAGACTACGAATAGGGCTGGTCATGGAGATAGATGTGGAGGCGGCAGGCCTAGTAGCAGGGGTACATGGGAACTGGTACACTTACACCCCAGGAGGCGGAATTGATGACTATGTTTTACATAGTAAAGTTATTGAGTAGATGCTTCTGCTAAGCTCGCATTGTTGATTTGGGACTGCACGGTCGATGTTGTGGGTGAGCTAAACATACTATGACCCAGGGTAGGATGCTGGGGGTCAAATCTAGAATACCAGTAGTTAATGTGTATTGTTCTAATCCTCTGTTGTGAATGCTAATGTGCAGGATACCTATGGACGCTATTCTCCGACATATTGTTATGTAGCAGGTTGGGGGAATTTCTGTGAATGCCCTGAACCCCTCCCTTATTACATCAAGGGGGTCGGTGGGCAGCTGGTGACCTCCGAGAGGGTACACCCCACATAGTTCATGGTTAGGGCTGTACACTGTGGGCAGATTAGCTGCCTACAGCAGGGCAGGTGGTTAACTGCGTATTTTTTGTTACTTACTTTGGGGATCCTTAGCATAATTGGGATGCTGAAGTGGGAGGAGGGGCTTATTGGGGTATGCTCAAGATGCATTAGTATGACATACAGAAAACAAAGAACGCTGAAGAAATGTATAAGGATAAAGGATGCATATTCCATAGCAAGTACATTGTTGAGAGGTGGGAATGGCGGACACTAGGGATGGCAAAATAACCTGGGTAACATGGAATGTTAGAGGTCTTAACAACCCGAAGAAAACAAGACAGGTATTAGCCTACTTGGACCGTCCTAATGTCCAGGTGGCATTATTGCAGGAAACTCACCTTACTTATCATACAGCGGTAGCGGTGGCCACTAGATGGGCTGGGGTACTTTGGTGTCCTCCTACTCCTCGTATGCCAGAGATGTTATAATTTTAATCCGAAAAAATATTCAGTTTGAAAGTTTGCATGTGGATGAAGATGAACATGACGCTATATAGTGGTGCAGGGGAAATTATGCGGTACATTGTTGACTATTGTCAACATAACATTGACAACCCTGGTTTCTATGAATCATAGTGGAGTAAAGTGCATAGATTGCCACCAGCTGCGATTATCTGCGGAGGTGACTTTAATGTGGTGTTAGACCCTACGCTTGACCGCCGATCCACTGCAGAGCCTACAGTAAAGAATGCCGCCCAAGCTGTTAAGGATGGCATGAAAGATTTGTACTTATTAGACGCTTGTAGGTTGAGGCATCCTGAGGTGCTCGTATACTCATCAGTCATGGTCGCGCCTTGATAACTGGCTGACCACGGGGGATGTGAACTCATGGATCACCAATGTTACACATTTGCCTTGCACGTTGTCAGATCACTCCCCGATATTGCTTAATATACTCATACCCACGCATACACCACCACAATTTCAATGGAGATTGTAATCTTCAGCACTGAAAGATCAGGTGTTCTGTGAGGGGGTGTGGGAAGTTATTGAAAACTATTTTACCAATAATGTTGGGTCAGTACAAAGCCTTGGCACCCTATGGGAGGCTTTCAAGGTGACAATCCGCGGAGTATGCATAGGGTTGCAAGCCGGAGTGCTTAAATCTTTACGGGGCTTTATGAAGAGGGTGGAGCAGGAAATGGTGCTCCTTGAACGAAATTATGAAAACACGCCAGATAGTAACACACTAGCTACCATTAGATCAAAAGTCACTGAATACAACTACCTAGCAGACCAGGAGATGAGACATGTTGAGACGATTGACAGCCCGGTATTATTGAGAGGGGCCAGACCTGGAAGGGCCTTGGCTGCCAGAATTACTGAACCATGGGCTAAAAATCATTAGAGGACATAGCCTTGGTATGGTTGTAGCAACGACAAGATTTCCTAATGCACCAACTGACAGTAGATGAAATACAAGACGCTATAATTGCTCTGCCTAATGGAAAGGCTACAGGCACAGATGGACTGCCGGCAGAATTTTATTAGGAGTACATCGAAATACTGGTGCCTTATCTTCAAGAGATGTACGAAGAAGCATATGAGCAGCAACGCCTTTCGGACACACTCAGTGAAGCGCTGATCATAGCTCTATTGAAACCGGGGAAGACGCCAGATAGCTGCGAATCATATAGACCCCTTTCACTTATGAACACGGATGTAAAGATTTTAGCGAAAGTCCTGGCAAATCGGCTGCGATTACTGCTACCTGACATGGTGCTACCTGATAAGTCAGAGTTTATACCTACTCGATCCACGGCACACAATTTGAGGATGCTATTCGATGTATTACACCTCCTCGAACCAACATTGCCTGAGGCAGCAGTCCTACTAGACACCGCTAAGGCATTCGATTCTATCTCCTGGAGATGCATGCTTGCAGTGTTACACCGTATGGGGGTGCCATACATTTATACAAACTGGATTAAGCTGTTATACATGGATCCAGTAGCATGCGTACGTGTTAACAGGCAGACGTCTGACGTATTCCAGAGCCGACGCGGAACAAGACAGGGCTGCCCCCTCTCGCCTTTCTTTGCGGTGGTGCTGGAGCTGCTGGCCTGTATATTGCGTCAACGGCATGCACAGGCGGCGTGGCGTTTCTACCAGAGGCCACTGGCAGTATCCATGTATGCAGATGACATGGTGTTGTATGTTTGCGAACCAGCAGTATACCTGGAGTGGCTCATTAGTGAGTATATCCGCTTTGAATGGCATTCAGGTTTCGGAATCAGCTGGAATAAGTCAATTGTGCTCTCCTTGACAGAATGCACGTCACGGGTTGAATCGGGGTATCCACTAGAATGTTGGACCCAGTCAACTATTTGGATTCATGGAGACCCGCAAGTAATTATACGGACAAACTATGGAACGACGATCTGCCTACTTACGGAGCAAGTATCGAGATGGATCAAGCTACCGTTAACGCTTGCGGATAGAATAGCATTAATCAAAATGGTAGTCCTTCCGAAGTTCTTATATGTATTTGTACATATTCCCATTTAATTAACACATTTATTTAACACACTACGCACCTCGCTGATTACACTAGCTTGGGGAGGTAAAAAGCCATGAGTTAAATGGGAGGTGCGGACGCTACCGTATGAGATGGGTGGGTTTACAGTGCCAGATCTGCAATTATATTATGTTTGTGCGCGAGCGCAATAAGCCTATGTAACGGGGCGGGAGTTCTCAGGGAAAGAAGGGGTCAAACAAAAGACTGGTGGGAAGCCTCCGATGTCATCACACCTCTTCTTTTTCCAAGACAGGATGAATGGAGTGACCCGAGCCCCGTAGCTACCACCGAAAGAAGCTCGTGTCTCTTTAACTGGGACCCAGTCATCGAGGACTCCACCCCCTGGACGGACGTCACACACTTCGGGCCAACAAGAGACGACGAGACCCGGAAGAAGGGGTGTATCATCACCGGCGGAAAGGATCGAAGAGAGGTGGAGAGCGGAGTACGGAGGACTGCAGAGGAAACATCGAGCTAAGCGAAGGACTGGAGGAATACGGAGGGAGTATCGACCCGAGGGGAAGACCGGAGGAGCACGGAGGGCGCACCACACCAAGGAGAAGCGGAGGAGAGACGAGAAACAGCGGGAAAGCCAGGAGGCCACCGAGGACACGCTTCGCCCAGCCACGTTCCTGGAGGAGCGTGGCTAAGCCAGGTACGAGCGTGATTTGCGGGCTGGGCAGGGAGGCAGGAGAAGCCTGAGGGGTCGAGACGCCAGCCCTCTTGTGCACTCGTCAAAACAAGTCCCCAAACCCAACACCGTCACCCCCTTTATGCCTGGCAGTGACTCACTGGTTTTGGTTGGTGCTCCTTCACCCACTTCCCCAACACTAATACAGCGAGGCTGTACCACTGACACCCTGTTTCCGTCTTCCTTTTCTTTTTGAGGCCACGAGTTTGGTGTCGTCACCGGCTCGCTTCTGGGACGAGCAGAGAAGAGAGGGAGAGAACCGGGGAGAAAGAGAAGAAGACCTAGAGAGCGGGAGAAACACCAAAAGGATATATAGACTATATCATTCCTGTGCCGGTATATACTGACTGCAAGGAGAAGACGTGTACCTTTCGAAATAAAACCTGCTTTGACCCACCCTAGAGTCCCTATCATTACTTCAGAACCGCTACAGCCTACTATTGTCAGAATACACCACAATACACGCCACATGTGGCGGTGGAGGTGGGCGCTGTTCACCCAACACCACTCAAAGCAATGACTGTCAACAATACCACTGTATTTGAAAAGGACAAAGCAGATACGGTACGATGTACAACTCACGCCTGGCATGAGCTTGGGAAAAGGGCACGGCGAATGCCGCTATATGCTGCAGCAATGCCGCTAGTGCATCATGCGGCGCTCTCTGTGACGGGCGAAACGGGCTCACCAAGGGCTATGCAAAAAGCAGGAATACACATTATGGGAGATGTATATCCTGAAGTGAAATTTATTGAGCTGACGAGATTTATAGGAGACAAGGAAGGGTCAGTCATGCCAACGTTCATATATAGTAGACTACGAGCGGCCTTGCGGGCATTATACCCGTGTTTTCCTGAGGAACCACCTGCATTGGAAGCACTAAAACTAATATACACAACGCAGACACGGGTCAAACTTGTTATTCGATTATATAGTCTCACAGACGGATACGATGAATGTTAGATTGGGCTCAGTGGAGAAATGGAATAGTATTCTATCGCAGCCATTAGTGGAGGATGAATGGATAACGCGTTGTAAACTAACAGGTCAATTTACCGCAAATGGGAATCTCAGACTCATTCATTACAAATATATATACCAAATTTATTATACGCCTGCACAACTCTATAAATATGGTCGAAGGGACTCACATTGCAGTAAAGAAGTGTGGTGCGGACAATGCTGACTTCCAGCATTTGGCATGGAGTTGTCCAAAGGTATCTGACTTTTGGGGGAAGGTCAAAGGTACATTAACAGAAATGGTGGGTGAGCAGATAGAATGTCATATGACAATATGTTTATTAGGAAATGTGCTCAAAATTAAAGCTGTTCGACGACATGTGGCCATAGCTTTGCTCCTAGCGAAGCGTAGAGTATCAATACACTGGGGTGGTAGACCTGAACCCAAACATGAACACTGGTTAAAAGATATAGCATATTGTCGTGACCAACTCACATGTTATGCAAAAGACCTGCCTAGTGCATCACGGCCAAGTGACATTTGGGGTCCATTCACTGAATATATGATGACTAGGATAGGGGACTAATGGCATTCTGTATGACGTTAATCTACATACTGTATGTCACTGCCATGAACTGTGTTTTGCTATCAATGCTGAACTGTGCTGCGCTGTATCCAAATGATATCCTGTACTCTGTGCGAATAGTGATGTATTTTATGGTTGTTATACTATGAAAATCAATAAATGATTAATAAAAAAAAAAAAATTATACACTGCAGAACTAGACTTCACTTTTATGGGTGAAGATATGAAGAATCTCCACAGCCACGAAATAGGAATGGTGACCATGCACCCACATCTAACATCACATTGATCTATTTAAGCAAAACATTAGACACAAACTTTAAAGCACAAACAAATAATTGCAGCATTGATATTCCCAGGACTACCAGTGATTGCATGAACACTACGCAACCAGAGTATGAACTATTGGAGAGTGAATTTCATTTAAACTTTCTATGACTTGAGAAACTCATTTTGACACTTCTGGGAGATAAATGATAAACGTGCACCAACTACACGTTCAAGAAACCATTACAAGACAAGAGAATTATAGTTATTGCATCGTAAAAGCATGCAGAAAAAACATAGCTTAGACTACATCATTCGTGTAAATAATATAGACTATGATTTACTAATTGACAAAATATATTATTTCATTAATGTGTGCTAGAAATGTGCAAATGGTGAACCCTCACGTTATGGTGTTTACCTCTAATCATTCTTTATTATCATATATATTAATGTATACCTAATGAGAATTAATCAAATAATATGGTTAATCCTGATTTTGATGAAGAAAAATATTAAAATTCATCTTTAGTGTGAGTAGAGTGTGCACCAAAATGACAAAAGAAAAGTAGATGTTACACATTTCTAATTAACAATGAATCCGTGAAACTTTCGGAGATTGTATTTCACACGTGTATTAATATTATACACCGAAAACGAAAATCTGAACATATGTTGTCAAATATATTTACATGTTGGTACATTTAAACGTAGTAGTTGTAGGAGAGTAGGATCTGCTTCTTATAGTTACCCCCACTTTTTGCTGATGCGTCCCTGTTTTTCGACTTTAGTCTGACTGGGATCCTGCTATCCAGGACCCCAGCTTAGCTGCTTTCTCCTCTAAATTGATTGCATGTACTTTAGGTACACCACAGATTGGATTCTGGGGTACCCTTATAAGTCCCTAGTATATGTTTTAGTATGTACCTAGGGCATAGGTACCCAAGAGGCCTCTCAGGGGCTGCAGCATGTATTCTGCCACCCCTGGGAGACCATTCAAAATGACACAACAGGTCGGCTACAGCAGCCTGTGTAAGGTATTGTATGCACCCCTTACTTAGATATAGGTTTACTATATCTATCCAAATCACTGCACATATAGACCTATCAGTAACCCCTATGGCAGGCCTTATCAATCCTGAAGGCAGGGTGCTGGGTTTTATTTGAGAGGGTGCCCATGCATGAGCAGAGCCCCTCTGCAGCCTTCGGAACCACTATTGCGGAGTTGTTTGTGATGCAGCCAAACCATATACTCTTAAGTGCATTATAACCTTGCGGTAAATGCTAACTTTGGAATGGCTGCATGGAAACATGTCGTGTTTGGTGTCAAACACCTTGGAATCATACCTCCACATCAGTAACTGGTGTGGGAGCTATGATTCCATCCTACTAGAGGGAGAAACATGACAGCACCGGTGCACCCGATACCAGCTTCACAGACCCTGGCATCACAAAATGGATTCTGTCAGCCACAGACACGAGTCTGCCCTCCTGCTGCTGGACGAAGCTTCGGCAGGGGACGGCTGGACAATAGGTTTCCTGTCACAGGGATGTGTGACCACCTCCCAGACAGGCTTTAGTGTATTGGGGCTGGGTGGGTGCACTCCAAGAGTGCTTTGAGGTCTACACTGGGGGCACATTTGGTGTCCCTGTGCATAGTCCAGCTCAAACCGGTTGCAGGGGCTCGCAGCCCCCGCTCTGGCGCGAAATTGGACAAAGGACATGGATGTAGCTGCCCCTCTGTCCTGACCCTCCAATAGGTGGGTCCCCAGAGTTTGTCCCACCCCTTCCTGGGTATAAAGTAGGAACCCCTGGCTACAGGACTTTAGATTTACCTGGACGAAACTCTGCTACAGAATCCCAGAACTATCTACACGACGTTTTGATGACCGAAGACTCTGCCTTGGAGTAAAGGAGTTACTCCCCTGCAAGGCAGGCACCAAAGATGCATCTGTCCGGTTTGCAACTACGCAGCTCCTGAAGGACTCCGAAGACTTTGCAACACAGGAGGTGGGTTCCCAAGCTTCCCAGAGGCCAATTCGTGCTCTCAGCAATCCTGAGATCCAAAGCCCTCGTAGGGACCGTGCAACCTGAATCCCTCGACACCGTGCACATTTGCAGCAGCATATTCTTTTTGGCGATCCCTGAGGCTGTACTTTGGGCTACTTGTAGTCCAGACCCCGAGCAGTGATTTCAACAAAGATTACTGGCCTACACTCCTGGAGTGTCCTGTGGGCTGGTATTTAGTGATTCCTCTCGAGGTACCTTCACGATCCCTTGTCTGTCGACTTGTGGGTCCCCGAGAAGGGTACTTTAACTTTCAAAGGGCTTACCTGGTTGCTCCAGATGTGCCCTGACTCTCCATCGCTTGGGGAGTCCACAGGACCTTGCTGGTCCACACCAAAGCAGTTTTACTCTCACCGCGTGGGTTGCCGACGCCAAGGCTTGTTGGTCTCCAATCCGGACAACGACCCCACCCCCCCCCCGCATCCCCCCACCCAGCACTCGACATTTGTCGTGGGACAGCTCGCCAGCGGACTGTGGGTCGTCGTCGTCTCTTGGTCCCCATGGCAGTGGAGTCAAGCTTCACCTCTTTGCACCTGAAACACCAGACATTGGTGGGCATTGGTCTACCGTGCCCCTGGTCACCCTGAAGTGACCTAGACTGTCCCCTCTGCTTTCAGGTTCTTCACATCTCCGATCCAGGCTTGGATCACACCAGACACTTTCCTCTTAACAGCAGCAGCACTTTGCAGCAACTCTCTATTGAAAACGACGAAGATTCCCAACACCATTTGACACCTATGCTCCTGGCATCCCTGGGTTAGGTAACATGAGTACGCCGGTGCTCACATTGGTGCTGGCCTTAGAACCTTCTAATTCTCCAAGGATTTGCTCCAAGTCCTCTCCTAAGTGTTCTTAATCTTTAAAATTCCAACCGTGACTTTCCCATAGGATTGTACAGAGCTCGCGGCTGTGTTCTCACACTGCACGCGTCCCGTGTGTCACTGCCTTGGATGGTTCCTTGGGGTCCCAGCGATTCTATGTGCTCTAGGCACTGTCTAGTCAAGTCGTGGTTCTTATACCACTTTCTTAATATATGGTTTGGTCTCCCCCTGGGGCCCATTGTATATTGTGCTATTTGCTGTCGTTCTAGTGCTTAAATATTGTGTATCTTGTTCTCTAATCTCAAAGAGATTAGTAGAGAGTGTTTAGAAATAAATACATATATTTTATATATACCTTGTGTGGTTCTCCTTTCATTTGGTCATTCAGGAGGTTATAATCTGGTAAACCAAGCTGCTTTACATTCCTTCGAGACTTAGCCTGAAGGCTGCTCTCCATAGGTACCACTAGGATAGCTTTCAATGAAGGTTGTCTTTAACCTAATCATCAATAAGGGTTGTTTAGACTGGTGCAAGGTGCCCACTATAACTAGTGGGCAGCATATACCAGGCCAACTTAGTGTACCATACTGACATTATTTGTAACCATACTAAATGATTTCAAAGGCAGCAGACCTTAGCTAAAATCATTACATCTTTATTTTTCTTATGAATGTATTCTTAATAATATATATATTTTGTGTTATATTAGCTCAAATTAATGTGGGCCTAACTGCATAGGTAAAGTTTCTTGTCTTGCTAAATCCACTGCTCATGAGAGTTTTTCAATATACGCAATAACGTGAAACAGTGTTTTCTTTCCTGAGTTCTCATGTATTGTACCAGAGACATAGTTACATTTTCTGCTACAGTCCAGAACATCTGCCTGGGAAACTGTCCTCTTGAACTCGCTCATGTGCTCTTGCTGAAGGAGCATTGTTCTGACATGTAATATATTGCATTGCTTAAGGACTGCGTAATCGTCCCACCTATTTCTCTATATTTTGTGCATTCTTTGTCGCCTGACATTCATCCCATACGAACTGACCAATGAATTGAATAGTCAATTCAATGTGCTTATTCCAGAAGGTGTCAACCCCGGAACTTTAAGAATTTTTAAAGAAGAGACGGATTCTACTGACGAGTAAGGCTGGATGCCGTTGGAATGGTGACAGATGGGCTACTGACTGTTTCCTTACTGTCGGTGGTCTGCTGGTACCATTGTATCGTGTGGAGGAGATTTTGCAGAACTTCCTTGGCAATCTTGACTAGCCGCTGCGACTCACCTGGCTTCCATTTCAAATTGATGCATATGCTATATGTGCCTTCCTTCTTGGGAGACTGCTTGAACTGGCATGTTTACGTCCCTTCTTCAACTTTTGAGCTTTGGTATAATTTTAGAATTTCACCAATCATCTCATAACTTGATGCTAATTTGGGGATGCAATGGTCTTTCTTAAAATTTGATAAATTAGACAAAATTGCCTTATTGACTCAGCTATCATGATTGATTCCTATCCAATTAAATGTGCATTCTTAATTTGAGTAATCAATGGTCCGGAGATATTAGAGAGATCTCAGATCAAATACTAATGGTATTGCTATGATTAGCATTAACGGAGCTCCTGGTGTGTTTGATTTTGGCTTGCTAACGTTTCTTTAGGAGATTTGGGCTGGCAGTGATAATCCTATACCCTATAGCATTTTTCTGAGAGTAGTTTACATGATTCTGATCTCCAGTTTGTAGTCAAGCTATCCAATTTTTGGTACTCATTGGATGATTGCTGGACCCTTTATATCCGACCCCTATTTGCACAAAACAAGATCCATCAGAGGACCAAGAGAGCGGTACAAGTAAAAGAAATCTCGAAGTGAACGAGAAAATATATGGGCCCAGTAAAGCTACAGCAGTATCAAGCCTTTATGATCAGTGTGTGCATGGTTCCTGCAGTTCCAAACATGTTTGATTCCGTTTTGTTTTTAAATCAGTTTGTGAAGGCTGCATTCTATGTGCAAAACAATAGCATGACAATGCTAAGAAACAGGTGGAGGTTGATAAGAACACCATTGTTCGTGTGTATGGCAGAAACTGGTTGCAATGGACCACAGCATTGGCAGCCATGTTAGAGTGCTGTGGTCCACCTTTGCAGTAGCAGATTTACAAGCTTCTGATCAGCGCCTACGACCAATTTACTGTATCTAGCTGTTCAAAAAAACCAAAGAAGGGGTGGGGGGGGGGGGGGGTTGTACAGGGGAGATTAGACTGTTTTACCCCAAGTAACACCATTGGAGATAAAAAATCACTCATGATATTGTTAAACATTACTTTCCTCACAGTTCTAATCTCAAGTTGACAAAACTTTTCAGATAATATACATGAGTCACCTCTTCCTTAATCACAAAATTCGATCTTTTGTAGTGGGTCTGTGACAGTACTTAAAGAAGGGTCAGTGGTAGTACTTGAAATCAGGGTGTCAGTTAAAAACTTAGTCCAAGCCCTACCAGATACTGAAAAGACAGAGAAACATTGAAGACATATAAAGGAGCACTGTCGAAATACAAAAGAGTCAGTGTGTTCTGGATCGACAACAGAAGGTTTTACAGACTGCACTCCAACTGAAGAATTTTCAATTCCTAGAGATCCCAAAAAGAAAGAAAGGAAACCAATCTGGACATGTGCCCTAACCTGAATGATAGACTATTTAGAAATTACTTCGGAGATCCTATTGCAAGTATGAAAGTACGTTTCACACTCTTATCTGCACAGTCTGTCACAAGGAGGGGTGTGGGTCTAAATAGAATACTGCACTTCCCAGATGAAGACATGAATAGCATTCTAGATGCTGCAAGGTGTGCAGGGATGTTTCAGTTTAAAGGTAATCCAGCCTATCTCCTCAGACACATCCCTAAAGTCAAAGCCGGAAAGAGATTGTACAGCTTTGGAAAGACCGAGTATCAAGGTGCCCAGGGGAGGATACTGCACCCAGGTGAGCTTGATTTTGTGACAGATGCCAAGTGCTATATACTATGGAATGCAATGCATTCTCACAGTTTGCTGGAGCAGGAGCAGATAGACAGCTTCCCTTAAAAAGTGGATCGCTCTCTACTCTCAATTTAGGTGTGTCCCTGGCATTTAGAGTACTGGCATGTGGGAAGAATCTTACAAAGCTATTATGGATTGAAAGAAATATTTTGATAAGGAAGCAGATGTGCTCAAGAAAAAAAGACTTAAGTAACATTGTTGATACCATGATACCCTCCCGAACCCCCCGTCGTCAACCTCGCCCCTTCAATTGGTTCTGAGGGAAACAAGTGGTGTGTTATTTTCTTAGACTTCAGGATACTCTTGTTAACCCCTTCTAACTGACCTCCATTAGGCTAGCTCTTTTCCTCACCTTTCTTGTCCAAGAATGATTTATGGGTTATTCCCTTTTTGTTACCTGAATCTCCTCACGATTCTCAGAAGATAACCAGCTATCACCCATGGTGTAGCATGGAGCTGAGAGGTTTGAATAAAGTGGCCATCTAGTAGGTTTAATGATGCTTAAAATGGTAGGATATGGCTTATTTACTAAATGAACAGAGTCATCATTGTAGCTCCTCCTTCCTGAGGCCATAAGCTGTTTGAGAAA
Organism: Triturus cristatus; assembly: GCF_964204655.1. Lineage (NCBI taxonomy): Eukaryota > Metazoa > Chordata > Amphibia > Caudata > Salamandridae > Triturus > Triturus cristatus. The sequence goes on from NC_140583.1 coordinate 1,108,641,466, forward strand.
CTTCTACTCTAAGTTTTGCTTCCATCTAGATTCTGCACCCATGATGTTGCATAAAAAACTAAGGAGTAGACCTGCCTTCCAGACAAGCCGCTTCAACAATCCTTACACTGACACATTCATGCCCTGCAAATTACCTATAGGCCAAATCAATTAATGGAGTACAGTAATAAAAAAACACACAGAAGTTGATTTAGTAAAACAAACAGTAGGTTTCAAATCTTGGAGCAGCTTCTCAGAAAGGCATACTTGCTCCATAGGTTTCTATGCCAAGTGAATAAAACGATTAAGGGCAGGTGCTGATCAAAACAGCACTATGACAACATTATGGAATATTTTCAAACAACAAGCCTGCTCTTTTAGGAAATTAGCCAATTCCCATTACCTACTGATATATTGTGAAAACAATGGATGACTTGATAAACCATATTTTGGGAATCCAGCTAACCCTTACTGAGGACTGCTTTTCAGAAACTATGTAGCAACTTGAACGATTAATAGATGTAAAACAATCCCTTGGTATCACTCTCTTTTGCTTTGATGCGTTATGCACACGACAGCATCTTGCCACACAAGATCTACTCCTTACGTTTACAAGTTGTTCTTCAAAACTCAAACTATAGGTTCTAGTTCAAATATACCCCATCAGCAACATGAAAGTAATGCCTAAGGGACACTGAAGCAAAACGCATTGGCAATGAACTTCAGCAGGCTTTTTCACGTTTTTGTTTTTTTAAACATGGAAGGGTCGAGTTTTTGTACTCTGCCACACCTCTTTCGTCATCAACTGCACAGACCTATAAAACACTCATTGCTTGAAAATGAAGCAAATCTACATCTTAAATATTCAGGTAAGACAAGCGACCCAGGCATTAATCTAAAAACCAATAGCAGAAAATAAATCACAGAGCAGAAATACGTATGCATAACAGCACAGTAATAACTTACTTGCCACTTAAAATATCTTGCTTCAACTGGAGGACAAACAAATACCTGCAGATAAAGGAAAAAGGTTGAATTATCAGAGTTGAGTGACGAGAGAATTAAAAATCACAAGGAACCATTAACAGTATTAGGTATCAAAACAGGACAAGTTAGGACTTCTAAGTTGTTGTGCCAACATAGCAGTCCAGCAACAAGAGTGAAACACCTAAAAGGAGGTTTGGAGAATAATGGAGCTTGTGTAAGATTTAAAAAAAAAACACAAGCCACTGTACTAAGCTGTAATAAAGGGATTGCAGTATCTGGTGAATAAATCCTGCTATTTAGTGGGCGTATTAAGAACCGTATAAAGCAGTTCTTGTAAATCAGAAAAAAGGGTGTAGACTAGGGCCTGTCTGTAGTGATACTGATATTCTCATTTTTGTTAAAGCTAGCCTTTAAGTTCAAAAGGTCATCCTTAGAAGGCGATTAGGTGGAGGCAAGCACATTTTTAACAAATAAAACCCAAAAGTACAGTATACTAGTTTCGTTTTTTAATATAAAATCATTAGTGACACATACAGCTCAGAGGACTAGGGTTTCCCCATGCAAAGAGATGTTGGCTACAGATGGTCTGCAATAGTCAAGTAAAGGTTCACTACCTATAAAGGTTGTAAGATGGTACAAGGTATGCCTCAACAACGCATGCCTGAACCACGAGGTCTCGACCACGACCACGTCTTTACCGCGCATGCCTTTACCACACAATTTCGTGGTAAAGACATAACTGGTAAAGGGACATGTGTGGAAAAGATCACACCCCTGCCCCCATCCCTGAAAAGTGTCTTTTTCCCCTGACCTGAACCCTAAAACTTTACCCCACGCCCTATAAACTATCCCGACCCCAGCCCGCTTGCCCCGAGATCTAAAAACCGACTCCTACCCCTGTAAACTACCCCGATCCAGCCACTCCGCCTGCAGGCATACAACTGCTGCCCCCAGCCCTAAAAAAGGTCCCTTGTCCCTGCTCTGAGCCCTCAAAAACTACCCGACCCCCCGCCCTGAGCCCTAAAATCCGGCCCCCTGCTCTATAAACAATCCAGAGCCCCCTCGAGCACGAAAAACCAACCCCAGCCCCCCAACACCTAGACCCAGCCCCACTTACCTGATTGTGTCCTCTCCTGATCCTTCCTCTTCCTGCCCACCCATCCCAGCATCTAGACCACGCAGTGCCTTAACCACGCATATGCGTGGTGAAGGCATATGCGTGGTTAAAGCATATGCATGGTAAAGGCAAGCGTGGTTCGGATTGCAGGGAAACGGTATGCATGGCTCAGCCTGCGTTGTTAAGATCGTTTCCTACCTATAAATGTAGCTGAAGCAGCCTTTTGAATACTTCAATGTGTTAACTGATTGCACTCTACTTTGATATTCCTGAATTAGTGTTAACTGTGCCTGTAACTACTTATTGAAAAGTTACTAATAGTGGTCGTTGCATGCCACAATTTTTTTTCCCCACAGTAGATTTTGATAGAATGTTTGAAGTGTGCACGCAAAGTTAGAAGAACCGTGTGGGTTCGCTGTACAGCTATTCTAAGTTATACAACACATATATTTCCCAACACAAATCTAATGTGTAATTCCATGTGCCTCGGGTGACCAAATGTGTTCTGGTCATCCTCTCCAATATCCAAAGCCTTCATGGTGGGTGATAGAAGGATTACCTAAGTATCAGTCTCGCGAGATCAACATCTGTGTTCACAATAACCTAAACAATCTGCCGTTTAAACGGGGCATAACCCCGAACATTGATTGTGTGAAATCTACCAACTATCCCTCCATGGGAGAGCCAGTGTCGTTCAGAAGAGAGGGTGGGTGAGTGGTGGTGGTTAAAGTAGTATGGCTATAGTCACCGTGCTACAGGGTGGGATGTAGGGCAACAGGATCCAGGCAGTGACCACGCATGCTTCTTTGCCGGCTGTTGAGATAAAACATTTCACAAAGACGACTGGCTATTCAAGACCGTAGCCGGTAGTGGGTGCAGGGCCTCAAGGTAGTCGCTTGTTCCTCTTTGCTGCCAATTTGTCTGGCTATATGCCCCATGTGTCCCTCTGTGGTGTCGCTCTGCTTTGTAGCGGAAGCAAGCACCAGGCTGTGCTCTTTGCAGTTGCCCATCTGGAAATGTCCCCAAGCCAGAGAGACATTGAGAGGGGTTGGACTTCCACGCCATTGCTAAGCAACGTTTAGGCAGGATGTCTGGTAAATCTACAACCTTCGTGGTGTATTTGTTCTTGTGTGAGGGGTGTCATTCCCCGCAAGCAGTGTGGGAGGTCCACAGGTATGGCTCGTCCCATAATGACATTCAATGTTGACACTGCCTTAGTCCAGTATCTCGCAATTTCCAGAAAGGTCCACGCCACCTGGTAAAAATCTGCCTCCAGGTAGACACACCACAGGCATTTCGGATCTCGCCCTGGGAAATGCAGTGTAGACGTGAAGGAGTAATCTATGTCTGATGCAAATAATTAAACTGTGTATACTTTAGGCGTGAGTTCCAGGAGACCCTCTGGACATGCTCAACTGCAGTGAACACTGCCTGTATGTGAGCACCTGCCAGATTGAGAGGGCCCATTTATCCCTCAGGGTATGCAGGCTTGGCCGCAGGACTCTAGCAGCGCCCTGTACATCAATGTGATCACTCATCTGCCAGTGCTATGCTCTAGTAATAGTTGCAGTGTTGCAGGTGTAATGTTGTATACGCATGGGCCACATAGGTCTCCCAATCATGGCCGTCAGGGCTTTGTGGGTCAGAAAACGAAACATCAGGTAGAAGAACAGAGAGCCGCTTGCATACCTTAATAAAACTAAGGTGTGGAAATGTCCAGTTTTAAAAGCTGAAACTCACATTTTTTTTTATTCTCAATCTGATTTACCCACTTGAAAAATGACACCATCATCGGGGTAATTTTACCTGTGTACAAATCTCCTCAAAAGGTGGGCGGAGAGTTCTAGAGGAGGCACAACACATTGACAACCTTATGGGTACTCTCACACTTCTGTAAGCCACACTACCCGCATGGATACAGCTGTAGTCTAATTTAGGTGAATGGCAGGAACAAAACCGTATGAGGGTAGGAGCTGAAGGGGATTCAAGCGAACAGTTTTCACAAAAGTATCAAAATTTCATCTTTGGAGAGAGAGGAGAAAAACCAGGTGAAAGCTTTAAGGTTAAAATGAACTCTTTCTTTTCATTGACGCATGTGCAAATGTACAACTACTATATGAGCTCTTCTAAAAAGAGAGCTTTCCATAGTACTATATATGCACATTTCATTTTAAAAAGCACAAGTAAATGTGCACTATGTTGGGTAACGACAGTCACAAAAGAATTTTGTTCTGCGGTAGCCAGTCAATCACAGCACGGCGAATTACCACAATGAACAATGGGGGGGGAGGGGGGTATGAAGCTTCTTAGCTAAATAGAGAACCCTCCATATATAACAAATCAATATAGGACCTCCAGATTAACACCTGCAGATATCTGTATCTTTTAATCGCTTCTCACAGCAAAACACTTTAAATGTTAGTTTCTTTAAATTGAATGAATGGATTTATACGGAGTCAAGCAAAGGCACTTCCTTGTGTAAAGGCTCTACTTTTATTACAATTTTGGTGTAATCCCTTTCAGCCTTTTTTTTCTGCCAAGAAACTTATTGAAGTTAAAAAAAAAAAAAAAAATCTTGTTTACCTTTGGCCACCTTCATTTCCACCCGTTTCACACAGCTGCATGAAACATACCATTTAACCTCTATTCCACCGCACAGAAAATAGGACCGGCGCTCACCAATAGCATTCAGATGCGGGTTTCAAGTGAAACAACTCAGTAGACATCTCCGTGCATTCTTGTCAATGTGGACGATCTCTTGCACTCATTCTAATAAAGGAAAGCTTGAGAACTGCCAATATTTCACTTTCTTAACCCCAGTCTTTCGTTCGTAATGAGCTCCTTGGCGGAGCACAGAAGGGGCTGAGTCCCTAACCTATTTTTGGCATAAAGGCCAGTGCCTTCTTAACTGTTCACCCTGGGTCAATGGCTAGGCAACATCAGACAACCCTTGCAATAACATGCTTTTTGAAGAACATTTAAAAGGCACTGGTCTTTAAATGATATACTGCAAACAAATATGACACTCAGTAACTGCTGTACTCCAACCTAGAGCTCACGTGGAGTGAAACGTATCTGGGGCTGAAAACATGAAAGACAGGAAGAAATTAATAGTGAACAAGTTTTGCTTACCCGGAAGAACTGCAACTTTGCTAAAGATGGACCACATTGACCAGAATGCTTTGAGAGGGCTACTGACTCATATTTCACTTGAAACCCACATGTGGAGGCCATTTCGACTTTCGAGGGCTGCCAGATGGAGATCATTGGAAAACTTACAATACCAAACCAAAATCGGTTTTCACTTATTTTTGTAAACTTTTGTGCACTTGCAAAAGCTTTTCAAAGGAAACTCTGGCCTAACCATAACTACACACTGGCCCTCAGTGTGAAAAATCAATGTATTCCATGGCAGCGAAAATAAATGTGACCAAATAACTTTTATTTGGAACAATTGTACTACTAAACTCACATTCATTATTTATTACAGTGCAAAGTTTATATTTAAGATCATCACACTACAGAAAAATGAACATGAGAAAAATACTTCTTACTGCTTCATGGACTGCCTCTAGACTGCAAGGTCTGCGTGAACAATATCCTCGAAAGTGGTTCACTGTTTGCGATCACTTCTACATACATAGCACTACACATTTTCTGTCATTGTGGGCTATGTCAATTCCCTTCTTGAAGTAGAAAATACAAGAATAACTCCTTAATATCACAGGCTGTTGGCAACTTGTATTTCTACATTAATAATATCATAAACCACTTCCATGTGCTATTGCAGCAGTATATCTTCATAGCTTTTTACTCTTTCTGTACGATCTCAGGAGCCATCGGCTAAACTAACTTGTAAAAGAATGAGAGAAAGATGCTTTTCCTATGGCCAAAAGGTCACATTTTCTAAAATGTTGCATGCATTTAGGGACTGATTGCTACATAAAGTGTGAAATGAGGAAGAGCACATTTTAAATACTTTGAATAACTTATCTGGTGGGACGGCTGTGCCTTTATTCCAATGCAAAACCTATTGTTTGTGTTTTTCATGACTACAACTTTTAAAAAGTTTTGTTAGGCTGTAGAAGTTGATAACTTTCAGCATAACATTTAATGTATGAAAAAAATTCCCAACCCCTGAAATTAAAATTCCACATATGGGTCGAGTGGGGTTCTGAAACTGATTCCCAGAGAGAACGATTTAATTCATGCAGACTTCCTTGAACTGTCAACATAGTTTATCTGTTAAATTGTTTTAAACCCCTAATTTATGCCAAACTACCCAAGATCTTCTGAGCCGGGTCCATTTTTAAAGCAGGAGTCAACAACTCAAGGGACTAAGTGCCCCGTTTTACAACATAATACATTGTGGTAAGTGGTCACTCTTGATCAGCGCCATCTTCTTCCTAGCCGTGCTTTTGAATGATGTCAGAATTAACTTTACTGGCCTTAGTTTGAACACATCTGTTGCACCTCAGTTTAAATGCACTACTCTTGGGACGTAAAAATTCTAGAGATAACCCACGTCCCAGTTCGTATGCCTCAGTTGTTCTTGACTAACTAGTAATAGCTGCCCTAATTTCTATTCTTTCCTTCCACCAGCTGAATGTTTCTACCATGTCTTGTGTAGGACCACTAGGCTGTCAAATTCGCCATGTGATGGCTCAGCAATTCTTGAATTGGAATCATGCGTAAACTTGAACGGGAGACTACTTGAAGGCATGACCTCATGTACAATAATTATACCACCTCCTTCATTGTCGGAGATCTAGTCATTAGGAACAGAAAAATCTTCTTGTTTAAGAGATATACGCCTTATCATTCCTGTCTATAGGTTTGCCTTAAGGTATTTTACCTTCTGCAAGGGTTGTGAAATCCTTTTTTCATGATTACTGTGAAACTAGGCAGAGTTACAGTATTGTTCTTCTCAACTATTCTTCACATTCCACGATTTACCGCTTACTTGACAACTGTATAAACATGGTTACACTTATACAGTATTTACTCTTCGGGTATGTAATGGCAATGGACATAATACCAATTAGTAACATCTTAAATTAGTAGTGTTTCAGGATACTATAAAATGCAGGTACTTTCCAGGAATCAAGCGTTGAAGTGTGCATCCTTCAGATCCACCACTCACATGAAGTTATTATCTTTCTAATAATGTTGGAACATTTTGAATTGTGGTCAACCACAACTTTGGAGTCAAATCCACCCTTTCAGCGGTCACAAGTGGGATTCTAGTAAGCTCTCTTCTGGTACTCCTTGCCCTACTTCACTTTTAAGAACGGATTAGATTGCCCTTGCACCAAAGGTGTCCACTCCTCATTAAATTAACTGGTTTGAGTAATTTTTGCTCCCGATTTTGCCCGACCTTTGGTAAAATGTGACAAATACGTTTGTTTTACTAGAAAGAGAACCGGTCTTTTGCATCTCCATTTAGTTTTCCTCATTGGCTTTCCACCCTTAGAAAGTGTTTGCACAAACTCAGCTTCGAAATGTTTGATATTTATTAAAATCTACAGATACAAAAACGTAAAGACAAACATGTTTGCTTCATTGCTACGAAACTCAGTTATTAGGAACTGTAGACTGGGTGATTTCTGATACCATGTGTGGTGAGATGTTCCTCATCACCTCTGCTAACTAGATTTCTGACACAAAGTATTCTGCTTTTACCTCCCACTACTTTACTTAATTGCTCCCTTGCTTGTCCTCTCCAAGGAATCAAATACTTTTTAGTTCAAAGCCAAACTGACAGCACAGCTGTCTCGTTTGCTTAGGACATCTTTGGGTCATTCGGAAAGCTTCCCTGGGCATGCATTCCGCCCATTGGCTTTGTTGTTTGCATCTCACATTTCTTTGCTTCCAATTTGCTGGCTATATTTTTTTTAGGATGTCCAGCTTCAGTTAGTCCCTTTCGCTGCCCAAACACTATGTATTGTATTCTTCCGCCAGTACTAGATTTCTGTAAACAGGCTTTTAAATCTTGTTCTTATCTTGTCACATTTGTGGTGCATTCAAAAACATTGGCCAACAGTCATACTGTGCCTTCCAAGGAACCTGGTGATTACTTTTCTTTCTCTTTCAAAGTGAGAGGCTTTAAGTGACTTATGCTGGCTAACAGGGGTGTGTTTAAGGAAGGCTGTACGATGTTTTTTTTCTAGCACACAACAAAATGTAAATGCCTGTAAAATAACTGTGCAGATATTTCAGAATATATCAGAATTAGAAAAATACAAGTGAAGCATATTTTTTGATAATCATGAAGTGTGTTGGAAACAAATATTTTAATAAGATCAAAACAAATCAATACACTAGGTAATTATATTTCCACACAGTATTTGTGCGCTGTATACTTTTATCAGTAAAATGGTATGTCTTTGCAAATGTAATGGTCATTTCAGTTGAAGATGTGTTGTCTGTAATGGCAGTGCGTTATCATACTATGCATACTCCACCGTGCACGAGACACTCTCCTTTGCACAGTTTCAGTACTTTGCACCACTGCACTCTACACCAATGCACTATATGGACCACTGCGCACTCTGCCAATCCAGTCTAGGCCACTCCACCGTGCGCCACTCTACCATGAGCCTCTACACTCTGCCCTAAGCCATTGAACTCCAAGCCATTCCTCTCTGCACCACTTAACTCTATGCAACTACACTCTACCCTATGCCACTGCACTCCATGTCACTCTTCTCTGCGCCACTGCCCTCTATGCCATTTCACTCTACTCTATGCCACTATACAATACTCTACAACAATGCACTGTTCCCCACTGCACTCTGCAGTAGCGTAGAGATAGAGCGCTCTAACCCACACTACTCTAAGATGCACCACCGCACTCTGCGCCAATGCACCACGCAATCTGCATCACTGTATGCCACTCAACTGTGCGTCACTCTGGTCAACCGTCACCACTCTGTGCCAACACAATCTGTGCTATACCACTGAACTCCCCGCCATTCATCTCTGCACCACTGCCCTCACCACCACTTCAATCTACACCACTCAACTCTATGAGACTCTACTATACCCTACCCAGTGCACTGTTAATCCCTACACCTTGCCGTGTCGTACAGTGGAGAGACGCAGAGTACTCTGCCCCACTCTACACCATTGCCCTCTGTCACTGCACTCTACACCACTTATTCTACTCTGCGCCATTCTACACCATTGTGCTCTATGTTACTGCACTCTATGACTCTCTATTCTTCTCTGCACCATTGTATTATGCGCATCTGCACTCTATGCCACTCTATTCTACTCTGCACCACTTCACTCTGCGCCACTGCACTCTACTCTGTGCCACTCAACTCTAAGCCACTCTACTGCACTCTACACCAATGCACTCTCCACCACTCATCACTCTACAACACTGCATACTACGCCACTCTACATCACTGCGCTCAGTCACTGCACTCCATAATAGTCTATGCTACTCTACACCACTGCACTCTGCGCCACTCTATTCTACTCTGCCCCACTGCACTCTATTCTGTATCACTCAACTATACACCACTGAATATAGCATGTTACTACGCATGCTATTACATCCCGTTCCATTACAAAGCGGTTGTTACAACGACAGCGTTGATAGAGCGCGATACCTTTACATCACAAGTCATTAGATCGACTTGCTGTAGGGGGCGTGCTGGACTTGAGAATAGTATTGTTAGAAGGTGGTTCTGACACTATGGGCCGCCCGGATTTTTCGCTTTTTGAGCACCTAATTGTTGAGCTTTTACTGTGGGGGAGTCTCATAAGTTGGGACTCGCCCACAGTGAACTCAGGATGTAAGAGACTGCATGGGGATTTTACTGGTGTTCCCCTGGCTTGACCAGGCCACTGCGCAGCAGCTGGAGTAAGGGGCACCGGGCTGGTTACATGCAGACACATGTGTACATGCGTGTGCACACGTGTACAGGCTGCGCAGGGGAGATTCCTAGCGTGCGCAGTCCAGGTGCAGCTACAAAGTGAATGGTGGCAGGACTTATGCAGTATTGGGTGGTGACATGGAATAGGCTTTATACGCTGGAAAGCAACATGCCAGGGAAAGTCAGTGTGTTTTACTGCGTTTTCACTTCATTGTTCCCCTAAGGGAATGTGGGGCCCATGGCTAGATTAACTTCCACAAGGCCTACAGTTTCCAGACACGCACTAAAGTCCATTGTATTGGAGGTGAAAAGAAGTATTCTGCAGAGTCCAAAGTCATATTTGTACTGCTTTTGGGTCGTCCAGAAATGTCATATTTCTCCGAGTCTCTGGCTGGGGTCTGGCCCTGGCAGGTTAGATTAATGCCCTTTCTTCCCTGAGCGAAGATCTTCCCTCAAAGGAAGGGAGATAGGTGGAGCTACAAGCCAATCCATCAACCGCTGTTGGTGGGTGCCAGGCAACAAGCTGAACCCAGGTGAAGGCAGCACTGGGGGAAGGGGAGCATGTGGCCAGAGACACTGGACGACGCCATGTTTGAACAAACCCAGAGGCTGGACAAGAAGGAGGGGGCAGGGACGTGATGTGTTGCTGTTTGATAGGACCAACAGAGACTTCCTGCCAGCCCCCTACTCCACTTTTAAAAAGTGCTTGCACAGGAAGAGAAGCTCTCTCTGGGGTGTGGTTTGCTGAGGCTGAAGGTGCTGGAGCCTGGCGCAATGGGCAGTTGGAAGGAGAGACCACCTGACTGCCCCCAGGACCCTAACAGCACCAGAAGAAGAGCCCAGGACCGGTGCGCAGGAGCAGTGGCCTCTGCGCAGGGAGAAGAGAGGCCACAGAGGAGAGCCAGGCGAAAGGCTGGCGCAGGGAGCCAGTGAAGACAGCACCCTGCTGAATCAGAGACCCCGAGGGCGGAGGAGAGTGTTCCCAGTGGCTGGGGCTGGTAAAGAGGAGCATGAAGCGCCCCATAATGTCTCGCCAGGCACCAAAACGGCAGATTTATGTTGCTGGACCTTCCTGCTAGGGGGTCTGGCTGTATTTACGTAATCCCATGCTTTTACCTGTGATTCCTTTTAAAGTGAAGAGGCGCACTGCAGGAGAAGTGTAGTTGCCAGAAGTACTTCTTTTGAAGGGACTGTAAGTCACATGTGTAAGGAGATGTCATAAGCCAAGTGGGGCTATGTTGTCAGACAGTCCTGCGAGGGTGTCTTGCTGTATATGCGCAATCCTGTGATTTCATCTGTGATGCCTTTAGGGGCTGTAATTGCAATGCATTCAAATGATCAACCAAGGTGATGAGTACTGTCATTCTAAAGTGTGCGTAAACATGGATTCTTGCTGCTTCGCTTAGGTGAAGTCCCCAGACTGCTAGCCCTTAAGATATAGAGGTGCATACTTTATGGTCAGTAGGAGATGCTCAGTCAGGGTCATGTGTCACCAAGGCAGGTTTACCCCTTTTTTTTTTTTTTTTATAAATCTTTTTATTAATTTTGAAAACCAAAAAGCAACATACATTGGCATCACGTTCAGCATTATATCAGCCCGCCATGGGTGCGACAAAGCAGTACAGGCTAGCCTACCAAGACCTTGGTGCCCCCTCATTGTCTTACAACAGTGTCCTTCTTGTCCTGTGGACGAGCGACAGTTAGGCTATTCCTGGTCACTGAGTTCTGAGTCGGAGGCTTCGCTTGGGGGTTCACATATATTTTCTCTATACACATTCCACCCACCCCAAACCTGGGTCCATTTTCTAGGGCAGCCTCTATGCACATACACAGTTTTTTCAACAATCATTGCGGAGTACATGTCCCGGGACCATTGAGCGAGGGTCGGTGATTGCCCCGATCCCCACCTCTGGGCAATATTGCGTTTCGCTAGCATGAGTCCCAGTGTCACCCATAGTTGCGTCACCCTATTAAGGTCTGTAGGTCCCCAGATATTGAGGAGACAGTTCCGAGGCTCAGGGGTCATCGGGACCTTAGTCACCTGTGAGAGTGTGCGCAGTATTCCCTTCCAGTACAAAGTTATAACCGGGCATTCCCAGAGGGTGTGAAAGAGGGTTCCCTCCATCCCGCATTGCCTAAGACATTGGGGGGAGTCCGCTCGCTTCAGTTTAAATAAGAGTGTACGGGTGTAATATGTGCGGTGCAGGATTTTTAATTGGACCAGCCGCAGTTTGGACGATATGCCCACTTCCCTAGGGGAGGAAAGCGCCGCTTGCCAGTCCGCTTCATCAAAGTCCCCCAGTTCTGCCTCCCACCTACCCTTAAGAGTCGCAAAGGGGTCTGGTCGATTGTTTATCATTTTCCGGTATGTTAGGGACGTCGCTCTGTGCGTCAGATGTTCCGTGAGGAGCTGGTCTTCCAGTGGCGACGACTCCGGGAGCCGGGTCCCGGGTGGGACCACCGCCTGAAGCGCGTGACGGATTTGTAAATACCTGAAACGCTCAGTATCAGCCAGGTCATAGTCTTCTTGTAGTTGGGCAAACGTGACCACCTCTCCCTTCTTCCAGAGATCCCCGACCCTGGAGATGCCGATTAGATCCCACTGGTGGAAGCCCTTGGTGGTGCGCAGCACCCCCAGTTGTTTCGTCTCCCATAGAGGAGTGGCCTGGGTCACTCTTCCAGCCCATCCCAGCGTCCGCTGCGCCGCAAACCATATCCGGAGGGTATGTGCCGTGGGCCCCTCTGGGCCCCTGCCCCTCTTGGGGTTGTAGAGCGCTCCCATGACCCCCCCGTCTCCAAGCAGTTGCCTATCCATACGATACGCCGGGTCATCTCTAGGCACATGGAGCCATTGATTTATAACCATAAGTTGCGATGCCCAGTAATAGTCTTATGTCCGGGAGTGCTATACCTCCGTCGTACCACCCACTGGTAAGCTTGTGGAGTGCTATCCGCGGTGCCTTATCCTCCCACAATAAGCTGGTGACCTCCGCATTGACGGCAGCGAAATACGTAGGCGCAACTGGAAAAGGAGTGTTCTGCAGTACGTATAAAAATCTAGGAAGGGCCATCATTTTGAAGAGAGCGGCCCTCCCCAGCAGTGTCAGGGGTAAGGATCGCCAGTGCCGGACGTCACCGCGAAATCTATGTAGGGGCTTCGTTAGATTTTCAGCCACAAATCTATTCCTGTCGGCAGTGACGTAGATTCCTAAATATTTAAATCCATCCTCCGCCACCCGAATCTCACATCCCCGGGGGAGCCGCGGTGGGGAGCCCCGGAGCATATATAGAATAGATTTCTCCCAGTTTATCTCATAGCCAGACACCCTCCCGTACGACGCACAGATGTCCAGTAGGCAAGCGATCGAGCGCTCCGGGGAGGCTAGGTACAGCAGAACGTCGTCCGCATATAGGGATATGCGATCCTCCCACCCCATCGTCCATTTGAGACCCCGGATCACCTGGCACTGCCGCACCCACGCCGCAAGCGGCTCCAGAGCCAGAGCGAAAAGGAGCGAGGAAAGAGGGCACCCCTGGCGCGTCCCTCTCCCCAGTGGGAAGGTGTCCGAAATATGCCCGTTAACTACCTGTGCCAGAGGCTCGGCATACAGAAGTTGGATCCAGGCGCACATCTTGGGACCAAGTCCCATGTGGCGAACCACTGCGAAGAGGAAGGGCCACTCCACCCGGTCGAACGCCATCCTTGCGTCCAATGACAGGATGGCCGCATCTTCCTCTATTGAGGAACTGCATGCAAGAATCCCGTGGAGACGCCGTATATTCAAAGCTGTGTTTCGGTGAGGCATAAATCCCGACTGGTCCGGGTGTATCAGGGTCGAGAGGCAAGGCTGCAGCCTCGACGCCAGCACCTTCGCCAGGATCTTCGCTTCTGCTTTTAACAAAGAAATCGGACGATACAAAGCGCACTCATGCGCGGGCTTGTTGGGTTTCGGGATGGCCACTATGGTAGCTATTCTCTGATCTTGGGGCAGGAGCCCTGTCTCTAGGCTGTCTTTGTACATAGCCAGTAAGTGCGGGACTACGAGAGTGGCGTTCTGCTTATAGAATTCCACCGGGATACCATTTGGCCCCATCGCCTTACCAGCGCGGAGGACAAGTATTGCTAATGTGAGCTCATCAACCGTGAGGTCCGCCTCCAGGTCCTCAGCCTCAGACCGGGTAAGCCTCGGCATCGCGATGTCCCGAAGGAAGGCCTCGTTTTCCGCCACAGTTGACGAGGGCTCCGGCGTATATATCTGTCTGTAGTGGGCCGCAAAAGCCTCCGCTATCTGTCGAGGCTCCAACGTAAAGTCTCCCGAGTCCAGCCTGATTCGCGCCACCCATCGCGCCGCACGTTCCTCTTTTTCAAGCCACGCCAGCAGTTTACCCGCCTTGTCCCCCAGCTCATAAATCGTATGCTGAGTCGCCAACTGCTTAGCTCGAGCGGCCTCCCAGAGATGGGACTTATATGCCTGCTGCGCCATGCTGACTCTATGTGCCGAGTCTTCGTCTACCTGTGCGGCATGGTCCGCCTCCGCCGCACTTACCCCACGCTCAAGCTCTAGCACCGCCAGCCGCTGGGTTCTCTTATGGTCGGCAATCAAAGAGATTGCCTGTCCGCGGAGGACTGTTTTATAGGCCTCCCAGAGCGTCGCCGGGCTCCCCATGGAATCGGCATTTTCAGCGAAGTATCGCTTGGTCGTCGCCCGAAGGGCTTTACTAACTTTAGGGATTTTGAGGTAACCCGGGTGTATTGGGAATATCCTGCGTTTATGGGGGGCGAAGGTGGCAAATGTAATGACCACCGGAGAGTGGTCCGAAATGCCCCTGGGTAGGTGAGACACGTCAGTCAGTCCCTTTAGTCCCATGGGTGATGTGAAAATGTAGTCTATGCGAGAAAGAGTGTTGTGTGCCCCCGAGTGGAATGTATATTGCCTCTCCCCCGGACAGTGCGTTCTCCAGGTGTCTATGAGACCGAGCGCCTCCGTGAATTCTCGCAATTTGGGGGTGGCACTGCCGTGATCTCTGCATGATGACCTATCCAGTGGTGGGTCCATGGTCGCATTAAAGTCCCCGCCCACGATGAGCTCCCCTTGCGGTAACGCCAGCAGGAACTCCCCCAGTGCCCGGAAAGTATCTTGATGTAGTGTCGGGGGGACGTAAACAGTCACAAGATTATACTGTTTCCCTTCCCACTGGCAGGTCAGTGCCGCGAAGCGGCCGTGCTCATCCCTACGGGAGTCAACCATGATCAGGGGGCAGCGTTTGTTGATTAAGATGCCCACCCCTCGGGACCCAGACGTAAACTCGGAGTGTATCGCCATCTTGAATCCCCATCTGTCTAGCGCTTTTGTAGCTGTGCCCACTAGATGTGTCTCCTGCAGGAGTGCCACCGCCGGCCCTTTGCGTTTGAGATACTGTAAAATCAACCCCCTCTTGATCTTATCTCCCAATCCGTTCACATTCCATGACAGAACACTGAAAGAGGGGCTGCGTTGTTGTGTCGGTCCCTCCCCGGCGCTAGCCGTAGCCCCCTGGGCATCTCTTTGTGGGTCCCCTGCCATGCATGATTTTCGTGAGTGTCCGCTGCCCTACACCCCGTCCCCGGTCCATATCGGGCCTATCTTGCAGAAACCGCCAATGAGTAGTTGCTAAACCTAAAACATAACACACATCAATTTTACCAAAATGCCCCTGACCCCCCACCCCCCTCCCTGCCTCACTGCCCAGCGGATTTAAAACTACCCGCCACCCCAACTTAGCAGAGTGCTTAGAACCCATAACTTGCTACTTGCGTATGGGGGGGGGAAGCTGCTCACTGTCCCTCAGCCGATCCCTGCATCTTGTGTTTGTTCATAGCAAAAAAACGGATGTTAGAAGACATTAATGTTCAAGCACAACGGCTCCCCAGCAATGCCCGGATCTTCTGTGACCTCCTTCCGTCACCAATTTCGATCGTTCTCTCGTTGCCTCAGCTCCCCGGTACGCCGGCGGCCTCCTCCGTCCCCGGGTCCTCCAGGTTCTCGGGGGAGCCAGGATGACCGCGAGGGGCGCGCTCCGCTCGGCCCATCGCTCTCGCCGGACGCCACCCCTCCAGCCACTCCGTGGCGTCCTCCGGCGTGACAAAGAACCAGGTGCGCCCCTCAGCTTCCACACGCAGTTTCGCTGGATAAAGCATTGCATATTTAAGTTCTCTAGCGCGCAGTTCCGCCTTGACCGCGAGGAAGTCTCTTCGTTGCCTCGTTACTGTCGCGGTGAAGTCCGGATAGAGGGTAACCCTACAATTGTCCACCCTCAGCAGGGGGGGCGGTACGTGCCGCCTGGAGGATAGCGTCTCTGTCGCGGAAGTTGAAAATGCGGGCCAGGATCGGGCGCGGACGGGCCCCGGGTCTAGGCCTCCCACCAGGCACCCGGTGCGCCCTCTCCACCGAGAAGAATTTAGAGAGCCCACGAGGCTGTAACTGTTCCGTGATGAGTTTTTCCACGAAGAGGTCCAATGCCGGGCCGCGCTCACTCTCCGGCACCCCCACGACGCGCACGTTGTTCCTCCTGGACCTGCCCTCCTGGTCGTCCAGCTTGACCAGTAGCTGCTTTTGTATCAGCTCCAGAGACTGTATCCGCTTCTTACTCTTAGCTGCGTCGGTGGCGAGGATCGCCGTAGTCGCCTCGACCTCGGATAGTCTCGTATTAATTTTGGCAATGTCGGCTCTCAGTAGTGTTACATCTGTGGAGATCGTGCCTATGGAGGCCTGCATCTGAGTCAGCGTGGCCATTACGTCTGCCAAAGTGATCTCCTTGGCCTTTTTGGGGGGGGGGGGGGTACAGTCCGGTCTGTCTGAAAGGCATATTTCTCGAGCCTGGCCTGTGCTCCCCCACGGTGGCCCTTTCCTCCCATGATGCCAGATCCAGGCCGGCCCCGCGCCCCCAGGGCTGCGTCGAAAGGAGAGTCAAGGAGGGGTCGGGAGCAGCAGGGGCCCTGTAGGCACTGCCGCCGATCGCGGAGACACCGAGTCAATGCCTGTCCGGCGTCACAGGGTCACGCCCGTGCCCCCCGTCAGTCACGTCCCTGTGCCTGCCCCCAAACACTCGCCGGCGTCTTACCAGGCAAATCGCCGATCAACACGCTCCGTCAGCGCACTCTGTGCCGATCCTTCAGCCGTCAAGCGTCGATCACCATATGGCCAAACCGGACCTCGGGGGATCCCGCGAATCCCCCCCCTGGGGTTCGCGCCGATGGAGCTGCGCCCTCCTCCTTCCTCCGGGGGCTCCCCCGCATCTCAGGCCGCCTCTATGTATGCTGCGCGCCGATGTCCCCAGCACTGTACTCGCGCCGCCGTTGCCTCTTCTTCCCCACAGGGGCGGCGTCACGCTATGCCGGTGTCTGCACCCTCAGAGGTATAGGGGGGCAGATGGCGACAGGGGAGGTCCAGCCACAGCGCCCCGGGCCTCGCCGATACTGCTGCCCCGGGGGGCTCCGCGCCCGATCTCCGATGCTGCGGGCCTCTGGCCACGCCCCCTCCGTCCGTTCAGGAGCGGGTGGCCGCCACTCGAGGCCCCGGCGTCTTCTTTGCGTTTAGGCCCGGCGCCCGCCTCGGCGCTGTCTGTGGGCCGATAGTCCGCCACCAAGCGCGCCCCTCGCCCGTCCGGAGCTGCGGATGCCAGGGGAGTGTGCCGCTAAGGTTTCTTCGGTTTGTTGCCAGGATTATTGCCGGATCGTCGCGTGATCGTGCTCAGGGCTCCGGAGCCGCACTAGGTTGCGGCCATCTTCTGCAGCTGCAGGCCACGCCCCCCAGGTTTACCCATTTTTAATGCTTGTTGAGGTAATGGGGTGGGTCGCCACTGGGATGGTGCCAGTGTGCAGGGCCCTCACTCCAGGTTATGTTCAACTATCTGCATTGGGGGCAAGTTGATGTGCATACATGGGAGTGGCGGTACTAGACCCCACCCCCCCTTTGCGGGAGGGGTGGAGATGTATGCAATGTCACAAAGTCATTCCAACAGCTTATGTATATTTGTAAATTGGTGCATAGTACTGAGTAGTGTGTGTATGTAATAAATGTACTCTTACTTTTATAAAGCAAAGTACAGACTGGACAATCAATTATTGAGTGTTATTTTTGTGCACCTGCAAATGGCGATTACTAGCCCACACCACCTCCCTTGAGTAAGCCTCAGACTGCTCTGCAACGCTACCCTCTAAAAGTCAGGCACTACAATTGGGTGTTTGGTTCCCTGTGAAGGACAAATGTAGTCATGTTATTTGTGCAGGCCTCACAGATGCTGCCTCGTTTTCCAACAAGTATAATTTACTATTCCAACTCCAGCGTGTGCAACAGTAGGGAAGGTGTTGGAATAGTTAATTATACTAATCCTTAGTTTACTGCTCCCCGTACCGCAAGTCGATATAATGACTTGCAATGTAAAGGTATTGCGCTCTAACAACGCGGCCGTTGTAACAACCGCGTTGTAAAAGCACTGCGTGTTAATGGCAGCGTTGTAAACGCTGTTTACCTACACCACTATACTGCACTCTATGCCTATGCACTCTACACCCCTACACATTACACCTTTAGACTCTACCCTGCTTCAGTCTACTCTGCACCACTCGACTACCCCACTGCACTCTACGCCACTTTACTCAAAACCAATTCACTTTACCCCAATGCACTCTACGCCAATCTATTCTGCACCACTGTACTTTATGCCACTCTACAACACTCCACAACACTACACTCCATGATGCTCTACTCCACTCTGACACTCTACTACATTCTATGCAACTCCCTTCATGCCACTTAATTCCACTCTATTCTACGACATACTGCTCCATTACTTCACCCCTCCATTCCACGCCTCTAAACTCTACAACACTCTACTCCACTCTACTCTACCCAAAACCCTGTAAGTCACTCTACTCTGCACCACTCCATGGAACTCTATGCCACTCCATGAGACTACTCTAGTCTGACACTCTACTACAATCTGAGCCCTTCTACTCTCACACTCTACTCTCGCCACGACACTCCACACAACTCTACGCTACTAACTGTTAGCCATGCTGGACAGCAGCCACACTGGTGTTAAACAGGGCTAAAACACAAAAGTTCTTGCACATGCGAGACGTAGCGGCTTTGCCAATGCTTAGTTGTAAATTGTGAATGTTTTCCTGTTGTCGGACTACAGCCTATGTAAAATCCAACTTTATAGTAGCTGTTGGGTATTGCCTTCCTTTCTAAATCAGTGTTCTCCCTCTTTGCTTTGTTCTTTCCTGTAAAGAAATTGGGCCATTTAGACCAAATTACCAGAGTCATACTTTGCAGGCAAGGTCGCAGAGCTGGCTGCTCTCACAGTTGTTCATACCCTTCTGCTTATGGTGCCAAATCTCGCCTATTACCAGATCACTGCTAGCTGTGGTGATAATCGTACAGTCCAGCCATAGATGTTGCTCTGCACAGCCAGAGTAATTATCTCTATACTCTTCTAAATTGCAGGCTACACTTCTCAAGATAGTTTCTATTGCTATTTTTTCTGAGATGGTACAGTGATATCTTGTTCTCTGGGTCACACGGTTCAACAATTACTACTTCCATCTCATCCTGTGTGCTTGGGTCCTTGGCATTTATTCTGCATGACGGTCTCTATATTTACCCTGCTTGTAGCCGCTGCTTTATATACTGAAAGTAAATCGGAATATACCTTTGTCTACTCTTTCAACCAGAGGAGCAGCAGGTCCTGCGCCAATCTTTTGGTTTCACCTGTTTTGTACTCCTCTAAAGTCCACATAACTTTTCAGCATTAACTCATCCTCAAAAGACCAACATTTAATGAAATAATCTTTTCAGCTTTTTCATTTCTGCAACGATACCCTAGGATTTTCGAGTTGAGGTTGGCTGGTTTAAAGGAAGGCTGGTTTCCTAGGCTTTGGAATCTTTGAGCCCGACGACATAAGGAGACACTTTATGTATCCATCCGAATGAGATTGAAATATGATAGAAGGGCAGGGGCTGAGCATGTAATCCAGAGCACCAAAACAGGTTTAAGGCTCTTGGAAAATGATTCTGGAGAACCATGGAGTTATTTGTGAATCGTCTGCTTCGGATAAATCTAGTACCCTTTTATGATCCCTCATCAAATTCACACCTGAATGGAACAGCTCCTGTTCCCAATTTTTCGAAAGCCTCCAATGTAGTGATGAACTGGGAAGCCTCACAAATCATGCCTTGGCCAGAAACAATAGCGTATTAAAGCCAAAGATTCCCTTTACAAATAAAATTTTTGGGGGACAGCCAAGCATATGTGGCAAAGATGCACTGATTAGCAGACACTTATTTATTCGCTTCAGTCCTGCCAAGAAACTTACAAACCCGATTTACAATTTCTAATCGATCTGTTCCTTTCTAGGCATCTTGTACTGAGATTATGTTAGGTAAATATCCCTTTCTAAAGCGCACCAAGCCCAACAAGAGCGACGGTTACTCTCAGTTCACAATATGAACCTTGTGGCCCTCTGCCAATTGTTCATGTCATCCATCTTTTGCACTACAAATATTAGTTCACAAACAGGTTTACCTAACTTAATGATTGTCTGCTTATTTGACTTCTAAACATATTAATAAAAAAGCAAAGCCTCAATGTGGTTGCTCTCCACATTTTGAAACTATGCCTTGTGGATTTTTCTAAACAGGTTTAATAAACCATAGGAAATTTGATTTAGCTTGCATTAGCGCACATATCTTCATCAGACGGCTGACAACTAAGGTTGTCACCAAACACCTCTATTTCAAATTCTATTAAAGTGTGCCAAAATACACTGGCCTGTCTTTCCTCTGGTACTCCGCAACTTGCTAGTGTGCATGGAGGGACTGAGCAAGGATGCTGCAAGCTCCTAATGAGAGGGCATGCATTCCATCACTTTGTCCCGTTTGGCTTATCCCTTGTGGTCTGCCAACTTCAGAATAACCAAATATATAATTGTGGTTCCTCCATACCCTCGTTACGTATTAATTATGCTGCCCATCTGTAGAGCCTCATCCACTCTTTCAATCACCACGAATGTATTGTCTAGGAAATTCAGCCTTCATCCTAGTCCACTTAAAAATATTCCCCAACCTCTCTATAGCGGTCCAACAGTCTCATTTCAGAAACATACCTAAATTAGGCACTTCTAAAATGTTCCCTCAATTGGGCTATTTTGTTCTCTGTGAGTGCCTTTATGTCTCTGCTGTTTCTGGTCTTTCTGGTGAAGGAATTAACCGAATGCTTGAAATTCAGCTTTAAAACTTTTAGTGTCACCGATGCTACTCCATAATACCTTAGACCTTCCCTGCAACGTTGTTTTTTTTCTAGAGCATCCTTCTAATATCTCCCTGGATACTCCTGCGAGACTTCGCTTTCCTGCTAGAGAGGAGACATTGTTGCCAATGACAGATAGATGAATAGCCTGCCTGAAACAGCTCAAAGTCTTGGTACTGTTTATGAAACCGAATCTAGAATGCAAAGGAAGACCAAGTCCTTCCAATGACAGAGATTTAAACTTTGTTAATCTGAATATCAATGGCACTTTCCCACGAAGCATCAAAGGCAAAATAAATGTAATATCTCCTGCATCTTTCCTCTTCTACCCAAATGAATAACCAATGCAATCAACTCCTTTAAATTCAACCTGTTTGCCACCACTTTATTCTACATACTACACCAATACAGAAATAGAATTATTATCCAATAAGAGTAAATCCGTCAAAAACTATGAAGAACTCAACCTCCACCCCAACAGATCTTTTCATGGCCATATCCTTCTCACAAGCACTGAAATGTGAGCTGGGGATGCAGTAACTAGATGACATTTGTTACCTCGCGAACGTCCAGTTACTCTTCCTTTCATCATTTCCCATCACCCTATACGGTCTGCAAGAGCTTATGGAGTTCACAAAAATGATCAACAGATCAATGCAATTCAGAATTGCAATCTTTACAGACCAATGAACAAACACATTCCTGCTGATCTGGAAATACGATTGACAACCAACACTAGTTAACTAGAAAAATTAAGTACTTTAACAATAAATTGCACTGCTACAAAAACGACAGTCAAATGTAGCACCCTTTTGTTATTTTATAAAAAACAAAAAAACACCTATTTGCTTATGCGTTCAGCAGACTTTTTGGGAACTGATTTTGGGCAAGACAATTGTTAAATAGCAGGTAAGATAATCAGTTTGACACAGCAAGGCAAACAGCAGTTGCACATTTTTTACTTCAATACCAGCCCTACCCTAATTGCGCCCTTTAGTGCACCTTCATTTGTTCACATGTGTGCTGAGTCATGACACATGGAAACTTTCGCTCGTCGGATGTAGTCTCTCTTTAAACAACGTAAATAACAAGGTAGAGTTTTGCCAGTGAGGCAACCAGTTATGCCCTGTTCAATTGTCTCATTTACTAGTCATGTAATCTCGTCGTTTCCTATTTTAGTGCAAACTCTAAAGAAAGGCCAATACATTGAATAAGGCTTTTAAAAAAAATCAGTTCTATGTTCATATTAACTCATCCAATTGATCTATCCCATGTTATTTAAGACCCATTTCTCATATACTGCTACATGAGTCAAACCCATCATCATTCAAATAAATAAGGTGGGGCTCAAGTCTTGATTCACAAATGGACGGCAGCTCTCTTCTACTCCAACCAGACTGACCTCAGAGGATTCAGGCTCCACTCACTTCCTTACCAGAATCCAATAAACAGAATTATTTACTAATCTCCCAATATGGCATCCTTCGTGCTTGTGGAAACTCTAGATGAAGGGGTCCACGCGATATGGCACATATTCTACAATATTGTGGTTCTGGCCTGCCCAAGACTGTCATTGACACAGCGGTGTTCAGTGTTTCAGGACTCTGTACAAAAGACGGAGTGGGCACATTGGTCTTTGCTAGCCCGGTATCAATCTCAGTAAAACAGTAGGGAGCTGAGAACTGTAAAATGGCTCCAGGTAGGTCCCGGTTTGACCCCAAACAGCATATGACCAACATTTCTGAAACCAGCATTTGGTTCAAAGAAGTACCTTGTCAGCTCTTCCCGAAGATTGTTTGGTTCAGAGGAGTAGAACTTGACACGTAGATGAAGGCAGTATGGTGGGCCAACTAAAAAAAGAAATATATAGGTTTCGTCAGATGACCATTCCCATGTAACAAATCATCAATATTTAATAGTAATACTATTTCTTGTTGTGCAAAAAGGCATCTCGTTAATGGAATAAGATGGCTGCACACTTGGAGCAGCGCAATACTGCTAATTACAATATTCCTGTTGGTCTCAAACCCAAAAATAATACATACCTTTAGAGAAACATGCTCCTAGTGGCAGGAAAGCCTTCTTTGAGATTTTCAAATCTTTAAACAATCGCCAACAACTGTAGTGGCGGTTAGTGACAAATATACGGTGAGACGATACATGCTTTAAAACACACTTCCATTATATACTTACATTAAAACACTTTAAAATAATCAAAGAAAGAAAAATTAACTGTCTGCGGAAGCGGCCGGGTAAGAACTCAGTGCGGCTTGTGAGCAAGAGGTTTCAGCCAGAGTCCTGATATCCTGGGAGATCTTGTGCAGAAACGAATATAGACTGTGGAAAAGTCAAGAAGGGAAGATCCACACGCTGTAGGATTTACAAGCGCTGGCCGTCCTGGGAGTCCGACTCGGGGGTTACAGACCCACCATCTAGAGGGACTAGTGTCCGAAGTGCAACATGAGGAAAGACAAAACGGCGGCAGGGTCCGCAAAACAAAGTACATTGGACCGTTACACCGGAGAGGGAGCCTCGGCAGTCAAACAAGGAGACGCAACTGGAGGCATGCCGGACACTGCAGCTCTTATGGCGGCAATCACACAGTCTAGGGACGCCTTGGATGCGAAGATTGGAGCAGTGGGCTCCGACGTCATGCTTATTAGGCAAAATCTACGGAATGCGGTGGAGCATATTACAGAGACGGAGACCAGGATCTCAGAGGTGGTCACCAGAGGCCTGGCATTGCGGGTGGGAGATGCGGAAGGGAGAGCCAGGAGAAACAATCTACGGTTTGTAGGATTCCCTGAAGGATGTGAAGGGAGAGGGGGGGGGTGGGGGGGGGGTACATAGAACGGTTCCTGACTCAGTGGCTTACGAACTGGCTTCTCCCCGAATTGCTGCCCCGCTGTTTCATTGTTGACAGGGCCTTGATGCAGAAGCCGCCTCCGGGAGCCAGACCGAGGCCTGTCATGGCAAAGATCTTAAATTATCATGACAGAGACACGATCTTAAAGCATGCCAGAACTAAAGAGCCCCTGACTTACAACACCACCCGCATCCTAGTATTTCCAGACTATACACGGCTAGTCCAACAGAAGCGACACTCAATCATGGCAGCCAAGGCCCACCTTCGTGAACTTAAACTTCCCTATGCCTTGCTGTACCCCGCCAGACTGAGGGTGGCATACCAATCACGCAAGCTTTTATTCGAGTCACCTGAGGACGTCTTCACCTGGACAGACGAGACAGTGAAGATTCGGTCCCACACGCCACCCCGGATCGAATCCGATTCATCGTCCAGTGATGTCAGTAAACCACCCAAGCCTAAAGTTAAAGGAAACAGAAGATCAAGGTGACGATCTAAATCCTGTAGCGATCCTAACACTTCCACGTCGGTGCCCCAACAGGGGACTTCGGCCTCATAGCCATTCTAGGTCTCCCCCGGACAGGTGACTGTTGGTGTCAACTGCTAAGACCGGTGAAGCAAGAGGGGAGGGCTAGTACCTTTGTCAGACTCTCACTAGTCAAGGAGAACACCCGCTGAAGATGGGCTGGTTATTGGAGAACCACTGGCGGGGATGGCTGGGGGACTCCCATTGGGGTCCGCAAGCCACCTGTGCCGCGACAGATACTTCAGCAGTTTTGAGGTATAGGGGGGAGTTGGGGGGTAAGTTGGGGAACAAATGTATGTTTGCACTGTGTTACTGCTATACATGGCCACTACTCGCACACTGGATGATAATTGTCCCACATACCAAAGTCCCGGGATCCACTGATGGCAGTTTCAATCGATAGGGTGCGAACCGAGGCCGGGGATCTCCGGATAGTGAGTTGGAACATCAGAGGACCACTAAACAAAGTAAAAAGAGGGGCTATAATCCCGCTATCGTGCAGACATCCTGATGCTTCAGGAGATGCACTTAATGGGAACAAAAGCGCAGTCTCCTTAGATATGGCTATATTCAAGTGTTCCACTCTGGTTTCACTAGGGGGTCTCGTGGGGTTGCGATTCGAATCCATCGCAGGGTCCCATACAAATACACTAAGGCATGGACAGACACTCATGGGAGATATGGATTTGTTAGGGGCACCATTTATGAGGAACAGGTGGAATTGGGCTGTGTATATGCCCCCCCTCCCCCTGCTGCTGTTGTGGGCACTTGTTGAGCTACCAAACTGAACTCCCTGGTGACGGGGTTGGGCTCAGCTGATCCCTGGCGGCAGTTACATGGTGAAGAGCAGGGTTACACTTATCGCTCGACGACGCAGGATTCCTACTCCCGCCTTGATTATAAATTCGTACCGTCTGGTGCCGCCAGTAGAGCGAGGGCAGAAGGGATCCTCCCAAGAGGTTTGTCAGATCACTCCCCAGTCGTTCTTATGGTACAGTTGGGTCCCGAGTAACAGCCGTTTCGCTGGAGTCTCTCCCCCTGGAGTCTGCAGGGTGAGGAATATCGGGAGCATATAGGGCAGGCAATCGAGCAATGCTTAGACACAAACGTAGGGTCAGTAGCAGAGGCTAAAATCCTGTGGGAGGTCATGAAGCCAACCATACAGGGAGTAGACATCTTGTTTTGCGCGGCAGCGCATCAAACCCGGAGGGAATCGCTTCAGAGATTGGAGGCCCACATAATGGAACTTGAGCGGAGTAGCAGGGGAGAGGGAGGGAGTCTGGTGCAGTAGGATTTACCAATGGGGAGAGAAGTCCAGCAAACTACTCCATAGACTGTCAGGGAGCCTTGCATCCCCAGGTTCTTCACAGTATACCAGGCCCGAATGGAAGGGCTCTCAGTGACCCCTCTCTAATAGCAGAGAGATTCGCAAGTTACTTGGCAGAGCTGTACACCCCTAAGGAACTTTTACAGGAAGGCATGATACACCGCTTTCTAGATGACTTACCGCCCCGGGCCCTCTCAGATGAGGCACGCGCAGAGCTAGACCTCCCGCTCAGCAAGGAGGAGCTTTGCACAGCGCTGGAGGACTTGAATTCTGGAAAGGCGCCGGGTCCCAATGGATTCCCATGCGAGTTTTTTAATAAGTACTTCTCTAAATTGGGGTCCCATTTCCTCAGAGTTGATGATGAAACGAGAGACCGAGGTTGCCTTCCGCGAGACTGGAGACACGCGGAAGTGGTCGTGTTTCATAAACAGGGACCACCCCAGACCAACACGCCTCATACCGCCCCATTTCCCTGTTGAATGCAGAGGCCAGATGTTTGGCCAAAGCATTGGCCAATCACCTCCAACCCCATATAACGAAATTGATTCATCCTGACCGGGCCGGCTTTATGCCCCAGAGAGCTACACGCCACAACATCCGTCGAGCGTACATTGCCATAGCCACCATCCAGGGATTAGGAGAACAGGCTGCCCTATTGCTAGCAGATATGGATAGGGCATTTGACTCCCACAGTTGGGTACAACTGATTGTACTCCTAGACCGCCTTAATATGGGTCAGTGATTTGTCATATTTAAATTGCTGTATTCAGACCTTACAGCATCAGTGTATGTTGCAGGATCCACCTCCTTCACATTTTCAATTGGAAGGGGTACCCGCCTGGGGTGTCCCTAGTCGCCATATCTTTTTGCCTTGGCAATGGAGCCCCTGGAGGCATGGGTACGGATGGACGCACAGGTAGCAGGCTTTGAGTGGGCACATGGGCTCTGGGACCGCATCGCATTATATGCCGATGATGTCCTATTCTTTTTAACCGATATCAACAAGACTGGACTGAGGCTGCTCCGTATCATGCAAGTTTTTGGGGAGTCCTCAGGTCTATTCATGAAACCCCATAAATCCACCATGTGGGTGCTTGGGGGGAACGGCAGGACTGGGGCCTTGGGCATCGGCAGTACAGGTGACTACGGAGGGATTGAAATATCGGAGTTTTCCAGTCGGATTTGCCAAGTGTGTCATGAGACAGAAATATTGTCTTGATATGAGTGTGGGTACGCGAGGAGATGAAAACTTGGTCGTACATGCCCCTCTCCATTTATGGCAGATCGGCCATTTTTAAAATGGTATTGTGGCCGCGTCTCCTCTACCAATTGCAGAATCATCCATACCCTGTTCTCCCTAAGTGGTTTTGCCAAGTTAACGCGGCATTGGGCCAATTTCTGTGGGCGGGCGTCTAGAGCTGCGTTGCGGACGTGCTTTCACTCAACGTACTGTGGGGGGTTGACTACATCAGATGTCCAATCGTACTATATGGCATCGCACCTGCTAGTACTAAATGAATGGTGGTATGGGATAGGAAAGACCCTGCATATGCAGTGAAGCGAAGGTGCATGGGAGAGTCTACCCTCCATACCATATTGTACTCGGCGACCCTGCACAACTCTCTACTGCCGGCCACGAAGGTAGTATTTCAGGCGTGGAAACAGTCCCTGCGTAAGATGGGGTGGTGGGACAAGCTGACTGGGGAAACCCCACTGTGGCATAATGGTCGAATGCCACAGCTGGCTGCCCTACCCGGATGGGACATTATAGCAATCTCTACACTAGGAGATGTGATGCAAGGCTCTTTGCTGAAATCCTTCCAAGACTTCCAGCAAAAGTATCAGAAGAAAAAAAACTCAATTTTATAAATGCCTCCAATTTAGGCACGCCATTTATCCTAGCATTTCAAGGATAGAGGCCGTCCACGAATTTAGTCCTATTGAAGCAATGGTGTTTATGGGTTATTTACAGGACCATAAAATCTCAAAAATGTATCAGTCCCTGGTGACAAATAGCTCTACTACATTAGACAAACTTAGAGAAACATGGGTGGGTGATCTTGGCCCAATAGATGGAGAAGATTGGATGTAGGCACTGGTATCCCCTCGGGAGGCACCGATAGCAATGCGGCTGCGTCTTATCCAATTTAAATACCTACACTGGGTATACTATACCAAGTTGAGGTTGAGGAGGGTGGGTCTAGTGTCATCCCCAATGTGCTTATGGTGTGGTCGAGAGGAGAGATCCCTCATACATACGATTTGGCATTGCACAGCACTCACAAGATTCTGGCGAGGAGTTCTGGCTTGTCTTGCAGAGGTGTTGCAGAGGTGTTGGAGTGGGAGCTCCCCTCCTCATCAGGATAGTCATGCAGGCTTATAGGGTGAGGAACCAACAACATAGTGATGTAATTCATTTGTTATGGTGGGCGATGTGGTGGCAACGCAGTAGTGGGATAGTGCAGGGGGGGTCGTTAGGTTCATGTTGTCTTGTTTTACATAACTATAATTATGATAATGTATAAACTAAATGACAATGACAATACTTTGCAATGTATAATGTGGCAGATGTTTCCTTTGTTAAGGAACTCTGCATTGTGCTTGACTTTTGACACAATAAAATTTGTTTATAAAAAAAAAGTTACTTACCTTATCCTGCAGCATGTCCTTGATGCTCTCCAGTACCTGGCTCCAGACTCCGAGCGAGCGGTGACGTCACCCAGCCAACTACCTTAGCCAATCCAGATCCTGCTCTTACTGTGAAGCAGCATGAGAAGCATCTGGATTGGCTGGAGCAGACTGCCTCAATGCTCTAAAAGGCACTAGAGGCCTGTGCCTGTACTCCAACCCAGTTGTCTAGGACAGCTGCATTGGGGGTTTGAATTGCGTATGTCAGGGTGGCCATAGTGAGATAGCCCGCCAAACCTATATGCGTACTTCAAACCGAAGTGACCACTCCTTATTGCTGCCAAAAAGCAGCAATGACGCACTGCCTTGCCCGCACACTCAGTTCCCCAGAGTAAAAAATAAAATGGAAATAAAATTATTCATTACCATTTTATTTTTCACTTTTTCTACAGCAGTGTGTGGGGGGGAGGGGTGGGATGCTCTTCCACTCCGACTGAGGAACCGCCATTAAAAACCTGCCCAAAAAAGGGGACTACAAACACCAATGCCCAGACTTAACCCTGATGTTGTTCACATCTTCAGCCAAGAGCCTTGCTTACAAGGATCCACTAGATTTCTTAAGCAAGAGTACTAGTGACAATAAAAGTACCTCTTGTTGAGAGAACCGGAGACTAAGAATTAATTTTTGCCAACAGGATATATCAGTTTCGACTTCCTGTCAAGCAGCTGGAAAGAGAAAGTTTCAACAAAATGTAAAACTGTCAAGGAGTTATGAAAACCCAGAGGATGTACGGCTTTCCTCTACACTATATGCACCGAACAAAACACATTTATCCTCTTACAAGAAGGAATGGGTGTCTAAATGCTTCAGTTACGACTAAAACAGACTATACAGTTAACGCACTCCTTCCAAAATATATATCAACTTATAGGCAGAGCTGGTGCAGAAGGCATGCGAGGCCCTCATAGCAAGTCTAGGATTGACAAAAATTGGATGATGGTTTACCAACTAGGATGTTGGCAAAGAAAGATGTGACAGTAGTACTACCAATTGCATCTGGTATACCCGGAGACAAACAATACCGGAGCTGGAGTTAGGCGCTCACAAGAACGCTGCAACATGCTGCAGAAGGGGATTAAGTCGATGCTCTAACTGACGACAGGTACCACTAACAGTTAGAAACTTTTACCTAAGAAGGACATTTATCGGGGAAGAGAGGCAGCGACAAGTTTAAGTAGACCCACGAGACATCACTTTCTTCATCATGAGTGTTATCTTTTGACCAGCTAGGATGTCTTCAAACTGAGTTTTTTTCTTTACACAAGTTAAAATCTCAACAAAATGAACGAAGTTTAGAGGAAAAGTGATTGCAATATAATAAAAACATAGTTATGCCCAAACATTTAATACTAATACACAGGAAAAAGCCACGCTTAATATTAACATCTTGATGGATAACCAAATTACTGAAGGATCATTTAAGACTGAAGAGTGATATAACCTTAGCTCATGCTACAAACATAGCTTATTCTGAAGCTGTTGTATCTGAAAGTGATGTTGAAATATGTAATCATGCAAAAACAACAATTGATAGACAGAATGCAGAACAAGGTCATACATTCACCCCAGTACAGAGATCTGGGCCTAAATCCATTGTTTGTTTGCTCACCATGCCATTCCAGTTTGGACCCAGCCATATGCAAATCAGTCTTGACCCTGCACCCAAAGGGAACAGTGCAGCCTGGATTCAAGCTAGCCTGGCTGATGAAGGGTGTTACCCAGAAACCGGTCCCAGGATGCTTGTTTCCAGTTCAGGAAAGACCTGGCTTGGCAATTCGGGCTGGACTGTTCCCATGAGGCTCAGGGTCAAGACTGATTTGCATATAGCTGGATCGGAACTGAGGTGGCAAAGTGAGCTAAAGAATGATGATGCATTCAACCCAGATCTCTGACTGGGGTGAGTGTCTGAAAAGTGTCACGCTCCGTCCATCATCTCCTTGTGTGTACAATATGTAATCAGAGCAGATACGATTTTACCAAGGTGCTAAAGAATTGTATAGTGGTAATAAGTCTACACAAATGAACATACATTGACCTAATGAACTCTCACTAGACATACAAATGTATGAAAATGTAGGGACACCTGCAAATCTTGAATTTTTGTTCAGTGCTCAGCCAAACTGCGCTCCTTCTGGTGAATTCTCAATCTAACCATAAATTCCACACCTTTAGAATATCCACAGACACCAGACTGTATCTGGAAGATTTTTCAACATAGCCCTTGCACACTGGTAAGTGGAGTCATGTGGCTCCGCAGTGACTTGGGTTCATCCCAGATGTTACAGCTTCTTTCTTGACATCGTCCACGCCGTTAGACCAGGAGACCAAAACCAAAAATTAATTATTCATGTCAGTTTCTAGATCTGTAATTTGGACATTTTGAGATGGAAAAAGTGCATTCCTCAGAACAGAGAGGTGGGACGGCAGTGAGGATTCTGCAGTTACATACCAGTATCCATCAGAAAGAACTTCACCAAAAGTAAGCAGCTTGTTCTTTTGATGGATATTTAACCGCAGATTCCTCTACCTTACAATAGATTTCAAAGAGGTACCTCCCCAAGTGCTGGGTCTGTGGAATTACTCAGAACAAAAGGACCTGCACGAAAAAGGTCCTTCCTATAAGTCCTGGTTGTCAAGGCAGTGGTGTTTTGTGGACGTGTGCACTGATACCAATGTTGCTGCATGACAACTGTCCAGAACAGGCACCTCACAGGCTAAAACAGTGGTAGCAGCATTAGTCCTGGTGGAAGAGGCCCTCAATCCTTCTGGGGGCTGCTTCTTGGCTATTGTTTAGCAGATTTTAATGCAGAGGACTAGCCAACTGGACAAAGTCCTCCTCTGCAGTTCAATGCCTTTATTACCCTCATAAAACCCCACAACAGCTGATCATAGAGAAAATGGTCTTCGGTATGATTGTATAGAAGCTGAGCGCTCTTTTGCAGTCAAACCGATTGAGTCTATCCTCCTCCTTAGGGGTGTGAGTATGGCAAACTACGTCGGAAGAGTGATGGGAGTCTGATGTGAAAGGAAGTCACAACTTTCAGCAAATATGCCCTTTAAGTCCTCTCCATCAATTGTCCAGATATTATATAGTGTTGGGTGGCTGGAGTGATAAAGCCTACTCAGACAAAGAGCTGAGGTTATCACAATGAGAAAAACCGTCTTCAGGGTAAGGAGACGTAGAGGACAGCTATGCAATGGCTCAAAATGGGTACACATAAGGAAAGTTGAGATGAAATTAAGGAGCCACTATTGCATCACAATTGGGTTAGGAGGAAACATGGGGGTCAAGCCTATAAGAAATCAAATCATAATAGGTTATTTGAATAAGGACGGTTAGACGCAGATGCAAAAAAAGCCGGAAGGGTCAACAGATAATCTTTAACCATGCCCACTGCAAGTCCTTGTTGGGCCACAGACAAAATGAACAGCAAAACATTAGACAGCTTAGCCCTTACTACAGGAGTCACATCAGGCCACAAGTCTGCCTGGCTGCAAGGATGAAATCCAAACTTTTAGGAGGGAGTGCGAATGTGAGCCACTGCTGCCACTCAAATCTCCAGGCATTGTGGTGGAGATTAGGCGGTCTGGGTGGATGCTGCTGCTGCACCAGAAGATACTCTCAAAGCGGCCCCTTGAGAGAGAGCAAACTATCATGCCCAGGAGTTACGGACACCACACTCTCCTCACCCAATTCGGGCCACTAGGATGATTTGAGTCGGTCACTCCTGATCTCCAAAACTCAGGGCAGGAGACTTAGCTGTGGAAAGGCATATAGTAGACGCATCCTCCACTCAAAAGCGCCGACACTGAACATTCCCAGCAGTATCAAAGAGCTCGGTCCAGGGTGCCCTCCACTGCTGGGAAACCGCCCTCCACCACCTTCGGATGAAACTGCCAATCATGATTCACTAGGAGTCCCTGGCGTTTAAAGATCTGGTCAGGTGGTGAACGATCAGGGAAAGTTCCCTGATGACTGAGCCCGTTTAAGAGGCACAGCGCCTCCTAGAACAAAGTCCAGGACGTCACTCTGACCTGCCTATGGCAATACCACAGAGTGGTGGTGTCGTATGCGAGGACCTAAACCAGCTTCCCCTCGATAGTCGGCAGGAAGGCTCTCAACAGCAAGTGAATGGATGCAGGTTGATGTGGAGATGGATCTCTGGTGGAAACCAGAATCCTCTGATCTCCACCTCTCCCAAATGACCTCTAAATAAACCACAGGTGACGAGTCCATCACCACCGTCAGCTCAGGGTGGGTTAGGGAGAGGAGTGTGCCCTGGTCCAGTTGTGGGTGAGCAGCCACGACTGAATCCTGTGAATTCTTTTCTGAAACCTGAATGGAATCAGACAAGTTCCTTTGCTACTGGGCCCACTGAGACTTCAAATCCAATTGCAGAGCTCGCATGTGCCATCTGGCATAGTCAACCAGTAGGATGCAGAAGGCTAAGAGGACAAGAAGCCTCCAAGCCACCCTCAATGAAACCCAGGACCGAGGCTGAACCATCAGGATCATAGCCGAAAGTCCTGGACTCATTGCTCTCGTGCGGTGGCCTGAAAGTGCACCGTAACCAGGTTGGGTAAAAGGGATCCTACGTGAAAATGTTTGGTATGACTTTGCACTTTGATCATGAACCCCAGTGAGATTAGGAGATTTGACGTTGCCAGGAAGTGATCCATGATGGACTATGGTAAGCCTGCCTTCAACAGCCGGTCATCGAGGTATGAGAAGTGTAGAAGTGTGGTAACCCCGGCCTCTGAATATGCGGTATGCGGCTACCACCACCATCCACTTTGTGAACACCTGAGGGGGGCACTGGTGAGGCCAAAGGGGAGCAACACAAACTTAAAATGCTCCTGGCTCACCTTGAACTGCAGTTAAGGCCTTTGGGCCTGCAGGACGGGAACATGGAACTAGGCATCCTGCATTACCAGCGCTACCATCCAGTTTCCTGGATCGAGGGCATATAGAACATGGGTCAGCGTGCTAGTACTAAACTTGTTCTTTTGCAGGAAGAAACTGAGATGTTGATATCTAAAATAGGACCGAGGCAACCTCCCTTTTACATAACAGGAGTAACACGCAGTTCTGATCTCTGAGGCCAGGGCCCGCTCTATAGTTCCTTTCTCCAAAAAAGCCTGAAATCCCTGCAACAAAATGGGCAAATGGTCCTCCGGAAGATGCTCTGATGTGGGCTGAAGATGCGGTTGAATGGAGAGGAACGACAAGGCCTAGTGCCGTTGGATTATCTGAAGGCACCACCTGCCAGATACTATGGGTTACCACCCATGGAGAAAATGACTGATTGTGCCTCCCGTATGGTGGTCATGTGCTGTTAAGGGCAACCTAAAGTAGCTTGAAGGTGGCTGCAAGAGACCTGGGGACTGGGAGTTTTGCGGTCGTTAAGCGTTGACTGATGGACTCCCTAACCAAGACCCTTAAAGATGCCTGCTGTTGAGGAGGTGATCGTTGATGATGCTTGCAGGTGGAAATCTAAGCGATGCTTTGAATGGGTAAAAATTGTTGGGGATACTGCCTTAAGGGTGTGCCAGTAGCTCACAAGCTACTCATTGGAGAAACTTGCTGTGGAGAGACAGGTGCGGTAAAAAAAACATGGTTCGGGTGTGGCCAAAAGGTCCAATAATAAAGTGATCCTAAGGAGAGCACTTATGGTTAGAGAGTTGAAGATTAATTATTTTAAAGGAGCAAAAAAATGAATAATGTACATAGGGACATAAGTCAGTTCATGTGAAACATTTATTTCCACAACAATAGAATTCAGGTGCTCACACAATAAGTGAAAAAGGCGTGACGTGCAGAGTGATGGTGAAGTTTAAAATAACAGCATCGCATTGACAACAATAGTGTAAAACTCCTCAAGCAACTTTATAGAATAGGAAGAGTTTTGTTGTAAAGGGTCAACGGCGTTTCGATCTCAACTGTTCGAGATCATCATCAGGACATATAACGGGTGAGCAAGCTGAATTGATGCAATTATTCGTAGCGCAAAGAAGAGCAATTGAGGGCTTCAGAAAACAGCTGAGGGTAGACGAGCTCACCCAGATTAATTCGCTGAAGGTACGAGCGTGAGAATATCAGGTGTATGTAAACTTGAAAGGCAGGGTCAGCTGTATAAATTGCGCTTAATGATTTGCTGCCAATAAGTTTAGTTAAAGTCACTCCCAGTTCATATTTGGAAAGTCTTGGGAGAGGAGCTCAGCGCATCATGCTGCTTGGGCTGTTCACGTTTAGTGGAGAGACCGGTAGCGCGCAGTGGCTCAATTTTCTTGAAATTCGAGGGTGGAGTCTGCCTTCTCGCCAAAAAATGTGAGACTCGTCAAAAGGTATGTCCATGAGCAAAGCTAGAACATCAGCAGAAAAGCCAGTGGATCAAGGTGACTAATGGAATGCTTGAATTCTCAGCCGTAGGCAATCCCTCGGGCCGCATCCAATCAACTGTTTTTCACCCACCATACCACCTTAGATTGAACCCAGTCATAGCCAAATCAATCTTGACCCTGCTTCAGTGGGAACAGTGCTTCTGTGGAAATTTAACTTGTAACTGAACATTATCTGCGCCATCTTGCCTCTCCCCAGCGCCACGCACAGCGAACGCACGGCCGCCATTTTAGGCACCCCACTCTCTCCCCCGCTCATTGTCGATCGCCAGCGCGTTCCCCTGGCGCTGCAAGCATTCCCCGCGCGCCGGCCACCCCCGCTCTCTCATACACGGGCCATAAACCCTCTCCTTCTGCGCGACCCTGCCATGGAACCACATCCTACGCCTGACCGACATCCCATATATGGTCACGCACCTCTTTGATAACCCCCTTCCTCTGCGCCCCATTGTCCGAACTGATCCCAGGCCATCACCTAGCCCTGCGGATGCAGTTTATTGCCCCTACTGTAAGGGAAACACCCCACATCAAAGGGATACAGTGGATCAAAGCCCCTACCCCCTGAGACCCGGCCGGTTGCACACACCCCCGGGAATTGGCGGAATGTCCAGCTGCGTGATAGCCATCTCCGACTGTAGATGGGGTGGGGACTTCCACTGTAGATATGTGTGGGAACGAGTTCGAAGTGGGGATTCCGAAGACGTTCTTTTATACATCAAAGTAATCTCAAGAATGTGCCATGTACAATAAAACCTGCAATAAAGTCATAAACCTGTGTATAAGAGGCCAGGCCTCAGAGATGCAGTTAGAGCACCTTGTGACGATACCTTGCTGTCTGATCTGATGTGTTCTGCTCCGACGGAATAAAACTTTGTTTCCTGCCTTCCAGTCTCCGGCGCCTGCCTCTTTCATTGGTAAATTATCGAATGGTATGAGAGGCGATTACCGCCGGGCAATACTTGAAGGGTTATCAACTGAAACTGCCGCTACCATTTAACAATTGGCGTCCCAAGCGTGGGGCCCATCAGAGACACGTGGATCCAGTGGGAGAGGTCCTGACGACAGAGTGAACGACTGCAACGATCGGGAGAGCTCCTGCCCAATAGACCCTCG
This sequence comes from Triturus cristatus, assembly GCF_964204655.1. Taxonomy (NCBI): domain Eukaryota; kingdom Metazoa; phylum Chordata; class Amphibia; order Caudata; family Salamandridae; genus Triturus; species Triturus cristatus. The sequence goes on from NC_140583.1 coordinate 1,108,677,647, forward strand.
TCTGGCAGCCGATCATCCGAACTTCACTGGTTCCGAGCAGACCTCTCTCGAGTGATCTACGGTCCTGACTGGGAACCATCAGGAGTGCCGCGGCAAATACGGAGAGTAGAGGACGATCGGGCGCTGGAGGCGGAAGACGAGAAACTGTCCACGCGGTCCGGGTAAGGTCGTGATACACGACAAATTGCGAAATAATTGATTGATTGTTTGAAGTTTTGAAATACTAGTATTGCTCATTGATTGTTCTCTTTGAGATATTCGCTGTCTACAAACGGGGAGGAGTAGAAATACTCTCTCTCTCTCCCTTTGCAGATAGTGAAGGGTAGGTAACGCAGACTTTTGTCCCCGTTGAAACCAGTCGTGCCTATCTTTATCTCCCCACTGATTGATTGTCCGAACATGGATTGTTTTGAAGAATAGTGCTCTCTGAGATATTCTCTGTTTGCAAATAACGTAGAATAGAAATATTCTGTCTAGTCTTTGCAAATAGTGAAGGGTAGGTAACGCAGACTTTTGTCCCCGTTGTAACCCGTCGTGCCTATCTTTATCTCCCCATTGATTGATTGATTGATTGTCCGAACACTAGTTGTTCGATATTGGTTCTCTGGAGGTATTCTCTGCTTACAAATAACGAGGAATAGAGATATTCTGTCTAGTCTTTGCAAGCAGTGAAAAGATAGGTAGTGCTGACTTTTGTCCCCATTGAAACCCGTCATGCCTATCTTCTCCCCACTGATTGGTAGTTGGTTCTGCCCGGACCGCTTATTAGAGGTGGACCATCCAGCTCCTCTGGAAGGCACCCCTAATAAGGACATGTTCACTAAAATACAAACTAATCGCCGTAGTTTATAGCAAGCTATGGCATAAAATATACAAAGGGGGACCCCGAGAGTCAGTGGCCACTGGTAGAATCCTTTTTGACCCTACAAAACTAAAGTAATGCTAGGAAATAGCCCTTTGTGGGATATATGGAACTAAGGGAAGGAGCCAAGCTCACGGTCGAGACGGCCACGAGGTAGCCCGACTCCATCGCTCTCGCTACCTAAACATGTCTGCCCTACTACCCACCCCGCCCAATAAGCATGACCAAATCCTGCACAAACGGAAGCCTGCTGATACCCACCATCGACGTCACCGAACTAGGGCTAGATCGCGCACAATTGGGCTATGTTATTTCTCCTAATTACGCAGTAGCATCCTTGTGCTCGTCGCCAGATTGCAAATATGTACGAACACTCCAACGAAGTGGTATAGTTATAACATTTTAATAACTTATAGGTATAACAAACACACCAACAGGATAAACAGGTTAAAACACGTTTTAAACAACTATTTACATGACGGTCTGCTGCAACCTGCATCCCAAAGCATCCACGTCCACGTGACACCGTCCTCGCCTCTCCTTCCTCGAAGTTGCAACATTGGCCTGTTTTGGGCGGTCCTTTTAGTCGGTTTTGGGCTATAAAAGCCATGTAAAAATCCATTGACATCAGTGGCGGACGACTGTGCGAATAGGCCGGAGGCTGCACGAAGCGCCGAAGCTCTGGCAGCGCCAAGGCGGAGTCTGCCACGCCGTGCGGATCTTCCCATTTTCTTCTTCTTCCTTCAATAACGAAGGGTGCCCTGGCAGGGGGAAGCGACGCGGACGGGCTTCCCCCGCCTCCCCAGGTGGAGGCTCACCAGCAGATGAGGGCACCCCAACCACTTCATTCGCCGTTCGGCTGAGTTGGCGCCCCTGCACTCGACTGCCGGACAACCACCCAAGCACGGGTTCACCAGGATTGCCACTAGCGCCCGACGCGAGGAGTGGGCCCCCGCAGCCGAGTAATCGGGGACCCACCCCGGTGGCGATACCATCCAAACTGCTGCTGTCGCTGCTACTGGACCAACCCCGGTGGCGATACCATCCGAACTGCTGTCGTTGCTGCTGCTGGCCCCTCTCCGGTGACTGTACCGAAGAGCTGCTGCTACTGCTGCCTTTGGACTCCGGCGGTCGGTTCTTCGGATCCAGGCCTAGCCCACCGTGAGACAATTTTGGACTCGAAAGCTTGTCTGCTTGGGCGTGGGCCCCACCCTTGACAAAACGCTCCCCTCAGCTTTGCAGAATCTGCTGGAGTCATTGGCACTCGACTCCCGCGGACTTCCGGTAAGGACAAACCGCCGCCATCATTCTTTGCACCGGACGGCAGCCACCTTGCCTCTGCTTGGTGCAGTGAGAAAGACTGATTCAAGCTGTCGGCGGAAGAACCCGCCTGCTGCCCCGCCCCAAGAACGAACCATGGCATTGCTACAAGATCGCGGTGACGCCATGCTGACGCAAAGCTGACGCTAACGAAAGTTCTCGAACTACCGAAAGGAATTCTGGTCCAACAGCTAATTCATGGAAAGACTCAGACTGTACACTGGCCCCAAAATGGCGCAGATGTAGGAGAGGCCTACAACTCCTTGTGGCATTCCAGTCACGTGGCATTTGTGTTAAAAAGAGATATGTATGCGATGCCTCCACACATGATGGTCGGGGGGGGGGGGGGGGGGCGGGGAGGGAACCGATTTTATGCTGAAGTAGTATTGCTCATGATACTCGACGCCTCTCACGCCGTGGCCGGCCTATAGCGGTTGTAGGCCCGTATTTGTATACTGATATTGTTTTAAATAAAGGGCTTCTAAAAAGGAATTACGGAATCAATGTCATGACAAATCATCTAAATTGGCAAAGGTTTTTCTTTTGAATAAATGATTGTTACTCCCAAGCAAAAGAATATAGATAATCAAAAAGATTCAGGCAAATGGGGTCTGCATTAACGGAATTTGTACCCATCACACCTGTCCTTTTCCAAGAGTTGTCAAATCGATGGTCAGCTGTAGCTTAAGGTGTAGGCCGAACGCAAGGTATGATATCTTACACCATAATACACGACCGATTGAGAAAGGCATGCGCGACCAGGGAACCCGAATTTAGGAGATGAATGAAATAGAGCATCTTTGCCTCGGACAAAAAGAATAATAGGTCTGTGGTATTACCCACTCCTGCGGCCAGCCTGGTACGTGGTAAGTAAAACTTTTTCGTGTCTACGCGCGCTAAGGTACTTTGAATCCTGCACATCCCCTCCCCTCTTTTCTCCCCTCTATAGGTCACGACGAAGTTCCGACTGAAGAATGGAGTGGACATGGACCGCACCGCGTTCGATATCAGGAAAAACATAGACAAACGTTGTGGGGTAGTGCGTAAAGTGCAGACCACCATTGGGAACATGAAAAACTGTATGATATGACTGTGCGTATGTGCTACGATTATACGGTATGACTGTGTATGCATTCCATGCTTGGGTCACTTGAAGAGAGCGTCACCGTATGATTGAAGTGCTCGTCCATCGATCAAAGGGAGGAGAGTAAAAGGTCCAACATTCCCCCCCCAAGAAAAACTACAAAAATACTGAAAATACGCAGCATGCTTAGGAAAGAGGACAGGAAAGGAGAGGTCCCCATACTCAACGTAGCCCTGAGTCTCCGTCTTAAGTCTCTGCGCTTGATGCATGTACTGTCACACCCTATCCGGCATTTGTGTGTGCGTGATCACCGAATTTATGTCTTTTCCCCGCTTGTGTTTTCCTACATAGAACAGACCCATGCTACTCCATGTTGTGTGTGCACCAAGTGGCCTATTATCATACCCATGTCTCTCTCTCTCTCTCGTTTTGTACCGTACGTATGCCAAATAGCCTACTTGATGCACATCTATCTCTCTCTCTCTCTCTCTCTCTCTCTCTCTCTCTCTATCTCTCTCTCTCTCTCTCTCCCCTCCCTCACTAAAGGCTCTCTTGCCCTTTTTCTTTTTGAATAAATTAACGACACATACCTCTTCGATAAGTGTATAATTGGCCTGAAACACGGTGGTGTTCGAACAAATTGACAGAAACAAAACGACCATACTTTACCACGTTACTACCTCTCCTTTCTGCAAATGTTGAGCTTAATGGCTGGGAAAGAAAGGACAGGTAAGACGACTGATGTCTCCCAATCTGGCCCTCATCGCGGGGGCTATATGTCAGTGGTTTTTGTTTTTAGAAGACACCATCTCCACCACCTAGAATTACCCCCGACCAATTGCCCCGAAATAGAATGTCTAAAGCACCCCGTTCTCCCAAAATAACCCCAGCCCTATACTAGCCGTCTCAGAGTATTTAGAACGAAACAGCTGATGACCTTATTCTCTAAAAAAATACATCGCCTAAACTGATAAGGGTTACCTATTGTCTCCAGCAAGAATAATGTTTAGCTTATGTTCCTCCCCGAAATAGGATACTCGTGAACCCATGACAGTAGCACCTCGCACTCTTCCATAAACTTAGCAGTCCTCGGAGGAAAATGTGTATTAACAAAACTTGTGTTGAAATGAACGAGCATCTACCGGAGAAGCCGGTTCGAATTTTTAATAGACCAGAAGGTTGACAGATGTCAGGCTTCCTGCGACGATTCTAGGGCGCAGGAATCGACACCTAGAAGGCCAGACGATGGACAGGGACACCCACAGAAGCCTGCACCACAGCAATGATTAATAGATTAGTAACACGCACACTAACATCAGAGTTAATAGACATCGATCATCCAGCAACCGATAAAAGCATTTCCGCAACTACTCGGTGGTTGGGAGAGAGGATGAAGTATGTAAATGTCTTCCCTGCCAACTCTCTAAGATTTTTGTTTCTTGTACCCATTCAAAGATAACCTGCAGCCATCGGAAGAGAGGGGTTGGACGTGACGCACAGCCTGGCTGCAGACCATGGAACATCTATGGCATCGACCAAGGGGGAAGCAACGAAGCAAAAAGGGCGTGAGACGAGGCACCATTATCAGGATGATAAGCGATAGAACGAAGGGCTACATCGAGGCCCCCTACTCACTGACCAGTGTGCCTGAAGTCCCAACCCGTCGGGCCCGATTGATGGGCCCAGTGCTGGAAGATTCTGCTCTCCTTGGTCTGCATTTTTGATCCGATCCCACTCCACCCCCTCTTCCCTCGGCATCCCAAAGCACGTCACACCCTTCTCTCTCTCTCCCTCCTTTATACGGATTATGAATTTGACCTAACTACAGAAGAACAAAAAGCGGGTACCCTGTCTCAAAGTACCTATGATGAACTGTGTTAGGGAACAGGACTGTGATCGGAGAACAGCGAATGGTCACACCCTACCACGTGAGAAATTGGATTTGAGCTGGACCTTAGCTCCACCGCCGGTGCTCAACAGTGCCAACAAAAGAAGAACAACAATAAGAGCTTACCAGTGATGGCTCTTTATAATAGGACACTGGAAAGAAGAACCCATGTTAAGTTGAAAATCCTCTCCCAACCACCTTTTTATATTAACCATCTTCCTATCGAGTTTTCATGATGTTGCATCAATCACTTCCGACTGTACACTGAGAAGTTAAGAAAATCTAACTTTGTATAATGACATTCATACAACACCAGCCATGCACACGACTGTACTGACTATTTTTTCCACACGAAGTCTGGGCCTTAAGTAATGTACGAAATATCCCTTGTGTTGCCAGAAACATTTTTTTTGCTTTACAGTATCCTATTTGTGCTCCAACGAGCTCCCTTCCTCCTATCCCTGGGCCTGACATGCGGCGCAGCAGATGTAATTTTGTATGTACTACCTCCTCGCCTACTTTATCAACTGTATGTAACTATGTAAAAATGTGTCAGATTACTCCTGCCTGCCCTAAAAACTCTGTATCTTTAAGGAATGTATGGAAAGCATTAACGATATTATAGCTGGAGGGTTAAAGAAGGTGAAATGTCGGCCAGGCAAGCTGGCGAGATATGTTAAAAGGGAGGACTGTGGAAATTTAACTTGTAACTGAACATTATCTGCGCCATCTTGCCTCTCCCCAGCGCCACGCACAGCGAACGCACGGCCGCCATTTTAGGCACCCCACTCTCTCCCCCGCTCATTGTCGATCGCCAGCGCGTTCCCCTGGCGCTGCAAGCATTCCCCGCGCGCCGGCCACCCCCGCTCTCTCATACACGGGCCATAAACCCTCTCCTTCTGCGCGACCCTGCCATGGAACCACATCCTACGCCTGACCGACATCCCATATATGGTCACGCACCTCTTTGATAACCCCCTTCCTCTGCGCCCCATTGTCCGAACTGATCCCAGGCCATCACCTAGCCCTGCGGATGCAGTTTATTGCCCCTACTGTAAGGGAAACACCCCACATCAAAGGGATACAGTGGATCAAAGCCCCTACCCCCCGAGACCCGGCCGGTTGCACACACCCCCGGGAATTGGCGGAATGTCCAGCTGCGTGATAGCCATCTCCTACTGTAGATGGGGTGGGGACTTCCACTGTAGATATGTGTGGGAACGAGTTCGAAGTGGGGATTCCGAAGACGTTCTTTTATACATCAAAGTAATCTCAAGAATGTGCCATGTACAATAAAACCTGCAATAAAGTCATAAACCTGTGTATAAGAGGCCAGGCCTCAGAGATGCAGTTAGAGCACCTCGTGACGATACCTTGCTGTCTGATCTGATGTGTTCTGCTCCGACGGAATAAAACTTTGTTTCCTGCCTTCCAGTCTCCGGCGCCTGCCTCTTTCATTGGTAAATTATCGAATGGTATGAGAGGCGATTACCGCCGGGCAATACTTGAAGGGTTATCAACTGAAACTGCCGCTACCATTTAACACTTCCCAAACTTCCAGGCCAGATTCTCCCCACTTGTACTACCATGTTCTCAAGAGTAGGATGCTGCGTCAAATAGGCAGGGTCACATGGAGTTGATCTGCGACAGCGTGACACCCATCTGTTAACAACAGGTTTTTGCCCAAGTGCCCATGAGGGTGTTAGTCAGGGCTTCATTGAATGAGAACAAAAGTTCAGAGGAGGTCTTTCCAGGTAGTAAAACTTCCATAAGGACATTGGTTTGCACCTCACAAGAAGAGCTCTTCTCAGGGACAGTTTACTGTACTGGGTGCGCCAGGTCGAGACTATAGCCGAGGTTGAGATAGATTTGGTTCGGAGCCAGTCAAAACAATGGGATACGCATCCTCCTCCAGTGTCTGCGGCATTGAGGCCAGTGTCAACGTGGCTGGAAACAGCATAAATCGTGGTGCCTAGCGTGGAGTTGGCTCAAAAGTCTGAGCTTAACCTGGAGCGGCTCAGGAGGCATATACTGTGCTGAGGGCTGACGCACCGGCAGGAACCAACTGCAGGCCTCTGCGGAACTGGTGGTCAACCAGTGGGAGCGGGTAGAGTGCCAAAGAGTCAAAGCATGGGCTCTTTTAATGCGTCAATCTGTTGCAGTGTCGCAGACAACCCCAGTAACTCGGGGCATCAGGATCAGCTGTGGAATCCGCTCCTCAGTAGGGGACAGCAAGACTGAGGAGCATCTTTATGTCCTCACAACCTCTCAGAAGGAAAGCAGCAAGGCTCGCCTACACTTATTGTGCTCCTTATAGATTTTGACTTACTCAAAGATTTAAACCACTATGACTATCTGTTGCGGCATCACGACTTCGATAAATAGGTGCACTTTATGGGGCCCTTGAACTAATCAGTCACAGTCTTCTCATGTATGTGGCAAAAGTCATCAGTTTGCTACTTACAGAATTAACAGGTGGGTCCACTGTTGTGGTCTGCATGTTTAATGTACTTACTGCATGCTTAAAGCCAATCATGAGGTGTAATGCCAATCGCATTATTCATTCACTGATTTATCTGCAATATTTATGTAATCACACATACCCAATCTGGTTTGCTCTGCTTAGGGACTCAAGTACCAAAAAGCCTAGCGTGTAGGCCATCTTGGGTGGGACGTGTCTATAACAACTGGGCCACCCTATGACTCATGCTCACTGTTCTAAAGATTGCCGGATGATGACAAGTCTCCTATTGAAGTCCTTTCAAGTAATTCCAGGTCCTTGGAAACTAGATATGCGCTCATCCAGAAGATCCAGTCTGGAAACGTCTGACTGACGATTGGTCAGATCTTGAGGTAAGAGCCCTGCGGGCCATCTCCTTACTCAAGAAGCATTGATAAAGCCAACAGATCTTCTCTATGCGTGATCAATTGATTTTTTAAATGTTTTTCACCATGATGCACAGCAGCACAGCTACTGGTCAACATAATTTTAAGTAAATAAAAGTGCTCTGACGTGGTCAGCACTGTCCATGTCATAGCGCTAGTTTTGCAATTGGATAGAAAATGTGAGGACTGATTTTTCTTTTGAAGCGCTAAATCAGTATCAGAAGTGTTCTACTCGCTCTGCAGCAGCAAAAGTGTGTAATGGTGGAGCACACATTTTTTTTTAATGAATTGTTCATAAGACCGTTGTATTTGTACTGAATCTGAGACATTATGGATAAACGTACGAGGATGGACACTGAAAGCGGAAGGGTAGGGGTGCAAGGGACGAAACAAGATTGACAACAGAGAAGAAGCAACACGGTCAAGAGATGTTGGGTGGGACAGAAGCAACACGGATAAGGGGGTTGGGTGGGGGGAAGAAGAAACACAATGGAAATGCTGTAGTTTTCGGACAGGATATGTTCACTAGCACAATGCAAAGACATGTTAGAGAAAATACTAGTCAACTGATTAGAAAAAGTTAGGAGCCAGCTCCAGATCCACATACAAAGGTGTGAAAACAAATAACTGACAGAGCATTTGGATGGCGCTTACATGCAGCTCCAGAAGTCAGCTCAACAGCAAAGTCAACACAAAGCCACACAATACCACTTACTGGCACATAGGGGCTAGCTGAAAAATATTCCAGATGCAGCCTGGCGTCTGGGGATATTCTAATAGTGAATAACCAGTGACTATCGATCAGAAAGACCCAAACCCAAAAACGAAGGATCATCAATGACAAAAGGCTAATTACATACGAAACAATGACAATGATTTATTACACTATGATAATAGTATTTTATATTTCCCTCTCATAAGTAGGAAATGCAAGATCTATTTATTTGCTGCTTCATATAGGGCAAACCAGACCCAGGGGTAACAGAGCCCTTTCCAAGCAGACCTCACCACTGAACTAACATTACAGCTATGATAACATTATTGGTGAAACACTGTCATATTCGCTATGCAACTAAACCTACATAAACACATTTAGGGCAAGATGTACATATATACTAAAATGTGGCTGTAAGGAGAGCCTGAAAGGGCTTAAAGCTCTATGCTAGTTGCTCCAGAATTTAGATTAGTCCAATCAGGCAATTAGTTTGAAAACATTAGACTAAATACTCTGTAAACAACTAAATGCTTCCCTCTCCATCGAGTCACAATCAAAAAAGTTACAGTACTGGTGTAAAACCTTAAAAAGCTTGTACTTGTATAGTCTTATGACAAAGTCCCACAGTGGATTGAGAATGTTAAAATGGGTTCACTCTCAGTGGGAATTTAAAGGATAGATACCATTGGTATCTCCAAACTGGGAGAAGTGGTAGTTTACAATACTCTTCGTTTATTGGCAAACCGCCAGTCTGAGTTCAGACATGAAGTCTACGTGCAGGCAACTTTGTCATTCCATGTGTCCACACTTAAATAACCTAGAAGACTTGCCTGATTTCAACTCATTGCATGCCAAGCTTCTGATGGGACAAATGGACAAACATTTTGCTTCTCCAGAACTCCGAAGTGGGTAACACCACAGATGTTTTCCTGGCCTGGGAGGAGCACATGGAAGACAGACCTTGGCCTCCTATCCACGTAGGACTGGTGACACGCCTGAAAGCCCCTTGAGAAGCCACAATAGCAGCTCATTCACATCTGCATCAGTTCAAATACTGACATTGAGTTTATAGAACATGGATAAAGGTTTGGCCTATCCTGTGCAACACTTTAACACCCCTGAGATCAGGGGTCTTAGAGGGAGACAATGTGTATGCTATAGCCCATTCTCTATCATAAGTAATGAGATGGCCAATAGACCTCACCCCCAAGATAGTCCACACAGTGGGAAATAGGTTAAGAATCATGGGACAGTCGGGTGTTTCAGGGCTCCGTTAGTGTGAATAAGAGTCTTTTACTGCTTGTGTCCTGGGAATTATACGTACTAGGGTACCCAAAGCTCATCACCAAGCACAACAAGTTAGAACATCCTTCTCAGGGAAGTTGAGCAGTCAAAGTCTTAATCAGTAAGGTGGAGTAGAGGGGACAGTCAGCCCTCACATACCAAACAGAAATTAACAAATCTCTGTTCAACAAGTACTTCAGTTTATAAAAATAAAAACATTTAATTGTTATTCACACTGCCAATAAAGCACTGACAATTCCCCGGAGGGTAATTCTTATTCTCACTGATACTAATAGGAACAGTATCCACGGTGTTCACAGAAACAGTCGCTGGGGGTAAAAGTACATTGGCCCTTTGCCCGGCAGGTTGAAAGTCTTGAGGCACTATTGGTAGCTCATAAAGCTCCATTTCACTTAAGAGTCGCTGGTTAGTCCCAGTAGGTTACTCCCAATTCCACCTTTCCTGTCTGGGCGCAATACAACAGTAACAGTACCTGCCTGTCCAGGCAAAGTTGAAGTGGCCAGCTGGAAGAAGGGTGCTGCTTCTGGTGTCACTGTAAGAAGGGACACAACACTCCGATGGTGTGCATTCCGCATGGCCCACCTAGAGGAAAGAATGCTGGCTCTGCCCCTACCCAAATACCGAGTTCACACTCTTGCACCTGGAACACTGGCACCGGTCAATCAGTGCCAGCACAGGTAAAGAGGAGGCAGAGTACAAGGTGTAGTACTTGCATACATGCAAGTTGGGTTTCTCCCTCAGACCCAGTCACAAACTACAACTCAAACAAGCTAGGTACCAAGTCCAGATTGCAGCGAATATATTTTCTTGCAGGTACAGTCTTTTTACTGTGCATTGTAGACCCACTTAGCAAACAGACTTTCTGTAACCAAGCATTTCAGTTCTGTGACCTCTACTGGGCAGTTCTGAAATTTCCATGCAGACTGGTGCAGCCCCAAAACAGGGGTACAATATATATGTTGGCTGTCCCGCTCAGTTATCTGTTGACCAGGAAAGGTGGGGGAAGGTACTGGGAGATTAGAGAGTCTGACCCACAACAAAGACCTCTGGAATGTCTAAAACAGACTTTCAATTCACATCATCTGCCTAGTCTCTCTATCCCTTAATCTTGGCTTCAACTGAATTTTGCGGCACACAAAATTTAAACTATTGTTGCCAGGGCCACAAGCACCACACATCCTCCATGCACTTCTGATAACTGCTAAGTACGTTTATACATGTACCACAAATGTACCACACAGAATGGTGACATACCTGGTGGTAGGTGACTGGCTGACAAATTGAAAAAGTTAGAAGACTCAGTTAGGCCCCTTGCTAGCTGGCAACGCGTTAAAAAAAAGTTTGTCCTGCTACATAACATTGATGTTGCAACAACCACTGTCCAGCATTTACAGTCCAGCAAGGTGACAGTAAAAAAAAAGGCCTCATATTGTATGCATGATCGTCGTAGAAGCAAAGGTGGAGGGTCAAACACTACATCTCGTTAAAGTGAACTTGAAGTCGGGGTGCACGCTCTTCAGAGACAAAGGGAACATTTCTCTGCCCCAACAGACGACAAGTAGATACTAGCATTTCTCCACAATACGGCCCAAAGAGTAATTGCGCATAAATGGTGCGCTGTTGACACGAAGTGCTAGGCCCAGGTGTCAGACCACTGTATGGCTCTGAAGGCACAGATATATCAACGAACCACAGAAACATGGCACTATATGCGAAGCTTGGAGACTACAAAGAGGGCTTGATTTTTAACTCTAGCCAGAAAATTGAGTAAATGGGCACATCTGGGTCAACCACCATGCTCCTGAGCTTGGGAAACTAATCAGCCATTATGGAGATGTAATTCAAGTAATATACTGTTAGTATAAACTTGAGTCATCAAAGCTATGCAATTGTGAAGCTCCTTATAGAACTACAAGGCTATGTAAACGCATGTCAAACTGTTTTTGATGCAGGTTTGTTTTCTAAAACCAGAAAATATTTTTTAAACAAGTGGTCTATTAAAAACAAATCTCAATTCTTGGGGGTTTAGGTCAATGGAATTTTAAAATGGAATTGAAAATTGGGAAACGTCCACTCTTCAACAAGTTGTTAAATGTGCGAAGGATTGAACACCTGGTATTTTTGTTTCTGTTGCTATAAACTTTGTTATTTCCAAATTTGAACTGAAGTGTTTTCTGTTGTTGGAGGCATGACTCCTTCCTGTAGCCACAATAACATATACACAGAGCACACTATGTGTTAAGCCAGTGCTGTCAAACAAGCATTAAAAATGCAATAGGTCTCGCCTTTGATTAAGTTAAAGCCATTTGCTTTGCTAATGGTATTGTATAGCAAAGGAAATGGCTTTAACTTAATGAAAGGCGAGACCTATTGCAATTTTGATGCTTGTTCCTATTGGTTACAGTTACAGGGTCCAGGTCCTGAAACATTCTACACGATATACGGGACACACAACTTAGTTTTCAAATATAAGTCAGGACCGTAAGACGCAAACAACGAGGTCGAAAAGAGAAGCAACGAATACAAAAAGTTTAAGCGCATCAACTTGGGGAGGCTAAGTTGCGCGCTGATGATCTAAAGCTGTGGCATGAAGGTCCCATATTGAGGCAAGTCCCATGCTGTTCACATCTGAGAATTAGAGGGGATTCCACTATCACGAAGAAGGTCAGTAGATGAGGTCTCCAAAGGAGTTAGGTGCGGCGCCATACATGTGAAACTCTTGTGCCGAGTACAGTCTCATACGTGGGCTCTCCGGGAGGGGTAGATAGCCTCGTAAACGACACGCACGAATGAAAACTGCAGGCGGAGCGGAGACGCGGCTTCGTAATCCGCATTGATTCCAAGAAGCCCTCTGCATGGCGAGACAGCGCAAGCACTGCTTTCGCCAGGCCGAGACCTAAAAATCAATAAGTGATTTCTCTGCTGAAGACATGAATATAGGGTCGAATAGGGACCGTTTCCAAGTCAGTTGTGACAGGAAATCCCAGAACCGGAAAGAGTCATCAATGAGTGGTTCGAATAGACTCTTGATGGGGAGGTGTGTTGTTGTATGTTACACTCCCTGGGACATGCACCCTTGCCAAGGAGGAAGAAGACCCCACAGCCTTCATGGAGGGAGAGGGGCTGAGGCCAAACAGGGCAGTTCGGAGCTATCTGACCTGTGCTCATCCTCCCCGTGTTCTGCATTTCAGCAGGAGGAAGAGTGAGAGTGAGGGTGAAATAAAGAGTGGGTGAAAGAGAGATAGAGGAAGAGAGAGACAGCAAAAGAGAGGAAGAAAGAGACAGCAAGAGAGGAAGAGAGAGACAGCAAGAGAGGAAGAAAGAGACAGCAAGAGAGGAAGAGAGAGACAGCAAGAGAGGAAGAAAGACAGCAAGAGAGGAAGAAAGACAGCAAGAGAGGAAGAGAGAGACAGCAAGAGAGGAAGAGAGACAGCAAGAGAGGAAGAGAGACAGCAAGAGAGGAAGAGAGACAGCAAAAGAGAGCGGAATAGAGACAGCAAAAGAGAGCGGAATAGAGACAGCAAAAGAGAGCAAAAGAGGGAGAGCAAGAGAGAGAAACCGGGGAAGAGAGAGAAACCGGGGAAGAGAGAGAAACCGAGAGAGAGAGAAACCGGGGAAGAGAGAGAAACCGAGGGAGAGAGAAACCGAGGGAGAGAGAAACCGAGGGAGAGAGAAACCGAGGGAGAGAGAAACCTAGGGAGAGAGAGAAAGAGCGAAAGAGGGGGAAAGTGAGAGGGAGAAAGAGCAAGAAAAGGAGACGGGAGAGAGAGAGAGAGAAAGAAAGAAATAGCGAAGGGAGAGAAAGATAAAAGAAAGAAAAAGAGAGGGGAAGAGAGGGAGAAAGGGGAAGAGAGGGACACAGAAGGGGGGACGGAGAGAGAGCGAGAAAGAGCAAGAGAGAGAAAGTGAGAGGGAGAGAAAGAGGGAGAGATAAAGAAGGAGATATAGAATGAAAGACAGAGGGAGCGAGAGAGAGAGAGGGGGAAGATGGAGAAAGAGCAAAAAATGGAGACGGAGAGAGAGAAAAATAGAGAGAGGAGAGAGAAAGAAAGAAAAAGAGAGAGGGGGGAAGAGAGGGAGAAAGAGGGAGAGAGGGACACAGAGGGTGGGACGGAGAGAGCGAGCAAGAGCAAGAGAGAAACAGAGGGAGAGGAAAAGAGAAAGATGGAGAGATAAAGGAGATATAGAATGAAAGAGGGAGCGAGAGAGAGAAAGAGGGAGAGAGAGAGAGAAAGAGAGAGAAAAGGCAGAGAAAAGGTAGAAAAAGGGCAATTGCAGAGCGAGAGAGAGGGAACGGAGAGAGGTACAGAGAAAATAAGAGATGCCAGCCGGGCTCCTAGCCTGGACGGATTCTGAGTTCTAGAAATGACACAATTGAGTCCGATACTCAACTTTGCATCCACCCATCAACCAAGAGTTATTTGTGGAGTGCCCCAAATAATAAACAGATTCAGGGGGTCTGACCCCACTGTAGCTCACTGTGTGCAGCTGGTAACTCCGCCCCAAGGGGATGCGGTGTTTTGCCAGAGTGGTGTTACCACGCTATGCCTAGTTTCAGGTATTAAAATGGGAGATATCGCCATAACAGCAGGTGTTTCTCCCGTTCTAGCTAATAGACTCCTGACCTTTACTCTGTGCCCCTGAGCAGAGTTCGGGCTCCTGTTCCTCGCTCGCTAATTCAGTCAGACCGCGGGCTGCTACTTCTTATTTGTTGTAGGCTTGTCTTTAGGTTTTTAAGGATCCAGGTAAAAAAAATCTGTGGGGTTCACTTCTTACGTTTATGTCTGGTGGCACGAGCACCTGACTCAAAGTATGAAAAAATCATCCTAGATTTTATACAGCATCTGCTGCCCTCTAGTGGTATTTTGATCCACCTCATCATTAATAATACACATATTACAGCCCACCTTTATAAATCTATAATTAGATTTTGAAGCAAGAGACTATGGAAAAGCGTGGGGGCGGATGGATAATGCTGCCCTGACTCTCCCCTGTGATGGCCCTGCCCGGCTACAATATTCGTTCAGCACTCGCAAATCAAAGACTGGGTTCATAGACAATAACTCACTGTGCAGAGCTATGCTTTGCCCCTACTTTTCCCTCAATGCACCAGAGCAAAGTTTGGTTTCCTCCCGGCATGTTGTGACTCCAAGAAGAGCGCCTACTCCTCACTCCCTGTGAAAGAGCCAGCCCTGGCTCCGACCCGTCATTCAACCAGGAGCAGAGCTCAGTCTCTATCTCCCTACTCGCCCCAGAGCTCATGGCTACCAAGAGACAGCAGAGTGTGTAAACCCCCTTCTCAATCACTGCTCCAAAGCAGAGCTGAATTCCTACCCTTCACCCATGTGTACACCGTGAAGGGGCCTGTCCCCTCTGAGGAGCCGCTCAAAGGCTTAGACTGCCTCGCCGAGCAGCCGGCCAGGCAGCTGCTTTCACCGGAGGAGAGACGCTGTCCTCACCGACGCTCAAGGAGGCCAGAGAGTGGGGTTAGGGTGTTACTCAGGCGCAGAACAGAGCTCAGCTCTTCCCTCTTGCTAGTGACAGGCTTTATAAGAGCTGCAAAAGAGGTGCGAGGCAGGGCAGGGGCGGAGGCAAAAACAGCCTGCATCCCCCCTGGACCCAGGTATGTGTATATCCGTGCAAGAGTGTTATACTGAGCGCTTAACCTGTGCTCATGAAGACTAGAATGTAATGGTCTAGACCTGGCCATTGTCACGGTGCCGCTACAGCTCAAAGAAGCTCCGGTTTCAGCATTAGGCGCCCTCGCTCTTCCTTAAACATCCCCCCCCCCCCCCCCCCATCGGTGCCACTGTGAATGCAGACGAAACCCTGCCCAAGTTCACAAATGTGTATATATACGTTTCCTGGGAGAAAAAATGCTAACACCGAGACACTACTTTCTAAAGTAGCTGCTGCGCTCTACAAGCGGTCTCATTCACGAATGGGGAAAGAAGTGCAGTAGCTAATAATTAAAGGAGTGTGTGAACTGCAGCCAGTAAAAGATCCAATCCGGCAGGGCGTGGATAAAAGGAGACAGGGTGGCAACAATCAGCGAGTGGCATGCCATTGGTGCAATCATTGCACTGCCTTTGGCATAATTCGTGATGCAGAACGACGTGCACAAATCAAAATCTAAGGCGGAGCTGGGACGAGGCTTCTGGAATCGTATCGATTCCAAGAAGCCTCTGCATGGCAGAGCAGCGCATGCGCTGCTTTCACCAGGCCGAGACCTACAAAGCCAACAGGGAGGAAAACCTTAAAGGGGGAAAGCCTACAGCGGCAGATGAAGTTCAAACAGGAGTATCATGACAAAACTACCCAAAGACTGGGTTGAAGGGCAAGGGATGAGGAGACTTGCAAAAGATTGTTGAATGCAAGGAAAATCCATTGGGACAAACATCTAAAGCAAGGGGTGACTAAAATGTCGAAAAATAGCATCAGCTGCCCTGCGTTGTTCCTTCCCCTGAATTCAGAAATCTTTTGTACTAAACTGAAAGGAAAGGAGAGAACACGAAGTACTGGAATTATCTTGGATTGGGACACAGCCATGGAAATCTGTTGCACCCACCCTCTTGAATTGGGAATGATGCTATAATCCACCTTCTGGTAAATTAGGAGCCAGAGAAAGGCAACAGAGGATTTCTGAAAATTAGTTAATGGCGCCTAATATAAATACACATTAAACAAAGTATGCATCTAAGATGTTTTTTTGCAAAGAGGGAGAAAAGATGCACAGACTTGCAAACCCTGAACTCCATTTTGGCGTTCTCAGTGTCCTAGGCTTAAGAGTTATTCATCCATATTTCTCCCAGAGCAATAAATATAATACACAGAAAATCAACGCAAGCGAAGACAGGAGGAGAGACCGGTAAAAGTCACTTCAATAAAGTCTACTTAAAACTGACTATTAGGCTTTCAAAACTTAACATCCCTTTTGCAAAATGAAGTAGTCTCAGCATTTAACGTGAAAGCTTCACATGGCTTATAGTTTGGCCTAAATTCTTGAAAGCCCAATCATTTCATGCGAAGTTAAACGTGAAAAGAAGGAACATTTCCGAGAACTCTCTCGACAACACAAAAAGACTGATGCACAGCTGGAACTTTTGCACGCAACGGAACATTGCTTACCACAGACAAGTTCATACCAAAACCCATGGCAGCTGCAAAGAGAGACAGCAATGCTCTCTCTGCAGAACAGACAGGACCAGAGTGGATGATCTGGAGTTTAAACACTGCCTTCATTTTGAGCACAAAGTTAAGCTGATTATATCTAACCAGCAGCTGGTCCACAACCATACAATAATGCAATTACAAAATATTATTAAAGGTCGCTGGATTACATTTTTACAGTTGATGCATAACTATCCATCTGCAAACTTCTTGTCAAGCTGCGACTTCCAACCTGCTCTGGAAACGTGCAGAGAAGGGGCAAATGTGGCAAGAGCCCCGGTGCAAGCAAGGAATGAACTCCCGACTGCTGTCTGGGTACTAAAATGCAGCAGTAAAGAGGGGTTCGTGGGACCCGGTGCCGCTGCACCCTTGATAGCTAGGCTCCTGGTAGACTTCCCTACTCTGGATCCCCGGGATTACCGGAAGTTCCCCCTCGACACTCCACCCACGTGTAATCCTCTGGCTGAGGGCTCCAGCTGGCGTGACGCTGCCTCCGCCCGCTCCACCACTTCTGCATACAGCGCTCTGTAGCCAGGATAGCGCCAAGTAAATCCCATCCACCTTCAGTGGGGTGCTCCGTCCCTACCTACACCCCTTTTAAAGGCCCGGGGTTTAGAGTCACTGCAGGGGGTGGGCGGGCTAAGCACAGCTCAGGTCTAAGACACCAGGATGAAGGGGGTGGAGGGCAGCAGGAGCCACCCTGGAGGGTGTGGCCCAGCAGGGGGGGGGGAAGAGCTCATGCGCTGCACTCATAATAAGAGATTAAACGGGGGGGGGGGTCTCTCATAGGGGGTGGCCACTGTAATTAAGGGCGTGGCTTAAAACACAAGCTAAAAATCTATGCTAGCATAGTGTGCCGCTCCACTGGTATTTTGCTCCGTCTGTCCACTGATCCAGATATATCACCCAAGTAACATCATACCTACAACAAGCCAGGACTATTGGCTTTGTCAATGGTCGTAAGTTGCATAAAATAAATAAGCAGCAACTATGACTTTGCTGTATATAATATTGCAAATGTGACTGGCTCTTGTGGGCGAGGTTGTGGTAAGATTAGAGGAGCAGACCTTCCAGCTGAGAAAACCGGTTCGAGCCTCACGGCTCAACATCCTGTGATTCAAAAATGAATATACCCCGCCTTGTGTAATGTAACTGGTGCTCATGTAAAGCGCTCTAAGTTTGCGCTATATAAAACTAAAAATTATTCTCTTTGAAGTTATATCAAAGGTAGTGACGGATTGTATTATTGCAGAGTTGAGATTTTTTTGTTTTCACCCCGAGTGTAACAAGCATTTGCGAAATTTTAAGCTATTGGCATTGTAAATGATGATGCCATTTATTTATCTGTTTTTAAAACCAACACATAGATACGAGGTTTGTCATTTACAATGCCAGTAGCTCGAAGTCTCGCAAATGCGAGACCTATTGCATTGCAAATGCTTGTTAAGACCAGTCTCGGTTTTTGGTCCAATCTCTTCATCGCAAACGCCGCAAATTACCACATAAACACACTTACTATTGGACATTGAAGCAAAATATTTTGCGAGCCGCATACAGCAAGACTTAGAACAATGGAGAGAAGACCTAAATGTACTTCCACTCAAAGACAAGCTTCCAGTGAGGCACTGAAACTGTTAAAAACCATCATCACCCTCTCAATTTTAAATGTAAAGACTATTAACAAAAGCAATCCTGTACACTAGCCTCATCAACCTTAAATATGCCTTTAAAAAAGTTTCAAGACATCTGCTTTGGGCAACACCTACCAAACGACTGATTCACTCATGGATATAGGAGGCTATTTAACTTTTGTACACCGACATGTGGGTTAGAATATCAACTGGAAGCAAGGGTGCGGTATCACAAAAAAAAACATACTATAAAGAGTCTTAAATAAGAATGAGCACTGGTCCCATCCGGGTTTGACCTTTTTATGACTCACCTCAACGATGTCCTAAATAAAGTAACATCTTATCCTCAGTTTAAGCTAGTGGTTGCCAGCACTTATTCTTGGGGACAAGAGGTTATATTTCCTCCACAGACATTGACCAAGCGCAAGAGAGGGGAAAAAACACACACAGAAAGAGAGAACAGAAAAACCGTCATAAAGGGAGACAACATGGACAGGGAAGAGAGGTAGGCAGTGTCCAGTAGTAGATTAATGGAGCCAGAGGTGAATTCAAGGCTACACAGCCTTGATATTCAGAGTGTGGATATTTCATAGCACCGACTGAAGGCTTCTGAAACAGTTTTGGGCATCGGCACTTATTGTTTTACAAATTAAACACTGCTGACCTCCAAAATTAGGTCAAATCCACCTGCCTATATTACAATATGCAGACAAACCCTACTAATGGGCAAACCCCCAACAGATCTAAAAGGATTACTCAACAAATTGGGAATTTGTTTGAAAGATTAACTGGAAATCAATCTTGAAAAAACAAAGATAATGCTAGTAGGACTGA
Source organism: Triturus cristatus (assembly GCF_964204655.1). Taxonomy (NCBI): domain Eukaryota; kingdom Metazoa; phylum Chordata; class Amphibia; order Caudata; family Salamandridae; genus Triturus; species Triturus cristatus. The sequence continues at coordinate 1,108,697,342 of NC_140583.1, forward strand.
AAATTAAAAGGCAAGGTACTTGGTTTATCACCAAAAAGGGTTGAATGACAATTTCACCTACATTAGACATAATATTTGATCATCGCCTTTTTGAAAACTAAAGCCAACTGTTTGATGTCCGCTTTCAAATCATAGTACTTGCTTGAACATTAGAACCAGCTTTAACTTATGGTCTGGCTGCTCTACCAAGCACAGGCCTCGAGAAATATACCCACTCACTTGCTATGGCAAGTCAGATTTTATGGGGTCAAGCTTTTTTTGGCTCTTATTTGTCTGTTCTGGCAAGTGAACTTAAGCTGGAAGGAACAGGTGTTTTGTTCATTCAGGAAATGAATAAGCAATAAAGACCCTTTAAATCCTGTTTTCATCTTGACACATTTGTTGTCTGTTCAAGGACAGAGGTCAAATGTCAGTTTGTAGTTGTTTTACTAATTGTTGCTGATCTTATCCTGGAAAACGGTTTATTTTTTCCTTCTGATTATAGTTAAGAGATTTTGTCAAGTGAGCTGTCTGACAATCACTGTGAAACAAAAGGCTGTAAGATTTCAGTTTTTTCTTCTAACAGCATTTGAACAGCTTGTAAATGAGCAGTACAAGTATTTCGAAATATAGCAGGAACTACAAAATCACTTTTTTTAAATTCAGAATTGTGATGCAAACAAAGAATTAAATAGAAGCAAAACAAATCAGAACACTTGGTGATGTGCAAATGACAAATATTTGCAGAAACTCTATTTACAAACATTGTACACTATATAGTTTTATCAGTAAACCACGTCAGTGGGAAATTGTGGCCTTGTCAATGGAAAATCATGCTTCAGGTATGTATTTATTAAATGTGATAGTTTTTAAACTTGATGTGAGAAACATTCCTGTTTCCATCGTTATGACAATGCGGTTAATGAACTAAGGGGCAAGTCAGTGATCATGTCTAGCCTACATGTGGATAGAGTTGTATTATATAGGGAGCAACAGTTTAGTCTATTAAATTAAACAAAAGTGTTTTTGCACAGCGGACATGCGGGACCTGACTATTTGAAGGTGCTCTGATATGTGATAAAGAAAAAAATGGCGGCTCAGTGAATTAAAATATTTGCAAAAGATCACATAATTTGAAATTAGTTTATGGGTCAAGGGTAATATAATTAGGTCAAGTAGATTATTTAAGTCACTAAGCTAAACGTGGCAAGGCACGTAAACCGGTGTCTAGCCCTCTTTTATCCCCTTCCGAGACCTTACAAGTATCTGTGCCCGAGCCAGTGCCTGACCTGGTACAAAGTACAGAAGCCCCAGAGGCTCCAGTTACAACCTCTGGCCAACTTACACAGGCTGACAACTCTTATCTCATTGATTCCTTCAACGACCTTCTGGCTAGTCACCTAAAGACTCTCTCAGAAAAACTGTGTTCAACAATTAACTCTGTACTTTTTCCTCCAATTTCACGTCTGGCTACTATTGAGTCCAACCTGGTCGCGCTTGGTATCAACTTCTCAGACTCCGCTAAAGGAACTTCAATTAGTACTTCCACCAGGCACTGTACTTTGAATAGGTGTCCCGATGGTCCTTGTGAAAAAATGTATTCCAGCAACACAGGTCCTGTCCCCTCCTATCAATCTGCCAGTCCATGCTGATCACTCGCGTAATAAAAATCTTTTCACCGGTCAGAAAGCAGTCCACCTACCAATTTCCACTCTCCATTGTAATAAGAACACAAAGGACTTAGAGGGCAGAGTGGCTTCATTCCACTCCCAGATGCAGTTACAACTGCCAGTTTTTAATCTACCCCCTGCTGCATGCCTGTACGTGGCTATCTTAAGAGGGGTACCCCCATTATGTTTAGACCAACACAAATACTATGAGCAGCTCTTCAACAAAACCTTAGACTGGCTGGCATGATACAGAGGCAGATGCCTTTTAGGCATGCTAAAGACATCCTCCATGTAAGGAGATGCGCATGGATTGGGCCAAATCGGCCGGACTTGCATGGAAATTGAATTGTAAATAATTTCAGTTTTCAAGATTTGGCTTATTATCTGTTATTTAATGCTAGACTCAGTAATCGGGCCACTGGCTCCATCTCCTTGGTCCCCTTAGGTTTTTTCTATAGACCCCCCCCCTCACTTTGATCATAGGCCGTGCCCACTCAACTCCAATCTGTTGTGCACATGAAGTAACTACATCTAACTGTCACAGGGAGGTCAACATACACCTAGATAACTTAGCACAGACAGTCACAGTTAGTCAACCATTCTCTAATGTCCTGCCAATAGCTCAGGCTTCCCAGAGCGCTTCCCCTGTCTCATGCCCTTTACCCACATCTAAAAGATTTGACGTACTCTCGGATTTGGACTGACTCACAGGCCCTAAAGTAGTTTTAACAATTGCTACTCTTTGTACTACATCTTGGATTGATAATTCTACAGTGACAACTGTTACCCCCCCCCCCTCAAGGACAATGGTAGACGCAACTCACACTATGCATACGCACTACAGAACTCTTTCTGTTCTTAGCTGGAACGTGGCAGGCCTCAAGGGAAAGATTAACCACAAAGACTGGAGGGCATTCGTTTTTAAGTTTCAACTAATTCTTCTGCAGGAGACCTGGCTCGCTGTCATGCCGCACTTTGAGGTCTACGCCAAGCCTTCAGATAGAGGTTTCACAGATTAAATCTAGTTCCTCTTCCTTTTTAACATTAATAATTCGAGTTCCAAAGACCAACATGGCTTTTTACTTGATAAAACTTTATAATAATGATTTCACTAATGCTAGCTGTACACGCTAACGGTCTATTTAATTTTAAATCCCCTACTACAATCTAAAGTAGACAACTGTGGTACTCAAGTTCACTTTTCTCTCTGCTGTGACTTTAACGCTAAGATTAATGGGGGTCTCAGGTCGCAAGAGACTGACACGAATGGGCACAGCATTATGCAAGATGAGCAGAGCTTTTTAAATATCTTACTGCCCATGGCCTGGTCAACGTACTCGAAATCCTAGGGAGAGCCTGCAATACGTTGATATCATTCAGACGGGGGGGCGGGTGTGGAGCCTCCCTCAGACTATGTATGTCTGCCCTGATTTTATTTTTCTTGCTTTTCCAAAGGAGAGAGCTTGCCCACAGATTAGGGCAATCATAACGCTTTGAGCTCCTCTATATTTTTACCGCTTAAGGGCCTCGCCCACAACAGTAATCTAGCCTCCATTATGCATCACTCTTCGGATGGCTTACGACTAGTTTGGCGCAGGAAAAACCCAAAAGAGTCACTAGCTGCCTTACTTAAAGTCACACTTAAATAAATTCCTCTACTGCCTAGCGGAGAACGTACAGGAATCTATGGCTCCACACTATAATAGGCGAATACATACAATCAGGGACTCCATACTCAAGCCAACTTGTATTTCAAACACAGATCCAAGATGGTTCAATGGGGTCGGTTCCCTGGCAAATAGGAAATTGAGGAAAGCCCTAAATGCCCACCCCAGAAATCAGTCCGAAATCTCCCTGGCACGCACTGAGAACAAAACTGCACTCACAAAAAGGAAGAGGGAGGTATATAAATAAGATAGGGAACTTTTGGAACACAAGTACCGGGGAAAGGACAGTAAATCCTTATGGGACTTAGTAAAGTTAATTCATTCCAGGAATTCCTCTATCAATCCCCCTCTCTAAAATAACATCTCGGGCGCGGACTGGGTTACCCACTTTGAGGCTATCTACCACATTGAGGACGTGCCAATTATGTCTGCTACTCTCCTCAACAGATTGCAGAACTCTCCCCCACTCTTATTTACTTTGCAGGAAGTTGAGTCGTCATTCACCACAACAAGGGTTGGAAAGCCCCAGGGCCAGATGGGGTACCGATGGATTTGTTGAAATGCATGCCTGAAATCTGGGGTCCCCAGTCCCCTCTTTACAGTATGCTGATGAGGCGGCCGTGTTCGCCCTCACACCGAAAGCACAGAGATCAGGTGGACTGTCTTGCTTCCTTTAAGCACGACCTGAATCCAAATACTAATTATTCGAAGTCGCACATCCTGTCCTGTGGTCTAGCAAATTAAGGCTAAATATTAAGTGGCATGTTTTGACGACAGTTGAGAACTCTTGTTATCTAGGATTAAATTTCAGTTCAACAGAGTCATGGACTCCCCATCTTGCTCAGGCCTGTGTTAAATTAAATAAAACTGCGGGTACAGTATGCAACCTCATTAGACCGCAAATTAGGGGGGACTATTTTTCCACCACTGAAAGTTTACAATTCGCATTGCATCAGTGTAACCACCTACGGAGCTGGAGTATGGGGTTTCAGTAAATGCTGTTCTCTTCAGGCAGAGGAAAACCGCTTTTTGCTACGGTTGCTAGGTACACCGCCGTCCATTTTTTAGTCTCATTACCCACTTTGAGTTAATATTGTAATAATTTTTATGAAGCAAACTAATTATTCCTTCTTCTGTAACAGCAGACACTCTGGCACGGTCGAGAAGACCAACCTGGACTCCATTTTTGCACAACTGTGACCAATCTGATATTTTCATTGGAAAATAATTGTTTTTTTTCAGATACTGCCATTTATTGAATCAATAGTCCCCATCTTTAAAAAGGGAGACGCCAAATGCTTTCGCCCGATATCGCTTTTAGATTCATCTGCAAAGTTATAGGAGAGAATTATTTTGGAGAGACTAGATTCTTGGGTGGCCAAAAACAATGTGCTAACAAATCCCCACTATGGTCTTAGGAAAGTTTTCAGTAGGCAAGAACAATGCATAAAACTTTATCTTTTATTCTCCAAATATACAGCAGCAAAGCAAGAACATTTAGATGTCTGCTTTTCTGAACTAAATAGCGCTTTTGATTGCGTTAATCATACCAAATTGTAGAAGACTTTGGTCGAAATGGGCGCACCAGTGGATAGAATATCATTCCTTTCACAGAGCTATGCCTCACTAACCGCTCACATCAGGTTTGGGAAGGACGGAAAAGGTACCCCAAGTTTTAAAGTCACCAGAGGTTTAAGGCAGGGCTGCGTTCTAGCCCCTCTCCTATTTTCCCTCTACATAAACGGGATTGACAAGAAGTTACAAGAAATAGCCACAGATGCGCCAAGTGTAGGTCTGCGTCCGACACCTGTGCTTCTCCACGCCGATGATGTCTTATCTCGAACCGCAAATAGACTTCAACAGTTGGTTAATGGTTTTGTTTCATATTTGGAGCAAAGGGATCTAAACCTAAACCTGGGGAAAACGATTGTTATGGTGTACGGACGGGGGAAGGTGAAGAAATCTCACTATTTGAGGGGCCACAAACTGGAAAAAGGTTTATAATGTTTCTTATCTTGGTGTACTGTTCAAGTTCCAGCCTCTGGAGAATTAAGATAGATATAGAGAACCTTAAATTTTAAAGGACAATAAAGGTTCTGTTCAGATTTTCCACTAAAATTCGAAATAAACGAATACGCGAAATGTTGCAGCTGTATAAAAGTAAGTGTATCCCCACAGTCACATATGGGGCAACCCTCTGGGGTCTAGCGGGCACTTGATTCTGCAAAAACAGTAAAATTCTTTTCTGGGTAGACTTCTGGCACTTACTCACTCTGTACCACCACATATAATTCACAGTGAACTGGGAATAACTTTTCTTGATGACGCCATAGATCAATGTGCTTTAGTAGTGTGGCACAACATTTGGAGCAAGGCTGGTACTACATTTACAAGGGATTTAATCAACGATTGCCTTGCCCTATGTTACTATTGTAGGATATCCTGGTTGGCATATGTTAACAGATTACATACGGAAAATGCTATTGAATGTCCTGCTAGTGTTACAGTTTAGTAAAAAAGTACTTACATTGATTTTTATTCACAAAAGTGATTTAGGGAAAGATGGAAAAACAGATAGTATTTCGATATGTGGAAGGGTCATAAACCCAAGGTTTACCTATGTATGTAATAAAGGTCACTGATATACAGAAGAGATTCTAGCTTACTGGATTTTGAATGGGCATTTTGCATCAATTTGTAGCATTCCCGACAAGAGATGTGTGGTCCAAAAATTTGCCAAAGTGCTCCTGTGATGAGAAAGCCACCCAATGTACAATTCAATTTCCTTCTCTTTTGTACGTTTTATTGCGATATCAGAAAGTGTATTATACAACCACTGTTTTAATCAGAGAGGCGTTTATTTCATTTAGATGCTTATAACTTGTTGTGTAACCTCGAGTCAGATAACATCTGTCAAGCCGTCTCAACTTTTATTACCTGTGCTATCATCAAAAGAAAGTCACTTGCCATGTATGATAGCCTGGTCTATGAAAACAATTAAGGATGCCTGTACAAGAATCCTGTTTAGGTTCCCGCTTTTAATGTAGAGATTAAGTATCAGAGTAGCCCTTCTACTTATGGTAATCAGGCTATATATATATAAGCAATTCTGTAATTATAAAGACATCTCTAAAACTCCCAATAACTTAAAAAAATGTTTTTTGATTTATGCACTAATTCATGTTTATTTATAAAATCTTCAAGATGCCTTCTAAGTGCTGAATGGGATATTTTCTGAGCGTTGTTAAGAACAGTAGCTTTCTAAAGCAAAACACAAGGGAAATAGTATACAAGCCTAATTACGTTTCTATGCACCTAACAAGATAATAAGACTGACTGTTAACAGTCCATGTATTCACTCAATCTTAAACTCCCTCCTCAAGCTAAATAACCATTTGGCGTCACTCTGGAATTTGAAAACGCGACGGAGCACACAACAGATGTCACACATGCATAAGCAGGCGTCTGACGTCACAAGGGGATGGACAGGGCACTAAACAGTAATTACCACCCAAGAGGAAAACATATGTCTAACTAAATAAACAACTAAATAAAAGGACTACAAAAAACAATTCCGAATCCAATAACTAGATGGCAGAATGATGCATAGAATGTGTATTCAGAAAAGATTCACTGCAAAACCTGCTTGGTCACACAACAGATATTGCATGTGCATAAAGCAGTGTATACTTTTTGGGGTGGGCTGATGGTCTCTGGTTCTGTTCAGCGGCATGCCGCCTTCTTTGGGGTAAATAGGGTCAGCAAATAAAAATAAAAATCTGCTTCTGGTGCCAACTACCAGCTATCACAAATTCAATCAGAGTGGAAGAGAATGCTGGCTCTGGGTAAGAAATAGGCAGGAGGGGAGGTTGGTTAGGGTGGGACGAGAGATAAAGGTAATGTTGATGGCTGGAGGATTTGTGAAACATATCAATAAAAGGTAACTGTTGTGGGCAAAAGGTTCCTGCAAAAAAGAGTGGGGAATAATCTAGTAAGAAACTAGTTGCTGAACTGTAGTAATAGTTTTACCGATTTAAGGTACTCTACATTCAGTTGAGTTTCATTACGCCATTTAGTAGTTGGGTTTATCATTTTCTTTCAAAAAAATAAATTAAAAAAGCAAAGTTTTACCTTTGCGCATGAACCGTGTGAAAGGTATGACTCACTGTGACGTTAATCATAACCCAATAATCTAATCGTATGTGACCACCATATTCAGATCCATTTTTCTGCTAGCGAACATTTTGGCTCATATCCGTGTATGAATTGAATATTCAAGAATTTGTGGTATATAGCAAACAAATAGAATTTTTGTAGTTCTCTACACCGGAACGCTTCAATTTGATTTTATTTGCCTGTGAACTGCTGTTCACTTGCAACAAATCACTGTCCAATTACAGAACACCCATGATAAGACACGTACGACTGCCTAAAGATGGGTGCATTGTAATGTGTCTAAAATGTATATGCAACTCAGGCCCTCACTTGAACGGAAACCTGCACATAATGTATATGTCAGTATATAGGCACTTACAAGATTAGTCAGTCTGTTCTCCAACCTCTATTCCCCTAGTATCTTGCCTACATACTCTACACATTTTACAAACAAAAGTCACCGTGAATTCATTGACATCGGCCCTTAAACTTTTGCGACTGGAGGATTTACGAAACATATCAATACATGTTAACAGTTGTGGCCGAGAGGTTCCTGCAACAAAGAACGGGGAATACTTTGGACAAGACTTACTTTTTACTTGTTTTTTGATACTTTTCGTGTTGTCCAGCCAATGCTGAAAGAAGCAAAAATAGAAATGGTTATTTCAACAGGAGTAGGAACAAAGAAAATAAAGCAGAGGGCAGTCTCTGAAGTACTGCACTGGTTTATGTAACACAGAAAGCTAACTCAAAATGTATATTCCCTTAAGAACAGCTTAGGAACCCAAAGGTCTTGCAAAACCAAAGTATTGAATCTTAATAAACAGTAGTGTAAACAGCATTCCAGATGCAAAAGCACGTACATTAGTTACTGTCTGTCTTAGAAACTGTTGTAATATAATACTATATGTGTTGGGCTAGAATATGGAATGCAAACTATTTTGGTCCGAGTTGTACAGAATATTCATTGGCAATTGGATATTAAAGCTTGGTCATATTTTATCTACATGGAAATAAAGCTTCTTCTATTATCGCATCAGTTTGAGAAGAAGATTGGTTCATTTAGTGGGGACGGATGGGATACAACCAACCCAGCCTTGCCCAAGTGGTTCGTTGTTGACCCCCTGAGCTGTGCTGGACACAGCGTGGGCCACTGGGGAGGAGTGGAGCATGTACTAGGGTGACCAGAATTTTAAAGCCAAAAACCGGGACATTTCACAAAAATAGAAGAACTACAATTTTACTTCAATCTATGAGAGAGCTCCTCAGCAGAGAATTACAGAACAGGCAGTAAGAACATACATACAAAGCAATTTTTAAACCCAGTAGCTTGCCTGTTAATTAAATTGCTTTCTTGAAACATCTGCAACTATCCATGCTTTGTAAAACATAAAAAACACCTCTCACCGTTTTCAGTCGACCCTCGTTAAAAACCGGGACATGAGCTACATTTCTTGAAATTTGCTGGGACAGCTGGTTAACAACTGGACCGTCCTGGCAAAACGGGGACGCCTGGTCACCCTAGCATGTACCGAAAAAAAAATATGAATTGGTGGAATCGGAGAGGCTCTAGATTAAACGAGGGTCGCTGGAAAGTAGCCTTATCATTGTTTGAAGTTACAGCAAGAGCCTGCAACTGAACCGTATCTGGTGTGTGGCGTTCACGCTGGCAACATGATTAGAGACCCCAGGTGAATGGTTGCGAGCCTGGCCTGCGTGATACAGCTGCTACGTGTGCATCTTGGTCAGTGACGAAAGCAGCAAGAATGGTTGCGAGCCGGGACTGCAGAGACAGACGCGATGGCGCATCTGGGCAGAGTAGAATAAAATAAACTAACCGAAGATTTGCGTGTGTTGGAGACAGGGCCGGACTGGCCGTAGCGGCCACCGGGCAGTACCCCGGTGCGCCGCACGTGTGTTGGTGGAGATAGTGGCAGTAAAGTGTTGTAGAGATCCGCAATGGAAAGCATCAGGCTTCCAGGGGATGTGCACTGTGCCGGATCGGTTAGTGAGATGCAAACCTCACGGACATCTGCATTGGTTAAGAAAGAAAAGGGAAAACCTAGGAACAGTACTACGGAGCCCTTCATTGTACAGGGTATAGGAAAACACATATTGGATGATATGCGTCTTATAGCCCTGAAGGGAAGCACATGAGAAGGGAGCAAAGGTTTGTTCAGGAGAAGAGTCTGTTTTCGATCTTGAAGGAAGAAATATCTCAAGACAGCCGTGACTGCTTTTGTTACTTAAGATTGTTTTATTCTGTTTTTTTATTAGGATGGAAACAGCTGTTGGGACTGTGTAAAGAAAAATAGTATGTTTAGTCAGTTTGCAGTCTGTTATTCCCCCACCTACGTTTTTGGACACTCCAGGGGAGCATGGGATGCCATGGGAAGATTGGCACGAAGCCTTTGAATCTCATTTGGAGGCTATGGAGGGGGGACATATTTGTTGCAATGGCCATGTTGACCATGTTAAAACACAGTTTTGGGGTGGAGGGTAGAAAGGTTTTGAAAACTCTACCCAATAGTGTAGGACGTGGTGTGGAAAAAGAGAATGAATCAGATATGGAAGAAGAAGTGGATGATAAATATATGTTAGCAATGAAAGCCCTGGAAGAAAATTATGGAAAAAAATTAAGTGTGGTTGTGGAACGTCACAAATTTTTTCCTCATTCGCAGTTACCAAACAAAAGAGTGGATCAATATGTGGTGGTATTACGAACTTTAGCGGCCACGTGTAAATGTAAACATTTACATGAAGAGATTATCAGGGATCAATTGATAAATAGTAGGTCTAATATGAAAATTTAAGAAAAAAGTTGTCAAGTCTGAAGAAACCATAGACCATCGAAAAGTCTATTACTGTTGCCAAACACATTAAAGCAGTGACGGCTCGCCGTGGGAGTGCTGCGGGGCAGGGCGGGTAGTGGAGTCCAACATACGACGGACAGGAGTAAGGTAAGTAATTAAATAAAACAATCCACCTTACGTGCGCTGCATCGCCGAGTTGGCGATGCAGCGCACGCAAGGTCAATTGTTTTATTTAATTACTTACCTTACTCCTGTCCGTCGGACTCCACTAACCCCCCACCCTGTCACTCCCCCGCCCTACAGCACTCCAACAGCGAGCCGCCACTGCATTAAAGACACTTCGCGTTATGTAGAGGAATTAAAAAATGGAGAAAGCGGACAGGGATGTGAAACGGATTCTGTCAAATTTGCTATGCAAGTATCAGACAGGTCTAAAAAGACAAAAAATAAATGCAGCAAGGTGTTGGTGGGCTCTTAAAAAAAAACGCGTAACAGATGTGTTAGCACAAAGCATGTTGCTACATCAGGAAATTGCCTGGCAGTGAGAACGAAATGTTTTAAATGTAACCGAGTGGGACATTTTTTAACAGTGTGCAATCGAGGAAAAATGGATCCTAACATAGTGTGAATATGTTGCTACATGGAAAAGGCAAAGAAGAGGGCCAAATGGAATGCATGTCAGATGAGGATGTATAAGTGTTAGTACTGTGCGATAAGTCAGAAAAACAAAGTATACAATGTCAACGATGATAATATCACCCACCTCAGTGTGTAATAAAGACTGATGGGGTAGAGGTAACTATGTGGGCGGATTTATGATTGCCATACACATTAGTTGATAAAGAAATGTTGTACTGTTTGGGTCAAAAAGAATTGTTGAGAACAGACGCAGAGTTAGTGGGATATTGTGGAACAAAGTTACCTGCGATGAAGTATTTCCAGACGCAAGCAAGCTTCAAAGGAAGAGATGCCAATGTTGTGTGCATGTGGTGGAAAAAGGAAATGTCTTGTTGGGGTGGCGTAAACAGCGTGCATTAATAATTGTGTTGGACACTAATAAAAGTGAACAAGTCCTAGTGTTGGAGCAGGATGAAGATGGGTAAAGGAGTTTCCACTATTGTTTGGACAGAAGCTGGGATGCTTACAATAATTTGTGCACAAAATCCTCTAGAAGGTTGGGGCAACTGCTGTAGCTCACAATGTGCATAGTGTGTATCATGTTGAAGACTTCAATGCAGGAAGATTTGAACAGGTAGTTAGAGAATGGTATTACAGAATATAGTCAGGCATCAGAATGGTTGAGTATAGTGATAATTGCCCACAAACCTAATGGGAAGATTAGCTTGTGTGTGGACCTCAGAGTTCTGAATAACAATATATGGGTAGATCGCTATCCCATACACAATATCAGAGATTTATTGGCTGAGGTCAAAGGAGGGCATTATTATTCTACACTCGACTTGTTGAGTGCATATCATCAAATTTGGTTACATCAGGAATCCAGACATTTGACACTTTTCATTACACTTGAGGGAACATTCCGTTTTGTGCCCATGCCCTATGGATGGCTTACGGGTCTGCATTATTTCAATGTGTCATGCAACGTTTGTTAGGCAGGTTAGCAAGCGTTAGATTTTTCCAGGATGACATACTGGTAGGGGTGGCAAGCATGGAGAAACAGGATGATTTATTGAGAACAGTATGTAGTAAGTATCTTGGAAGAAGCAGTGCTCACAGTTGAAGTGGACAAGTGTAAATTTGCACTTCTAGAAGTAGAGTATTTAGGTCTTACCATTTGGTGAAAGCGTATAAGACGCAAGGATTAGTTGATGGAATAGATTGATGAAGCTCTGTGTCCGAAAGAGAAGGATCAGTTAAGATCCTTCTTAGGATTAGTAGAATATTATGCCAAGTTTGTGAACCATTTTTTGATTGAGTGCAACCTTTGATGGTTTGATGAAAAAAGAGACAAAAGTATGAGTGGCCCGAGGGGGTCTACAAGCATTTGAATAAATAAAAAAATTAAAAAGTGTATTGTCGATACTGTGGAGTTGAAACCTTTTGAAGTGTGACATCAAACTATTATGACTACGAATGAGAGGATGCATGGCCTAGGCACAGTTCTAATGCAATCTAGTAGAGTTTGACTTCTTGGTCACTAATTTGCTTGTTTATTTGTTAGCTTGTGCACTTTTTCCTTCCTCTTCTTGTGTTTAATCTCACCCTGGAAAATGGACATATTACTTTTAGCCATCCACAGCTTTCTTTTCAAGCACTACTTTTCTTTTTGGGATGAAATACTCCATGAGAGTCCATGTTTATTCTAGCGGTTTTATTTTTATACTTCTCTTCCCCCCTCCGGCTGCACTCCGTGTTGCTTTCTGTCACCTTTGTGCTTCTCCGTCGCTTCCTCCATATTGCACTTGGCCTCCCGTACTACTCCGCTAAACACCCTCTGCATTGCTTTCACTCTTGTGCGTTTTTACCGCCTGCACTATGATGTCCTCTCTCACCAGTTGCTTCTTCATCCCGCCCTCCGGGTAACTTCCATTCCCACCACCATTCGTGTTGCTTCCAACTAACCACCCATGCGCCTTCCCTGTTGATTACCCCCAGCATCCTTTGTGATGCTACCCAACCAGCGCCCTTCGTGTTGCTCCATGCTTCCAAAAAAACCCCCCAAGAACACTTTTGCCCTACTTTTTTTTCGCTATTTACCAATCTAACTAGCTAAATAAAAAGTGCTTGCGTCATTTTGTGGGTGCTCGCATGCATGGTTCAATAGAGTGCATGTATGATGTGTTAATGAGTGCCTAACTCACGAGTGGATGAAGAGGCACTTTGAGCTATATACTAGACCTACTAGCATTTACGATGCATATCCTAAGTCAGTTTCAACTATTTAAAGTGAGAATCATTTTTTTCATATATTAAGGGACATATGTGATAGGTTGACAACCACTCTAACCTCCCTTTTCAATTGCCATAAGATCGCAGTCATGTCACCCTTTAGAAGGTTCCATATGAAGGTTATTTGATGCTTTTCTTCTGCACCCGGCTAGGACTTCTATCACTAAGGTTGGGGGAATTTCGAAGAGCACCTTTTTCACAGTATTGCCAAGTTATTATTAGCTCCTACATAAAAATATGCGTTTGTCATGCTGTACCCCAATGTACCTTAATCTAGGCCGAGGTAGCAACGCGACCTTTTACCTACATTTGTCTTACCTTGCCCTGCATAACGGTTCTAGCACTGACCTTTTTGCCGATCCGATTCTTGGAAACTGGCTTCATTTATTATGCATCAGGATTCTTAGAAAAGTCCCTGCACATGACGTACGTAACAGCATGAACTTATTTTGTGTAAAATGTCATGGTCATCTTCATCGTAGACCAAAAGAACTACTTTGCATAATCGCAGGTATTGTTCTAGGTTCATATGCCTAATCATACTAACACCGATTATGTAAGGAACCCAGAGGCTATCTTTAAGGCATAAAAGACACATACCAACACAAGACAGGAGGAGAAGCTTCACGCTGATGTCCCGGCCTGCAGAAGCTACAAAACGCAGCGGTCTGACCTCCCTTGCAGGGTGTCCAACTCGAGACCAAGACAGCATCCTTCGTTCTCTCCCATCAGGTAATGGGGGTTGGCTCTTTGCTAGGGGATTCTTGGCTTTACACCTACATACATTCTAGGTACGCTTAGGTAGGGTTTGCATCTTAGGGGAATGCTTGATAACTCATGTATCTATATGCCTGCATATATTTACTGTCTGAGCACCATAGTATAATTCTACCTTTCATTTACTCTGTTGGTGCTTCTAATCCTAACCCATCTGTTTCTGTCTAATGGTTGGCACAGGACGTTTACATTAGAATGACGCTTGATAAATAAATGCTTATTAAAAACGTCCCCATCGTTTATTCTGTGCATCTCTCTGAGACTAAGGGAGCACGATTTACTGAGAGAAAAGTACTGTACTGTTGCCACGATCCCTGAAGGATCAAGGGTGGTCATGTTCGACAGTTGCTGGAAACTATTCGCTCCTTGGTATGGTTAGTGGGCTTATGGTGGCACTGTGAGCTAGCTGGTCTGTATTTCTGACATATCCTTTGGGGGTATCTGGTATCAGTCTGGACACCAATCCCTTAGTTTATGTTGTCTAAACGTGCAGATCCTATGTATTATTAGGAACTATACGACAAATTACGCCTTAATAGTAGGCTTAGGGAGGTCTAACCTTAACATTCATGCTGTTGAAATTTACATTTTAACCACAAAACCTTTGTGCATTCAATCAAAGCACACTTAATATAAACAGTTTGCAAACTTGGCATGAACTACCTTTAACAATGAGTTTACTAAATGATCTAGGCAAAAGGTAGACACTCCGATCTGACAGGGTTTGTCAAAAAAGCAATCAAGCAGTGTTCGATGGGCTGGAAGATAGTGCTTAATCTGAGCCTGAGATGTCCAGTGCCCGGAAACGGCACTTATGACAGTCTGCCACATGGTGGCACTGTTTGTGTAACTTAGAGATGAGGAGAACAGTTGATTATTAATCCAATATACATTAAAAATAACTAATACCCGTTGCCCAAGCCATCCTTAACCCTTTCGATGCACCAGTGCTCATGACGGAATTATTCCGTCATGTGCACAGGTGCACTAAATCCCTCTGCTGCAAACAGCAGAGGGATTTCTCTTTTTTTCTGGGCCTCTAGAAGTGAGGAAGAGCTTCCCCAACCTCCCAAGCCTTTTTTTCTTTCTTCAATGTAATGACGATCGCTCGCTTGGCGCGCTGTTGTCATTACATTGAAAATAAAACAAACAGTTTCAATGTTTAGGTGTTCGTACCCCCCCCCCCCCCGACCACATGGAAGAGGTATCGGAGGAAAGAGGAGAATCTCTTCTTTCCAATGGTACCCTTTCCTAGTGGATTCCTGCTTGGAGATCACCCAAGGAGGGCGATCCCCAGGCAGGGATCCACCCACTAGGCACCAGGGAGGGGGGACCGGCCCCTTGGGCAAGGGCCTTGCTCCCCCCATTTAAATTTGGCATAACCAGACCAGTCTTTCTGCCCACCCGGGGGGCAGTAGCCCCCAAAATGCCCCCCGAAGGGGCAGAAAGCACCCTAGACAGCAGGGATTATTTTTTTATAGGCCAGGGGTGGGGGGGTGCCCACGATGGGCTTGCGAATGCCCCCACCCTTTTCCCAACAAATGCAAAAGTCTTTCTGTGCCCCCAGGAGGCAGACTGATCTGATCCCCCCCCCCCCCCCGGGGGGGGGGGGGGGCAGAAAGCCCACTAGGCACCAAGCATTTTATTTTTTGGGGCTTATGGGTGGGGGCTGCCCAGAATGGCATGCCAATACCCCCACCCCAAGAATATTTGCTAGTCTTTCTGCCCCCCTCACCCCCATGAGGCAAATGGGTGCAATAGCCCCTTATCTGCCCCACGGGCGGCGGCTGAAAGCCCACTAGGCACCAAGGATTTTTTTTCTCCAAAGTTCAGGGGTGGAGGCTGCCCAGAATAGGCATGCCAAAACCCCAACACCACCCAAAAAAATGCCAGTCCTTCTGTCCCACCAGGAGGCAGATGAGGCATTAGCCCCTGATGTGACTACGGGGGGGGGGGGGGGGGGGGGGGGCAGAAAGCCCACTAGGCACCAGGGATTCATTTTTCCCTCAAATTTCAGGGGTGGGGGCTGCCCAGAATGGGCATGCCAACGCCCCCACCCCCCCCTCAAAAATGCCAGACTTTGTCCCCCCAGGATGTTGGGGGGGGGGGGGGGGGGCAGAAAGCCCACTAGGAACCAGGGATTATGCTGGCTTTTTTTAACGTAGGGGTGGGAGCTTCCAGAATGGGCATATCAATGCCCCCCCCCCCCCAAAAAAATAGCCAGTCTTTCTGCCCCACTTAAGGGCATATAGGGGTAATAGCCCCCCGATCTGCCGCTGCCCACCCCCCCCCCCAGGGCAGCAGGTACCCCACTAGGCACTAACCTAGTGGGGTGGCTGCCTACGGTTTTTAGGCGATTCTGCATTGGACACCCACACAAGTGAGGTATAATTTTTTTTATCGGGAGACCAAGAGGAACCGTGGGTGGAAGGACATTTTTGCCGGAGAGATGATCCCACACAGAAATGTGAGAAAATTTTGATATTTTTCAGTTGTATTTGAGGTTTTCAGGGGATTCTGGGTAGAAAAACATTGGGAGATCCACTCAAGTCACACCTCCCTGGACACCTCGATGTGTGTAGTTTTTGGAAATGTCTGGGAGTGTTAGGTTTGCCTAGGTGGTCGCAGAGCCCAGGATCAAAAACATAGGTGACCCCTTGCAAATCCAGGTCATTCGTGGTAGATAATTTTGATGTCTCCACAGTACATTTTGTGCCATTTCCGGTCACGGGCACTAGGCCTACCCACACAAGTGAGGTATAATTTTTAACAGGAGACTTCGGGGAATGCTGGGTTGCTAGAAGTTTGTTGCTCCCCTTATACTCCAGAACTTTCCATCACAGAAATTTGAGGAACATTTTTTTTATTCCCAATGTTTGAGGTTTGCAAGGGACTCTGGGTAACAGAACCTCGTGAGAGCTACAGAAGTCGCCCCATCCTTGATTTCCCGGGGTGTCTAGTTTAAAAAAAATGTACAGGTGTGCTAGGTTTCCCTTGTTGTCGGCTGAGCTATAGCCCAAAATCCACATCTATGCACATTGCAAAAAAGGGTGAGTTTTATGTGGGAAAATGGGATGTGTCCACTTTGCGTTTTGGATCGTTTTCTGTCACGGGCACCAAGCCTACCCACACAAGTGAGGTACCATTTTTATCGGGAGACTTGGGGGGATGCTGGGTTGGTGGAAGTTTGTGGATCCGTGTAGATTCCAGAACTTTCCATCACAGAAATTTGAGGAAATGTATTTTGTTTACACAAAGTTTGAGGTTTACAAGGGATTCTGGATAACAGAACCTGGTGAGAGCTACACAAGTCACCCCATCTTGGATTCTCTCTGGTGTCTAGTTTTAAAAATGTATAGGTTTGCTAGGTTTCCCTAGGTGCCGGCTGAGCTAGGGTCCAAAATATACAGCTAAAAAGTCAGTTTTCACTGGTAAAATGTGATGTGTCCATGTTGCGTGTTGGGTCGTTAACTGTTGCAGGCACTAGGCCTACCCACACAAGTGAGGTAGCATTTGTATCAGGAGACTATGGGGAACCGAGAATAGTAGAACAAGTGTTATTACTAATTGACTTTCTTTGCATTTCTGCCTTTCAAATGTAAGACAATTTGTAAAAAAATAAGTCTTTTTGAAAAATGACTTCTAATTCACATGCTTGTATGGGTACCCACAATTTTGGAGATAAAAAATAACCATTGCTTCTAAACTCTATATTTTGTTTCCATTTCGGAAATATATAGGTTTCCTTGGTACCGGTTTTTCACTCTTTATATTTTACCAAATTAATTGCTATATACTCGGTACATAATGAAAATCTACTGCAAGACGCAGCTCAGTTACTGGATTTGGGTTACTCGGGTTCTTGGTGAAACTATAATCCCCATATATTCCCGCAACCAGAAAGGCCAAGCAGATGTAAAGGTATATTACTTTAAAAAATCTGTCATACTTAGGAATTACAGGTGAAAACGTTAGCACAAACTGCTGTTTTTTTCAACTCATTTTCAAGTTTTACTTTTTTTCAACTGTTAAGTTTCTGTAAAAAAAAAACATTGACTGATCTACACAAGTAACCCCTTGATGAATTCCTAATTTTGTTTAGTTTTCAGAAATGTATAGCTTTCCGGGATCCATTATTGCTTTTATACCCATTTCTACCACTAACTGGAAAGAGGTTGAAAGCACAAAAATAGGCCATGTCCCAGTAAAATGCCAAATCTGTTTGAAAAATAATGGTTTCCTGACAAAAGTCTGCCTGTCCCTGAAAGCTGAGAAGATGGTAATTTCAGCATCACAAACCCTTTGTTGGTACCATTTGCAGGGAAGAATACAGACACTTTCTTCAGCAGCCTTTTTTCCCCTAGTTTTTCAACAACAAAAAAACATTTTGCTGTATTCTGGCTGAATTTCTGGGTCCCCTTCAGGGGAATCCACAAAGCCTCGGTACCTTTACAATCCTCAAGGTGTTGGAAGAAAAGGTCGCATATTTGGCATGGATACCTTATGTGGACAAAAAGCTACAGGGGCATAAGAGCGAACTACCCCAAAGAGCAAAAAAAAAAAAAGGGTTAGCATGAGGGTGGGAGGAGGCTTAGCAGCAAAGGGGTTAAAGCTTTGGGGGTCTGGAATAGTTTGAATTTGCATAGTTGTAGGAGTGTGATGGTCAGTACTGGTGGATGTAACTTGTTGGCAGCGCTGGCAGGGCCAATGGGTGGTGCAAGCTGCAGTAGCCTTCTGTCGAAGGCCCTGGAAATTAATAATTTACTCACTTATTGCAAATTAAGCACTGCTAGGAGGTCATGGTGTGGGCGAGTATTATTTTTTGGCTGTTTTCGGACCTGTTTTAAGGTCTGTTCGGACGGTCTTTACTATTGATTTCCTTGATATTAAAACAGACCTAGCCTGGAGCAAGCTTAAATCCATGCAATTTTCCATACTTGGGTCACTTTTTAGTTCGAACATAGCGCAGCGCGCATGCGCTGCCCTATGGGAGGCTTCGTGTAACTACTCTAATCTACTCTGTGTGGGTCTGACTCCCCCAACACATAGGATTGGCTTTTGCGTGTGTCTTTCAAGAATGAAAGCACGCAGATGGCTAAAGGCGGGTGCATGTCCCACCTCTTTTTGTAATGTTAACTCACAGCGTTTTGCTCTCGGGAGCGAGTAGCGGCGCGCAGGGCGGCAGCTGCATTCCTGTCCCCACCCCCACCACTCCTCTTGATCTTCTTGTTTTCATTTACAGCCTGGACTCCATGTTTGCACCCCCTCCCACTCTTCTATGTTTGGTATTTGTAGCGCGGTCCGCTTTCACTTTGGGAACCGCGCTTGCTGAAAGTGAGATTTTTTAAATTGCAGAAAAAACACCACGAATGCTAAAAATTAGGTAAGTCAATCCTAAATGTATTTTTCATTCCGACAGTGCGTGCTGAGAAACCTTGTGACACCATCTGAAACTCAGTAACTCGTGTGTAAGACAGTCGCAAAGTGTGAATCTGTAAATGCTTAGATGGTAGCAAACTTGCAAACATATAAATCATGCATATAAATAACTATAGACTATTGGCAACTAAAACTGAGCAGACATATGCGTGTGGATTTATTTATGCAAATCTGTAGTCACCGTTACATTGAATTCTAAATACAATAAAAGTCTGAACTTCTTAAAACTAAAATTAAACTTTAGCCCGGGCTCCTGCTTTTACCGCTGGTATACACAGCGTGAGTGTGTCGTCACCGTCTTTTGTCAGTGTACAGTCAGTGTACTTTGACTCTACTGTGGGTTTCTTAGGGCTATATGCATGAACACATTTTCCCATAGACACAGAATGGGCAAAACCCTTTGATGCATATGGCCCTTAGTCTTAGTGCAGTAGTGATCTCTCAGCTGTAGAGCTTATGGCTACTAGCAGTAGCGTTCATTAATACCACTGCGTCTTAGCATCAAGTTGGAGTTTCCGAGGTAGAGCAGCAGCATTTCGACACCTTCATTATCTTTAGGGCACCCTTCGGGGGCCGCTTCTTTAGACAGTGACAAACGGCTGAGGGACTCGGCGCAGCTTCCAAGTAAACTAGCCTGCTGCGCTCTAATGGACCCTGTGGGGAAATGAGCCCGGGTCCCGTGGAGGCCAAGGCATGGGAAAAGATCTGGAAGATACAGAGAGCTTAGTGGGTTAATGCATGCACCGCAGAAATTTTTGCATAGCATGCCGGCAACAGGATTACTTCTCAGGTAGGCCACTCTGCCTCCTATCCTTCTGAGGTTGGCAAACTGAGCCCCGTTACACGGGGTGACATTATGGCATTTGTTTTCCCTTTTTTTAGTGTTTTTAATCAAAAGTGGCAATTTTTTAAATTGCAGAAAAAAAAAACACGAATACTAAAAATTAGGCAAGTCAATCCTAAATGTATTTTTCATTCTGACAGTGCTTGCTGAGAGACCTTGTGACACCATCTGAAACTTGCACACAAACTTTACAGTATTGAACACAACAGCTACATTACTCTATAACATACGTTATGTTATGTTATAATCAATATGTAGAGCGCCTATCACCAACGGTCTCTAAGCGCTTACACAGAAAGAACATAACCAGCTGCGCCTGAATCACTCCGCCTGCCGTCCTACTTGGGATGAAAAGTTTATCCTTTTAAACAGATGAGTCTTCAGGTTCTTCCTGAAGGACAGTAGCTGCGGTCAGCCTTCAGGCTGGCTGGTAACTCATTCCACAATTGCGGGAGGAGTACAGATAGAGCTCTGCCCCCTTTTGATTTTAGCTTAAATCGAGGTTGACAGAGGTTGGAGGCCTTGCCAGAGCGCAGAGTTCTGCCTGGAGTATACTTCCTCAGACGCTGCTTAATGTAGTCTGGAGCTTTGCCAAAGATTACCTTATGAGCTATGCAAAGACATTTAAACTGCACTCTGGACTTAACAGGCAGCCAATGTAGCTTCCGAAGGAGAGGAGTGACGTGCGAGTTCCGAGGTAATGAGTAAATTAGCCTAGCAGCGTCATTCTGCACTACCTGTAATTTCCTCAACAGCCTCTGTGGCAAGCCAAGATACAAGGCATTGCCGGAGTCCAACCTTGAGATAACTGTGGCAGACACAATGGACTGCAGGGTGGGGGCAGAAAGAATAGGAACTAACTTGCGCAGTTGCCTCAGCACCCCTGTGCACGATCCCACCACTGCAGAAACTTGGGGGGCCATAGAGAGGTCTGCGTCGATCTTTAGTCCTAAACTTTTCACCACCCTACCCGGGATGGGAGTTGTACCAAGTTCTGGAGGCCAAAACAGGTCACACCAGGGGTTTGCTTGGTTTGTGATGACCAGAACCTCTGTCTTCTCGGCATTTACTTTCAGCAGGTTATTAGTCATCCAGTTTACAGTGAATCGAAGCAGGTTCCTTATCGATTCCTGTGCTTCCACTGAGTCTTCCAGCTGGAGCAAAAGCTGGGTGTCGTCGGCATAGTTGAAGATTTGACAATTCCTGTGCGTTAGCTCCTCCACCAGGGGTTGTAGATAGATATTAAAAAGTATAGGCGAAAGAGCAGACCCTTGGGGCACACCCCAGGTCACAGCACTTGCCTCGGATAGCTGGTCCCCCAACTGCACTCTCTGGGTGCGACCCGTCAGAAAGGACTCAAGCCACTTAAGCACTAGTCCTGTAATTCCCAGCCTTGCGATACGGTCCAGTAAGATGGAATGGCTGACCGTATCGAAGGCCGCTGACAAGTCTAAAAGAATCAGGGCGCAAGGCTGTTTATTATCCGCCCTGATTCTCAGCTCATCAGTGACGGCGGCTATTACTAGCTCAGTGCTGTGTTGGGGTCGAAAACCCGCCTGCCTGGGGTGGAGTAAGCCATGATCCTCCAGGTAGCTAGCCAAAGTGTTCAAGACGTGCTTTTCCAGGATTTTACCCAGGAATGGCAGTTGTGAGATGGGCCGATAGTTCTTTAAGGCCTTGGTGTCTGTGCCTGCTTTCTTTAACAGTGGGGAGACCCTGGCTTCCTTCAACTGGACTGGGAGATAACCCACCTTTAGCGACTCATTCAAGAGACTCAGCAGCTGAGTTTGAATAGCCGCAGAGCCATTTTGAAAAACCTTGGGGGGCATGGGTCCGTGCTGGACCCTGACTTAACTTGACCAACAAGCACGGCCAGGCTCTCCAAGTCGATACAAGGGAAATTGCTCAATGTCCCCGACAACTCCTGACTAGCCAAGCAGGAGGACAGCGAAGACTCAGCTGAGATCTTTGTGATATCCCTAATGATGTCCTGTACTTTCTGAAGAAAGAACCTTTGGAAGGTGTTACAGTCAGGCTGGTTGCTAGCAGGAACTCTCCCATCCAGCTGCGTTAGTTCCCTTAAAATAGCAAAGGTCTCTCTTTGTTTATTTGTGGCTACTCTGATCCTGTTTTCATAGAAGACCGACTTCCTCAACAGAATCTCTGCCTTGTATTTTGAAAGAGAATTTTTATAATTTTCTGCCTCCGCAAGACTATAATTAAGTCTCCATCTTCTTTCCACCTTGCGAAGGGCTTGTTTTTGTTCTCTAAGTGATGCATCCCTTAAAAACATTAAAAACATTACCAAAATCTCTGGCTAAACACTTATAAGGTCCCAAAGGCGAGACCTATTGACTATGCCAATGCTTGTTTAGCTATATAACTCACTAATGCGGGCCACTTGTTAGGTCTCGCCTAGCGACGCAGCGCATGCGCTGCATGCCTGGGCGAGACCTATAGTTGACGATTTCTCTGCCGAAGGGGGACAGGAGAAGTGCACGCGTACGGATAGGAGATGGGAACGCGTGCACATCGCCAGTCCCTCCCTGTCTTCTGCTCGCTGTGCCAGCGCGGACAGGAGATGTGGACACGCACGGCTTAGAGCTGGAATCTTGTAGTGCAGTCCCAAAGTGAACATTATGGGTTCGGTTCTTCAAACCATTACGAAGGTGAACACACCTGGCTCTTTTATGGAGGTTAATCCAGGCGCAGAAATCAGAGTGCAGATTTAGAACACTAGTAAAGAGATTTACTTCCATGTATTGTGCGACCAAGGGGCGTGGCGCGGACCATACGTGGTGGAAATGCTCTGGGACTGGAAGTTTCTCCCCGCCAAGCTTGCGTGTTTGTGGGTGTTCTTGCAATCCGTTCCCTCCTGAGACAAGGACCAAAATGTAATATTGTCCGGCCAGGAGTAAATCTTTAAGGAGGGAGGAAACAGAGAACAGACTCACCCAAAATTGCTTGCAATGCAGGGGAATGGGTTTCTGTAATGGAGAGGGATTTGAACATGTGTAAATGTACGTTACCTACATTTGTTTCCAAAAATACCCATATACGCATGTGAGAACGTTTAGATTTACAAAGGATTCCACAACTGGCCTCACGAAAGTGTGATTGTCATCATGGTTTCCCGGCAGTACTCCAATCCTCTGCCAATTCCAAAAGGTCGGAAATTTACTCCTGGGTGACTTTCTTCAGAATCGACCCTTTATCTGTCGCAACCAGGTCAGCAGAGCAGTTGTAGAGCTAGAGAACCAGGTCAGCAGAGCTGCTCTAGAGCCAGAGAACCGGGTCAGCAGAGCTGCTCTAGAGCCAGAGAAACCGGGTCAGAAGAGCTGCTGTAGAGCCAGAGAAACCGGGTCTGCAGAGCAGCTGTAGAGCCAGAGAACCAGGTCAGCGGAGCTGCTTCAAAGCCAGAGAACCAGGTCAGAAGAGCTGCTTCAAAGCCAGAGAACCAGGTCTATACAGCCAGAGAACCAGGTCAGTAGAGCTGCTTCAAAGCCAGAGAACCAGGTCAGCAGAGTCGCTGTAGAGCCAGAGAACCAGGTCAGCAGAGCTGCTCTAGAGCCTAAGAACCAGGTCAGCAGAGCTGCTCTAGAGCCTAAGTACCAGGTCAGCAGAGCTGCTGTAGAGCCAGAGAAACCAGGTCAGCAGAGCTGCTCTAGAGCCAGAGAACCAGGTCAGCAGAGCTGCTGTAGAGCCAGAGAACCAGGTCTATAGAGCCAGATAACCAGGTCAGTAGAGCTGCTTTAAAGCCAGAGAACCAGGTCATCAGAGTCGCTGTAGAGCCATAGAACCAGGTCAGCAGAGCTGTTCTAGAGCCTAAGAACCACCAGGTCAGCAGAGCTGCTCTAGAGCCAAGAACCAGGTCAGCAGAGCTGCTCTAGAGCCAGAGAAACCAGGTCAGCAGAGCTGCTTTAGAGGGAGAGAAAAAGGTCAGCAGAGCTGCTCTAGAGCCAGTGAACCAGGCCAGCAGAGCTGCTCTAGAGCCAGAGAAAGAAGGTCAGCAGAGCTGCTTCAAAGCCAGAGAACCAGGTCAGCAGAGCTGCTCTAGAGCCAGAGAACCAGGTCAGCAGAGCTGCTCTAGAGCCAGAGAAACCAGGTCAGCAGAGCTGCTTAAGAGCCAGAGAACCAGGTCAACAGAGCCGCTGTAGAGCCAGAGAACCAGGTCAGCAGAGCTGCTGTAGAGCAAGAGAACCAGGTCAGCAGAGCAGCTCTAGAGCCAAAGAACCAGGTCAGCAGAGCCGCTGTAGACTCAAAGAACCAGGTCAGCAGAGCCACTGTAGAGCCAGAGAACCAGGTCAGCAGAGCTGCTCTAGAGCCAGGTCAGCAGAGCTGCTCTAGAGCCAGGTCAGCAGAGCTGCTCTAGAGCCAGAGAACCAGGTCAGCAGAGCTGCTCTAGAGCCAGAGAAACCAGGTCAGCAGAGCTGCTTTAGAGCCAGAGAACCAGGTCAACAGAGCCGCTGTAGAGCCAGAGAACCAGGTCAGCAGAGCTGCTGTAGAGCAAGAGAACCAGGTCAGCAGAGCTGCTCTAGAGCCAAAGTACCAGGTCAGCAGAGCCGCTGTAGACCCAAAGAACCAGGTCAGCAGAGCCAGAGAACCAGGTCAGCAAAGCTGCTATAGAGCCAGCTCAGCAGAGCTGCTTTAGAGCCTGAGAATCAGGTCAGCAGAGCTGCTCTAGAGCCAGAGAACCAGCTCAGCAGAGCTGCTCTAGAGCCAGAGAACCAGGTCAGTAGCGCTGCTTTAGAGCCAGAAAACCCGGTCAGCAGAGCTGCTCTAGAGCCAGAGAACCAGGTCAGCAGAGCTGCTCTAGAGCCAGAGAACCAGGTCAGCAGAGCTGCCCTAGAGCCAGAGAACCAGGTCAGCAGAGCTGCTCTAGAGCCAGAGAACCAGGTCAGCAGAACTGCTCTAGAGCCAGAGAACCAGGTCAGCAGAGCTGCTGTAGAGCCAGAGAACCAGTTCAGCAGAGCTGCTTCAAAGCCAGAGAACCAGGTCTACAGAGCTGCTCTAGAGCCAGAGAACCAGCTCAGCAGAGCTGCTCTAGAGCCAAGAACCAGGTCAGCAGAGCTGCTCTAGAGCCGAGAAACCAGGTCAGCAGAGCTGCTGTAGAGCCGAGAAACCAGGTCAGCAGAGCTGCTGTAGAGCCAGAGAAACCGGGTCAGCAGAGCTGCTGTAGAGCCAGAGAAACCGGGTCAGCAGAGCTGCTGTAGAGCCAGAGAACCAGGTCATCAGAGTCGCTGTAGAGCCTAAGAACCAGGTCAGCAGAGCTGCTCTAGAGCCTAAGAACCAGGTCAGCAGAGCTGCTCTAGAGCCAAGAACCAGGTCAGCAGAGCTGCTCTAGAGCCAGAGAAACCAGGTCAGCAGAGCTTCTTTAGAGGGAGAGAACCATGTCAGCAGAGCTGCTCTAGAGCCAGAGAACCAGGCCAGCAGAGCTGCTGTAGAGCAAGAGAAACCAGGTCAGCAGAGCTGCTCTAGAGCCAGAGAACCAGGTCAGCAGAGCTGCTCTAGAGCCAGAGAAACCAGGCCAGCAGAGCTGCTGTAGCGCCAGAGAAACCAGGTCAGCAGAGCTGCTTTAGGGGGAGAGAACCAGGTCAGCAGAGCTGCTTTAGAGCCAGAGAACCAGGTCAGCAGAGCCGCTGTAGAGCCAGAGAAACCAGGTCAGCAGAGCTGCTTCAAAGCCAGAGAACCAGGTCAGCAGAGCTGCTCTAGAGCCAGAGAACCAGGTCATCAGAGCTGCTTCAAAGCCAGAGAACCAGGTCTATAGAGCCAGAGAACCAGGTCAGCAGAGCTGCTCTAGAGCCAAGAACCAGGTCAGCAGAGCTGCTCTAGAGCCAGAGAAACCAGGTCAGCAGAGTTGCTGTAGAGCCAGAGAACCAGGTCAGCAGAGCTGCTTCAAAGCCAGAGAACCAGGTCTATAGAGCCAGAGAACCAGGTCAGTAGAGCTGCTTCAAAGCCAGAGAACCAGGTCAGCAGAGCCGCTGTAGAGCCAGAGAACCAGGTCAGCAGAGCCGCTTTAGAGCCACAGAACCAGGTCAGCAGAGCTGCTTTAGAGCCAGAGAACCAGGTCAACAGAGCCGCTGTAGCGCCAGAGAACCAGGTCAGCAGAGCAGCTGTAGAGCAAGAGAACCAGGTCAGCAGAGCTGCTGTAGAGCCAGAGAAACCGGGTCAGCAGAGCTGCTATAGAGCCAGAGAACCAGGTCAGCAGAGCTGCTTCAAAGCCAGAGAACCAGGTCAGTAGAACTGCTTCAAAGCCAGAGAACCAGGTCAGCAGAGCTGCTCTAGAGCCTAAGAACCAGGTCAGTAGAGCTGCTCTAGAGCCAAGAACCAGGTCAGCAGAGCTGCTGTAGAGCCAGAGAACCAGGCCACCAGAGCTGCTGTAGAGCCAGAGAAACCAGGTCAGCAGAGCTGCTTCAAAGCCAGATAACCAGGTCAGCAGAGCTGCTTCAAAGCCAGAGAACCAGGTCAGCAGAGCTGCTTTAGAGGGAGCGAACCAGGTCAGCAGAACTGCTCTAGAGCCAGAGAACCAGGCCACCAGAGCTGCTGTAGAGCCAGAGAAACCAGGTCAGCAGAGCTGCTTCAAAGCCAGAGAACCAGGTCAGAAGAGCTGCTCTAGAGCCAGAGAACCAGGTCAGCAGAGCTGCTTCAAAGCCAGAGAACCAGGTCTATAGAGCCAGAGAACCAGGTCAGTAGAGCTGCTTCAAAGCCAGAGAAACCAGGTCAGCAGAGCTGCTTTAGAGCCAGAGAACCAGGTCAGCAGAGCTGCTCTAGAGCCAAGAACCAGGTCAGCAGAGCTGCTCCAGAGCCAGAGAACCAGGTCAGCAGAGCTGCTTCAAAGCCAGAGAACCAGGTCTATAGAGCCAGAGAACCAGGTCAGTAGAGCTGCTTCAAAGCCAGAGAAACCAGGTCAGCAGAGCTGCTTTAGAGCCAGAGCACCAGGTCAGCAGAGTTGTTGTAGAGCCAAGAACGAGGTCAGCAGAGCAGCTGTAGAGCCAGAGAAACCAGGTCAGCAGAGCTGCTCTAGAGGGAGAGAACCAGGTCAGCAGAGCTGCTGTAGAGCCCGAGAAACCGGGTCAGCAGAGCTGCTGTAGAGCCAGAGAGACCGGGTCAGCAGAGCTGCTGTAGAGCCAGAGAAACCGGGTCAGCAGAGCTGCTTCAGAGCCAGAGAACCAGGTCAGCAGAGCTGCTCTAGAGCCAGAGAACCTGGTCAGCAGAGCTGCTCTAGAGCCAGAGAACCAGGTCAGCAGAGCCGCTCTAGAGCCAGAGAACCAGGTCAGCAGAGCCGCTCTAGAGCCAGAGAACCAGGTCAGCAGAGCCGCTCTAGAGCCAGAGAACCAGGTCAGCAGAGCCGCACTAGAGCCTGAGAACCAGGTCAGCAGAGCTGATGCAGAGCTAGAAAACCAGGTCAGTAGAGCTGCTTCAAAGCCAGAGAAACCAGGTCAGCAGAGCTGCTTTAGAGCCAGAGAACCAGGTCAGCAGAGCTGCTCTAGAGCCGAGAACCAGGTCAGCAGAGCTGCTGTAGAGCCAGAGAACCAGGTCAGCAGAGCTGCTCTAGAGTCAGAGAACCAGGCCAGCAGAGCTGCTTTAGAGCCAGAGAAACCAGGTCAGCAGAGCTGCTGTAGAGCCAGAGAACCAGGTCAGCAGAGCTGCTCTAGAGCCAGAGAACCGGGTCAGCAGAGCTGCTCTAGAGCCAGAGAACCAGGTCAGCAGAACTGCTTTAGAGCCAGAGAACCAGGTCAGCAGAACTGCTTTAGAGCCAGAGAACCAGGTCAGCAGAGCTGCTCTAGAGCCAGAGAACCAGGTCAGCAGAGCTGCTCTAGAGCCAGAGAACCAGGTCAGCAGAGCTGCTCTAGAGCCAGAGAACCAGGTCAGCAGAGCTGCTCTAGAGCCAAGAACGAGGTCAGCAGAGCTGCTGTAGAGCCAGAGAAACCAGGTCAGCAGAGCTGCTCTAGAGGGAGAGAACCAGGTCAGCAGAGCTGCTGTAGAGCCAGAGAACCAGGTCAGCAGAGCTGCTCTAGAGCCAGAGAACCAGGCCAGCAGAGCTGCTCTAGAGCCAGAGAAACCAGGTCAGCAGAGCGGCTCTAGAGCCAGAGAACCAGGTCAGCAGAGCTGCTTTAAATCTAGAGAACCAGGTCAGCAGAGCCGCTGTACAGCCAGAGAACCAGGTCAGCAGAGCTGCTTTAGAGCCAAAGAACCAGATCAGCAGAGCTGCACTAGAGCCTGAGAACCAGGTCAGCAGAGCTGCTATAGAGCCAGAGAACCAGGTCAGTAAAGCTGCTCTAGAGCCAGAGAACCAGGCCAGCAGAGAAAAACACACAAAAAGTGAAGTGCTGGCGGTGCAAGGGACTTGTAAATAAGCCCCATTGTGCCCATTCGAACGCAATAAAACAGTTACGTTACCTTCACACCACGGAAAAGGTGAAATAAAGCACCAGTTTCTAAAGTTATTGCTCTTTCCACAGTTACTGGTAACTCAAGTCTCCTGCCTGAGTTCTACTACATTTATTGTAATTTAAAACTTCAGGTATCAAAATGCAAAGTTGTGTTAGCTATTGGCCTTACACTGGGTGAACAACTGCCTCCCACCATAGAACTGTTACGATTGTCTACAAATCTAAGATTGTATTTTGGGAAGTAGATGATGCACCTCATGCCAGCTACATAAAACAAGCATTTGCAATGCAATAGGGCTGGCATTACTAACAGTTTGAGCTATTGGCATTGCAAATAATGATGTTTGTTAGTTTTTGTATTTTTTGGTTGAAAAATATTCCAGCAGTAGCATAAGTAATGAAATAAAATCCACGTAGACCATTAGTACAACCACCACTAACACCACTAGTACCACCACCACCAGTACCAATTCCACCACCACAAGTACCACACCCACCACTACAATTATTACTACTCTGTGGTGATAGTAATAATAATAGTGATAGTTATGGTACTGGTGGAAAATTACTATTATACATTACAATACCTGTTAATTTTTCAAAAGGCATTGCCATTTACAATACCAATAGCTCTAAAACTCGCAGTTGCGAGACCTATTGCATTGTAAATGCTTGTTTTCTTTGGTGCCCGGGCCTATTTGCTGTCTCAGTCCGACCCTGTTACTCAGTTTGTCACAGAATGCTGCACGTGCAGAGGAGGCGCCGTGGATCAGACCACAGAGCACTTTGTCCTGCTTTACGGCGCCTTCTCCGTAGAGGGCAATGCTGAGAACTTACAGCTGTGCTGGTGATTACTTAGTGCAATGGAAATGGGAGGGTGTGTTGTGCCGTGATGAGGAGGGTGGGGGAGGGGGGGGGGGGGGGGGAGGAGTGTTTGAGGGAGGCAGGTTTCTGAATGTGCGTTTTCAGAGAGACTGCTGATGTTTTTCCACCTCTGTTCTGTTTTCTTTCATCTCCTCCACATTCCCACGGGAGGGGGTGCCTGCAAGAGTTTCGGAGACTGGTACCGCAAGGAACAGAAGACACGCCAATTCCTTGCCACTAAGGCTCTGCGAAATAAAACGGCTGAAAAACCTAATGCAATGTCACTTCAGAACACAAGATTAAATATTAGCTGAATTTAATATACGTATAGTGCTCACGAAAGCTAAGGCAGTGGCACAGAGGACAGAAAAGGCCTAAAAACTCTGAATTAGCATGTAATGTAAACTAGTTAACTTATGTCCCAATGTATTTAGCCGTTTGTTTCCCCAAGCAGTAGGGACATACCGCAAAATATCTAGAAAACAACAGGCATATTAGTGTGAATGACCTCTAAAGTGCAAAAGTGCACTGGTAATCACTGCATCACGTTCTATGCAAACAGTAGAGCATTGGCTTTTTTACATGTTTTATTTATCCGATTTTTTTTTTTACAAAACCAAAATATTAATACTAAAATTACATTGTGTCCGTTTTTTCAAAATAATCTACCCACTAAACCCGATTAGGTAACACAGATCTAGATGCAGGTAGTAAACTTGGTAGATGAGAAGACAGCCAACACCCAATGCATTGCGTCATTAATTAGGAGAATACGAAAATAACTTGTCACAGCTTCCTCGTGCTACTACGAATTATCAGCGAATCAAGGAATTAGCTTTAATCATATTAACGCTAATCGCCCGCATTAGCTCTCGTGGCAGTAACGGGCAAACCCCCGAAATTCCATACATCTAGAAAATGAAATACAAAAATGAGTGTACGCACCCACTGCTACTATCTCACAGCCAGTATTCCGGTGGAAATGACGACTGACAACTGAACACAACGGTTTCCAGACACAGGAAGGAGGACGCCTTCAAGGGCACTTAACAGAACAGCAGCGATATGGAGTAGTATATACATTAGGTACATTAAGCAAGCCAACCTATCAAGTAAACGGACGGGGCAAATAGGAGTTAGTAAAGGGGCTTTCTAGAAAGAACTGGGATATGACGTGTTGTACAACTGTGTAAGCCACACAACCTAGTAGTCAATGGGCACCGGTCTATGGTCACAATTATCACTGGATAGTGTAGGACCTAATGAGTTGCCTCCATTTTTTTTCTAGCCTATCGTGCGGTCATACCCAGCCATGCGGAGTGCTCCACGTTTTCTACTCTTCCAGCATAGTTAGATGAAGGGGGCGGGGCACCATTTCCCTTACAAGACGACTGTTGGTGGTAGCCAATGATGTTCAGCCCTTTGTGAGGAGAGCCTTTTGTTAAGATTCCTTTCAGGAAAAAAACCCTCTACCGACATTAAGTTCTCTATTAATTGTGTCTTTCAGTTCCACTATTACAACTGGCGTGGAAATATCTCAGGTAACTCCCTCCTCTAGAGGAGGAAGGGTAATAACAAGGAGTTGTGTTTTCTGGGAATCTGATTTATGGGGCAAATTGAGCAGGTGAATTTCTTGGACGGCGGGGAATACCAATGAGCAACTTTATTTCAGCTGTACTTAATACCGATACCAAAGGGGATGATGGACGGAGCGTTGGAGCAAATCATATACTCATCCCCAGTCAACTGATCTGGGTTTAATCCATCATCATTCTTTAGCTCACTCTACCACCCCAGTTCAGACATGGCCATATGAAAAACAGCTTGACCCTGTGCCTCATGGGAACAGTCCAGCCACTGCCAAGCCATGTCTTCCCTGGACCGGAAACAAGCATCCTGGGACCGGTTTCGGGTTTTGCATTCTGTCCATCTACTGTTGTTTTTGCATTTGTCACCCCGAGTGGGACGGGTATGCTCAGACGCGAGTCCCGTGCTCTCCATGCCACTGGAACCAAGCTATCCTGGCTGAAGAGGGGTGAAACTGCGAAACCGGTCATTGGCTGCTTGTTTCCAATCCAGGGAGGACCTGGCTTGGCAGTTCGGGCTGGACTGTTCCCATGAGGCACAGGGTCAAGACTGATTTGCATATGGCTGGGTTCAAACTGGAATGGCATGGTGAGCAAAAAACTATGGATTTAGGCCCAGATCTCTGTACTGGGGTGAATGTATGACATTGTTCTGCATTCTGTCCATCAACTGTTGTTTTTGCGTACTTCATACTGGTGGGCCCAGTAACTCGATTATCAGGCACAACATAATTAATACATCCGTAGTAAGGCCGCTAGTGTGTTGTATCACATGTTGTTTGCGTTTCAGTGTTGCATATGTGAAAGGTGTCGCCTGCTAGGACGCATAGTGCACCAGAAGGTGAACGCTCCCTTCTGAATGGTCTATGAGGATTGGAGATATGTGCATGTATATCCTGCAGAAGTAGAGCTCTGCTTCAGAACAAAGAGTAACGGCTAAAACCACATCGCCATCCCGGGCTGGTTATGGGTTGTATGAAACAATCACGCATGCCTAAACCACGCGGGCTGAACCACTACCATGTCTTTACCACGCATGCCTTTACCATGGATGCCTGTGCAACAAATTTCGTTGGAAAATCGAATTGCTAAACAGATATGCATGGTAAATTGCACACCCCAGATTCCTTGCCCTGCGCCCTAACACCCGATACTCCAGCCCTGCAATCCACACTGCCACAGCCCTAAAACTACCCTGAAACCTCACCCTGAGCCATGACACTCGGCCCATGCCCAAACAACTTACCCTGATCCCAGTCCCACACCCTAATCTGACCCCCAACCCTGAAAACTGCCCCTCCCCCCACCCTGAGGCCTAAAACCCAGCCCCCTGCCAAAAAAAGACCCGACCCCCCCCCGCCCTTAGCTCTCAAACTGACCCCCCCACCCATTAAACTGCCACTTACCCACCTCCCTGAGCCCTAAAACCCGGCCAAAAAATGATCCCAACCCCCACTCTGAGCCCTAAAACAGACCCCACCCCTAAAAACTACCCCCAGAAACCCAGTCCCACTTACCAGGCCATGTCCGGAGCTTCTGCTCCTGATTCTTACTGTTCTTCTCCCCGCCTATTCGCACTTCTAAAACACTGATTGCCTTAACCACGCATATGTGTGGTTAAGGCAGATGCGTGGTTAAGGCAGATGCGTGGTTCCGCTTGCGGGGAAACGGCACGTGTAGCTCAGCCCATGTTGTAAAGGCAGTTTCCCCCTCACATGTACCCAGCGACAAGTTACATCTGTTCGGGTGGTATGAAATGTGTCTGGTTGACTACACATCCTTACGCATGCCATCAGGTCTAGTAACTTGATTCATTTACTGAACTTAACTGTACTGCACTGCGCTTGACTCATACACTGGTGCCAAATTTCGTGAACCTAAGCAAATATTTCATTTCACAAGCCCAATTTTTTTTCCATGATCACATATGAGAGCACCTTCAAATACAGCAGTTCAGCATGTGTGGCTATAAAGAAAAAAATGTTTTTGTTTGATGTAATCGATTGAACTCTTGCTCCAATTTATAATAAGATTGTAGCAAATGACATCCGACTAGCCTCTTTGTTCACTAAAAGCACTGTCATCAGAGAGTAGGCAGGAACGTTTCTCAATTCATCTTTAAACATTCTCACGGGGGGCGTGGCCAAGATGGCGGGTGAGCGGACGTCTTCTCGACCGGCTCCCGCTCCTCTAAGCCTCCGGACCTAGTTAAATCGCAGTTTCTCCCCCCAATTCCCCGGGAGAACACGCAGGGGAGCCGTCGGAGCACGAAGGGAGGCTGTTTTGAGGAGCCAGAGGGCGCGACGCATGTACGCGGCACCCGCCGGACGGCGGAGACGGCATCACCGACAGGAGGCGGAGCTTCAGGCCGGGCCCCGGGAGAGCGCGCCCGGCCGCGAGACTACGGGAGCGCCGGGCCCAGCGACGCGGCCTGCAACTTCGGGACGGGGCCCGCCAACGCCAGACAGAGAAGGGCAGCATTGGCCGAGCGACAAGAGCACACCAACAGCGGCATATCGAGGGGCGAGTTGACACCGCTGGCCGCGCGCTCAGCTCTTGGCTCGCCACGAGGAAGTTCGCACGTGGAGCGGCGGCCGGACCACAGAGCCCCAAGGTCGCGGCAGAACCCGAGAGGCAGTGTGGTGCACCCGTGAGGTACGGCGCAGCAACGGCCAGCGCCCAGAAGGCGGCAGGCACGTAGACTTCCGGACGGCGGCCTTCCCCGGAGCGGCCAGCGGACCCAGCGGAGCGGAGCTGCCGGGACTGTACCCCTCCACACAGGCGGCGGCGGCGGACGGACCGTGATACGGTGCACTGCGGAGGACGGGCTGGAGTGGATTGGTGGCCCCCGTTTTTCTTTCCGTCCCCCCCGGCCTCAGTCGGACACGGCGGGAGCAGAGGAACACCGAGTGGAGCACGAGCCGGGGCGGCCCGGAGGCACAAGTAAGACTGGCGGGGTAGAAGGCCTAGACTCTGCCACAGCCGGGCTCCCCCACGCGCCGGGTCGGGAGGAGGTCGACGAGGGGGAGCTGGTCCACAGCATAGAGCACCTCCAACGGCCGGGGGACGGGGCCTGAGGCGCAGCACCCACGCTAGAAGGAGGAGAAGGCCACGAGGACGGCGGAGTAGGGGTGGGTGGAGAGCACACAGACGCGCGGAGCCGGAGCAGGGACCCCGGCAGGGGCCTAGCGGCGCGGACATGGCAGGCAGTAAAGGAGGGAAAAAAGGAGAACGCACCCTCCCCGAACTGTTGAGCCGCCACCCGCAGAGAGTGGACAGGGGGCAGCAGTCGCCCCATGCCTCCGGTAGTGCCCCGGACCCCAACGGGGGGAGAACCCCCACTCACCAGGTCCTTTATGGAGTCCCTCTTCGGATCCCTGCGGGAGGATTTTCAAACTCTAAAGAAAGAAGTAGCCGGCGAAGTACGGGAGATCCGCCGAGAGGTGGACGGCTTGGGCGAACGGGTGGCCACGACGGAAGAGGCAGGCCAACGGAGGGACGAGGAGGTTGCACAACTCCAACAGGAGGTGCTGAGACTCAGAGATCAGCAGATCGACCTTCAAGCACATGCCGAGGACCTTGAGAATCGGTCTCGGCGAAACAACATACGGGTTCGCGGAGTCCCATCTGCAGAGGAGGGTACAGACGTGGCAGGCTACTTGAGAGGCCTGTTCCGAGAGGTTCTGGGGGAGCCGGAGGACTTTCCCATCCGCATAGACAGGGCGCACAGAGTAGGGGCACCGCGGAGAGCATCCATGCCTCCCCCGGACATTCTGGCTTACCTCCCGGACTACCCGCTCAAGGAGCGTATCATGGCGGAGGCTCGGAAGCGGCAGCCCCTGACTTTCCGGGGACACTCGGTGGCATTATATCAGGACCTGTCGGCCATCACGTTCCAGAAACGGAAGACATTTAAGATAGCCACCGACTTCCTGAGAGAACACCGAACGCCTTACGCCTGGGGCCACCCCTTTAGACTTATTTTCAGATGGAATGGAACCCTGCATCAATTACGCTCCCTTCAGGAAACATGTGGAGTCCTGGGCCTCACCGCTGGGGAGGAGAACACTGTCTCACAGCGCCGGGGGCGCTCTGGAGAGGATGGATGGCAGCGGGTGGCCGGGCGGCGAACCCGGGATCAGCGAGCCCAGCCGGACTCTCCCACACGGGGGGCAGGTATGGCCGACGCGGTGTCGGCGGTGGCCGAGACCACTGGCTCCGGCGATGTTGCGCTGACGGCGTAAGGAAGCTCCGGGGGGAGATCACCATAGCCAACTTCTAAAGCAGGTTCGGGGGGGGGGGGGGGGGGGGTCGCGGGGAGGGGACAGTGGCTGGACGTCCACTTCGGAACTTCTCCATAGACTGGTTCCCTTGGGAACTCGACTTGGACTATTGAGGGATGGGGTTTGGTACTGGGGGAGGAGGGGGAGAGGAGGGGGATTCAGAGGAGTTGGAGGGTTGTTGGGGTTTGGGGGTAGTTTCGGGGTGTTTTGAGGGGGCCCGGGGGAGGGGGGGGGCAGGGGGGGACCCAGGGAGGGAAGGGGGGGGGGGGGGGGGAGTCCAGTGCGTTAGCGGATCACGAGCCGCAGGGAGGGCCTCTGCGACACGGCTGCTTGGCCCACAGGTGACCTATGCTATCCCTATAATTTCTCAACATGCCACCAGTGACTCTTAAGATTGTGACGCTCAACGTCCGGGGCCTCAATAACCCAGTTAAACGGCGCGCGGTACTGTCCCTGTTAGAAGGCACCCAGGCTGATATATGTCTCCTCCAGGAGACTCACCTCCTGCCCAGAGATTGCCACAGACTGCGCTCACATAAATTCCCGACACAATTCTTCTCATCAGGCAATACTAAGACAGCGGGGGTTGCGATCCTGGTAGCTAGGACTTTTAGGGGAGAGGTCCTCCACAAAGTAGTGGAACAAAAAGGCCGGCTGTTGGTATACCGGTGTAGAGTGGGGGATCTTCACTTCACGATGGGATCCCTCTACAGCCCGAACGATCAACAGGAGCGCTTTCTCCACGCGGCGCTGGGGGAAGTCACGGCCACGCCGGACAGGCACATTATAATAGGGGGGGGACTTTAATATGGTCTTTAGCTCGGAGCTTGACAGATCGGCACACCGTTCACCTCAGGCCAGTGAATTCTCGGCCGGGTGCAAGGCGCACCTGTCCGACATGGACCTTCATGACCTATGGCGTAGCCAGCACCCTACGGCGCGGAAGTACTCATACTATTCACACGCACACAAAACTTACGCGAGACTGGACCACCTACTGGTCACTGGGCCAGTTCGCACCCTGGCCATCGGGTCGGAGATGGGAGTGATCTCCTTGTCGGATCACGCCCCAGTTAGCGCTACGCTTAGCCTACCGCCGGTTTCCTGCCCCCCACGGGTGTGGCGTCTGCGCGACGCTTTACTACACAGACGAGAGGTCGTCTCGGATATTTCTAACAAGATTCGGGAATATCAATCCCATAATGATGAATCGGACACATCCCGAGCAACCCACTGGGCTGCTCTGAAGGCGGTACTCCGGGGGGAATTTATTGCTATCTCGTCGGCGGATAACAAGGACCGGCGGCATAAACGGGAGGAACTCACTCAAAGGGTACGGGAGCTAGAACAGATGCACTGTAGAACGGGCGCTCCTAGGATATGGCGCCAGCTTAAGGAGGCGAGGAAACTCTTGACAGCCTTAGATATGGACCGCGCCGAATACGCGGCCTTGCGTTTACGGCACGCCTATTACACAGGGGGGGGACAAATGCGGGCGGCTGTTGGCGACTAGGCTTCGGGTGGCCCGACAGAAACAGATAGTGAAAGAAATCTCCGACCCTACGGGTCGGTTGGTCACGGAGGATGCGCATATAGCAGAGACTTTTCGGAGGTTTTACGCGGACCTCTACACCGGGGACCCCCTGGACGAATCCGCGATGACAAGGTACCTAGACTCGGTTTCACTGCCTTCCTTGTCCCCTACCCAAGCGGCGGATCTAGACCGGGACATACGGGTGGAGGAAGTGATCTCCGCTATTGCCAACCTCAAGCACGGCAAATCTCCTGGGCCGGACGGCTACACGCCCCTTTTCTATAAAACGTTTTGCGGGTTGCTGGCCCCACTACTCACGCGCCTTTTTAACTCGTTCTCGGAGCCGGGCGCCATCCCACCGGACCTGCTGCGGGCCTCCCTCACGGTCATTCCCAAGCCGGGGAAGGATCGGGCGCAGTGTGGGTCTTATCGGCCAATTTCTCTTCTAAATGTAGATCTCAAACTATATACCGGGATCCTGGCGGCCCGATTGGCCCCTCACTTACCGGGACTCGTGGACCCGGACCAGGCGGGCTTTGTCCCGGGTCGGCAGACGGTGGACAATACCAAGAGGATTGTTCATCTGATAGAGAAGGCGTCACGGATTCCGGGGGAGAGGATGCTTCTCTCGATAGACGCCGAAAAGGCGTTTGACCGAGTTCACTGGCCGTACCTGGAGCGGGTGTTATTGAAGGCGGGGCTGGGGGACCGGTTCCGACGCCAGATCCTCAATTGCTATAAACTCCCGACGGCGGTGGTACGGGTGAACGGTTACAGCTCCGGGAGCTTTGCCATCGAGAGAGGAACGAGGCAGGGATGCCCGTTGTCCCCTCTCCTCTTCGCTCTGTACATGGAGCCTTTTGCTCAACGGATACGTGACAACCCAGCTGTGAGAGGGGTGAAGTTTAGTGGCTTTACCCACGCTATTAGCCTGTATGCTGACGATGTCATCTTGTCCCTAGAGGACCCACTCCAGGCCCTTCCGGCCAGTATTGCAGAGCTGACCGCCTTTGCGGAGGTTGCGGGCTTTAAGATGAACATGGGGAAATCGGTGGCATTGGACCTGTCTCTTGAATCGGCAACCCGCGCCCACTTGCGGGACCGGTTCCCGATAGTCTGGTCAACGGACCTGGTGCCGTATTTTGGGATCCAGCTGGCCTCCACGGTCCCCGCGGTGGTAGCGGCTAATTACCTCGCCTTGGGCAGGAAGGTCCGGGACGAGATGGGCCGATGGAGCCGCGGCACCCTCTCGCTGCTGGGTAAAATAGCGGCCGTCAAAATGACGATCCTGCCCCAGATACTGTACCTGTTCCGAGCGCTCCCAGTGCAGCCACCAGTCGGCTGGATTCAGCAGATGCAATCAGACCTGGGGCGTTTTATTTGGCAGGGCAAGCAGCCTAGGATGAGGAGAGCTCTCTCAATGTTGGTGCCGGAGGCGGGGGGTCTGGGAATTCCGGATCTCCGTAAGTACTATCAAGCGGCACAACTACGGTACCTGGTAGAATGGAGCCGATGGGAATCGGACAAGCACTGGCTCTTCCAGGATCAGGCGGTGGCCGGTCGACCACTACAAGAAATACCGTTCTTGCGTAGGGCTCACCGACCGGCAAACCTCTACGCCTCTTATATTACAAGGGTGCCGTTGCGGGTGTGGGATGCTACCTATGCCCTGCACGGTCTGACGACCTTCCCATCGCCGCTAACTCCCTTGATAGATAACCCTGACTTCACCCCGGGCATGGAAGGAAGAGCCTTTGGTCACTGGCGTGAGGCGGGCTGCAGGGCCCTATGCCACATGTATGGTTCGGAGGGGGTTATCCCCTTCACGCACTTCCGACAGGAATACACCTTTCCGGAGACCGAGAGGCTATGCTATTTGCAGGTTCGCCACTGGGGCATGAATCCTCAGGTGCGGGAAACGGCGAATCGGAGACTCCTTCCCTACGAACGCTGGCTCCTATCCCGCACGACCGACGCAAAGCTCATAACTGACCTGTATCGATTCCTCCAGCTTCCCGCCTCGCACTTTCACAACCCAGGGAGGGAACGATGGGAGAGAGAGTTGGGAAGGCCCTTGAGCACTAAAGAGTGGGAACAAGTAGCACATAGATCCAGACACTCGGCATACCACACGGGCCTCACTGAAACCCTCACGAAAGTCTCCACATATTGGTATTACACCCCGGAACGCATACACGACATGGACCACAGTAAAGACGCCAGCTGTTGGAGGGGGTGTGGACGAGTGGGTACATTGACACACATTCTGTGGGATTGTCCGCTCCTGGGTTCCTACTGGAAAGAGGTGATAGACGAGGTTGACCGTCATTTCGGTATTGAGCTGCCGCGTTTCCCCGCCTATGTCTTATTGGGCCTCCCGAACAGCCTGATGTACCCGTTAAAATCCCGCAGAGGTAGGCAGATAGCCATCGCATTGGGATCGGCGATACAGAACATCTTAGCACACTGGCGCACCACGACACTCCCCATGGTTACGGGTTGGCTCCACAGACTGTGGCATGTATTGGGCATGGAGAAGATGTCACTTACGGTGGCGGGGGATGTGGAGCAGTTCCCTGAGATTTGGCAGCCGTTTCAGTCTCTACTGGTTGCGGAGTTCCGAGAGCTGACATGCCCGAGATACCTCCGACTCCTGCGGCTCACCACGCAGGAAGATTAGGCCTTCTGAATAGACGCAGAGCCGGGACCTGGAGGGAGGGGGTGACAGAAGGAGACGGGGAGATCTGACATACGCACTGGACGGAGGGAGGGGTGGGGTGGGAGTTGGGGGGGGGGGGGTTTCTTCTCTATTTGAGTGTCGGGAGCGGCTGCTGTCCTGGGGCATAGCGCACGGGCCTTCTAGCGTTGCAACCTTTTGGGCAAATGACTTCAGGAGGGGGGTCTCCCTTATTCTATACTACAGGCTTCCCATGAAGGAACAGTCCTCCGGCAGAGGCTACGTGGGAGTGGGTGTGTCCTTATCCTCCTGGTTAGAAACGCGGCCGGCCCAGAAGGGTTGTAGGCGACATGCTGTGTTAGAGCTCATGCTGTTCGATATGTCCCCAACGCTGCTACCGTGCTGCAATCACTTTGTGACATTCGCCGGCCTGTTGGGTTGTAGGCGCTAAATGCTAATGCCACTCTTGACACTCTTCAATAAAAAAGATTTAAACCTAAACATTCTCACTTCTGTTAACTAATCTAAAGGCAGTGATGTAATTTTGATTTCAATTTAAAATTTTAAAGACACTGTCATATTTTAACATGATCGTTGGTGCTTGATGTATATGCCAACATTTTTATAAGCTCGGCTTGTGCAAGTGCTCTCAGATTTTATTTATTTATTTATTTCTGTGTTTTATAGAGCGCAAACTTGACCAGTTAGGGTATCAGAGCGCTTTACAGGAAAACATAGCATTGCATAGACAGGCTTAGAATCACCAGGTAACGGACAGAGTAGTAGGGGGCCAGGATACATAATAGAGAGAAGGGCACGTATTTACAGATTACATTTACTCAAGACGAGACAACATATTTACAGGTTACATTTACAATTACTCAAGGCACATTCCTAAGGTTCTTGGTGGGGTGACTAGGTAATCCAAAGGTGAGCCAGAGAGGGGATTCTTCTGATGACAGGTGGGAGAGAGTTCCATATTCTTGGAGCAGCCCCAGAGAAGGCCCGATTGTATGTTTTTTTTTCTCCGAAAGCGTGCAGGTTGGAGCAAGAGGTCTCTGGCAGACAGCGAGTTTGAGTCCTCCGAAAATCACAAGTTTCTGTGCAAGATATGCAGGGGAGTTGGAATATAAAGACTTGTGCGTAATGCATGCTAGTTTGAGCTGTATTCTTGCCTCAAGGGGAAGCCAGTACAGAGCTTTCAGGTGTGGGGAAATATGGTCGAATTTCCTTGTGCCGGTAAGTAGCCTGGCGGCCGCATTGAGGCGGGCTTTTAAAGGTGCCAGGGATATCTTGGGTAAACCAGAGAGGGTGGAACAGCCGTATTCCAGTCTAGAGGTGACAAGTGCTTGGTCTGCCATTTTTAGGTCGGGAGCATCGAGGAAGGGTTTCAATTTCCTAAGGAAGCTCCGGTGGAATCTGGCTGATTTAGCCATCAAATTGATGTGGTCCCGTATGTTCAGGTTGCTGTCAAGGGTAATTCCCAGGGATTTGGCCAAATCCATGATGGTCGGTGGGCAA
The DNA here is from genome assembly GCF_964204655.1 of Triturus cristatus. Lineage (NCBI taxonomy): Eukaryota > Metazoa > Chordata > Amphibia > Caudata > Salamandridae > Triturus > Triturus cristatus. Next base: position 1,108,738,454 of record NC_140583.1, read on the forward strand.
TTTAAGGCTGTGATAGCTTTAATCCATGATTGAATCTCAGGGTTGGCATTGGGAGGGGAGATGAGGAGAAATTCTGTTTTCTTTGCATTGAGTTTGAGTTGATTGGATGTGAGCCATGGGACAGTGAGTTTCAGAGCTTCATTCAGAAAGAGAATCTCTTCGCGAGATGAGGTTTTGATGTATATCGGAGTGTCATCAGCATACATATGGTAGGAGATGTTAGCAGTGTGTAGTACTTCGGTAAGCTTTCTAGGTAAAGGTTGAAGAGGGTGGGGGATAGGGTTGATTCTTGAGGAACTCCAACCGTGACCGGGGATGGTGCCGATAAGTTGCTGTTGATTAGGAATCTCTGTGATCGGTTTTGGAGGAAGGACCTAAACCATTCTAGAATCGTGCCCTCTAATCCCATCCTGCGTTTGAGGTGTTCAAGTAGTTTTTCATGGTTGACCGTGTCGAAGGTCGAGGATAGGTCCAGTTGGATTAGGAGACAGTTTTTGCCTTGGTCAAGGGCATCATCAACAATGTGGAGCATGGTGGTTTCAATGCTGTGCCCAGGTCGAAATCCGGATTGGAAGTCATTGAGTAGGTGGAAGTTGTTGATGTGTTGACTTAGCTGCTGTTGCACACACTTCTCCAGAACTTTGGCTAAGAGGGGGAAGTTGGATATGGGTCGGAAGTTGTCAGGGGAGGCTGGATCCAGTGACGGCTTTTTCAGCATGAGGAGGACTTGGCCGGCTTTTAAAGAGTCAGGCATCATTCCCAGCCAGAGAGAGGCGTTAATTATTGCAGTCCAGCTAGGAATAATGGATTGTTCGACGGCAGCAAGGCAGTTGGATGGGAGCGGGTCATTAAAATGGTTATTCGGGTTTAGGGTAGATAGGATTTTAGAGACTGAGTCTTCGTCACAGACTTTGAAGTCAGTCCAGTGAGCATGATTTTTGGGTGGAGCCTGTGGGGGCGCCGCAGTAGGAGGAGGCGGGTTAGGAAGGGGTTGCGGGTATGTGATGGAGCCGAGTTCGTTACCAAGGGCTGAGATTTTGTCAGCGAAGATAGAGGAGAATTCCTCTGAGGATATAAGAGACATGGGGGTTTCTTTCAATGTTTGGGCCAGTTTATTAGATTGGTGTTTGACCAGTTTGAAGAGCTTGTGGGGACTATTCTTGGCCTTCTCTAGTTCAGATCTGAAGAATTCTTTTTTAGAATTGAGTATGTTCCTGTTGTAGACATTTCTGGCCTGGCGGAGAAGTTTTAGATGAGCGGCAGAGGGGTGCTGCCTCCAGTTTCTTTCAGCTTGCCCGTGAACCAGGGGTTGGTCTTTGAGTCTTTGATTTGGGTTCTTTTCAGTTTTAGTGGGGCTAGATCATCCAGGATGTTCAATATAGTCGCAGAGTTGTGATCGTTGAGGCCACTGACTGTTGTGATATGAGAGGGGGGGGGGGGGGTTATGATGTCGGATTTGCAGCGAGACTCTAGTTCCCTGTGGTCCAGGTTCTTGGTGTTTCTGATCCACCGTTTAGGAATCACCGGTTGTGGTGCCCTTGTCTTGTGGGTGCCAGGTAGAAGGAAGGTGATGGCGTGGTGGTCAGACCAGTCTCATGGGTCTATGGTGTTAAGTATGACTGTTGATTCTTTGGAGATGATCCAGTCAAGAGTGGCCCCTTTTGAATGAGTTGGGCGAGAGCAGGCTTGAGTCAGGGCTTGATCGGCCAAGAGGTCTTTGATGGCGTGGACATGTGGATCCTTGGGATCGTTCCATTGCAAGTTAAAATCACCAAGGAAAATATCATTAGCGTTGGTGGAAATCTTAGCTGTGATGATTCCCATGAGGTGGTCGGTGAAGGAGTCGTTCATGCCCGGGGGGGTGATAAAAGATGTGCAGGTTGCACAGTTGGGTGGAGTTGCTGCAGAAAGCGAGGGCGAGGTATTCGCAGGATTCGAAGGTATCTGCCAGAAGTTCAGTGACAAGAAGGTTAGAGCGGTAGATGCAGGCGATGCCTCCTCCTTTCTTGTTGGATTGCCTGTCCAGCCTTGCGATGTAGTTGGGAGGGACTAGGAGGTCCAGGCATGGAGATGAGGATTGATTGAGTCAAGATTCTGTTAGGATTGCTAGGTCGAAGTTTTTGTAAAGGATGAGATCCGAATATCAGCGGCATGCTTAGCTGCCGATCAGCAGTTCATTAAGAGGCCAGACAGATTAGATTTGGAGGGAGTTTTGGGAGTCTGGGCAGACATGTGAACAGGCGCTAGATTACTTTTGACCACAATTCTGTTGCGGAGGGTAGCTGGTCTGTTGGGGTTGATAGTGACCGTGCGGATGGCATGTTCGGCATTCACGTCAAGAGGAAAAGGGGTAGCTGGGGCAGAGTTGTAGTCCCGGAGGATGGCAAGGATTTCCGTTTCAGTGAGGTGTAGTGGACTTGGAGTGGCAAGGGTAGAGCTGTTGGAGAGGACAAGAGCAAGGGTTTCTTCCTCTGAGAAGTGGCGTGGTTGCTTGCAGGGGCAAAGAAGTCTCAAGGATAGCAGAAGAGGTTGTTTAGGGAACTCTGATAAGTGGGGGGGTGGAGTTTGGCAGGGGCACGAGGTTGGCGAAGGAGAGTTCAGCGAGGTGAAGGAGGTTCATAAGATTCAGGATGGAAATATGAATGCTCTGGGTTAGTTTGGCAGCTCTGGAGTGCAGAGATTCGATGTCCATAGGAGATGGAGGTGCTGGAGGGCAGGGGGGCAGTGGTTCAGGAGCAGTTCTATCGGCATGTATAGGTGAAATGGTGGAAGGGCTAGTTCGACCTGTGTTGTAGGTCATTGGAGGCGTATCATTCTCACAGTCAAGGTGGGGAGCTAGTGGGGGGGGAGCCAAGGGTCTTGGGGCGTTGCTGCTGGCAAGGCCGGGAGATGTGATAGAGGGGTTAGGGTGATCCATGATGGAACCCCTTTGCGGGTTGGATTGAGGACAGGGAGGGCAAGCACGACCTGTATAGTAAGTCTTTGGGGGCGTACCAGTGACAGTCAACTTGGGGAGCTAGTAGGGAGGAGAACAAAGGTCTAGGGGTGATTCTGTTGGCAAGGCTGGGAGATATGCTGGAGTGGTTAGGATGGTCTGTATTGGAAGATCTTAGAGAGGTTAGTGAGTGGTTAGACACGCTGGATGGGCTGGACGAAGGCTCATCAGGCAGGAGTTAGTTATCCTGCCATTGTCATGCACGTGGTTTCTGAGGAGGGTAATAAGGTCTGCAAATGTATTCAGGTTATTGTTTGAGGCTTGGATCAAGACGATGCCGTTTTTTGTAAAGAGTGATGGGGAGGTCAGCTCGCAGGGTTGAGGAGGGTGCTATTGATAGCTTAGTGCCGTATGGAATGTTCTTTGTTGCACGAACATTGAGGAGGTGAGCAAAGGTTTTGCGCCAGGAAGAGGTTCTTCTAGAGTAGAAAATTAGATCATGCATAACTGTGCCGTTGTCCACGCTGTAACACAGGTCAGAGATCAGTGTCGCAGGGTAACTTTTCAGGGTGAAGTGCTTGAAGGATTTTGCGGCAGTTTTGGAGAGGTTGGGGGGGTAAACCAGAGTGTAAGAATTTTCCCCAGTAGCGGACAAGCCAGGACTTGCCATGCTGGCTCGGGTGGGGTACTCAATGAACGATAAGGGACAGTTACGCAGCAGAATGGACTGCCCACCTTGCGAGAACCAGAATTGTATAGTGGCAGTAACACAGAAGAGAGCACTATTTGTGCAAGAGCCTGGTTAGCAGCTCTAGAGAGGATAGCTGATGGGGATGAGGCCTATAGGTTGGCAGCTCTCGAGGAATAGCTAGTGAGGATGAGGAAAATCAGGTTTTCTTAGGAGCTCAGCAATTTTAAGGTCAGGCAATGTAAGGTGATCATACTGTCTTCATATCGTCTTCATTTTAGGGTCAGGCAATGAACAGTCTGCCAGTTATATAGCTACTGTGAAAGATACCGACAGTATAACACAATCTCTGGCAGACATACAGTATAGCTCTCCAAAAACACTAGCTAATTGTCTTGTAAGATGAATGCTTCCATAAACAATCAGGGAAGAACAAAGTTCACCGTATAACCTAGGCGCTGTCATTTTAGAGCCAGGCAGCCGTCAGCCCCTGCACTTATTAATATTTAATAGGAAACGCGGCACGAGATAACCCAGCGCCGGTGCGTTTTACACTCAGAGGCGGCAGGGCAGGGCTCCCCGATCAGCTCCGAGGTGGTTCTTGAGACCAGATGACAATGGCGTTGGCGAGTCACGATTCGCAGCCCCTCTGCGGGAGCAAGGCGGGCACGGCAGCAGAAGCCGATCTCCAGACCAGGTACAGGTCGCAGGGCTCCGATAGTTCACCCGGGACCAGGGACGACGGCAGCAGGGGATCCACCACTGAGCTCTCCAGGCCCGCAGGAGAGCTCCACTTGATGGCATCCGCACACCGGGCAAAACTCCCAGCGCCAGGGGATCTCGACTCACTGGAGGTAGGCACGGGGGTCCGCAGAGCCGACACCATCCGTCAAGGACTCGCCGCCTTGGCATCCGTCCTCCCGCAGCAAACGAATCAGGGAGCTGGGCACCAGCCGAGCAGCGTGCAGATGAGCCTAGCAGCTGGACACCAGCCGAGCAGCGCTGGGGTCCGGGCAGCGTAGGTACAGACCTGAGCTGCAGAGGTCGACAATCCGGGTAAGTTGGTTGCCGAAACCCGTTTTCGTGGGATGGTTTGAAGGGAACTGCAGTCCGGTCCAGGGGGCAGGTGGGTGGAAGGCTGGTGAGGTGGTTTTTACTGGGATAATTACCTGCTGGTAATCCCCGAACCCGGAGCTCTTCGGGGGGCTCCTACTGAGGTGGCCATTTTATTTTACCTTCAATAAAGATACAGAGCCAACCCTTTGCTCGGTTCTCCCTGTTAATTTGTTGCCTCAAAGCAAAGTGGGCAAGATGCAGAAACACAGCACCAGTGATGTCCATTTGGGAAGAATGTAAAGAAAAAAAACAAACTGGGTTTTATGAACTCAGTTGGAACCAACAACCACTACATCAAGTGTCTTAAGACAAAAAAAAAAGCCAAACAGCTCCGCATCACTGCAAATAACATATCCTACTTCGTCTCACCTAACAGAGCCATTCGTTGGATCCATTTCAGAAAGATGAGTGGCTAAAGTCTGCAACAAAGTTCCTTAGCTTGGGATGTTGTCCCTGAGCTACTTTTGTCTGATGCACCATCTTGGGGTTGCAGCAAGTGAGGTTTGTAATTGAGAGTGGAGTGCAGCCACGTACCAGAGTGAGTGAGCGAGTGTGTGTGTGTGTGTAATTATAATATTTACAAATAATTATTTCCTTTAAGCTGGCAGGTGCGGCGTGCGATCTGCAGCTGCCTGCAGTCAGTGGGTGCCAGTCATGACGTGTTACAGAACTCACTGTAACTCTGAAGTTCTGCATTGCCCTCTTGCATGGTTGCAGGCAACTGCTGGCCGTGGCCCGGGCTGTGACAAGTCAATGTGTGTGTTTCTGCCCACCTTTCGTTTGCGGCTTATTTCTCAAAACCGCTGGGGTAATTAATAGGTTTCTGACAGTCTCTGCTATGTTGTATGGGAAATTACTGAGCCGGCCTCAGCTTCTGGGATAATGAAAAATGGTGCTCAGCCTGTCCATGTGCGAGTCAGCTGAGACTGTGTGACACAGCGGATATGCCTGGATCCGTGTGTAACTTGTCTAGTTCATGTGGGGGGCCTCACACATCCTTCCTGTTGGGCCGGGGTCCCAAGTCACATGGACAGAGAGAGGCCCTGGAGTCCTGATGCTCCCCTGATTGATTGCCGGCACAGAGAAGGCCTAAGGCTGGCAATGATTTCTGGTGCTTTGCAGCAGTTTTAAGATCTTCTTGAAGTTTCTTGTTGCTAAAATGGGTGTAATTTCGGATATCAATACATTTCCCTCGTCTTCATGGCTTGATTTTCCTCGTGACAAAGTGCCACTCAGTAGTTGAAATGTCACTCATAATTGCAATGAAATTATGAAAATGTCACAAAGCAATCTGAAACCTTGGCAGCTATGAAGGAATATGCTACTTACCAGTATGCATCTGTTCTTGGCATGTAGAGCTGCAGAGTCACACACTGAGGATAAGATCGCCATCTGGTGTTGGGCTCGGATGATTGCAGGTTGTTGTTGTCTTCGGAAGAAGCCTTTGGTCACGAGGTTGGTGACTCCTCCCCTGGACAACAGTGCGCATGGGCATCCACTCCATCGGCAGATTGTTTTTCGCCATGATGGGAAAAGATGGAGTATATAGAAAAGAAAGAAAGGATGTCCATGTGTAATGTCTAAGTAAGACGGATGCTGGAACAGATACAGGTCCCGGGGAGGCGGGAGGGCGTGTGTGACTCTGCAGCTCTACATGCCAAGAACAGATGCATACTGGTAAGTAGCATATTCCGTTCGAGGCATATGAGCTGCAGATCACACACTGAGGATAGATTATACAGCAGTGCTCCCCTTAGCGGTGGTCGCCTGTATCCGTTGCAGCAGCTTGAAATAAAGTTTTTAGGACAGCCTGGCCCACGGAGGCCTGTTGTTTGGCCTGCACGTCAACACAATAGTGTTTAGTGAAGGTATGCGTGGTAGACCATGTGGCTGCCTTGCAAATGTCTTCTAAGGGAATATTGCCTAAGAAGGCCATAGAAGCCCCTATTTTACGCGTGGAGTGCGCCCTAGGGGGAACTGTAAGTGTACGTTTAGCCTTGAGGTAGCATATTTGGATGCATTTAACTATCCACCGGGCTATTCCTGATTTGGAGATCGGGTTGCCTTTGTGTGGTGGCGCGAAAGCAACAAAGAGTTGTTTTGTCTTTCGAAAAGGTTTTGTCCTGTCGATGTAATAAAGCAAGGCTCTTTTGACATCTAAGGTATGTAGGGCCCTTTCAGCTACAGAGTCTGGATTTGGAAAAAAGACCGGTAGTTCTACTGATTGGTTAAGGTGGAAAGGGGAAATCACTTTTGGAAGAAATTTAGGGTTTGTCCTAAGAACCACTTTGTTACGGTGTAGTTGTAAGAAAGGTTCCTCAAGTGTAAGGGCTTGTATTTCACTTACTCTGCGCAGGGAAGTGATTGCGATAAGGAAAGCTACCTTCCATGTTAGGAATTGCAATTCACATTTATGCATAGGTTCAAATGGGGGGCCCATGAGTCTTGTTAGAACCACATTGAGATTCCACACTGGTGCAGGTGGCAATCTTGGGGGAAGAATTCTTTTGAGACCTTCCATAAAGGCTTTGATGGCTGGTACCTTAAAAAGGGACAGGTGTTGCCTATTTTGCAAGTAGGCTGCCAAGGCTGCTAGGTGTAAACGTATAGAGGAATACGCTAGATTGCATCTTTGCAAGTGTAGTAGATAGCAAATGATGTTTTGGATGGAAGCATCCAATGGATGTATGTCATTATTAGCGCAGTAGATGGCAAATCGTTTCCATTTAGCGGCATAACACGCTCTAGTAGTAGGGCGTCTGGCTTCTTTTATGATATTCATACAGTCTGGAGGGAGATTGAGGTAACCGAACTCTAGGACCTCAGGAGCCAGATCGCTAGATTCAGTGTTTGAGGATCTGGGTGTCTGATTTCTCCATGGTTCTGGGTTAACAGATTTGGGGAGAGGCGTAGCTTTTGATGTGGAACTAAAGATAGTTCCAGAAGTGTGGTGAACCACGGTTGACGTGCCCAAGTGGGAGCCACTAGTATTAGTGTTAGTGACTGTTGTTTCAGTTTGCGTACCACAAATGGAACTAGTGGGAGAGGCGGAAAGGCGTACGCAAATCTGCCTGACCAGTTCATCCATAGGGCATTGCCCTTCGACTGTGGGTGTGGAAACCTGGCGGCGAAGGTTGGGCATTTTGTGTTTTCGGGAGTGGCGAACAGGTCTATGTCTGGTTGTCCCCACTTTTGGAAGAAGGGGAGTAGAACCTTGGGGTGTAGTTCCCATTCGTGGATCTGTTGTGTGTGGCGACTTAGGAGGTCGGCCACTTGATTGTGGATCCCTGGGAGATGTTCTGCTAACAGGTAGATGTTTTGGGGAATTGCCCATCTCCAGATTTGCTGTGCCAGTTGGGACAGTTGGAGAGAGTGTGTCCCTCCCTGTTTCTGTATATAATACATTGTCGTCATGTTGTCTGTGCGTATGAGGACAGTTTTGTTCTTCAGGTGAATTTGAAAGGATTTTAGTGCTAGGAACACTGCTAAGAGTTCCAGGTGGTTGATGTGGAGCAGTTTTTGTTGACTGGTCCATCTGCCCTGAGTGGTATGGTGAAGGAGGTGGGCTCCCCACCCCGTGAGAGATGCGTCTGTAGTTAGCACAACTTGTGGAAGAGGCTCTAAGAACGGTCTCCCTTTGGACAGGTTGATGGTGTTCCACCATTTTAGTGAGCGAAGTGAGCGACTGTCCACCAACACCAGATCGGTAAGTTGTCCGTGAGCTTGGTTCCACTGTTGTGCTAAGCATTCCTGTAAGGGACGCATTTGAAGTCGTGCGTGTGGGACTATGGAGATGCATGACGCCATCATGCCTAGGAGCTGCATGAACACTCTTGCTGGAAGAGATGGATGAGTTTGAAATTGAGAGATGAGATTTTGTATACTGGCTATCCTGGCAGTGCTGGGATAGGCAATGGCTTTGGATGTATCTATGGTTGCTCCTAGATACTGATGTAAGTGGGAAGGTTGTAGGTGGGATTTGGGGTAGTTGATAGTGAATCCCAAATCGTGGAGAGTTTGAATCGTGCGATGAGTGTGGAGAACGCATTTTTGGTATGTATTGGCTTTTATGAGCCAATCGTCCAGATAGGGGAAGACATGGATCTGTTGTCTTCTGAGATGCGCTGCCACGACTGCTAGGCACTTGGTGAACACTCTGGGTGCCGTGGTTACTCCGAATGGGAGAACTGTAAATTGATAGTGTTGCCCATCTACCACAAATCGTAGATATTTTCTGTGAGCGGGATGCATAGGGATGTGAAAGTATGCGTCCTTGAGGTCCAATGTGGCGAGGAAGTCTCCCTGTTGTAAAAGTGGGAGGACTTGTTGGAGAGTGGTCATGTGAAAATGATCCGAATGTATATACTGGTTTAGCAGTCTGAGATCCAGTATGGGCCTTAGTGTTTTGTCCTTTTTGGGAATGAGGAAGTATAGAGAATATACCCCTTTTCCCTGCTGTTGAAGGGGGACTGGTTCTATCGCATGTTTTTGTAACAGGGATTGAACTTCTTGTTTGAGGAGAGAGAGATGATGCGAGGACATTGGACGTTGTTTGGGTGGTATGTTTGGGGGGGATTGTATGAGTTCGAGGCAGTAGCCAGACTGGATAATTTGTCTTACCCACCTGTCTGTGGTGATGGAAGTCCAGACAGGTAGGAATTGTTGGAGTCGCCCCCCGACCGGAGTGGAATGGTCTGGGGGGAGTGGTGGTAAGTCACTGTTTGGTGGCTGGTGAGGTGCGGGTGTTGTTGTTGTTGCCCCGCCCTCGACCTTTGTTATTGTTTCCCCTATAACCTCCCCGGAAATAACCTCTGTTAGGGGATGTTTGTCCAGAATTTTTAAAGGTGGACGTGGTCTCAGTTGATGTGTTTTTGGAGCCTCCTCTATAAAAGGAGCGACGAAAGGAACCCCGGTTTTGAGGAGACTGCAGTGCTCCCATAGACTTGGCAGTTTCATTATCCTTTTTCATTTTTTCTAATGCAGTATCCACTGCAGGGCCAAATAGCTGCTCTTGGTTGAAAGGTTGAGCTAGAATTGCGGTTTGAACCTCCGGTTTAAAACCGGAAATACGGAGCCAGGCATGTCGTCTGAGTAAGACGCTAGTGTTGACCGCTCTAGAAGCAGTGTCTGCTGCATCTAAGGCGCATTTAATGGAGGCATTAGATATTAATTTGCCTTCTTGGATGAGGTCAGAGGCCTGGGACTTAAAGGGTTCAGGCAGATGTTGCATAAGGTCCTCAAGTTGGTCATAATGCGCTCTATCATACCTGGCTAACAGGGCCTGGGTATTCGCAATACGCCAATGGTTAGCCGCCTGCGCGGCGACCCGTTTGCCTGAGGCTTCTAAAAGCTTAGACTCTTTGTCTGGGGGAGGCGTTTCTCCAGTTGTCTGTGAGTTAGCGCGCTTCCTGGCATTTGATACGACTAAGGAGTCTAAAGGGAGCTGGGCCTTAATGTATGCAGGGTCTTGCGGGGCTGGTCGGTACTTTTTTTCGATGCGTGGGTTGAGAACCCTAGCTCGAACAGGGTCCTTAAAGACTTCAGTAGCATGCTTTATAACCCCTTTGATCATCGGCAGTATGTGCACAGTCTTTTGTGACTGCTCAAAGGTATCAAGGAGAAAGTCCTCTTCAAGGGCGTCTGTGTGCATTGTGACGCCGTGGAATGTTGCTGCCCTATTTATAAGTTGGCCGAACCCTAGGTGGTCATCAGGAGGGGAGGGCTTGGAGGGGTAGGTAGTGGGGTCAGGCATGTCAGGTATAGGATAAGACCAGTCATCCATGGGTGCTGGGTCTGGGAACGTAAAAGGGTCGTTTGGATCAACAGGATCATTAAATAAATCAGGGTCCGCCCCTCCCCCTAAGTCATCATTATCATCCTGTGGAGGAGGTGAATGATAGGGAGATGGTAAAGGTAAAGGTAAAGGAGAATCAGGAGGAGGAGGGGGGGGGACGGGTTAGGAGGTAAAACAGGAGAGGAAGGACGAAGTGGTGAAGTAGCACAGTCCTTTTTCCGTATGGGAGCTGGGGGAGGTGTAGTGTCCAGCTTCCGCTTTTTATATGGGATGGCAGTCACATGTCCCGTGTTAGGGTTGATGTAGATCCGCTTTTGAGAAGGATCTGGTCGAAAAAGTTCATCTGGCTCCGAAGGTGGTGTCTGCGATGTCCGCTTCGGGTCTTTATGAGCTTTTTTCGGCGGGGACGCAGTTTTCGGCGCCGATGATTTTTTCGGGTCCGATGGATTTTTCGGAGCCGACTGAGGTTTCGGTGCCGACTGAGGTTTCGGTGCCGACTGAGGTTTCGGTGCCGACTGAGGTTTCGGTGCCGACTGAGGTTTTGGTGCCGACTGAGGTTTCGGTGCCGACTGAGGTTTTGGTGCCGATGGACTTTCAGGCATCGATGTTGAAGAACGTCTCGGTGCCGGTGGAGACTTCGGTGCGAGGAACGTTTCTGTGCCGAAGGAGATTTCGGTCTTGGAGCCTGTTTCGGTGCCGACAGTGGGATTTTGGGTGCCGAGGGTGTTAAAGGCACAATCAGGTGAGGTTTGCTCGAGCCCGAGCCACCCACAGGCTTAGATGTCTTCGGAGCCGGGCCCGAGGGCGGGGCTTCTGAAGAGGATTTCCGGTCGCGACTGGGCCCAGCTGGCGGAGTCTTGACCAATGCTTTTTTGGATGGGGCAGGGGCAGGGGGGGTGGTACTCACACGCTGCCCTGGAGTGATGAGGTCATCGGAATCGTCGGCCTCGGACACGATCTCGAGATCTTCGGTGTCGTCTTCGGGAACATCTTGAGCAAAGATGTCCTCCGGTTCTGGAGCTGGTTTGGCCATAATATGGCGTCGAGCTCTTCGGTCCCGGAGGGTCTTCTTCGAACGGAAAGCGGAACAAGCTGGACAGGTGGACTCGTTGTGTTCCGGCGACAGGCAGAGGTTACAAACCTCGTGGTGGTCACTGTGGGGGAACTTCGCTCCACACTGGGGGCATTTTTTGAAGGGTGTCCTGTCCATCAGCCGCTTGCGGAACCGGTCCGAGTTGAGTTCGACGTCGATGGAATGAAGATTAAGTATTTAAAATGATTGCTAGAAGTTTTCTGCTGGAGCGGAAAAAAGTTCATCCGAACCCAATGGCGGAAAAAAACAATCTGCCGATGGAGTGGATGCCCATGCGCACTGTTGTCCAGGGGAGGAGTCACCAACCTCGTGACCAAAGGCTTCTTCCGAAGACAACAACAACCTGCAATCATCCGAGCCCAACACCAGATGGCGATCTTATCCTCAGTGTGTGACTCTGCAGCTCATATGCCTCGAACACATGGTTGCTTCACTTGCCATTATTGCCTTACTATACAACTTAAATAGCAACATTCCTGAAGTTCCCAAATAGTTTGCCTACTGTGGCTAACTAGCTTTCTGGTAGCCTCTCACCTGTGACCCTCTGAAAGAAAGGAAGGCCACTTGCTAACCAGAGGCCAGAATCCCACGGTCACTAAAGGTGGGTTCCCATAAAGGAATAGATAGTCAAAACTTGTGCCCTCATAACTTAAGAGACGGCCACTGACAGCAGGCTGCAACCCAGCTTTGATTACACTCAAGGGCCTATGTGCAAAAGTTAAACTTTGCCTGCACCAACCTCCCCACCAGCTCCCACCACAAATATATCTTAATTATTTTTATTGTAGAACACTAGTAATCCTGTAATTGAAAATCTCATCCATGGGACCTTAAGAGTGTGCAAGCTTCACCCAGTAAAGCTTGCACAGTTTTGCGGTACGTTTTACTTTAAGTTGCGGCCAGTCAACTACATTGCTCGGTTCCTGCAGGACAAACCAGCATTGGCATAGCCAATAGGTCTCACTTTTGGGACCTTATCAGTGTTTAGCCATTACGCACATTATTCTGGGTGTTATGCCGCCAAGGACTGAATAGCTATACAATGCTGTCACAAACCAGTCTGGAGCAAAATAAAGATAGCTTGAGCAACTGGATTATCATGAATGCCAAACAATGATCTAAGGTTTGATGAAAACCGAGCTACATCTGGCACTCCGTTAAAAAAATGGCCATGAAATAGTTGAGTTTGATGTAAATATAAAGTAATTTGGCCTGCCAGGTCTCTAGTTTACTACTGTGAAATAAAGCCCGAACCCCAATGTCTAAAAGTACAGTTAAAAGGGATGGGGTGGGCGGGACAGGAAAGCAAGGACGAGGGACGTGGGTGTATGCGGATAAAGTAACAGAATGCAAGAGAGGGAGACCACAGGCAGTGAAGGGAAGACACGAGATGCTGCCACAGGGACAACAGATGCTTCAGAGAACTCTGAAAGGGACGGGTACAGAGAGACAGGATGGAGCTGCAGAGAGGAAAGAGCAAGTGAGATATCTGGCAAGTTGAAGTAAGAGAGAAAGTCACATCAGGGAAGAGAGGAGGTTTGAGACAGGACAAGTGCAGCACTGTTCAAGAGTGAGCGACACACCTGTGTGGTGCTTGGCAAGTTTAGACTGGAGAGAAAGACTTCAGGGAAGATAATGAGAAGTTATAGAGCCAGACAAAAGGCAGGGGGGGGGGGGGGAGTAGAAATGAGTAAAGAAAGACATAGCAGGATGAGACAGGACAGACTGTAGAACTCAGACAGTCTGCAATGGAGAAAGTATGAGTCTGCAGACCCCTGGCAGGCTGAGACTGTAAAGAAAGACCTTTAACAGGAAAGGGTGGAGTACAAGGGGAAAATGTGAGAGTGTCACAGAGCGAGATGGGATACCTGTCAACATAGAGAAAGATACCTCACGGAAGAGAGTGGGGTACAGAGACAGTCTTCAGGGGGAAAAGGTGAAAGAGATGGGATACCTGATGGAGAGAAAAACACCTTACGTAGGAGCAGGTGGGGTCCAGAGACAAGGGGGAGAAGGTAAGATGGATGAGATATCCAGCAGAATACCACAGAAGAGACTAACACTTCACAAAAGAGATTGTGGGGTATAGAGAGAGCAGTTGTGAGGCAGAGAGAATGACAAGAGATCACAGGCAGGAATGAGGTGGAAGAGGTAGCCAGAGAGACATTTCAGAGAAGAGTGCATTCAAGAGTAGAGGACAAAAACTGCACGGAGAAACAAAAGAGAAAATATAGATACCGAGAGAAGGGAAAAAGAAACTTACATAGTGTGCGTACACCCCCTTAGGTTTCCATAATGGACTAATCTTTTCTTTTTTGACTACCACAGGGGCCCATGCGTCCATTAAAAAATGCTGCACCTCTAATTCTTACGGTGGAATATAAGGATTATGTTACCCTGTAAGCATCTGTTCTGGTCATGCAGAGCTGTAGATTCACATGCTTTACATACTCCTGTCATCAAGTGCTGGGTCCAGATGTTTGCAGGTTGTTTTTCTTCGAAGAAGTCTTTTCCAGTCACGAGGTAAGGTGACTTCTCCTTTAGTTGATAGCGCGCATGGGCATGGATTCCATTGTTAGATTGTTTGCCCGCAAGTCCAGTTGACTGCCAGAATGAATTTTCTGCTACAAGTGCTAATGCATCTATTTATAAAGACTCCTGTCAAAGTATAACTGCGATAACACTGGCCACCGATTTTGGCACAGATATTTTGTATGCTTCTTTTTTATTTTTAGTTGTTCTCGAAAATAAATAAAATGTTTAAAAAAAAACCCAGAGGGTGAGAATGGAGTAAGTAAGTAGTATAGAGATGTCCATACCTATGAAATGTGAATAATAAGAACTGCAACAACTAGAGGTGTTCAGGGAGGAGGGAGGGCACATGTGAATCTACAGCTCTACATGCCAAGAACCGATGCATGCGGCCTACGGATTTCATGGGATAATTGCAGCAAAATTGTGTGCAATGTACTGTAATCTTGACATGCACTGCAGAGCTACGAGTGTCATCTTTATATACAGAGGTGAAGTGTAACAAAAGTAGAGTAGAACTAAGACCAGCAGGGGTTAGATTGGGGCTAGGGCAGATGAAAGCTCTGGGTTTGAGATGGGGCTATGCAGGTAAACATATTAACTTGAAATAAAAGTAAGTAAAATTTTACAACTAAAGTAAAAACGGGTCAAATGAAATGTGCCGGAAACATGAAACTGACTGCAAAAGTCGAAGAATTACATAATAGTAACAAGCATCAGTAACAGTGCACTCACCGCCTGGGACCAGAAAGATGCCGAAACAAGTGGAGATATGCCTGAGAAGCAAACAAGGTCTAGAGCAGCATCTTGCTGTCAGCAACACTGAAAAGGGACTGACCGGCAACTCAAGAGTCACGCACAAGGGTGAAGGCGGTCCTTAAGTGCAATGATCATTTTGAACAAAGAGCATCTGGTCTTGTGCTCGGCAGTTCAGTTCAGCTGAAAACAATAAAAGGAAGCACTTCTTTGTGCATGTATTGTAAACTGAGTTGCTATTGTCCATGCTATTTTGTAATTCTCAAATCTGCTGTTAAAGTATATTTAATGTAAACTTAAAAAAGTACCAAATGCAACATATTTCTTTTTTCCCATACATTCACAATGTTTGCATTAAAATTGCTTGTTTTCCTGAAGCTCTCTATTAATAGTGGTTGTAATCTCTTACTACCAAGATGGTGGCTTCTGTAGCGTCCTTTTTCATAATTCCGATTCAAGGCAATCAAGGAACACAAACAAAAGTGGCGGGTAAAAGGGGGTAGAGGAACACTCTAATGAGGGCATGCAAAGTACTTTACATATAGCCAAGACGCATTTTGGGAATGTAAGAATAGCTAAAAACAATTGACATTTTGAAGCTTTTTATAGTTTAACTATCTATACTTTATATATTACATCTTGTGCGTCTGTCTGGTCAGCCATGCATAGAGATCAGATGACTGCTTACTTTTCACCATAACATTATTACTTTTCTAACCATGAATCTTATATACAGAGTTGGTCTCATTATTCAGATGCTAGGGAGATCTGGCTGCAAAATCTTTAACAGCAAATGCAACTAGATAAATTCAAGCTTTACAGGCCTGTTTACAGAAACAGGAGTGTGTCAAGAGCCAAGACCTACAAATAAAGAACAGTACAAGTAAAAAGATGCAAAAATAATACAGGCGCCAATGTGGAACACGCACCCACAGTGTAAAACAAGCAGAAAAGAAATTAAAAAAATAGTCCCCCCAAACAAACAGATAAACAACCCAATTGTAAAGATATAGTACTTGGTCCCTGCTCCATGAGACAAAACGAAAGGCAAAAAGGAGGGACAAAGAGGAAGGATTGACCATTAGCAAACAAGGATTTTTAAAGGACACTAAATCAAATTAATGAGAAGCAGTGGGCAGGCTGTAAGCCCACAAAGCAGAAGTATATACTAAAGTATATACAAGAGGTCTCGAAAGCTAGACCTAAAAAGGTAAACGGTAGAAAATGTTCTCTTGGCAAATCAGAAACCCCTTACTTTTTTACATTTAAGGTGTTGTGGGGTACTGCTGGACCAACTGTCCACATATTTCCATTTTTTAACCATTTTCAACCCACCCCATTCACGTGTTCAAAAGCAAATATCTCAAAAATGGCTGACCAGATTTACACCAAATCACAAAAAGTACTCTTTCGAGGAAAGTTCTGACTTCCTGCCAAATTTGACAAAATGCCATTAATCTGTTTGTTCTGTATCGCTTCCTCAAAGTTACCTATGGGAACTTACCTGCGAAAACAATGATTTGGTCCCCCCATTTTTACTCGACCTCAGCTTACCGGATCACCCGAAACTTTTCAGGAATGAGCCAAGTTGAGTGAACAAACTTGTTTTTGGAAAGGTTCATAAAGTTTTGTTATTTTATATATAATATAAATATTTTTTTATTACACACATACAGACCTATATATACACATGATCTAACTTTTTTTTTAAACCAAATAGTGAAATAAGCCAGTTATACATAAGTGCTGTGGTGCATCATGCTGAAAGTTAAATAAATAAATAAAAAGCATTGGTACAGAGCGGGACGGGGACAAGCACCAAAACGAAGATGCACGAGAATAGAAGCATATGAGGAAATTACCTGCAAACACTTGAAGTGCATCAACTAAAATAAAAAGTGCTCCGAAAGTGCAAGCAGTGGAAGGAAAATTACTTGGCCCATGCTCTAGGGAAGGAACAAACACACGAAGAGAAAGTGAAGCTGGCAGTCGCTGATCACCGAGAAGCTATGAGATAAAAGTGAAGATTGAGCCAAACAATGTTAAGTAATGGGCAGGCTCTAAGCCGACTGTACACAAACAAATTGTCTTGTAAGCAACAGCGTATGCGCGGTCTCAGGCAAGACCTAAAAATTGAGGTCAGTAGTTTGAACTGTCATGTAAGGTGGTTGTGTCACACACCAAGAGCCTGAAAAGTAAACCTAGTGGGGCATAAAAGGCTTTTAGAACAAAAACATTTTTTTTGCCAGCAACTGACAGCCATATTCTAATAGAAAGTAAACTTTTAGGCAACGCCAAAGTCTGCAATTCTTTACAAAAAACTGTAAGGTTGGGCAATATACAGAAGGTAGCACGCAATGAAGGGATGATGATTTACCACTACCACTCATTCTTTTAGGAAACTCAAGGAAAGAGGATCTTTTAAGGGATTTAACTTTGAGAACTTCAAGAGATGTTGATAGATCTTTTGCAATGGAGATGTGCTTTGCTTGCTTATTCTTGTCAAGTGGTACCAGAGTTGTATTAGGACTGTAGGAAGAACCTGGCTGGTGGCAGGTTGTATCAGGGTCTACCAGCAGTGACCTATTAAACCTGCAAGAAAAGAAATAAGCTGGAAACAGATATTTTATAGAAATAGTCCTGAAATGTGACCTAACCGAAGCCTGGCAAACCAGAGCGTATTACCCTCTTAAGTACAATAAACCTTAGAACTGTAAATATTTTTTGGGGATCCAAGGAATCTTACTTCAGAACATAAAATGTCATATTAAGAAAGGATAATCCCATGAACTTCTAGCGGTAGGGCAGAATCACAGAAGGTGGCACTCTTACTGGCATTGCTACTGTTATCCATGTTGTACAGGTCTTTGGCAATTCAAAAGACCAAGGTAACCCGCTGCACAAATCTGAATACATTATACACGTACTTAATCTCACCCTGATGAAGTAAACTCACTCTGAGGGAGTAAGCCACTGATGAGATGACTCAAGAGCCAATGCCCTGGATAGCCTTAACAGGCCTTGCAAAGGCCAGCCACTGAAAGCAGCCTAACACTAAATGCAGGTAAAGTCCAATACTTCAGTTAGGAAAATATCAGACAGGTGATCTTTTGCCAACGCCAAGAAACCTCCTCGGAAGCAGAGAAAGAACAAGCATTTGCAATGCAATAGGTCTCGCATTTACGCAAGTTTGAGCTATTGACATTGCAAATGACAATGCCTTTCATTTATGTTTTAAAAACCAACACGTAAATAAAAGGCATTGCTATTTACAATGCCAATAGTTCAAACTCTCACAACTGCGAGACCTATTGCATTGCAAATGGAATACACTTTCCCAGTCCTTTGCTATTCTATATGGGAGGCAGCCAGGCACGTCAGGGAGACAGTTGCGTGTCTGGTGACGTCGCTGTGTCCTATAGGTGCAGTGACTGCGATATAAGAAATACCCCCTGAACTTCCTTCCGTATTTTATAAGAGTTTGGTTGGTCATAAACAGTAATATTCTATTTGGACAAGACCACAAACCTTCTAGATAGGAGGCTGTTTGCTGCAATATTAGCTGGGATCCGGATTGGACAGACCACCTCTTTGTGTCCCTTTTCCACTACGTTGTGACTTTCGGGGGGACAGCGGGGACCAATAGGTTAGTGTCCCTCTTTCTAGTCACCTTGTGCCCAGACCGTTGTTCTTTGGGCAGTTTAAACACAGCTACGCACGTCTCTTCTTCTAGAGGGACTGAAACAAGAATCTTTGTCCGCTGTGAAGCTGAGCCCCAGCCGGCACCTCTACCCGGAAAGCAGTCTTGTTCTTTGCAAGATTACAAAATCAGCGGTCACTGTGTTTAGGGTAATAAACAGAAAGGCGTAAGTGCAACTCGATTCACCTCACTGATAAGTCGCCTCCTTTTAAAATGCATGCTAGTCTTATAAACATGACCCGAGACTGCCACATGTAACAGATGGGCAGGAAAGTATCAAAGACAGTTTCTGCTTTAACTGTTCTTAAATACAGAGTAACTATTACTTTATTATGAATGGACTAAGGAAGAACCTTAAAGCAGCGCTATTTTCTCATGCGAGACGATGCGGTCTATTGCTTAAGCTGACGATTCTGAACCCTAGTTGGGGAGAACAAGAAATCTTGCGGCTTCACCAGAGAAGCCATGTGATCCTAGGCAAGTTGTTTTTCCCACTTATACCTTAGTTCTCTAAAGGCACCAAAAGGGGATTTTAAATGGGAAGATTGGCTCTAGTCAGACTAGAGACACAACGCAATTATAGAAAGAACCAATAAGCAAAATTATGTCAGATATGTTAATATTTATTTACATTTCAGATTCATTTTACACACACACATTTACACAGCGCGTAACGTGCATTATACTCCATACCTAATGATGGGATTCTGGCGGCATTACCCCTGAAATAAAAGGTCATAAGCAAGTGTATTTAAGCACATACATCTTTGAATATCAAACACAAATCCGTTCACATTTATCTATACGAACACACGGTCTTTTGCACATGCAGGAGTACATTGCCGGCAATGGTGTCTGGTTTGCTCTACATATCAGCTTACCCTCCATGATTAAGAACAAATTCTCAGCTCCTTGATTTGTACACGATCTTGGTGTGATCTCTTTGCCATTCGCATGTGGAATACTCTACTGCTCCCAATTTGGGTTCTTTTAAGTACTTTCCAAGGGACGTGTTCACTCGATATTGCCGGAGGACTACATTAAACGCACTGCGCTCAAGGTTAAGGTCGACGCATAGATTGCACGTGTGGAACTTTGAATATAATTCGAGTCGGGGTGCAATACAGGTGGGCTCGGGGTGCTAGGCACCCCCGGCTGTTCCCGTGCCTCGTTCAGAATGGGGCGGAAGAACAGCCGACAGGCTCTATCTGGTCACGCGAAGAATGCCCCTGGTGACCGTACTCACGCGGAACGTGAGGCCAAGGTAATCTTTCCTCAAATTCCCTTTTATGTGCAGTAATCCCCACTTGCCATGATTCTCGCAGATCTGATCTCTTTATTTCGTGCCGTCCGCTTCTTCCATGGGTCTTCGCGCGCTTATGTGCCATTTAAATGCCTCAAACAGTGCGCTACCTCACACAGAACAGAAGCGCTGGGACTCCCGCGAGCGGCAACCACGTGCCTGGCCCCGCATACCCCCACAGAGCGGAAAAAGCGAGGAATAACTCGCGATTTAACTCCATAACCTGGTCGCCGCGACACAAGCCCTCTGATGTTGCCATCCCGTCCCCTGCTGGCGCCACCGGTCTTCCATTGCTGCTCGGGTCCTGGGGCGTCCACGAGAGGCGGGGGTGGTCCTGCCGGCCTGCTGTGGGGACACCACATCTGAGCGGGACGGAGGCACCGACGGTGGGAGAGGAAGAAAGAACAAGAAACTAAGAGCAGAGCCAGATTGCTGGCTCAGGCTCCATTTAAAACAAGGGAAAGTGAAAGCGCGCCATGCGCGCGTTGTAGGCACGCCTAGGCGTGCACATCGGCTGTCCGGGCGCAAGCTCAAAGACACGCTCCTACGGCAGCACGGCCAGCGTGATGGCGGCCGCCTGGGCCCAGACGTACACCGAGCACCCTGTGAGCTCTGGGGATACACTGCAGGGCATCGCGCTGAAGTATGGCGGAACGACGGTAAGGAATGCGGGGAGAGAGTAGCTGTATGGAGAGGGCGTCAGGGGATGAAATGTTCTGAAGCGATGCCTCAGTCCTAGCGGGGGAAGGAAACAAAGTGTGTAGTCATGGAGGAATATGGTGGGGGTTAGGATGGCGCATGGCTGGCTGACACTGGAGGGGGTGCAAGGACAGCTGGGGATTGTAGACTTAATTACACGCTGGCCACACATGTTCACGTAAGTGCAGCGCGCAGACAGGAGATGTGCACGCGTATGGTGCCAGCAGGAGTTGTAATAACGCCGCGAGTCATACGCGCACACAGCTCATGTCTTGCGGTACGCGCGTGCACAGGTCCTGACCCGCTTCCGACTTCAAGTCGGCTACAATAGATTTACGCTGTGTCGCTAGGCGAGACCTAAAAAGCAGTCATGGCATGGACTGAGTCATCTCATTAGTTTTCTATAGTAGTCAAGTTGTCCAAAAGATAGAGGAAAAAAAGGAGGGGCATGCAGAAAGAAAAAGTTGGGGGGACACGTTCTGGACTGCCTCTTGCTTCATATTTCTGTGAGTTTAAGAGACACAGTTTGTTATCCCAGTGCAAGGCGATGTATGCATTCCAATTGCTTTATTAAAAATATCCAGCTTGTGGTACATGAACTAACCATACAAGATGGTGGGGGTAAAAATTAGGAGCAATACATCTCTTGAATCACTAAACAACTGAAACGCATTATTTCAAAATTACGTCAGACAAAAAAATATAGCTATGCTAACTGCTTGACAGAGCCACTTCAAAACTAATCTTCCTGAGACGGCCACTAATCTATTCTAGAATGCATTCTCCTAAGAAAAGGTTCCCAAAGGGAATGAATATGCAAATTATCAGCCTGCCCAAAATCAATCATCATGGCCAAGACTGTTGGTTCATATCCCGTTACCCTTCCATCTTTCACAGCACTAAATGATTATAATACAAGATGCCGGGGCATTTCATGAACAGTTCTACAATTCCCCAAGAATTGTTAAACCAAGGATTATTGCCTAGAGACGATTAAGGAAACGCAACTCCAAGACCATCTACCCTCAAAATGAATTCCCTCTACTGCTAGTTTGATAATCTCTGGAATATGGCAAAACAATAAAAGGTCACCGTAAAGCACAGATGCACATAAGTAAGGAAACTCGAAAGACTTGTTGCCCATTTTATTCACAGCAAGTGATTTGCTTATAGGATGAGCAGATAAAAATATTTTTAAGGCAGAGTGGACATCAAGCACAGCAAAGCCATTTTAAACTCTTCGATTTTGGCAATATCTTTCTTTGAAGAGGGAGCAATGACAACACGTAGGACTACAAGAAAAAGCAGACATTAAAATTCTGCAGTAAGTCAAGCACACTTAACATATCAGCACCTAAAGTGCTTACCGTATCGTGCGAAAATAACTTAGAATTTGAAAGAAAGCTAAACATAAGAGGCATCTTAACTCAGACAACATGCATCTCCCTAAAAGGCTACTTGTACCCAAATAATCGTACATCTGCAGTCCAGTGCGTAGCAACTATGACTTACCGCCACTTGTGCCGAATCCATGAACCGGAGCCCGAAGTAATCCTTCTCGATCAGATCCAAATACAACATGATTTGATCAAACAGCTCCTGGCCTTTAGCTTTTTTCTGTCAAAGATTAAAGGGAGGAGAACATTAAACAAGTATATTAAACCATCTTCTTTCAATCTTTGCTTTTCCTAAATAGAACCAATAGGCTGCCGTGGGCCACTTCAACTTCAATCAGAACTAGAACATACAGTATTTACCTTCATACATGCCATTTACGTATGCTCTATTAATGCATCCATGCATCCCAACCAGCCACTAGCCCAGTGAGGAGGTCTCTTTCCCTGCTGTCAATGCAACTACCAACAGGACTCTCAACGGGTCTCACTAATGGCAATGTGCTCTTTCGACTTCATTCCAGACGATGAAGACATTGAATGTGCAAGTGAACATCAGCCGTCATCCCATGCCTCATCCTTATAACATCTGGACTCCAGCTACTTAATGGTGTTAAAAAGGATTCCCCAAAATGCAACTCTTCTTCAAATCAGGGTCCCGTTAAGGCAAACGCAGACAAATAAAGTTGGGGTCAGATGGGAATACAGAACATGATATCTTAAAGTGCACCGTGGCACTAACATGTGGGAACTCTGGTTCGCTGTGTAGAACCATGACTTAGAACTTCACAGATGTGCTGACATTTCAACACAGTGAGGCTCTTCAGTACAAATTTGAGGTAATGAGAAAACTGGATGGAAATAAGGGGGGGCTGCCCCGGTGTGCCTGGAAGATTAGAAGATATTTACGCTTATTCTTCCAAATTCCAAACAATTCTCTAGTTTGAGTCCTTTGGTAGGGTTTGAAGCTGAAAGATATCTCTAGTCAAAAAAAAAAAAAAAAAAAAATCAGAGACTGGGAACGAATGTATGATGGCCATACTTGATTAATGCTCTAAGCATGGAGAATGAAATACTGACACCCGAACAAAAGAGATCTCCTCCCGTGAACCGTTTGATTTGGATAAGAGGTTGTCGTCAATGGAGTGTGACCAAGTAATTTTTGGACAAAAAGGATCCTGCTGTCCTCATACCAAAATGGTAAGACTATTATTATAAGCTAATTAAGCAGGGAGAGCGAAGGTAAAGAGTAAGAAATCCTGCTCCATAGGGTCTAAACTAGTTCTGAAGTAACAATATTGACTGTGCACTGGGTGGTGCAACGCAACACAAGGCCAAATATAATGTTTCCATCATGATTGGGAGGTGCAGTTAGCATTCCTTTGAAGAGGGCAACCAGGACTAGTATCTCGATCTATAAGATTTTTCAGAATAGTAATGAGTCTCTTGTCTGGGTAACGAACAACAAAATGACTTCCAAGTGTACGTTTTGTGCTGTGCTATTCACAATGCAGTTCCACAAATTACGTTGGTTGGATACTTCTTGGTGAACTCCACTATGCCACTGCACTATGTACTCTCTGATCTCACTGTGGAGTTTGATGAAGGGGCCCAGAATAAACAGGCTCTTGTCCAAGAGGGTAAAAGGGGCTGCATGATTGTGGAATGTGAATATTTCCCACCAAGTTCATACTAAAACTTGGCCACAAGTTAAAACTGAGGGTATTACATTAAGATCTAGCATGGTGTGAGTTACTGATGTGGGTTTGCTTCTCCTGTTCTTAATATCTATATTACTGATTGAAAAGAGGAGTTCTGCGCCAAGTTGCTTATGCCAACGTTTAGTGGTTAGTCCCTGAATTATACTACCTACACTCCCGGCTTACGCTGGACTAAACTTAGTTAAACGTTGGATCAAACCTAGTTAAAACAAGTGGAAGTGTTTCAGCGCCATGATGTCCCCTATGGGACGAGTGATGCACTTCATAAATCCACCCTAAATGAAATTTTTATTTTCCTTCAAAACAACGGACGTGCCGGGGGAGGGAGGTGGTACACATAGCCTTGGTAACAATGCACATTTGAGTCCGGTAGGCTGGCGTTACGCATATCTATTATGGGACGTGGCCCTTCGTATTTGCAGAGGGACAGCAAAGTACACTGCAAGAAGAATTTTTTAAAAATGAAAAGGTATTAATAGGTCTAATATCTGGCAATATTTTAAAATGTATCACTGATTTAATATAGTAATAGATTTTGAGCAAATTCGTGGCACAAATGATAATCAAATTGCACTTTGAGTAAGATGAGGTGCAACATAAGCAATCTTGGTAAACCACAAGTGTACAGTACTCAAATGGGAAAAAAATTATGCTCAGTGCCACTGAAATTATGCAGCAGGGAAGGGCCAAATTATGCGGCCAGAAAAGCCAAATTATGCAGCGGAATGCAGCATATTTTATGATAGTATTACATCATTATTTTGTCATTTTTACACTTGTTAACACTATCTAGGCATTGGTTACACTTCATATGTTCCAGTTTAACACTCAAATATAGCAATAAGCAACCAGAAAGGTGACCAGTCAAGCTTTGGAAAGGGCCTTCCTTTGCGCAGCAACACGTCAATGCGCTTTTAGTAACTTTTGAACCGCTCGAGCTACAAAGTTTTTGTTATATTAATATCTGCAGAATTTGTTAGCAGCAGATGGAGGATTATGTGGCAAATGGGGCAAGCTATAATTATGCGAAAAACGGAGCGGCTGCACAATCGCATGATTCCAGTGGCCCTGATTATACTACATCCATACAGATGTTTATACAACTTCATTTAAGTCTGCCTCTGGAGCCGGATGCCAAGCATTAAAAAACATGTGGCCTGTAAAATTGTAAATTACTTCATCAAGACTTTTTTTTAGTACTGCTATTACATTTTATTGATGGCACTTTTGTAAATGTTTCATTCAGCATTGTATGTTTGAACAGTACAGTCATCTTATGGTTTGATACAAATGAAAATGAGCCAAATAACTGATAAAAATAGAAAAAGGAGATACTCCACAGAGTCTACATGACGGGGCCAAGGCTCCTGCGTATGGGCTATGCTGTGGACGGGTTGTGTAAGCGTGGGTGTGGCGCTTTGGGGACCTTTCTGCATATATTGTGGGAATGCCCGGAGGTGGAGCGATTCTGGCGTGGTGTGCATGAGGTCCTGCGTGTGGTCACGCATGTGGTGCTACTACCCGAAGCGAGGAGATGCCTGTTGAATGTGTGGGAACCTACCGACTACTCGGCGCCACAGACGTGGTGGGTGACTCTGGGATATATGGTGGCCAAGCGCGATATTGCTCAACTGTGGGGATCCCAGAGGTCCCCGACTGTCTCGGCCTGGAAGGAACATATGGATTGGTGCATGTTTCGGGAAAAGGTGGTGTATGTGGCGAGAGGTAAGCCTGGGACATGGGTGAAAGTATGGGGCCCCTGGAACGCCTACCGCGGGGGAGTCTGTGCTCCGCCGTTATTGCCCGATCCGTCGCCTGCCCCATCCCCTTAGCCGACCCATCTTCCTTGTTCCGGGCATTGAGTTTACCCAGCCCTAGTCCTGATCTCTTCCCCTTCTTGATACTCCTATGGACTGGTAGGGTCCCCCTCTCAGGGGAGCACATGCTGCTATTTCTGATTGTGGATTGCCTTGTGGGTTTGTTTTTCTGGTTGTTCTTTCAGTTTAAAATGAAACCGTACAGTGGGGTCCGGATGGTGTGGCTATCAACGCTGTTAACTCCTGTGCATCTTCCTCAGCCGCAACATATGCTCTACAATGTGTATCATATGCTCCTTTTGTCCGCTAGCGGCCGGCCGGACGGTTGTAGGCCCATCTTTGTATATT
The DNA here is from genome assembly GCF_964204655.1 of Triturus cristatus. NCBI lineage: Eukaryota > Metazoa > Chordata > Amphibia > Caudata > Salamandridae > Triturus > Triturus cristatus. Next base: position 1,108,764,350 of record NC_140583.1, read on the forward strand.
TTTTTAGTTTTGTAATAAACGGTTTCAAAAAAAAAAAAAAATAGAAAAAGGACTGCTTCCTAAGTTGTCGTAAAATTGGAGTACACTAGCTCCTGATGAGATGCAATAAGGCAGTAGTTTATAGGGAGCAGTACTGCAATTAAAAAAAACCGATCTGCCTCCCTCGGTAGAAGGTGACCTCCGTGCCACTGTTGACTAAGTAGTTGGTTTGTTTGTCAAAATTTTAGTTTTTTGTTTTAACTAACTTTTATTTTATGGTATTAATTCTGAACTAATAACGTTTACGAAAAATATAGCTAACTTGCCACATGTAACATACAATAGTAGTAAATCCTTACAAATGGGCAATTGTTTACTAAGTATTTCATTCGAAAGTGGAGCACGGTTTTTGTAAAAAATAATCTGCTCAATGCAATTTACACTAATGCACGCTTTTATAATATGAGTGGAGTTACTAATATATAATGCAAGAGTGTACAACACATGAAATGTGCACAAGGCATAGTTGGATTTTCTTAAAATAATGAGAATGATGCTAACTGGATGTTATTCTGTCTTCTTAACTGCAGAAAAATAAACGACTGAGAAATTGTTTTTTTCTTCGTGAATGTATAATGTAGGCCTTTAGGCATTTTCTGTTTATGCTAAAATAATGTAGGCCTTAGAATTGTTAGAGGATGTGCTTTTCCGTGCTCCTGTCCTTCAAATGTTACAAATGCTTCCTTAGAGAACAGATATTTTGCTTGTTTCTGAATAGGTCCTTTACAGTTCTTTCCTGCTTAGGCGAGGGTTGTAGATTACATGAATGTAACTAGTTTAATGTTTAAATACATTTGTAGCTAGGTTTTTTTCCCCTCTTCCTCTCTTGGAAGTTACACAATATTTAGACAAAGCGTGTTTAGAAAATAGTAGTAAAGTCACTGTCAGTAGGCTGTCACACCATCGTGAATAATCAATAGAGAGGCTTGCTGAAGACAGAAAATGCAACATATTAACGGAAGAAAGGCAGTAGCGTAGTATACAGATTCATGTGGGAAAGTGATCCTCGGCTTGTTTACAAGATTGGTGACCTGTTACTGCGTTCATGGTATGCTGAATGTTGTGCTGATTCCGGATTCTCTAGCTGGCAAATCCTGCTTATTCTGACTTTCCTAGAGATTTTGCACATCGGCTGGTGATGCTCCTCTTGTTATTCCCCAACGGCTATAGGGTTAGCATTTCAGACTAATTGTACGCTGTGCAATAGTAATTCAATTACGTAAGTGAACTGTGTTTCGCTGATGTTTTCTCTCTCTCCTCTATATCGGATGTTCTGATGTCTTCATAAATGAGCTGCTATGATTATTGTGAATCTAATCTATTTCTTGAGAACCAAGTGATGACATTCTAATTTGTAATTGTGCTTGACCATTCATATTATAAAATAACAAGAAAACCCTACATAGAAAAGAATAGTGTTTGTCTTTATTTCTGAGTTTTCAAAGTTACTTGGACATGTTTATAATGACATGTTTAGCGTATTTCTTCATTGTATGTCCTCATGGAGACATAGCATTCATTCAGTCTTTCATTACTTGGACCCTTTTAGCTCTACCTAAGATTCATTGGAGGACCTTTGATATTGCCAACTCTGTGATATTGACTTATGGTCCTGTCATTAGTTACATTTCCGATTAGTATTTAGTGGTTGGTGTGGATAAGTTAGATGACAAAAATCCCCCAATGCTTCCGCTGCATCAAAAGCGTGTTTAGTTACCGTCCTCCCCGGATATTTCTACCTCTTCCCAAGGCTCTTGATATTTCCTCAACCCTCAGACTCCTGTATGTCATCTTCAGGCACCTCCCTAACCGCCATAAACACAAAAATTGGTACAGTGGCCGCTTAAGAGCAAACTAAGTGTTGTATGCTATGCTTCGATTTATTTGGTCCAGTACACCTCTACAGACTTGGGGGAGCGGGGGCGCTAAAAATAGTCTCCTAGCTGGGAAAGGTCATCCTTAATTGAAGACAAAACTTTACACACATGCTTAGTGGTAATCTGCTTCATTGACGGAATCCTCTCCTCACCCGAGTAGGGCAATGCCACTGAGGCGGACTCAACCTCCTTGAAGACTATAATGGAAGGAAGGAGTGGTAGTGGAGAACAAGGACTCGCACCCATTTCCCATTTAATGGATTAGGAAATGGGTGCGAGCCATATCTCCACTACCCACTCAGATTAGGGTTTTAATCATACCTGGTGTCCTGTTGAATAAAGGTATTGCCCTGGGAACACTAAGGTATTTTTAAGTTCAATCAGGATCCCTTCTTCGGTCTGTGTTGTCCAGTAAGATTTATTGGATAACCCCCTTCTTCCTTTATAGTCTTCGAGGAGGTTCCTTTTTCATCCCCTTTTGTTTCGTGACAATTCCCAATAGACAGGTGTACGGGTCTACGTCCACTGTCACACCCTCACCACTAAGTCCCAGAAAGCATATACCAGGGTAAAGACCCAAGCAAAGGAAGATTGAGGGCCTGCTCTGATACCGGTGACATGTCTGTGTTATTAGGGTCTAATCTATGTTGGAGGACCGGGGTGATATATGCCCGGTGTATGTAACTAAAATGTACTAGCTTGAACCCCACATTGCACGTCCCCAGCTTGACCAATGTGCAAATACCTTTTCACAGCAAGTCCTCTTGTGGTATTCCCAATTCTTCCCCCCAAAGCCGCACTAGCTCGAAATGTGGTCCGGGGCTCATCAGCAATCATGGCCCTATACAGGTGGAAAGCTAAGTGTCTACCCCCACCAAACTCAAGCAGTGTCCTGAACACAGATTTTGGGATACATGGACCAGATATCCCAAACTATGTCCATAATACTTGCATACAATAGGAACTGTGCTTGACCCACACTGAAGATCTCCTGGGATGCTTCAAACGTAATGAACGTCACATAGGGGTAAAGGTCACCCAGGGTCAAACATCCCCCCCCCTCTCTCCAAGCACCTACATCCACCGTGGTGGTCAACAGACGGAACACTGGGAGGTCCCAAAAACAGAACTCTTGTGCAAAGGGGGCTCTCCCCAGCATCACTCTCGCCACACACTCCCACAACGATGCGGAGTGTTTTCTTATATATGGCACTGCGCCGTCATTTCTCCCCCTAACCATGGAGCAATTGCGGGAGCTCTACTTCCCTAGAGTCATCTGCAAGTAAATCCTTCTCCCAGTTGCCCCATCTCACAATCAGTGTGCTGCATGCTGCAAGTGAGATGCTAGATAGTACGTCTCCGTATTGGGCAGTGCTAGCCAACCATCCTTCATAAGTAAATGAAGAATCTATCGGGTCACTCTGCTCCTACCCACACCAAAGTAAGGAGTGTAAAAGCTTAAACACTGTCCTGTCAAAATGACAGTTTACGTTTTTTCTTATTAGAACATACTTATGGTCCCTTTCTATTGAGCTCTTTGTGTTTTCATCACATTTTAGGCAGTGAGATCAGTCTTGGTGCCCAGGTTTAGACCAGGTGAAGTTGCTGTAAAAGGGATATTATAACAAGCATTGGCAAAACCAGTAGGTCTTGTCTTTGAGACCTATTGACCCCCAATGACATTTGTTCATGCTGTACAGACAAGCGCACGGGTGAGAGCAACATGGAGCGCAGGGGAGAAGCACACCTTTATGAGAGAGCAACACGGAGCATGGGAGGAGAGAAGCACACAAGGCAGACAGCTGGTATGCACATGTACTTTCATGGGAGTGCTTAAGCAAAAAGAAAAGAGTTGTTTCCTAAAAGTGAGCACTAGTAAAGAGAATATGCTACAGGGGATGGACCATTATAAAATTAAAAAGCTGGGACAAAGAAAGCCATTGAATAAGAAGCTAACAAATAAGAGTGACACAGCCAACCAATGTTAAGCAACGGGCAGGCTTGTAAGCTATTGATAATTCCATAATAAGTAGGTTTGACCTAATCATGAAACCAGACCTGTACAGATGCAAAGACAAGAATTTAATAATCTGCAAGTTTCACTTAATAGAATTCCTGTCTTGAGGTGGTGAGACTTGGATGAGAAAAAAGACCACAATAGCACACCAAAATTTCTATGTAATGAAGAACCACAAATTTATAACTAAAGAATGTTGCCAAACATTCTGTGAGCTATGCAGAAAGGGCATGAAGTCCGTCAACAAATGACGAGTATGCATAGGTTTGTTTTACTGTTTTACAGTGTTGTACAGTTCATAGTGCAGTCAGTTTTTCAAATGACCGGTTCTTGCTCCCTGAGATCTAGGCTCAAACTTGCTCAAATTCCTAGTTTGGAAATCTAGCAAACATTGACTGCGGTCCCTGGTGCTTCCTTGGGTGTCATTCACATCTTTATCGAGTGTTGGTAGGAGTCAAGGGTCAGTGAGAACACACCATCTCAGCCATGTTTGTTTTTTCAGTTAGCTAGATCGAGTGATGCCATTTGAAAACAAGTACCCCAGCCCTCTATGGATTTCCTATCCCATGTTCATATTTGACAACCAGAAGGTTCATGCCATGTGATGTCCCAACAGTGCATATAATAGGCTAGGCAGACTAAGTAATTCACTCGGAGTGTTACTCTGGTCACCAGTTAGCATGTGTGATCCTGTTCAACTGTCAGACACCGGACTCCTGTTGCCTTCACGCAGTTTGTGAACACAGAAAAATTTACATTGAAGGAAAACTACAGCGAATGCGCCGTTGCAAATTTGGGCTGTTTGGGTAACTGGAAATAGAGCATACATACCCTGCTGCAGCCCATGATTCTTAAATAATGCCTCAACAGGGAAAACACTGCAAAGATACTACACAAACTGATCAATTGTACTGTTTTTTGGGAGGGGTTTAAGAAAAGAAAGAAAAAAAATAGGATCCTATAAGGAAGTGCAGAAGCAAAGAAGTATGATCCAGGGGAGAGACAGACTCTAGATGGACAAGACAAGCAATTACACACAAGAAGTGAATCTGGATGACAATAACGCCAACCAACGGTACGCAATGGGCAGGTCCCAAGTCCACCCTAAACTGACAACAGGTCTTTCGCAAACAGGCAGCTTATGTTGTCTGGTAGGCGAGACCTAAGAAGGCCCACGATGTTTGGTATGTCGAGTTTGCATGGTGCTGACACTGAGCTTGCTAACTTTATGAATCAATAATTCACTTTTAGCATTTTCCATGCAAGCCCACAAGTAAGGGAAAGCTCCCAAATTGTATCAGGCCAATTTCAAAATGTGGAGGTCATTCAACTTGAAGGCAAATTTTGAAACCAGATACCTTCACAATTCTTTAGTTTGCCAGCAATCTAGGGATTAGTGGACTGATTTTCATTAAGTATAACATATTATTAAAAAGGCAAAGACAAATGTAACTAGATATTGAACTGAAATTTAAGAAAGGAAGATGGATTTTATCATAAAAATGTTTGCTCTTTCATTGCAGAAAAGAGAGGAACTAAAAACAAGCCTCGTTCATTCTAGGCAGATCTCTGGTACTCAATAACAAAAAAATAGGTAATTATTTTATTTTAAAATTTTGTCACAAGCACAGACATTCTGATACTTGGCATGAATTTACATCCACCAAATAGGTTCTACAATTTAGATGTCAAAGAAGCTTAGAATTTTCCCCCTTTGAGCATGCCAATATGACCTGTATTACTGAAGGGCCCGCAAAAGGCATCTGCGGGCCCTTATGTAGTGTTGCAATGCCCAGAGGGAAAAAAAGCAAATGCACTTGCCCCTTGTACACCCGGGGCACTTTTGATAATATAGTCTCTGGGGACTTTTTTGAAGCAAATAAGCTAGAAGAAGCAACTTTCCAAAATCCTAGAACTAGGAAGCATATCGCAGTGGTGATTTTAGATATAGCAAGGTCTAAACTCATGGCTATCACCTACTTTGAAGCATGCACTGAGTAAATATCTATGTTCCATTTAACTTGTATCTTTGGTTGACCTCACAAATATTTTGCTATGGACCAATTCAATCCGAGCTGAATCAAAATTGGGCTGACCTCGCAAGTACTGTCTCATTACAATTGCAATCATGCACCTGCAACCTGATTCGCTCTCAATACTCAATGCCTTTTCCTCAGAACTAGGGCATGATTAAACCTTGGGGCTTTGTTTTTGTTCGGTCCACAGTGTTTTGCCACCACATCTCGAACATGATTAATTTCCTACACTCTCCGATTCATCTATGTTCCAAGTAATTCTCGGTGTTTCATTTATTATTGTTTGCGTGGGCAATACGGATTAATATGCAATAACAGATTAAGTGAATCCATGGGAACAATAATTCTCAAAGACCTTTTCAAGAGCACACTTGTCATTTTGAGGTAACTGTTGTTTCCTTACAGATGGAACAGGTTTCTTTAAACCGAAGTAGCTCTCAGCCCTCAATTTCCACATCTAACACTGAAACTTCCTAAACCCGATGTACAATACTTTGTATTTATCATCAATTAACGCACACTAACCACGGATTGAAATAAATAAGTGGCAGTGATATTCTTAGTGGATTTCCAGAGACATCTTTTACACTTTGGTAGACACAGAAACTCTCCCAAAAATATTTTGAAACTCATAACTGGACAATATAAAGGAATTCCTCCTAAAAACTTGACTAATGAGGGGCGTGACTTGAGGCGTCAGGGTGGCGGTCGCACTCTAAGAGTGCTCCGGACCCCTCCGTCATCAGCCTCGAATCCGGCACCAATCGGCACACATCTGCACTACCTACCTGCATGCAGTGGTGTTTTCTTCCGGTGGGGCCCTTCATCTGGTGTACCGGTCACGGTCTGCGGCGCCTGTGGCCTCCTGCGGCTTGCGGCCTGTCGCGGCCTGCACAACGAACGGCGCGGCCTTGAGAGGTGGAGCCGGGGCTTCGCGTGAGTGGTGAGGTCGCGGAGGTCCGGGGGGCGGCTCGGCATCGGCGGCCTCTGAGTGGCGGGGCCGCGCCCATCAGGACGTTTCCAGCTGTGCCTCGCGGCCCCTATCAGGATTGACCGGTGCATCAGCCGGCGCGGAGGCAACGTGGACGGCTCCTGGGCAGCGGGGAATACTTCTGGCGGTGTGAGGTGAGCCGGGGGCCCGGCAGTCAGCAACGAAGGTGGTGGAGGCGTGTGTTGCAGGCCCCCTCCCCCCGCGTTCTCCTGTGCAGACTCCTGCGTGATCTGGCTGGGTAGGGCCTCGTAGCCCCCGTCTGTGTGACCAGGTGACAGCGGGTGCTTGCGAGGAGTGGCGTGGGCTGACCTGCGGCCCTGGGGAGTGGTGGCCTTGCGACTGGTGGGGCCCCTGGAAGGAACTCGGCCGGCGCCGCACCAGAGGAGGCCTTGTGCAAGCAGAGGTCTGCTGCGGAGTGTGGCGGAGGAGTCGGCTGGCGGACTTGTGCGGTGAGTGGGGGGGACCGGCTGCCGGTCCGGGCAGCGGTGCAGGGGTTGGTGCGTGCCCCCCCCCCCCCCATAGCTACTCCCTGTGCCTGGCAAGGACTGTCATCTTCGCCCCCCCCTTATCTCACGGCAGAGGGGAGAGATCGGCTGCCTCATCGGGCAGCAACTGGCCGCACCATAGACCCCCCTTCTGTACTGGCACTGTTGGTTCCGTGCCAGCACACGGAGCTGTGGTGGCGGCTGGATCCGTCCTGAACTGGGCACAATCGGCCATCTTACCAGGTGGCGGCGGATGCTCCCTTGCGGGCAGGCCTAGACGGGGTGGGCCCTCCTGCCCACCTGATCTTAAGGCATCATTGGGCCCCGCTCGCCGGTGCTCCCAGGCGGCAGTCGACGGACCCTGGCTGTAGGGGGGGGGGGGTCAAGCCGGGCTTGCCTGCCCAGTGGGGGGTCAGGGCCCAGGAGGGGAGGGGGGACGGGACTTCTCGGCCATCATACCGGGTGGCATTGGGGGTCTTGGCGCCCTTCGGCTGTCCGTGGAGTGGGTAACGTCCGGATCGACTCGTCGCCCGAGGGACCCCAGGGACACCAATGGAGGTACCGGGGTCCGGACGTGGGTCTGGGGTCACACCCCCGGGCTCCGCCGCACCGCAGGACCCCTAGGGACCCGGGATCCACATTATTGTTGCCACGCCCCTACAGTTGACGGTGTCCACGGACTACTTTCTTCTGGCGAGGTTCTCGCGTGGCTCGTGGACACTCCACATGCCTGCAGGTCCCTGGATCCCCTCCCCCCACTCACTGATCTCTCATCCTATCACGGACTCTTGCGGCCGCAGTGACATTGGTTCTGGCACCCGGCCATGGGGAGGGAGAAGGGCCCCAGGCCAACACCGGCTGCCACACAGACCAAAATGGACCGGTTTACTACTTCCGAGTCGGAACCTCCTGGGGGGGGGGGGGGCGGCGGGGAGATCTCACCCCCCCCTCCCCCCCCTCAAGACAAGGACCTGGCTACCATCCTCAAGGCCATCCGTGCCTCTCAAGCATCCGTAGAGGGAAAGATAGGGGAAATCAAGGTGGACGTGTCTCTCCTCAGACAGGACCTTCGCAACACCACCGCCCGACTGACAGAGGCCGAATCCCGCATCTCCCAACTTAAGGATCAGGTGGCCCAACTTCATGCTCGTGCCGGGGAGCTCCACAGGGGTGCCGAGGATGCTGAGAACCGCGCAACAACCTTCGCCTGGTGGGGTTTCCCGAGGGGGAGGAAGCGGGGCAAGCGGCCACTTTCGCTGAACAATGGTTTTGGTCCTGGATGCCGGGAGAGGCTCTGTCAACTTGGTTTGTTGTAGAGAGGGCCCATAGGTCCCTGGCGCCTAGGCCTCCTCCCGGTGCCCCGCCCCGCCCCATCATCCTTAAAATCCTCAACTTCAAAGACCGTGATGTCATCCTACAGGCGGCCAGGGCGAAAGGTCCCCTCAGGTTCCAAAATCATGTTATAATGGTATTCCCAGACTACACCAGGGAAGTTCAGGACCTCCGGCGCTCCTACACGGAGGTTAAGAAGCTGCGCACTCTGGGCATGCAATATCAGCTACAATTCCCGGAACGCTTTTGAGTCATTTTTCAGGGCAATACACAATTTTTCGATTCTCCCCAGGCGGCGTGGGCATGGCTGACGGAGGAACGTTCCCTCTCGAGGACTCCTCAGAACATATGGGGCCGCAACCTGTGGGGCCGAGATCGCCGGGACACGAACGGCTTCAACAACCCGATCCCTCATTGGGGTTGCCCCTGACCACCGCGACTCCTCCAGTCAATCAGGCTCTCTGCCGCGAAGCAGGCGCCGCTCCACAGAAGACTTAACTGGCTCATCCCCACCGCGGGCCCAGGTGGACTCGGACCTTTCTCGCACTCCCCACCCTTTAGTTGCCTTGCACACAGGTCTGGACGCTGGACCGCTATCCGGGTGCAGTGCTTCTTGGGGTTAAATCAGACTTTGATGGACTGGTATGCTTTTTATTGCTTTGTGCCGAGGCTCAAATTAATCCGTGCTTCTGGAGGGGTCCTCCACGCTATCGATCCGAGCGTTTCAGTTTGGTTTAGTTGATTAAGGGCTCGACAGATGCTTCAGTTCTTGAAGTGTAGGGCGAGGGGAGGGGGTTGGTTGGGGATTGGGCTCTTCCTTGGTTGTTCTTTTATTTGTCTTACTGTTTCAGCTTCCACGGACAGATAAGTGCCTTCTCTGCAGAGATAGCACTAGCTCTTAAAGCGCGCGACCAACTGCACACGCACCGGCCCCAGCCTGCGCTCATATTGCTCTATGCGGCGGTGCGGCCTAGGCCCAGACTCCATCCGCCATGACTGATCTCCTGAACAGGCTGAAGCGCACCGCTGTCCTGCGCTATGCTCAACGCCTCCACATCGATATCCTTCTCCTCCAGGAGACACACTTACTGGGTAACTGTTGCCCCTTTCTTGCCCGTTACGGGTACGACAGTGTGGCACTCCGGCTTCTCCAGGGGTTCCCGGGGTGTGGCTATCCTCATGCGACGCAGCTTACCCTTCGTTCTCTCCCGGGTGATCCACGACCCTCACGGCACATATGTGATGGTATGCGGCTCTTTGGCCGGCTCCCCGCTCAACCCTATGTCCCTATACTCGCCTCCCTCGTTGCTTACCTCTACATTGGCACAAACCTCCACCCTCCTAACCTCTCTCTCCCTGGGCGTCACGGTTGTGGGAGGCGATTTCAATGCGGTCTCCAATCCGGCCGTAGACTCATCGGGCCCTCCTTCCGCTATCCGCATTGCACAAGCCAAACAATTGAGGTCTTGGTCCGAATCACTGGGCCTCTGTGATGAGTGGCGCACGTGGCACCCACGCGCCACACACTTCACTCACACCTCCGCAGCCCACCACACGCAGGCATGCATAGACATGATCTTTCTCCCTGCCACTGACTGCTTGACAGTTGTAGATACTCGTATCCTACCCAGGGGAATTTCAGACCTCTCGCCGATACTCCTCAGTTCCGGGACTCCCCCTCCCTCGGCCCGTCAAACGTGGAGGATGAATGCATGGTTCCTCCAAGATAAAGAATTCGGAAGGCGGTAGGGAAGGAGCTCGAGCATTACTTCCTCACCAACGAGAGCTCCATATCCTCCCCCGGGACCCTATGGGAGGCCGAGAAAGCAACCATTCGGGGGTTCGCGAAAGGGCAATTTAAAAAGCAGAGGCAGGAGCAACACCAGGAAATCACCGCAAAAGAAGCGCAGGCGCTTCGTTTGGAGCAGTCCCTTTCCCGGCTTGACGACGCGGTCCAAAGCCGACAACTAGCTCTTCTCCAGTCCGAGATTAGATCTCTAGATGCGGCCAAGCTACTATGGAGGTCCTCAGTGGCAAGAGTCTATGGTTGGGGAGACAAAAACGGCACGATTTTACACAGACTGGCTACCTTCCCCAGGGCGAACCGAATAATTCCGGAAGTGGTCGACGATCAGGGTTTGGTATGCAACGTCCCCTCAGTGATGGCAAGCACGTTCGCCAGCTACTATCGGCGCTTGTATGCTGCACAAACACCCAAATCATCGCTCCGTGTTCTCCTTGAACGGAGCCACGTCAGTCTCTCCCAGTTCGAGACGGCAGCCTGGGAAGATCTAGACCGCCCCCTCTCGAAGGAAGAAATTGAGGAAGCCATTTCTCTCACGTCCCCGGGCAAGACTGCAGGACCAGATGGTCTCCCCAAGAATACTACGCAGCCCATCGCGACACACTGGTGCCCCACTTGGCTGGCCTTTTTCAATTAGCCCTTGATCAGGGCTCCTTCACGCCGGAGACTGACATCGCCACTATTGTGGTCCTTCCGAAATCCCAGCCTCCCTCCCATCAATGTGCGGACTATCGTCCCATATCCCTCCTCAATACCGAAATCAAACTCTATGCCACCATCTTGGCCCAACGGCTAAAGCCATATCTGCCCAAGCTGGTACATCCGGACCAATGTGGCTTCATGCCCGCCCGCGCGACCAGGCACTGCCTTCGGAGGGTGTAGCTGGCGTTGACCCACCGACACCTCCTTATTCCCTATTTGGCCCTCCTCCTTCTAGATTTCGAAAAAGCTTTTGATTCGGTGGATTGCGTGTTTCTCCAAGATTTGTTGGCTGAGATGGGATTTGGGCCCCGGTTCCGGGAACTGGTCCGAGTGCTGTACGCGCCGCCGCGGGCACGGGTGCTGGTGAATGGCGTCCTATCCGAGGCCTTTCCCATAGCGAGGGGTACGCGGCAGGGTTGCCCCCTTTCGCCCTTTTTGTTTGCCATGGCCATGGAACCCTTGGGGGTCCTGGTGCGGGCGGATACCCATGTCAGGGGATGGGAGTGGCCAGGCACCGAAACAGACAAGATCGCGCTCTACGCGGACGACGTCCTGCTCTTTCTTGCGGAGCCCACCTCCTCAGGGCCGCATTATCTCCAGTTGTTGCGAGCGTTAGGGCAGGCGTCAGGTCTTCGGCTAAACCCCGGGAAATCGGTATTGGTTCCACTTCACCCGTCAAGGGACTGTTATGATTGGCAGTCTAATATTCCGATCCGGCATAACTCCTTTAAATATCTGGGAATATGGATTACCACACTCCCGGAGCTGGGCTGGTCCCTCAACGTAACCCCTCTGGTCAAAAAGGCTAAAGAAGACCTTCAGAAATGGAGGACGTTGCCCCTGAACCCTCTGGGCCTTGTTTAAAATGTTTATTCTCCCCAGGTTCCTTTATGTCCTCCAGAACACCCCTTCTGTTTTCCCAGACCCTAGCTTAAGGAGTTGGACGGGCTCGTTACCAAATTTTTATGGGGCGGTGGTAGGTCGCGTCTGGCTCTCTCCACATGTCGGATCCCTTCCTTCGATGGGAGCATGGCCATGACGCATCTGTACCTCTACTTTTTAGCCACACATTTGCTGGTGGTCCACGATTGGTTTAACGGGCCATGGTCCGACCCGGCCTACTGGCTGGAGCTGTGCGAACTGGGATTTTCTAAACTACAGGCCATGTTGTACGGGGGACCCGTCCTGCTTCAGCTGCCTGAAGTAATGCGTTCGGTATTCCTGGCCTGGCGGGCTTCGCTGCGCCACACCGGCTGGACCGGCAAATTGACCCAATGCACCCCCCTCTGGCAAGGGGCTTGGCTACAGGAAGTGAGTGGTCTGCGGGGGTTCAAAGCCTGGGACCTCATAGGTATAGCGCAGCTTGGGGACGTCTGGGTGAGGGACCACATGCTTTCTTTCCAAGATATGCGCAATCGTTATTCCCTGCACCCCTCCCAGTTTTATAAGTATTTGCAATTAAGACATGCCCTTCACAAACACATCGCAGACAACACTCGGCTCCCGGAATACAGCCCCACGGAGGCCCAGACGCTGCTGTGGGACTTGGGAAAGGGGGGTATCTCCCTGATAGATCATACTTTAATCAACAACACTCCCACCTCATTGGACAGACTGAAAGAACAATGGGTAGGATGGGTGGTGCCACTGGATGAGGTGGATTGGCGCGATGCGCCTATGGCGCCTAAAACCATTACCGCCTCCGCCAAACTTAGACTCATCCAATTATACTACTTGCACATCGCTTACCTCACTCCGGTACGCCTTCATCGGGCGGGCCTTCGCTCTGATGCGCCCTGCGCTAGGTGCGGCCAGGCCCCAGCAAATTGTTTTCACATGATCTGGACCTGTCCCCGGATGGCAGCTTTCTGGAGAGCCATTGAGGGGGAATTTAGAGGTTTTGGGTTGGACAGTGCCTCACGACCCACGACACTCATTACTGGGGATAACAGACGGGCTAGACGGGTCCCGGAATGATAAGACCTTTTTTAACACTGCAATGATAGTTGCCAAGCGCAATATAGTGGCAGCATGGATTTGTCCTGATCCACCAGCTCTGGGAAAGTGGCGTAAATGAGTGGTCTTGGTGCGCGACACAGGAGAAGGCTTTATACAAGGCGCGCGGATGCCCCAAGAAATACCGAAGGGTGTGGGGTAAATGGCTGGGTGCTGTTGGGGGAAATTAATGATGCTTCCAGTTTTCCTGTGGTTGTATTCCTCGAGGGGTGCCGAATTGGGGTCACGGGGTTTTTGAAGATGTAAATGAACATCTGCTATCCGTGATTTTGCTGAACTGTTTGTGTTTAAAATCAATAAAAATTGGATTATCAAAAATAAAAAACTTGACCAATACAGAATGACCTGTACATATTTGTAGAATGTTAAGGAGCTATAACATACCAACTAACCGTAACTGTAATGTACCATCAATCATTACACTGCAACGGAACAAAATGTTTTGAGCATCAACCTGACAAAATCTTTATTTGTACTGCTCCCGCAGAAGAGTCCAATATTAAAACCAACACATCATCACCTGCAGGTATCTCCTGCATCCAACAAAGGACAACTATACGTGCCATACAGTCATCTATCAAAGGTCTTGCAACAACACTTACAAGCCAAGAGAGTATATTACCCCTCCCTATCGGTCTACTTCTATAAATTCCTAAACCCTCATCAGCACAGCACAAAGATCTCTCAGAACTAATATGCACAAAACACTGTACCAAAGCTACATACTAAGGAATGAGTAGTCAACCCCCTCACACCAAACCCCTCTTCTCAGCAACTTAATCAGTTAAGGAAATATCTAAGGTAGGCATACATCAGTGTAGCACAGCCTTGCAGTTGGCTATTTATTCCCTTCCAGAGAGCGCAAACCACTCCACACACAACATTACAGAATATGCCACTCAAAGCACCCAACAGGACGCCAGTGCTATAAAGCCTGCAAACGATGCTCAGCAGCACAGACACTTCAGCCTAAAGAATGATCAAACGCTCCCCTGCTTAGAATGAAATAAAGATCAGATGGCACAGGCAACCATACACAAAGTACATGACAGACCTCTGGCAGGCTTGAGCATATCACAATCACCCACTAACGTAGGTGGACAAAAAAAAATTAAAAAAATAAGAATCACAAAAATATATATTTAACATATTAACCTCCCCTATCCGAACACAACGACAGTACAGGCCTCCAGTCAACGAGAAATTCTAGAAACGCGCTGAAACGGTGCCCAGACTCAGAAAGCACTACAGGACCACCATGTATGTAGCAGAACAACATTACTTAGCCATCAGATACAAACTGAAAAACTAGCAAAATGTTCCCCTTCACTAATTAACTACCTGTAACGCCGACTTACATGTAGGGTAACGGCTTACAGAACATTATATCTACAATACAGTAAGAGCTTTTTAATCTGGATAATTGGATAGTGGAAATGCTTTTGCAATAAACGCCAGATGTCTGGCCACAATCATGGACAGCTCTAATGCCCCCGACATTACTGAAGAAGTCTCTAATTAAAAATCTCATCGTCATTTTGGTGCACCTATAATGCCGGATAGGAGGCCGGGGCTTTGTTAGGTCCGTGGAAAAGCCAGACGAAGCATTGAAGCGTTAACCTGTGTGCTCTTTTGTGGCAAAAACCACAGCCAGGTACAGAGAATGCATCGCACAGTGCATAAAGGGATACTGATACAATTACTGTATTGTGCTGCTCTTATGTAGCATCAATAATACAAAACAGATTATAAACTGGCTCAATGTTTTAAAAATGTACATGGTACAGTGCACGGATGCTTTAAAGTAAATGTATTATTACGTTTTGAGGACTTGGAGTTAAGAGTTTACTAGAGGGGAAATGTATAACCTACATTAAGATTCAAACAGTGCCCTGTTAAAAATAGTCCCTAACCCCGAATAAACATAAAAATGCCTGGAGCTGGGACCAGTGGGAGCCTGTTTACACCAAGGGAAGATAATGATACTCCCAAATGTCATATCCTAAAGTGCACACCACCAGGATAAAGTAATGGTCAGTGCAATCTGCAGACAGATCTCTCAGATGAAAGGAGGCGACGGTAGAGCTCCATACAAGTCAACAAAGGCTACATTTGAGAGAAAATTCGAGGTATTACAGCAGAACTGCCTGGCATACAAATAAGTGCATAGGCTCAGTTCGGGTAAAGGCCCACCGAATGCTATAGCTGCAGCAAACTGACGCTTACTTGTCACATCTTGGGAACACTTGAACCACTGCATTTTGTAGTAGGAGAGTATTTCGTACTTAAAGCTGTTCTGACAAGCAAGCATTTCTTGCGTTGTTAACAAGTCTTGTAGGACTGATTTCGAGTAAGAGGAAAACGAAGTAGAGTGTTACGCTTTTGGAAAGCTTTCTAGCCCACTATTCGCATATTGGTATGCAGACATAATCAAAAGGCCATAAGGTGAGGCTGCATTATTAAAATATATGGTTGACTAATGAAGACAGTCATCTATATTTGGGCGACTCTTGCGATATGATCGCGGAAAACATTGTGGCCTGTGGAAAAAAGAAAAAAAAAACAGGGCTATAAGGGGAATGTGATTATTGGACAAATTGAAGCCAAACAAAAATGGAAATAAGGGATCATATGCCACATAGAATAGCCAAGGATTCTGAACGTGGTTGGATAAACATTAAGATCTACAATGAATTTGATGTAATTGTGTGACAAAAAATATATCCTATTAGTACACTGAAATGCTGAGAACATAAACTAAAGCAATAAAGGAGCAGAGGTCCAACAACAATAATATGGTATAGAACTGCTGCTTCAACATTCCATTGTTTGTTTTACAGTTTCTTCCCATTTAATTTATAACACGGTATCCATTGTGGACAGATTGTTCTAATAGCTTTATAGGCCTTCTGCCTCGGTCTGAACTGAATGTTAAAACACTCTCTATTAGAAGGTCATGAACTGCCAGAAAGCCCTCTGCTGCTATAACATTATCAAGTCAGAATATGATAACTGCCTCTTGGGATCCATCTGTAATGTCAGGTGCAGAGCATTTTATACGGGTTGGATACAAAATGAGTTTTGAACTTGTATGCAAAAAGAACCTAATAACCTTGTCAGTTTTTACGCAGGCCATTTGGTAGTGGTAGTATCGGGTCACTGCACCAACTGTACAGTACATAGGAGGCAGGGGGCAGCTGGCTATCAAAGGGGGCTTAATGAAATAAAGGCTTGGCAACTCACACACACGAGGAAGATGGAGTTTACAAACACATTCCTGCAGCTAGAGGGTGGAAACCCGGACTCTGCGGAGAGGAAGTATGGAAAGAGCCGTTCTTAGAAGTTCTAGGAGGACAGATTAGCAATGGATTTCATATGAGCGTTTCCAGTTGGAAGGTGGAGAGGAGGGGCGATGAATCAGCAGCTTGTGTTGTTAAATATGGGAAAGTGCCTATGCAGGGCCCGTCAATTTTATCTTTAACCGATTGCGCACCCGGATGTCTTCAGCCTTCTTGAAGTAGCAGCCTTCAACCTTATTGTGTCACTGCTTTGGATACTCCTGCTTGAAGCCAGCATGAACACTAGCTACTGTGAGAGCTATCATCTTGCACAAAGTGTGTGTCTGCACTGCAGCCAGAAAAACACATTTGAAAGGGAGCCAACTAAAATCAGTTCCACGACCTCTGACCGTGAACTCACATTCCCTCTCTGGAAAATGACTGGAAAAGTGGGATCCAAAGCACCCCAGTGTGTGGGCCACTTCTTTTCCTGGTCAAGATCTTAGAACAGAGAACTCAGAGTTGCTTTGAGATCAGAGCCAGTACCTACATGGCTACTAGTCTCCCAGGGGACATCACATGAAGTCTACAACTTGCTGGACAAGCATGCCTGGCCCTGGAGGAGGTTGTCCAGGGGGGAGAAGTTCAGCTGTGCACATGGTATGTGGGGCACCCAGAAGAAGCTGGAAGAGGTTATCAGGTTTATCTAAGCACATCTCTAGTAATCAACTTTATGAAGAAATACCACAACGTAGCTTCATGCCCATCAGCAATTGCACTGTCAGAGGACTGTTGTTGCTTCTACCTCCTGTGGTACAACCACAAGGGACCAGTTGCTGCCAATGTGGAAAGTCTGCCCCTGCCTAGAGCCCACACTTGCCAAGGTCATTTGGCACAGAGGCTGCATCGTGAAGTTCAATCCTCACCAGTCCCACACGAAAAGCACACTTCTGAAGCAGAATGCGCGAGAGCGAGAGATCGAGACAGAGAGAAAAGCAGAAACCCCCACCACATACTAAAAGACTCCACCAATGACTTTGAACAGTCACCTGCGATGCACACATCTACCAGCACCTGCCAGGCTAGTCCTTCATCAAACCTGTAATAATTAAATAGACAGTAAATGAAAGCCAAAAAGAAGTTATATCGATCAATCCTCATTAGTAAGACTTTTTGGGGTTAAAGAACCATATGAACTGATAAACCAGTAGCCCAGGGGCAACAGCTAAGTGAAATTTGTGCTTGTGGTTAACAGTCTAAACTACTTATGTGAGAGTGTAGGAAGGTGGTTATCTGACTATGGTTACCCCCAAATTTTTGCCTAGTGTCTAGCTGGTTTTTCGACTTAGTGGGCCTGAGATCCTGCCATTCAGGATCTCAGCCTGGCTGTTCTCTCTTTAAAATGGACTCCATGTACCCTAGGTACATACCCAATTGGTTGGATCACCCTGTGAGCCCCTGTACCAGTGTACACTAGGTACCCAGGGCATTGGTGTATCTAAGGCCTGCCAGGGGCTGAAGCATGTATTGTGCCACCCCTGGCCTGGCCTAACAAATTTGACACAACTGGCTGATCACTCAGCTGGGGTAAGTTGGTGTAACCACCTCTTACTTAGGTGTAGTATACCTATACCTAACCTTAAATGGGACACATGTCAACCTATAAGTCACTCCTATGGCAGGCCTTAACAATCCTGAAGGCAGAGTGCTTGGTTCCATGTGAGATGGTGCTCTGGCATGAGCTGAGCCTGTCTGCAGTGGTCGGAACAACTTCCTTCTACTGTTTCCAGATATCGTCATACCATATACTCTTAAGTGCATTATGAACCTCGCGGTTAAATGCTATCTTTGGTTTGGCTTTATCAAAACATGTCGAGTAAGGTGTCATACGAATTGGAATACTAACCCCTCGCCAATTCTGGCGACGGGGTTAGCATTCCACCCTTCTAGAGGGACACGGCATGTACAGTACCTGAAACCCAGGTAAAATCAGACATAGCCTCAGCTCCACAAAATGGATGCTGCCACCACAGACACAAGTCTGCCCTCCTGCTGCTGGGAGTCCTTCCAGCTTGGGAGGTGTGGACAAAGGGTTTCCTGCCAGGGGAGGTGCGTGCACCACCCCAGACAGGATTTTGTGTATTGGTCGGGTAGGGCTTGAATAGAACCAGACATGCCTGAGGCTCACAAGGTGCCTCGGTGCATATGCCAGTTCAAACCGGTCCTGGGGCACACCAGTCCCGGGCCTGGGGCGAGCTGGACAAAGGATTGGGGGTGTAACCACCCCCCTTCCTGGTCCCACCCTTAGGGAGGGACCTAGCAGGTAGTCCGGCCCCTAGAATCCGCTTAAAGGTAGGAGCTGTGTCCTAAGACTTCAGACATCCTGGAATCAACTTGAAACTAAGAAGAAGACGGGAACTTCGACATTCTGCTGCACAGAAGACTGAAGGAAATCTCCCCTGTGGTCAGGGAGTGACCACCTTGCTAACGCAAGCACCATCCAGCGAATCAACGTCTGCTTTGCCGCCGCCTCCCGGCGGAGCCCGAGCCCAGAGACTGACAAGACCTGGACCTCCAGACCTCTCACCGCCCGATCCACAGTCCCTGAAAAAGAGAGACCCGTGGAGGCAACGAGACACGTGGAGCCAGCCATCTTGAAACGACCACGACAAGCTGCAAGTGCAACAACCGAGGCTCCCTCCAAGTTGTGCTTTGGGATCTGAGAAGCCCAACACCCGAGCAGCATCTGCACCAAAGGTGAGCCCTCCAGCATCTCCACGATCTGCGTGGGGCCCTTCTGCATTTTGCCACTCGACGCGACTAACCGGTTGCTGGCCCGCTGGCTAGTGGCCATCTTGGTGACGAACTTCAAGAAATACACCGCTGGTCTGGTTGCTCCAGACTGGCCCTTGCTCCCCTCCAAAGGAGCAGTCCCTCTGACCTTGCTGGTCAGAACCATCAGCTTATTTCGTTTTCCACAACAATTGCTTTTGCCAAAGCTTGTTTGCTTCGATCAAGTCGCCGACACCGCCGACAGCGAGAGCCTGCGTGGGACAGCTCGTGAACCGACTCCTGGACGTCGTCGACCTTCAGGGACCACGTGGCTGCAGAGACAAGCTACACCTTTCTTCCTGTTTGCACCCGACATCGCCTGGTACCCACCTGGTGCCACGCTGGTCACTGGCTAGTGACTGTGAACACTGTCCCCTCTGCTTACAGGTCTTCAACAACTCTGATCCACTCTTGGATCCACCGCATCTCTCCCGGACCGACCGCCTGCAGCATCTTTGTCCACAGGCTCCACGGAACAGATAGAAGAAACCCGACGCACTTCGACACCTATGCACCCGCTTCCTGTGGGTGAGGTAAAGCTGGCACTCCGGTGCCCAAGTGTAGAGTATCATCTCTAGTGTCTGTGTTTCCAATCTTGAGTTCCTAGTCCATCCGGAAGATTCCTTTTGCAGTAACTTTGTACTTTTTACGCACCCATTGAAAACCTATGGGAGCCCGCGTGTGACTATTTGCTCTGCACACGCAACCCGTGGACCTCCTGGTCACTAACTAAGGTTAGCTCCTTGTAGGCCCAGCGATTCTAGAGGCCCTAGGCCTTTTCCCTTTTCTGTTCGTGGTACTTATACCACTATTTTAGTATATGGTTTGAGCGGCCACCAGGGCCTATCCATATAAAGTGCAACTTCTGTGTATTCTACTGTAATCTTGTTTGACGATTTGTGCTCCTGTGCTCATAAAGAGACTAGGGGTTACTTTGAGAAATAAATACATATATATTTTCAATATATATCTGTGTGGTGTCCTTTCATTGGTATAAAAGGGGGTTACATTTGGTAAAACAGCCTGCTTAACACGCTTCACGAGTTTAGCCTCAAAGACTGCTTAGCCTACGCTACCACTAGGGCAGCTAGTCCAAAAAGGTTGACTTACAACCACACCATAAGGGTTGCTTGGCATGGTACAAGGTGATCACTTTAACTAGTGAGCATCATATACCAGGCCAACTTCTCACAGAGAGGATCAGTCTAGGCACAGGGGTGGTTAGATGGTCGCCACTGGATGGGGAGGAAGGCACCACGGCTGGACTCGTTTTTCGGTATAAGCCCAGGGATGAGGTCATTAAACCTTAAACCTGATGCCCATCTAATTGCCTAGTATTTCGCACTGCTGTGATATTAAAAATACTTTGCTTTGGAAACCGCTGGGCAAAACACTGATATATTTGGTCTGTTGGTTGATCGAGTTTTGAGTCTTTGGCCCCCCACTTTCTCCCTGAGAAGCTTTTGACCGTTTGCCCTCACTTTCCTGACGGTCAAGTGTGGAAGGTGTATACGTGGCCCTGTTTGCAGAGGTATAGTAAGACATACCAAGGGGCACCATGGCTAAATTACCTCAACCATTACAGTTGTGGCCCATGATCAAGCAGTCTCTCCTCAATTCTTCCAATCACACTTAAATACACAATGGCATAGTAACAGGCTTTATTGACCAGATTAGTTAGGAGGAAAAAAAAACTGTCCAAGTGAAACTTGCAAAGATGATCTATGGAAAGGTTAGAGTAACTAAGATGCAGAGGGAGTGGTTAGTATGCCTTGCACAACTGAAAAGACAATCTCAGAATCAATCTAAAAAAAAGATTTTCAAAATAAAATCAAAACCTAGAAAAGGTGTCAGTCTAACTGCAGGGATCCTACTGGAAGGGAGGAGAAAGGGCAGCCACCAGAAAGGAAGCAGAAGACCCAAGCTAAAATCTACATCTCACTATAAAATGTTAATAAGTTGTAGAAACTGGTTTACCAAGTAGTTACTTGTACTAGACCAGAGACTAATGTAGTGCTAGAGGCACTCTTGTGGTCTGACACCCTGTGATGACCTTTGACTACCATTATTTTAATTGACTTTGGTGTGTTATTTTATCCTAGCCTGAATGTACGATGTCCTGCATATGCCTTGCTTTTCTTAAAAGTTTATTTCTTGTAATCTTGCAGTCTTTCAGTGGGAGCTGTCACGGAGTAGGACAGCCTTGCCAAGAACAGAAGGTGTGGGATGTGCATGAGAGAGAGAGAGGAGAGAGAGGAGAGAGAGGAGAGAGAGGAGAGAGAGGAGAGAGAGGAGAGAGAGGAGAGAGAGAGAGAGAGAGAGAGAGAGAGAGAGAGAGAGAGAGAGAGAGAGAGAGAGAGAGAGAGAGAGAGAGAGAGAGAGAGAGAGAGAGAGAGAGAGAGAGAGAGAGGTGTGGAGTGCACTTTTTGGTCTCAAAGTGCAGTGATGCACAAATGTGCTCAGTGTTATACATTGAGAAATGAAGTATGTGAATCTATAAGCAGTTGTGCACAAATGTGCATTGTGTTGTACATTGGTAGAATTATGAAGTTCTTACTATTGGCTTTGACATGACCTCATGTCATCCTGTTTTCTGACTCTGTCTTGCTTGAGCTTTTCTGCGTGCACAGCAGCGCTTGCAAGTTGTTTGGGTTAATCACGTTCAAGGATTATTTTTGTGAGAGATTGTTTAATGTACCTGAAAGGCTTTGTGAGCTTCGTCAAGATAAAGGCTGGAACATGTGAGATTGGAGAAGGGAATGTGGGAACTCCTTCCAGCCAGGGAATACTTGCTTGGAAGCTAGCCAGTTCTGGTAAGACTCCTCTTGCGCTTGGGGAGGTTTCTCTCAAACCTTCTAGTGTGTTTTTGAGATTATAAAGCTGAGGGTTGTTGACTTAGAAACTGGGAGTTTGGAATCCGAACAGGGATGGACGTGTCCACTTCGGCGGGACCCTGCTTGCTGAGGCTCTTAACCACGGCCGTTTCATTCCCCCAGTCAGGAGTGGGCTAAAATGCAGTGTTTGCACCAGGTGAAGTATTGAGTTTTGACTAGTGCCATTGTGATGCGTGATTGCAGTGGCTGTGGTCATTTAAGATGCTTGAGCTTTGATTATTGCCATTGTGATGTTTGGACAGTGGCTCTGATCATTTGAAGTGTTTTCTTTGTGATGTGTGAGTGAGTTGAGGTGCACATCCAAAGTAATCATTTGATGTATATATATCTTTCTGATCTCTTGCAGGACATCCAGCATATTATATTTTCTTTAGTGTGGTTTCATATTATTTGCTGCTTGTTTATTCATGGTATTATTCATGCATGTAACTGCTGCATCTATCAAGTGTGTTATTATTGCTTGCATATAAACATATATATCTATGTATATTTGAATTTGACATCTGGGAAAGCCATTCTGTTAGAAAGCATTGTGTAAAATAAAACCCCAAGCCTTATTCTAAAAGAGAGAGTCCTTGCATTTTGTAAAATAAAACCCTTTTCTAAAGGTGATGTTTGCTTTGTGTTAATGTCTTTTGCTTCACCGAGTGTTGAGCCATTGTGTGAGAGCTTATTATCTGATAGGCGCAAGTAAGACCGCTTCCTATCTTCAAGCTAATCTGTGGACTAGAAAGCAAGTTGTGGTCTAGTGCCTAAAATTCGCCATGCACAAAACAACGATACAGCACAAATCGTTATATTTTGGGCCTAGTTTTCTTCGCTGCCAAAATAGAAACAAAAATCAAGACTTGTTACTCCTCCTTATCGGCGACCCCGTATGAGAGATGGGGCTGCTGTGTTAAGAGCAAGTGTAGCAGAGAAGTATGAGCATCAGCGGAGAACATCACTCACCCCCATACACCAGACGGGGCTGCTGGTACTCACAATTCTGGAAGCTCGGGTGGTTACAAGTATGGAAGATTGCCACTGTGACCGGCAGGTGAAGTTCGCACAAGGCTTGCACCTGATTGCACCTCCAAGGACTGCGAAGGACGCAGCAAATATGTCACACTCTCTATGGGTGCCAGGCAAGAGCAGAGGATCGACTCTAACCCCACTTTCATATCTCAAGCTTCCCCTCCCCTTGTGAGAGGAAGAATGTCTTACCTCATCTTCAAGGAATAGGAGCAGCTCCAATTGCTGGGACAAGCTGGCACTGCGGCTGGAGGGAGAGACCCGGCGCTTGCCAGGAGCTGCCGCGCGTACCAAAGGCAGCCAGACTTTGCCAAACAGGATCCAGGACTTATGAGCACTGCAGAGAGGGCACTCGCTGAACATTTCCATTCAGCCAGAGAGGGTATAATTGTGCCTGTGGGGACATGGGGGACACGCTACTAAAAGGTGCTGTGGCACCTTAGACACTTTACTAATTCGTAAAGAGTCAAATGGGAACTCTTGAGTGCTACCTATAAGTGAGCATTCCCTGGAAGCAGCCATCACTGAATGGGGAATAATACTGACCATGTTACATAGAAGAGGTTGAGACAGGTATGTGGCGGACTACTAGAGCCCCATATGGAACATAAAACACAAGTGGGTGTGACGGATTTTTGTTACACTTTGTTAGTCTATTATTACATGGGGGAAGAATAAACCGAGAGTAAAAACACATAGGTCTTCTTTTATATGACCGACCCCTGGGCATCGGGGCCGAGGGTCCTTCAAATTCTTCGTGTCTTCGGCGAGACGGCGAGACGTCGGGCCAATCCTGCTAAATCTATCCTATACCCGATCTGCGGTGACCAGGGTCGTACGGCTTGGGCGGACCACTTGGTTATGGCCAAGGAAGGCTTCAAGTATCTAGGGGTGTATGTCACCAGGGACCAGACCGCGGCGTGGACGAAAAATATAGCGCCGCTTCTCCCGATGGTGCGGGATGAGACGACGATCTGGTCACAGCTACCGCTGTCCTTATACGGACGCTCGGCTATCTTTAAAATGGTATCGCTGCCCCGTTTATTGTATCGGGTCCAGAATTATCCCCACCCAATTCCGCAGTCCTGGTTTACTCAACTGAACGCTTTGTTGAATAGATTTTTGTGGCAGGGCGGGGCAGTGCGGGTGGCCTTGGCAACGTGCACCCAGTCGACCTATTGTGGGGGTATAGCGGCGGCCGATGTCAGGACATATTACTGGGCGGCGCAGCTGCAGGTAATCAACGACTGGTGGTATCAATCCCCGGGAGATCCGGCTTATGCGGTGGAGCGCTTGAATATGTCCCACTCACGGCTCCATTCTCTCCTCTATAGCGCCTCCTTGCTGGACGTGCATCCCCCGGCTTGCCGTACAGTGATCCAGGTGTGGCGGCGAGTGGTGCGTTTAATGGGCTGGTGGGGCCGCCTTACGAAGAGCACCCCCCTGTGGCAAGGCACGTACCTGCGGCAGACGGCGGCCTTGGCGGGCTTCCGCCGCTGGGACGACATTGGCATCTCCACCTTAGGGGACGTCATGCAAGGCATGGTACTTAAATCCTTTCAGCAACTCCAGACGGACTTCGTCCTACACAAATCCCAATTCCATCGATATCTGCAGTTGCGCCACGCGCTATCCCCAGCCATTGGTTCATTGACCACGCTCCCGGAATTTCATCCCTTGGAGGGTAGACTGTTAATGGGAAACTTAGGCCAGCATAAAATCCGTCAGATATACCAGTCCCTCACGACCTATGCTAAGACTACATTACACAATACACGAGAGCGGTGGGAGGCTGATCTCCCAGACTTGACCGATGATGATTGGGCTGAGGCGCTGGCGAGTCCGCGTGCGGCGGCGGTTTCCACCAGATACCGTTTGATCCAATTTAAATACGTGCACCGGGTCTATTACACGCGAGTTCGGCTATGGCGTATGGGAGTGATCCAGTCCCAGGCCTGCTTGTGCTGCCGTGTTGAGGACGGAACTTTCTTACATACAGTGTGGACGTGTGGGGCGTTACAGGTCTTTTGGCAGGGGGTAGTGAATTGTTTGAGTGAGGTGCTGGCCTGGACCCTTCCCTTAGAACCCCGTTTGATCTTACTCCATAGTACTGAGGACATAGGAGGGAACTTGTATAAGCGGCACTTATTGTTTCTAGGTCTCACCTTGGCCAAACGGGATGTGGCCCAGCACTGGAAGGATGATTCTCCCCCTAGACTGTCTCCTTGGAAGAAGGCGTTGGACCGCTGTATGATTGCGGAAATCGCGGTCTTTCAGGCCCGGGGGTGCCCAGCGAAACATGGGAAAATTTGGTCCAGATGGGCTACATATAGAGGTATAGACCTGGCGTTGTTGGAACAGCCCGACGGGGGAGACCCCATAGAAAGATTGCTGAGAACCACGTAGCACAACTCGCTTGTTGTGTCCAGGAGGTGTCTAAACCCTACAGTACTGTGGTCATTGTCATGTGGTGTAATGAGGAAGCAGCAGGTGTGGGCATGAGTTGGGAGGGGAGGGGGGGGTTGGGGGTCTGATGTTTGCAGACCGGGGAAGTGGGAGGAAATTGCAGAAAAGGGGCTTATGTGTTCCACTCTATTACGAAGTTGCCTTTCTTGATTGACCCTTGCACTGTACAAAACAATAAAATTTGTTGTTAAAAAAAAAAAACACATAGGTCTGGGATACACAATGAA
Organism: Triturus cristatus; assembly: GCF_964204655.1. Lineage (NCBI taxonomy): Eukaryota > Metazoa > Chordata > Amphibia > Caudata > Salamandridae > Triturus > Triturus cristatus. The sequence goes on from NC_140583.1 coordinate 1,108,790,360, forward strand.
TCACATATTTCATGAAATTACAATGGCAATAATAAATTTTAACAAAGTGCATCCATATGTGCAGAGAGTAAAAAGTCATGTGCAATACATCCATTAAAACAGACTGTACATATAAACACATGAAAACTCAAATAGTTTGATGAAGGGTGTTTCCAGTCCGTATAAATATCTAGTCTCTCTTTAGTGGGCCAGATTCATCTGTCCTTAGATGCCAACAGAAAGGGGATTCTGTACAGGAGACTTACAGTATGGTAGATATTTAGACTCTCTAATGTAGAGTGTAATTCCTATACATCTAATGGATCTTCATCAGGACTAGTATGGAGCAACCTGTATATTCAAAACATGAATCACTATTCCACATTAACGGAAACCACGTTTTCTCATCATTCTCTACGTTTGCAGGAGTAATTGTTACTGTGTACTCCCCTTGTACCAACAAGCGATTTTGATTATTACCTGCTGGATACCGTTGGTGAGTGTTTTAAAACATATCACACTACCACTTTATTGATTTTTTGTAATACAGGAAGATTTCTCTGCAGAGTTAAAGAAGTTTGTTCATAGTCTTTATTCTACCCCAGGTAAGTCCCTTTTTTTCCACCTAAGACAATGCAGGATTGCTTAGTAACGGTAGATACAATAGGTCTAACAGCACATATTTTGAATTCACAGGTTGCTGCACACGAGTCCTTACCCATTAGATCTATAGGAATTACATGCTATATTAGAGGGTAGAAACATCAACGTTACTACAAGTAACCTGTACCGAATCTCTTTTTCGTGGGCATCTATGGACAGATGAATTTGGGCCACCAAAGAGAGACTAGATACTTGTACGGACTGGACAGGCCCTTCATCAAACTACTTAAATTTTTTCATTTGTTTATATGAACTGTCCAGTTTAATGGTTGCGCTGTACAAGCACTCTTTGTAATTTCATGAAATATATGCTATTCATTGTGTATCCCAGACCTATGTGTTCTTATTCTGGGTTTATTCTCCCCCATACAATAATAGACTAACTAGAAGTGTAACAAAAATCTTTATCCGGCAGAACCACCTGTGTTTATGCACCATATGATTCCCAGATTCTGAGGAACATAGGAATACTCTGTTGCAATTTAACAACTACATAAGGCAGACCTTAAGGGGATTGTGTCATTGTCTTTCCCCTCCCACCCCTCAGCTGAGGCAGCCTTTGACTGCTCGGCCACAGCTACCACGGGAGTCAAGTGCAGCAAGGGTACTTGGCCCAGTTGCTCGGGGTCAACAGTAGGCCTGGCCCTCCACATCAGAAGCAAAAGCCCTCAATCACCATTAGCCTTTGAGTGCCCAGCAGCCTTCTGTAAGGGGTACTGACAGGCAGAAAAAATAAGGGGACAAAACGATTTGAATGGTAAAGAGATGACTGGATGGATGCAAAAAGTGGAAAAAATCATAATCAACTTTTGATTGAATATTTTTTGTAAATGAAAGATCTTCTGCGACCATCCCTATCCTCTTTGGAAGGAGAATCTAGTTCCATATACATGGCACTATTTCCTGTATCCATGGAAGTCTTTGATGATGCATAGAGCTTGTCTCAAATTAACAACATAACATTTTAACTATGCCTTATGATCTCCATGGTGGTCTACCAGTTAATATACTACAGACTAACTACGCAAGCGGAGCCATGTAGACGTTGATGAGGGTGGGGCTCATGGAGCCTTGGGGGACTCCGTAGCCGATCTCCGTGGGTTCTGGGATCCATCTAAAGGTCTTTCAGAGGGAACACAGAGTGTGAAAGCATGATGATGGATACGACGTGGATCTGGCGGTTCATCGTGAGCGCAGAGTCCAGTATGATGCAAAGGTTTTGTGTGGTCTGTGGGTGTGAGGGGAGTTCTTAACACAACAGGCCACCAGGAGTCTTCTCAGGAGGAGGTGTTGGGCCCCAGGATGAAGACTTCGGTCTTGTCCAGCCTGACCCCAGCATGCTACTAGGAGTACTGGTACTCTCATAACACAAGGAGAAGTCCGGTACTCAATGGGAGAACACCGATAAGTACCAGTGCTTGGTACAGGTGAGTACCGGCCCATTTAAAGCACTCCTTTTACATGAAAACGATCGTTCATTTTCTTGTGAAGGCGCCAACATAAGCAACAACAGCACTAGAAAGAACTTGGTGAGGGGCGGCCCCCAAAGCTCTTATAGGCCAACAGCAACTGACCCCTACACTGCCCTCGTACAGTGCGCAAAAGGATTAGTCGAGTCAGCCATGGGTACTTCACTTAACAGTGGTAAATTGAAGCCTAGTCGACAGATGATTGTCCTTTACACGTAGAACACAGCAAAAGCCGGACCCATCTTAAAACAGCGTATAAAAAAAGTAATTGGGCACTGAAAAAAAATTCTATCCCAAAAAATGTAATTAGAGAGAATACCCCAAAATGAAAACAGAGACTGGACAGGAAAGTTTTGATAAGCCTTTTTAGGTCTCGCTGAGCCAGTGCATGCGCTGCTCTGCGAGACATTTAGTATCGGGATTTTCAAAGTGCTGCCACAGGCTTTTGGTGGCTTTGCGCTTGCGTTCACGCGAGCGTGCTCACGCGCAGCCGCCATCTGCCTCCCTTCCAGAGCGATCACTTTCACTTTTTCATGCTGCTGCACTCATCACTAGCGTGTTTTTTTTTTTACATTACTACAAGCGTCGCGCGGCCAATGCTGGTCTTTATTGGCTATGAGGCCATAGAGAGGCTCCATTGATGTCAGTAGCCAGAAGATCCTGGTGCCCCATGTGAACTGGATAGCTGCTGACGCGTAGATTTCCCCAAGGCAGGCTCACTTAAATTCGAAAAAGTCTATCATTTTTACTTCCGTAAGAACATGAGTGCTTCCCCCACATCGGCCCTTGACGTTTATGCATTCACCTCTTCCTCGCTGGGTTGGTCTGAAAAGCTGCTTGTGTGCCTTGCTGCCTGCAGTAGCAGCGGAAAGTACAATGTTTTCGACTCTCGCCTTCAAAAGACAACCACCACTATATTTGGACTGCTGGCCCACTTGCCCCGCATTTTCTGGATTTTTCTAGATGCATAATATTTGTGTTTGCTGGGTTCCTGTGTGAAGCTTGGTACGTCATGTGAACACTGTTGTCTGCAGACAGTGGTGTAATAGTGTTTTAGCTAAAGCCGGTTTATATTTATTAAGAAAACACGTACACGTACCCGATTGCAATGGCAACGACGACTTAAAGCTTTTCATACCACACTTCAGCCATTTCTAAACATTATTAATAGTAGGTGTTTTTGCCCATTTGAATAGTATTAAGTTTACCGACTTCTAAAGGATGGTTTAGATTTCGAACTTGGTACTTGCCTATCATATTTTATTCCACTTGTGTGCGTTTAATGCACTGTGGCCTGAAGCACTGCGAAACAGTTGCACTCGACATGGTACAGACAGACATGTTCAAATTAAAACCACTGACATCTTGTGACGGACCCCTCGCTAATATTTGTTTATTTGTGGCTTAGACGTGTATTTCTTTGGAACAGGAAATATATGTTTCGAGCAAAAAACATATCTTTATATTTTTCACAACATATACAATACAAAGATCCTGTATTTCCTACTTTTTTGAGTAGCTCACCAAGTTAAGTTTTTCCTTGCGCTGTCAAACTTTTCAATTACAAATGTAAATTTACAAATATATTTGTGCTCAGAGGTCAAGTAAAACACAAATTGCAAACTAAAAAATAGATTTAGTAGCTTACACAGGTTCTCATTTGTATCTAAGCTCAGTTTTGTATACATTTTCTTGTATTCCTGGAACGCCACTGAAAATCATGCTTGTCAATTTATTATATTATGGGTGCACTTCCAATTACCGCAACTAATCTGTTTCTTCATCGATCTGATAACATTTTAGTTACATTCAAAGATGTTGGTTAATAACCAATTTCTTCTTTCATAGTCTTATTTTAATTATTTTGAGTAAAAATATACTCCACTCTTGGTGTAATAAGAAACATTTCCTTGCTGCTTAGCAATGATTTTCATTGTTCTTCATGCTTGCCAATCAACATTTATACCTTTTTTGCTTAAAGCCATTGAAAACCTATACACGTGTTTGAAAGCAGTACATTATATTATTTTGCAACCCCTGTGAATACTGCATGCTCTGTGTCTGCCTTTTGATGTTCTGCCTCTTACTGATGATCCTGCTCATGAAATACATGTTTGAAAGAGAAGAGCACAATGTCAGAAAGGACGTCTTATTAACATTTTTCAGCAGAACGAAAAAGCTGTGTGGCAGATGTATTGTTAACAAATCCCAGCAATGCAGAGTCTGCTATAATTTTATGCAATTTATTTGTGACTCTAGGGAGCCGAACCCTAATAATGTACTGCACTCCAATATTTTGGTCATCCGTATAATTACTTTTGGAAGCTCAGCTCTGGCACCCATGATCTTGTGATAAGTCACCTCTCTCATTGACATCAGGCCCATAATCTCAAGTAATTAAATTAGTGATTAGGACCACTCCAGTACTGAGTTCTAGATCAAAAAAAGTTACAGGGTTTTATTGCAAATCCCCTCTCCCCCTCTCCTCCCCTCCCTCCCTCCCCCCCCTCACACACCTCTCTCTCTCTCTCTCTCTCTCTCTCTCTCCACACACCTCTCTCCACACACCTCTCTCTCTCTACACACACCTCTCACCTCTCTCTACACACCTCTCTACACACCTCTCTCTACACAGCTCTCTCTACACACCTCACACCTCTCTCTCTACACACCTCTCTCTACACACCTCTCACACCTCTCTCTACACACACCTCTCTCTACACACCTCTCTCTCTACACACCTCTCTCTCTACACACCTCTCTCTCTACACACCTCTCTCTCTACACACCTCTCACACCTCTCTCTCTACACACCTCTCACACCTCTCTCTCTACACACCTCTCTCTACACACCTCTCTCTACACACATCTCACACCTCTCTCTCTACACACCTCTCTCTCTCTAAGTGGCAGCTGGAGCCTGATAGCACTGCTTGACCTTTAAAAAAAAAAAGCATTGGCATAGCCAATAGGGCTCGCCTTTGGGGCCTTATAAGTGTTTAACCATGCAACAGTTAATGTTGTTGCACCAAGGATATTGTGCTGCATAACTAAATACTTATAAGGTCCGAAAAGCGAGACCTATTGGCTATGCCAATGCTTGTTTTTTTAGTGCAATCGTGGTCAGTGAGTGATGTTAACTGTCGTTCTGTTTTAAGTATATTGACAGGTTCCTTTTATGGTAAGCTAAAGTGTTAGGATAAGTTTGGGAAAATTTAAGGACATGGTTAGGTTTAGTGTTATGATTAAGTTTACCAGTATGTTGAATTAATGACATGATAATGGTTATATTAACAGTAAGGCTATGAGTTAATATTGGGGTTTGAGTTAACACGAGTTTGGGTAGAGTTTTGCAAAATCATTTTCAGTGCAGAGGATGTCTTAGTAGATTTTAAACACTAACATCTATTGTAAGCGATTTTTTATAGAAGGTGATTTGTTGACAGATTTCAGTGTTATGCCACAGACTGGCAATAAATAGCAGGCAAATAGGATGTGGCTATTGAGTTACAGCCTTGTTCCTTATCTGCTGGTCTTGGCTTTACCAGCATGAGGAACACTATGCAGGGGAGGAGGGAAAAAACAAGCACTGGCAAAGCCAACAGGCCTTGCCTTGGTGAGGTATTGGTTTTGCAACAAAAAAAAAATGCCTGTGCAAAACAGGATTAACAGAAATAAAAAGAGAAAAAGATTAATTAAGCACCGCGTCCATGAGCATGTACACATCATGACAATGTGTTGTATCATTCAGTAGGGGTGTGCATGTGTCACCACATAAGCAAGAGCCTACAGAATGAAGTGGTGGCAATTCTATTTACTTAAACATCAAAGATGGAGACACCACTTGGAGCGGTAAATAAAAAATAATAATTTGGACTTACCCAAAAAAGGTGTATTTTTTAAAGCATAGAGGCTTAGCTGCGAATGGCACCTTCCAGGCCCTCAAAATGCTTTTTTTTTTTTTTTTTTTTCAAGTTTTAGAGGACTGTGAGGGGTGGGGAACAATAAAAGAATTGATGGGGAAGCAACTGGAAGAGTATGGAGCATTTGGCGAGCTTCAGGCCGTGGGTTGGGAGAGATTTAAGTAACGATAAGGTGTGGTAGAGGAAAAAGAGCAGAAAAGCAGCATATGAGGGAGAGAAGAAGGTGGGGGCAACGTGGACTTGGTGGAGGTTTCTTTGGGGTGAGAAGCAGCACATTAGGGAGAGGGGTAGGTAATGTGCACTCCTGTGGAGCGCTGAAAACAACGAAAAGAATAGATGCCTAAATTTGAACATTGAAAGAGTACAAGTCAACTAATCAGAAGGACAGTAAAGAGGATATGCTCCAAGGGACGGACAATCACAAGTGGAGGAAGTCAAGCCATGGCATAAGAAGCAAGCACATATGAGGGACTATAAAGACAAGCAATGGTAAGCAATGGGCTGACTACATTTTTGGTGTGGTCCATAGAAGACTTACACCTACAGACAACTAAAAGCTGTAAGGTAGACAAGACCTAAAAATGACCCTCATTCTTAATATGTGACACATGGGCTATCAATCCTAGGGTCTTTCTTCGTGGCAGATACGGGGGCCTTGAGATAGTCCGAAACTATCTAGAAGAGGTGGAAAAATATAGATCCTTAGCTTGTTTGGATAATTTCCTGATCAATAGTTTTGAAAAGCGGTGAGATCCCCACCAGAGTTTACAGTCAGATCACACATGGTATGCGTCACTCAGTAGCATAGCCAGGGTGTCATGGGGTCTCTTGCAAGGAAGGAAATGGGGCCTCTGGCTGCTGGTTGAACTGTGAAATAAAAGCAATAATCGTGGTTCAGAGGGACACTTCGGCCTCGGTGCCACTGCACCTGCTGCACCAATGGAAGCTACGCCCTGGTGGTTTTCAGGGCAGGGAAATCAAACTACTGGCTGCTCTCAAAACAAGAAAACTAAAGTGCAGGATTTTCCCCATTGTCTTGGTGTTGTGTATTTTCTGCTTTGCTGTAAAAATCAATGGTTGAGGACTTAATATCAGCTGTGAGAGACCACAACTGTAAAACGTTAAGGGCTGTGCTGCCAGAAACCACAATATTTCAAGGCTGAAGACTGGTTGAGATCTACGGATGTGCACTTGTGTTCCCTGGTTGGTACGAAGCCAAATTGGTGAAAGGGCGGAACATAATTGACACCTCTGTTCTGAAGATTTATCATTGTTTTGTGATTGCCAAAAAGCAAGAAATGTACATACGTTTTAGAAAGCAGAACTAGATGCAAACACGAATTGAAAATTGCTGGGCATTACACAACGTCTGTGCTCTACCCATCTGAGCTGAGAATAATGTACCCTACATGTACCAGATTGCAGTACAGGAAGCATGGAAATTTGTTACGTGCTGTGCTCTCAGGAAAATGTTTTTTTTTTCGGATGCGCAGCAATACGTTGCAGGTGACAGCTCCATGAATCACAAAGAGGTGCTTCGTCGAAGGTTATTTATAATTAATTGTATGTCTCATCGTAAAAAGACCGTAACTATGTCCATGCAGTAATGCAGCCTGTGATGTGCAAAGTACTGAGGCACCGTTTTTAAAGGCAAATGACCCCAGTTCAGATATGGCCATATGCAAATCAGTCTGACCCTGTGCCTCATGGGAACAGTCTTGCCCAGGGTTACTCATAGTACGGCCCGTGGGCCGCTGGCGACCCGCCCGGCATTCATTGGCGGCCCGCGGACCTTGTTCGATTACACTATGCCGCAGTTCCTTCCTTGGAGTAAACAGGGAAAATGGCCACAGGAGCAAACGTTGTGAATACGCTTGAATACGTATTCACAACGTTTCCTCCTGCGGCCACCGTCTCGGTTTACTGCTTGCCTCTGATTGGCTGGCCTGCCTCTGACGTCTCACACGGACCCGGGCGCGAAGCTCAGGCCCTTTAAAAGTCAGCTGTAACTAGCGCTAGTTACAGCGGACTTTTAAAGGACCTTTTGGTGAGCTTCCTGTGTCCCTGTTGACGACGTCCTTCCAGCACGCAACCCCGGAGAACCTTCACAGCAGCCTGGTGCCCAGAAAATCTTCAGCATCTCTTCACCTGCACAGGTATGTTTTTTTTGCCAACTCCCAAACAACCTTCATATTTACAAAATATCCAAATAGGCACATGCATATTTCTATCGGGAAGCAGGCACCCTTGCTCGAAGTCTTGTCTAGCTGTCTGCCACTCCCTCGGCTTCACATCGAAGGATGTACTCTCCCCTTCCGCTGAGCCATCTCAAACGTCAGGAGTAACCGCCCTGGGGCGGTTCCCTTTAAATAAAGTAGGGAACTATTTTTGACAAAATTAAGTACGAGTGCGTTATGCCTCTATCTAACCACGTATTTCTTACTGCCCTCCCTGTTCTGTGGGATGGTTTCTTTTTGCATCTAAAAAGCCCCCAAACAAGAGATGTGCATGTTGGTACTTATGATTCTTGTTGGGCTCCAGGTTTCATGCGGTGGACAGAGTCGGGAAACAAACTGTAATCAATATGTAGGGGGGGGGGGGGCACTTATGTGTATCACTTTCGGGAAACTAAGACAACATGAAGCTGCACATCACCACCCTTTGGCACTTCGGAACTACAGTTAAAATCATCACACAGTCTGGCTCCTGGAGATATACTAAAGGTGAGGAATCTGTTCTTAAATAGTGTATCCACCTGAAAAATTGTTATCGAAGGTAAGTAACTTGTTCATTTTGACATATCCCAATTTTGACATATCCTGGTTCCCTAGATTTAAATCCAGCTCAAAAAGCTTTTGAACTGCATTGCAAAATGCGATGCTCTTTGTAGTTGCATCTGATTGTGAAATACAGCATTGTCTAATGTTTTGAAAGGTTTTTTTTTTTTACTCTAGCTCTGCCCCCCACTGATCCCGCCCCCACTGACTCCACCCCTACCAGTGCGGCCCTCGGCCACTAACCACACTGTAATTTTGGCCCCCGACAAAGTTTGTGAGTACCCCTGGTCTAGCCCGAAATGCCAAGCCATGTCTTCCCTGGCCCAGAAACAAGCATCCTGGGACCGGTTTCTAGCTAATCAGCCGTCATCAGCCAGGCTAGCTTGAATCCAGGGGCAAAGTGAGCAAGGGACCCACATCTGGGTATACCCTGCCAACTTATGGCGAACAAAGCAAACACAAGGAGATGAGGCATGGAGAGCACGGGACCCATGGTGAGCAAAAAAACGATGGATTTAGGCCCAGATCTCTGTACTAGGGTGAATGTATGACACTGTTCTGCATTCTGTCCATCAACTGTTTTTGCATTTGTCACCCCGAGTGGGACGGGTATACCCAGAAGTGGGTCCCATGCTCTCCATGCCACTGGAATCAAGCTATCCTGGCTGAAGAGGGGTGAAACCCCGAAACCGGTCCTAGGATGCTTGTTTCCAGTCCAGGAAGGACCTGGCTTGGCAGTTCGGGCTGGACTGTTCCCATGAGGCACAGGGTCAAGACTGGTTTGCATATGGCTGGGTTCAAACTGGAATGGCATGGTGAGCAAAAAAACGATGGATTTAGGTCCAGATCCCTGTACTGGGGTGAATGTATGACACTGTTCTACATTCTGTCCATCAACTGTTGTTTTTGCAAGTGTCTGGATTAAAGGCATTGGTGAATTAGGTGTTAAACGAGCAGCTCAAGGTCCTGCCCCTCCCACACAATATACAACTCGCATTCAGCCGGGGTAACGGTTTAAACTTTTAAGACAATAGCTGGGCTAAAATGAACGAGAAACAATCAAAATAGACGTTTCCAATGCAAAAAAAGCAAATTTTTTATTTAGCGATCAGAGATGGTTTAGTATATAAAAAAAATGGCGCAAACGAGTTTAAAAAAACTTTTCAAAAATAATTGTAATGGGAAAAGGGATAGGAGGAACTGTTGAAACAATGAGCGAGGGTGTGGTGTTGCGGTCAGAGCTGCCAACTTTTGACTTGTGAAACCAGGTTCGATTCTCTGTGTCTGCTCAACATCCCTCTGGGCACATCAGGTAATGTCTCCGTGCCTTAAACACAAATGGGAATGTGACCTTTTATAATGTAACTGGTGCTCATGTAAATCGTCCGAGTTCGTGCTATACAAAACTGCAACAAAAAAAAGGAGGTTGTGCCTATTTACCTAGAAAAGTTTTTTTTGTTCTATTTGACACCCTCTTACGACCATTTGAGGTGCTGCTGAACTAGAGGCTGCCTTTGTTGTCTTCAATACTAGTACCGGATGAGGCAAAAAGAACAATTGTGTCAAGAAAGTAACTATTATCAGAGTTGTCAACTTTCATACACAAACTCTGCTTTATGCTCATGGCTGGCAGCTTGAGCCAGTTTGAGGGAGGAACAAGACTGGTTGGTGTAGCACACGCACACAGCAGCGAGGTTAGACAATGGGAGGAGGGAGTGAAGCGTACAAGGGAAATAAAACACATGCACCCTCATGGAGTGCTCACAAAAAAAAAAGCATTAAAAATGCAATAGGTCTCGCCTTTCATTAAGTTAAAGCCATTTGCTTTGCTATACACTACCATTAGCAAAGCAAATGGCTTTAACTTAATCAAAGGCGAGACCTATTGCATTTTCAATGCTTGTTATGTTAATGTTGACAGAAGTGAAGGATTGCATTGCCCTGGACACGCACGCACCCACCCACACGCAGGCACGCACACATACATACACAGATGCATACACTCGCGCAGGCACCCACACACACACACAGATGCAGACACATACGCGCACACAGATGCGCACGCACACAGATGCACACACACACACACAGAGATAGATGCCACACACATGGACACAAACACAGGCACGCACACACACACACACACATTCATGTTTCCGTCTGCAAGGCTGGGAGAAAGTTAATTCCAAACTCCCCGAGTGTTCAAATTTAAGACAAGAGCAGAATTTTCTAGAACAAAACTGCTCCATCCGAGGCTCCGGCAGGAAGTAGTGTCAGAGCTCCAATCGACTGAAAACAGTATCACACCAGCAGAAAAAACTTAACCAGAACTACATGTTGAAAGAGGCCGCAACAGTGTTTATTTTAGTCTGACTACCGGAGAAGTTACACTAGAATGAAATCTGCCTCCTGGAACCTCCGACGCCGGACTCCACTTTTCACCAGGGCGGGGGACAGGTGCAAGGACTGCCGGACTCCACTTTTAACCGGGGGTGGCTGCAAAGACTGCAGAAGGGGCAGTCCGGGGTTGGCAAGGAGGCCAAGAAAGGGAGATGCAGGGAGCTGCTAATGCCAGGCAAGACCTAAAGCACAAGTTACTACTTGTGTAACGATATATCTGTAAGAGACATTAGTTAGTGATAGATTCCTTACCTCAGAATATCCCCAGGCGTCAGACTGGATCCGGAAAGTTTTTCTAGCAGTACCCCTGCGCGTCAGTAGGTGGCATCCTGCGGCTCCGCGTCCGTCGCTGGCGTCGTAAGCGCCGAGAGGAAGTCACGGAGACTACTTAGGCGCCACCCATGAGCGCTGACATCAGTTCTGTATACGACTTTCCGCGCCAGGAACGCAGAGCCATGCAAGAAACTGACCACTGGTGCCATGAAACTAGGGCCCTGAAAAGGGGATGACCCTAACCCTAGAAATCAGTTCGCAGAACGGGGAGGATGGGTGGGGCAATAAGGAATCTATCACTAACTAATGTCTCTTACAGATATATCATTACACAAGTAGTAACTTGTGCATCTGAAAGAGACACGTTAGTGATCGATTCCTTACCTTAGAATAGATACCCCAGCAATACCAACCCTGGTGGTGTGTCTGCGAACAAGATTACACCAGGAAGTCACGGAGAACAGAGCGGCCAAAGAAGCAGTCTCTCTGGACCCGACTGTCAAGGCACTAATGCTTGGTAAACGTGTGCAGCGAGGCCCACGTAGCTGCCCGACAAATGTCCTGCAAGGGAATGTCGCATCCCAAGGCAGTAGTGGCGGCAATTGCCCTGGTTGAATGGGCACGCAGCCCCACAGGAGGCTCCTTCTTAGCCAAGGAGTAAAATGCATTGATGCACAGAACGACCCACCGCGAGATGGTCCGGTTGTGCACAGAACGACCTTTTTTGGCGCCTACGTAGCCAACAAAGAGCTGGTCATCCACCCGAAACTGCTGTGTACGCTTCAGGTAGAATGCAAGCGCCAGTTTTGGATCGAGACGGTGGAGCCTCTCATCCTCCCTTGAAGGATGCAGAGGCGGAAAGAAGGTGGGCAAAGTGATGGTCTGCCCTATGTGGAAGGGCATGACAACCTTTGGCAAGAAAGAAGGACGGGTCCTTAAAACCACCTTGTCGGATGAACAGAAAGGAAAGGAGGTTTGGAAGAAAGAGCCTGGAGCTCACTCACTCTTCTGGCAGAGATGATAGCTACCAGGAAAGCCGTCTTGAGAGTGAGAAGACGCAAAGGACAGGCATGAAGGGGCTCGAAGGGAGCGCACATCAGATATGTCAAGACAAGGTTTAAGATTCACTGAGGCTTTATTAACGGCACGGGAGGAAACGTGTGCGTAATGCCTTTTAGGAAACGGTTAACAACCGGGGACTTAAAAAGAGAAGGCTGATCTGGAGGCTGCAAAAAGTCGGAGATGGCCGAAAGATAACCTTTGATAGTGCCCAGAGTAGAGCCCTGCTGGGCCAAAGAAAGAGGAACAAAAGGACTGCGGAAAGAGGGGCAGAAAGGAGATCCACAGTCTTACCTGTGCACGATGCCACAAACTTGTTCCATCTGCAGGCGTATACCGTTTTAGTGGAGGGACGCCTGACTGCCAGAATGACATCACAGACTTCGGGAGGAAGATTAAAAGCTGTCACCTGTCGCCGCTCAATCTCCTCGCATGGAGGTGGAGGCTGGACAGGTTTGGGTGGAGGACCGTCCCCTGCTGCTGCGACAGAAGATCCTCCCGAAGAGGCAGTCGGATCAGGGGATCGATCGCCATGCTGAGTAGCTCGGGATACCAGTATCTTCGTGCCCAATCTGGAGGCACAAGGATGACTTGGGCCCGGTCACGCCGAATCTTCTTCTGCCCAGAGTGCTGAAGTTGTATAGGCAGAAAGGCGTACAACAGACCGCAACTCCACTCACGACAAAAAGCATTGCCTAGCGAGTGCCGCCTTGAAAATTCCAACGCGAAGATCTGATGACATTGCGCGTTCTCTTCGGTGGCGAATAGATCTAACCAAGGCTCTCCCCACTGCTGAAAGAGACCTTGCGCCACGTCCGAGTGCAGACGCCATTCGATCCATCCATCAAGCACCGGCAGCTGAGTTTGTCCTCCCTGGCGTTCAGAGAACCTGCCAGGTGTTGAACCACCAAGGTAATGCCTTGATGTTCCAGCCATGTCCAGAGGCGCAGAGCCTCCGGACATAGGGTCTAGGACCCCACCCTGCCCGTTGCAATACCACATGGCAGTGGTGTCGTCCGTGAACACATGCACCACACTTTCCCGGACAGAGGGGAGGAATGCCAGTGCAAGCCGGATCGCCCAAAGCTCCGAAAGGTTGATATGGAGCCGGGACTCCGCCGGAGACCAGAGTCCTCTGATCTCCGCCTCTCCCAAGAGGCCTCCCCATCCCAGGAGGGACGCATCGGTCACCACTGTGTGCTCCGGTTGGAGAAGGGAGAGGGATCTGCCATTGACCCAATCGCGATTCGTGAGCCACCACTGCAATTGTCGTGCGGTGCCCTTTGAGATCTGGACATGATCGGACAGGTTGCCCGGATGCTGCGCCCACTGGAACTTCAGGTCCCACTGCAGAGCCCGCATATGCCATCTGGTATGTTGCACTAGCAGGATGCAGGAAGCCATCAGGCCCATGAGCCGGAGGGTCATCCTGAGTGAAACCCGGGACAGAGGCTGAAAGATCGGAATCCTAACCTGAATATTCCGGACTCGCTGCTCGGGAGGATAAACCCAAAACAGCGTTGAATTCAGAACCGCTCCGATGAAGGGGAATTTCTGAAAGGGACACGGGTGCGACTTCGGCACATTGATGGAGAACCCCAGCAAATGCAGGAGGTCGGCCGTAGTCTGAAGGTGGTTGATGACTGCCTGGGGCGAGCCCGCCTTCAACAACCAGTCGTCAAGGTAAGGGAAGACTGACACCCCTGACCTGCGCAGGAGAGCTGCGACCACCGCCATCACCTTCGTGAACACCCGAGGTGCGCTAGTAAGGCCGAAGGGGAGCACGGCAAACTGAAAATGCTCCAGGCCTACCGTGAACCGCAGGTAACGCCGGTGTGCCGGCAGGACGGGGATGTGAAAATATGCATCCTGCAAGTCCAATGCTACCATCCAGTCTCCAGGGTCGAGGGCAGCCAGGACCTGAGCCAGTCAGCATTTGAAAACCTTTCCTTCCGGAGGAAGCGATTGACGTTTCGGAGGTCCAAGATGGGGCGCAGGCCCCCTTTGTCCTTCCAGGGGACCAGAAATTAGTGGGAATAACAACCACTCCCTACTTCCGGCCGAGGAACACACTCGTTGGCCCCCTTGGCCAAGAGGGCCGTGACTTCCTGCTGGAGAAGTACAAAGTGATCCCCCGACATGCGGTGGCACCGAGGTGGCATGGCTGGAGGGGAGGACTGAAAGGGAAGAGAGTAACCCATGCGGATGATCTGCAACACCCACTTGTCCGATGTGATCACGTCAGTGGGGGAGGTGGTGGCGGGGGAGGTGGTGGTGGATCCTGCCACCCACCGGCGTGGGGTGCTCTACAAAGCTCGGATTAGGAAGGTTTGGAGGTAGAAGCTGCGGAGGTGGACTGCCCCCATGCAGATTCGCAGACCTGCCCCTGCAGAAGCCGCGGCCGCGCTGAGGCTGGTTCTGCACAGGCTTGCTGAAGGAACGTACCTAGGTGCCTCTGCCGTGGCCACGAAAGGAACGAAACCCAGGAGTGGCCAGGCTTTTTGCCGAAAGACCCAAGGACTTTGCCGTGTCCCGCGAGTCCTTTAAACACTCCAGAAACTGTCGGCCTTATCACCAAACAGGCGAGTGCCATCAAAGGGCATGTCCATGAGCGAGGTCTGGACAACGGGCAAGAACCCGGTAGAGCGCAACCAGGCGTGGCGACGCAGCGACGCAGTCCAAAAAAATCACCCTGTCCAATGAGTCAGCGGTGTCCAATCCACACCGAATGGCGAACTTAGCCGCATCCTTACCCTCAGCAACCGCCTGGGAAAGTACAGCAAGGACCTCCTCAGGACACTGAGGCAACACCTGAGCAACCGTATCCCACACCGCGTGGGAATAGCAGCCCAATAAGCAGGCGGTGTTGACCGACCGCAGCCCCAAGCAACGAGAACAACCGCTTACCAAACTGTTCCAGCTTCTTAGAGTCTTTATTCGGCGGAGCCGTGGGAAAGGCACTCTGCGACGTCGAGGCTTGGATGACCAGACTCTCAGGTGTGGGATGAGTGGTCAGAAACGTGGGGTCACCAGGCGCCGGGCAGTGACGCCTGGCGACATTCTTATCCACAGGGGCCCCCGTGGCCGGCCGCGACCAAGTGCCCAACAGGACGTCGGTGAGGGCGTCGTTGAAGGGAAGCAGTGGCTCCGACGAGGTAGACGCCGTCTGGAGCACCTCAGTGAGGAGATTAGTTTTGAGGGTCACCGTTGGAAGATCGAGGTGGAGGACCTCGGCAACCCGACTGAGCACCATCGTGTAGGAAGCACTCTACTCCATGGTAGGCAGGGGAGAGGCAAACACCGGGTCAGAAGAGACATAGAGGTCGCCGGCGTCCTCCAGATCGTCCACCCAGTCCTGCTCAGAGTCACACTGACGGGCAAGAGGGTCCTCGGACCCCTCCCAGTCATCCTCCCCCTCTGTTGCAGGAGTAACCGGCCACGACGGTAGAGCCGGAGAAGGAACATACAGCGTTGGAAACGGCGCCGTGAAAGGCGCCGGACGGGGGTCGAGCCAGCGCCGCCTCCCAATGCAGATCCCAGGCAGGAACGAAATGGTCCTGGCACCGGGGCACGGTCGTAACAAACGGCACCCACTGCGGCGGCGGAGCCGGCAGCGCCAGACCTCGTGGCACCGGAGCCAACGGAGTAGGATCCTGTGGCACCGAAGCTGGATCCGCCGGCTGGCACCGCTCCCTCAAGGCCTTCGGGCCCGACAGTCTCGGGAGTCGTGGTAGGTCTCCAGGCAGTAGAGGCAAACATCGTGGGGGACCGCCACCGACATATTGCGACGGCAGGTCCCAAAAGACTTAAAGCCCGGCATCCCTACGTGCACCAGGAGGAAAAAAGGAGGGGAGACAAAAGTCTCAAAAGAGTAGTCAAAAAGTGACTAAGGTACGTGCTCTATCCAGATCTGCGCTTACTGGCGCGGAAAAAGAAAGAACTGACCTCAGCGCGCATGGGTGGCGCCTAAATAGTTTCCATGATGTCATCTCGGCACTTAAGACGCCAGCGACGGACGCGAAGCCGCAGGACGCCACCAACTGACACGCAGGGGAACTGCTAGTAAAACTTTACGGATCCAGTCTGACGCCTGGGGATATTCTAAGGTCGGGAATCAATCACTAACGTGTCTCTTTCAGATAATACAGCCAATTAAGGAAGGACAGGCTCCATAAATGACTTCTAGGGAAGAATTAGGAAATTCAGAAAAGTTGTAAAAAAAAAAAAAAAATGTAAAACTTAAAAAGGTACAATAATAAAATTGCACTGTGCAATTACATAAGGTCACTGTCATGACTCCAGAACAGTAAGACAAAAATCAAATATTCCAAGTCCCAATGTGCAGCAAAATCGTAAGAAATCGGAGAGCACCCATAGAAGCACTGGAAAGGTCTCTGGCTCACACCTACATTTGAGGGTTTATATAGCAAATCTTCTTACAGAATATGGGGTGAGCAAAAGAACACAATTTCAGTAAATCAAAGCACAAAAGTAATCAGCGTCCCTTCTGCCTTACGACCTCTAAGCCCTATCTCACTATGTTAACTATTGCAAATTAAATGGAATACTGAGAGCAAGCGGAAGAAACCTTGAAGGAAAGTTACATTACTGAGCCCATGTTAGAGACTTCTAGGAGAATGCCAATCGAAAAAAAAAAAAAAAACATGACTTTGACTTGACTGTGTACAAAAGTAACAAACTGACATGCAGGGTAAGGAATCATCAATGTTGGAACAAGATGGCACTGAGGTCTAGTTAGCATAAGCCAAGAAAAGGTACGCTAATAAGTCCTATCAAAATCTTTTCAAGGTCAATAACACCAGGTGATTTATTTGTGCGAATTAGAGTGTAGATCCGTATTATGCTCATAGTTAAAAATGCACAAATATTTCATGTTCTGTGGGAATGCCCCAGCATAGCGAGGTATTGGAGGGCGGTCACCTCATGTATGGGGGGGGGGGGGGAAGTTCTGGGGCAGATAACAATGGAGGCCAAACTGTGTGAACCGACCGATTTAAACATTAAAGAACGAACTTGGGTAACGTTAGGCTTACTAGTCTCTAAAAGGAACATTGCTACGAAGTGGGGAGTGCACATGGCCCCCGACGCTGGTGGAATGGAAAAGGGACATGGACTAGTCCATGTTTAGAGAAAAAACGGTGCATGTCGCAAGAGGATGCCCCAGGAAATGGATGCAGATATTGGGGGAATGGAACGAATACAGAGATACCATTTGTGAGCCACCTGCATTACCGACAGTCACCCCTGGAAGACTTGGTACCCTAATAGCGGATTATAAACTAGATTGTCTACGTCGCAGGCTAGTATGAACTGTGCGTAATGCATCACAAACTGCCATGCCTCGAGTATTTTCTGTAAATGTATATACTGTGACAATGTTTTCTGATTGACAATAAAAAGAAAATTAAACAAGCATTGGCATAGCCAATAGGTCTCGCCTTTAGGATCTCATAAGTGTTTAGCCATGCAGCACAGGCATAAATGGCGTGACCATTCGCAGAGTGACACACACTTCCGTAGGCAATTACTGAGGATTGTAGAATTTGTGAGATAAGGCGCCAAGAGTGACTAGTACCCAGTGTATTAATAGTGAGTTTGCTGCAAGATGGTGATTTTGCAAGAGGAATTGTGCTGGGAAAGAGAAGGACCCTATAAAAACAAGTTCCCATTAGTATCTATGGCTTGTTTTAATAAAACAGATCATCATCATCATCACATACCTTGCCTTCCCTTAGGACCATGAGAGCACTGAAGACGAGATAAACTTGTGAGGTGACAAGAAGCTATGTTGTGAAAACTGCCAAGTATAACAACTGATCTGGACACCTATACAGCACATTTTCAGTTACCACAGTAGTGACACCATAAAAATCCGATTTTTAACGTGATGTATTCTCAATTTATTTATTATAACGTTGTATAGCATGAGGCAAAAGTCCATGCTACTCACGTAGGTGGCGACACTTTAATCCCTAAAAACAGCCTTTATTTTCGCAGTGGATGTTCCATAAAAATAACGTCAATAATAAAACTGGCAAACATGGTCTATAAAATACCACCAACTTCATATATTTCCATTGCAATTCTAATGAGAAGCAGGCCTACAGAAATGCATGTTGCGACGGACAGAAAGAACATATTGCTTTCCATATGAAGGACTCCATCTCGGTCTCCCTTCTTCGCCTAGGTTCCTGGCAAGATTGGCATCCGTATTTTACATTTTCCCCACTTTTAACTAAACTGCACATGTATTCACATGGTGAGTAGCACTATGTATAAATGTTTCATAAGAACTATCCCATATGGTCATAGGGTATTATTTCAGCATAGATCCATTTGCTATGAATAAATAAATATAAATATACTGTAGGTGGCCGAGACACTAAAAGCTCGAACCAGATGCTTAGCTCAGCTCGATCTTTGAGCCCAAAAATAACCAAATGTTCATGTGAGTTCTGACTGCTACCCGCGCTCTACCCTCATGTGCTAAGAATTAAAAATAAAGCATAAAATGTTGATGTTAAAAAAGAGAAAAAAAAAATCTCTCTAGCGCCTGAATTGCATAAAGTAAAACCAAAAACCTAAGATCAATCCTGGCTTCCTGCTTGACCACATGGGTGAAAATAGGCAAATATTTTATTTCACCAAAGCTCCTTTTTTTTTTAGTTAACACATATGACTGCACCTTTAAAAATTTCCAGTCAGAATGTGCGATATATATGAAAACCTTGTGTTTGATTTGATTGACTATAATGTTGCTCCACCTATAAAAAGAAACTAGCGCAAAAAGAGGGTACAGATGAGAACTGACTTGCCGCTTAATTCACTATGACATGGTCGTCAGGTAGCAGACATGTTCCAAGTTCCTGTTTAAAAACTATCACTTTTAACAATAATCTGTTAGGCTAAGATGAGAAACACGTGTTAAAAATGTACATATTTTTGACTTCTGAATAGACCTTACATGATTTATATGCCAACTATTTTCAGGGTTGAACTCATGCACAGGCTCTTAGAGCCAGAACCAACCATTGGATCGGTTCTTCCGGTTAATGTGTTGCCTCGCCAACCTCTACAAATATACTTTGCACTATAGTCCACAGTATTTGATTTTATATCTGCAAAATGAAATCTGAAATTCAACTCTTGACATGGAACTGTTGATCAGATGGCTTCATAAGGGATTTCACCTTCAGCGGCAAACTCTTGGGAAATTCTGCAACTCGCAATTTTGCACATCTCCAGGCCAGGAATTTTCATGACTTCCAAACTCCTTTCCGATATTGTGGTAACAGGGACAGCACTGGCTAGGCTAAACCTTACTTAGCATGTGTGACCTGGCACCGACCCAAGAGGGGCGCTGCGGCTCCCAGCAGCCTTCCTGTTAATTAGATCCAAAGAAAAGTGTGGGAGAGAGCATCAAATTGGGTTTCACCCAGGATGCTGTTCTGAGCAAAGGTGGACTCCGAGTAGCATTGCTCTGTCCCTCCACCACCCAGTAGCAGTCTGGGGCAAGCAGACACTGCTCCCACCATGCCCACAAATAATAGCTCAAGAGACAAATTATTAGCAAGAAATGTCCTGTCCGGGAGGTTAGTTGCCTATAATGAACTCTAAGTGAACCAGGAAGCTAGGAGAAAAGGGACTTCTGCTATTAACAAGACCATAAAAAACACTAATCTCATTTAGCTGTTTATCACACATGGTGTCGGGTCAGCACTGACACGGGTGTATACAAATTATTATTTGGAGAGGATCCAAACTGCTCAGCCCAGAGAAAGGAGAGATCCCAATCCGCCCGAAGAAACCAGATGAGCTGCCAGACTACGTAGAGCAGCGATGAAAGATTAGCAGCCGGAACTCCTCTGTAGTGAGAGCTACAGGGGAAGCAACCAACAAAAGGGGAGGAGTTGCACTGCGCCGTGCAGAGCATGGCGCTCAGCTCTGCTCCTTAAACAAATTAAAGCGGCACAGTTATAAATAAATAAAGGAGCACGTAAAATCTTAAACAATTAACAGATGCTGCTGAAGTGGGAAACAGGAGGCGTTGATGGAAGGCACACAGATTAAGGGGACTGGGTCTGGAGCAGCGCCATGCACCTACGAGTGGCAAGGCGATGGCAGAGAGAACAAGCGCGGCTGCGCGAACCCGAAACAGATGGCACACTGCGCACCGCTGCTAATTAAAAACAGATGGCCCCTGCTGGCTCCAGACAGCAAAACGCTCTGGGAGTAAACATTTCCCAAAAAGCTGGGACATCCACACACCTTTGGCCAATTGCGTGCTAAAGCCTGACGCAAAGGCCAATAGCGTGTGAGCACCAAATGCACAAGCTTCTACACAAGCTGAAGTGATTCCAAGAGGCCGAATTCTATAAGTGCATGCACGCTGCGCTAGGCTCGACCTAAAAATAAAAAATAAAAAAAATGCACAAATATAAATGCATAAAACATTTACAAACCCAAAGAATACAGCATGGAAACATGGGTCAACTCACTTCATCATTTGGCTATGCTGCACAGTGAGTGAATGTGTTCAACCTCATCTCACTGGCATAGGCAGATGAAAATGAGTGTTGACGCCTGGGCTGCTTGGTAAATACTCATAATATTTTGGCTTCTGTTGACATATGCTGGCAGAATAATAATAAAGAAAATATTGCATGTTTCCAAATACTAGACCTTGCTAGCTTTATAAATGTTTGCTTCTTTTGCTTTCAGCACTCTTAAAAGTTTAGAAGGCTCTGCAGCTGCAATTTCGTACCAGGCTGCTCCTTTCCAAAAACATGTTTTTGCACATCTTTTCTTAATTTTGTTTAATTTACCACTAAAAGGGGGCTCACCGTGTGGGACAGTAAATTAAAAAATAAATAAAAAATAAACGCCACTACATCATGATGAAGCCTGCACACTTTTTCAACATTGCGCTTTTTTTTGCTGATGCTTTTGAGTACTGGCAATAACCATTATTTTGATGTTTGCAGATGCTGAGCAGTAGCAGCAAATAACACTGGTATAGCCAATAGGTTTTGACTGACCAAGCAAAAAAAAAAAAACAACTTGTTGGCTTTGCCAATGCTGGTTTGTAAAGCAATCGCTCATGCTATTTTAGTCTCAATTGTAATCTACTTGTAAGTAATGTGGATGCGGAGATCAAATCCTGCTCCTAGCAGAAAGGTGCGGTAACTCCATTACAAAGGAGGCACAGTTCACAGAATCATACTGACCTTATCAAGACACTGATTGCCACTATGACCATGTATAGGTCGCAGTTAGCCTGCAGAATCTTACACCACAACCAACTTCCTTGACCCCATATCAGTCCCCTTCACCACCTAAAGCACAAATCATGGTCATTAGGATTCTGCTGATCAGTTTTTATTCAGTAATCTAGAGGATCATAACCAAGCGGCATAACACGAATGAAAAACGCGGAGTACATACAGTTCCTGGTTCAAACCCTGCTTCTAGACAGCAAGGCAGATTACTTCGTAGATCACACAAAGCAAAGGCTCCTAAATATCTGTTAGTTTCCAGCAGTATCCTCCTTCCACGTCCCAGCACTCGTCCTTCAATAGGCTAAAATGCAAGCCTCCCTTTATGTTACACGGGGGGCTGGTCCGAAGTAATATATGTTCGTCCAATCAGAGGGGGCTTCTGACTCCTATGACTAAATGCGAGAGGCCTGGGAGAAGGATGTAGGGGAAAAAGAGGATGAGTTGCAAGAAGTCGCAATGGCGGCCAGAGTGCTGCCCATTCCCGCTAACCCATGCTTCACTATTTGTGTAGTATTTATTGTAATCTCAATAGACTCTGGAAAATATACAGAGCACAAAACTCTGAATGCATACGATGTGGCGCATTGGAGGGGCCCTTTTACCACTTGATTTGGGTATGTCCCCTCATGATGAAACACTGGCAAGAGATGCACGACAGGCTAGCTAATATTCTAAATAGTCCCAACAGTTGTATATCCCAAACTTAAGTTGTTGGGGATATTGGAGGGCTGGACAGACTCACATGTTTGGAGAACCTTGGCCAGAGTTGTGTTTTTGTTTTATAACAAAGTGGGACACTGCAAAGAACTCAGGGAATGAAACAGCCCCGGCCTTACAGGAGTTGTCCAGAAGGATGGATTACTGTGCCAGAGCAGAGAAGGTCGTTTATAAATGGAAGGGATGTGAACGTAACCATGAGAAGGTTGGAGGCATTTAGACCTCTAGATACACTGACTTCAGAGGAATATACAGACCACTCTGTTATTGTATTTTTTTAAATATCTATTTATTTTGGACATAACATGTTACAAATAATCACTGATGTGTTTGGTGCCTCAGTTTTAATGTTTTGTTTGTTTTTATTTCTCCAACCAATACAATATATATATTTTTTAACTTATTGCTGGCAGCTCAGTGTACAAAGTTTATTTCTGGAGGGTATAGCTCAGAAAATATCTTAAAACAAAAGTTTTGTTTATTTGGCTTTTCAATACAAGGATCCTAGGAAATCTTAAGGACCAAAGTGTTTCCGTGTACATGCTAAACCAAGTTAATAGCTCTGCTACTCACAAACATGGAAAGCACTATATATATTCATGAATCACAAACACAGACTGAACTGAGGGATCGAATATATGGTCTAATTTACAAAACGTATCCCCTCACCCATTGGTACAGGACCTGCAACCTAAAGAAGCCTCAAGAATGCACGTTTTGAATACCTCAAAGACAAGATTCTGCTGCCAGGCTAAGGCAGCCCCACTTAGTTTTAGTATGCTTCACCACACTTCCTCGGACCACCATTAAATCCCACACAACGTCTACAAACTGGAAGTCACTCTATATGCAAGCTGCATGCATGTAACAAAGTAGGATGTCCTTCACTGTCCCCAACATGGGGTTGGGCACAGGGGTCAGGCCCAGGCTCAACATCTCTACCCCCGCGCACAGGCACCCAACCCCCACCACGCAAATCCTTCGGCCAATTGCGGCACGAGATTGGGGGGCCCACCAAATAGACAAATGGTCAGAACACCAAAAAAAAAAAAAAAATTGGCCTTCTGTCTTTATCAAGGGGTCAGCACACGAACATTAATAAAGAAACCTCTTGGTTTAGTCAAAAAGTCACCAATAACTATAATAAGATACCTATTTCATAAATACACATTGTAATGTTTATAATAGTGATTGTCAAAAAATATTTTCAATAAAGCATTTAAAAGAACAAACATGTACTTGAGTCTAAAACATTCCTCAGGACACAAACTGCAGCCACAGAACCAACCACAAGGGGGTCCCTGTTCTTCAGATGAAGAGCAAACAGCTCCAGCTCCGAGCGTTTGGAATAAGGTGGGTGAGTGGTGTGCCTGGGAATTGAGTAGTACATAGATCATATGAGCTCCAGCTTCCTGAGGGCCCTAAAGTTTGCTACAGCCCTATGGATGCCTGGTGGGGCTGAGATGGGCTTGGATTGGGGATGACACCCGTGGCTCCTCATGCATCCAGATTGCTGCTGGAGAAATTGCTGTGCTAGTCTCCGCCTTGAGGAGGAAGCGCCATCTTGACTCTGCCATCAATGGGAAGGTGTGTTTGACCGAGCCCTGTGCAGACAGAGCAGTATCAATGCACTTCTGGGGCCAGGCGTTAACTCTTCTGTGCTGTAGTTGTCCAAAGCAGCAATGTCCGGACATGGAGAAAAGTGCACAGGGCCCGCCTGAGGGTGCTGCACGCCACTCCTGCTGCCATAAAGCTTCAGTCAGCGGCCTAACCATGTGGCCCCTCCGCATCGGTGTGTAGAGGCGGACTCTGGATGACCCTCTCACCACCTCTACGAGACGTTGGTGCTGCTAGATCCCTGTGAGGCCCGACCAGGTGTGTGTGGGTGTACAATAACGGAGGTGGCTCACTGCGAAGCAGGAGGCAACTGAGGTGAGTGGCCTCCCTCTCTGAGCGAGTGAGCCGGGCCGCAGGGCCCATTTGACATTGTGCAACTCATTGACATTGGGTGCCCCTACATGCAACCATTGCTTCCCTCGGACACCCCCGCGGGGAAACGAAAAGTGGCTTGCTGGACTCCACGGGCTCACCTCAAGTGGAATAGTACCCACCCTCCCCTGCCTCCGCATCATATTAACCACTGACCACATTGTTGATTCTGGGAGAGGGTCTGCCTACTTACCAGGCTCTTCCCAACTCTTGCCAAACTTTGCTTTGTGGCTCCTTCTTGGACTTGCCCCCTTGTGCCTGCGCTCAGTCTCTGGAAGTCTGGATGTGAGGTTGGGGGGCTTTTTCGAACGTCTTTGTCTTCAGATTCAACAGTGTGGCCTCACCTTGTGAACAACTCAACTGGGGATGTGTGTGCGCCTACAACCTCCGGACTGTAGAAGACATGGGGGCAACTGTTTCAAATTGCTTGTCCTTGCAGAATTCATAACTTCCTGCCTGCTTCGCCTCACCCAGTGCGGCTGGGTGACCTCCATACCTTTAGCCCCCCCAGACCGACCCACTGGGGCCCGTACTGCATACAATTCCACAACAAGGATGCCTTCTAGGCACATTCTTTCCTATTGGGCCTCCAGATTTGGAGACAGTGGTCTGACATTGCTCGTAACCTCTTCTCTGGCTCGATTGGCCCATCTACCAAGCTCAGGGGAAAAGATTCCATTTGAGTACTTAACCCCTTCAGCGCTGCGCGGATTCCCCCGCGGTGCTGAAGGGTTCTAGCGCGGGCGGGGCCATGACGGAACGGTTCCGTCATGAGCACAGCTCAACCGATGCTCATGACGGAACCGTTCCGTCATGAGCATCGAAGGGGTTAAATTCTTGGATCCTATGTTCATTGTTTACATGTTGGTGATATAAGGTTCCTACTGTGAGTGTGGATTTGTGTATATGTATTCACCCAAAGGGGGCTTCTTTGTAACTTTGGCAAAGTCATCAGAGACAGCTCTGTAGTCTCCCTCCGGTCTACATCCGACCACAGATGACATAAATGACAGAGCCCCCCACCACAAGCCACTGTGATCCTCTTGCTCCTCCAATCATGCAGGACTACATGGAACATTTTTTTAATGACATTCATCCGGAGATCAGCTCACAGACTTTAAGAGTCTTCTCCATGACCTTTGCAAGGATATCGCAGCTGTGGGCAACAGAGTACACTACTTGGAACGCACAATGGACTCCCGGTCTAAGGATCAAGAGATGTTGTGGAGACACCTTATAGGAACAGCAGATCGTGATTTTGGTGGTCCACCTGCAACTT
Source organism: Triturus cristatus (assembly GCF_964204655.1). Classification (NCBI taxonomy): domain Eukaryota; kingdom Metazoa; phylum Chordata; class Amphibia; order Caudata; family Salamandridae; genus Triturus; species Triturus cristatus. The sequence goes on from NC_140583.1 coordinate 1,108,816,187, forward strand.
GGTTGGCATAACCATATATTAAAAGGAGTCTCCCTTGGTGCAAAAGGCAAGGACATCATGACGTTCACCAGGGACCTGTTTAGGGCCATCCGGGGTGGCTCTGCAGACCAAGCTCTAATTCTTGACAGGGCACACCGCATTGCTGCCATGACCTGTAGCCCGGATACCATCCCAGACATCCTTACCTGAGTTCCATTCATCCAGGACAAATAAGATATCCTCAAAGCAGCGAGGAGGAAGCAGACATCTTCCGCGGACAGACTATGAAAATCTTTCAAGACCTCTCCCCATTAATGCTGAAGAAGAGGTGAGACTTCAAACACCTTAGAGAGAAGCTGCGTGGACAGGGAATCAAATACCAATGGGCTCATACCTTTGGACTGCCTTTTCAGTGCAATGGTAAACGGAGGATGGTACAATCTCTTGCCGAAGCCAAAGGCATGCTCAGACTGCCGGGGGACTCCCCAGCACAGATCCTTTGCTCTCCCTATCTGCGAGACCCGATGACTGCCGTCCTACTTGGCATACTTTTTGTAAGTGCAGCCAGGCCTGCACCAACAAAGTAAAATCCTCCCACACTGCACAAGAGGACATTAACACCCATGTCCAAAGTATGAAGCAGAAATCTTCACACTTTGCTTCCAGTGACGTCTGACCTACATCGAACATCTCTTGTATCAGCCACCTTCTGCCGTCAAACCACACAGGCCCACTGACCCTTTCAGCTATCAGCAGGGCCCATTATCCGATGCCCGGACTACCAAGTATTAAACAATGCTTGTTACATTTGTCCGCATTTTTTTCCCCCAACAGGTTGCTCCCCTGCTACAGTTTCCTGGTCCTCGTCCCCCTCACTGAGCTTTCCTCCATTGAGAGAGACACCTCAATAGGGTCAAGTGGGTCTTCTCCATGCCATCCACATCATCCGTGGTGGTGTTCAAGGAAGATGGCCTGGGCCCCTCCTTATACAGCTGTCCTCAGGATGGATGAGTGCCCCTACTGTTGCACACATCGTACCCCCACGCTACCATGGGCTCCATACATATCTTGAAGCTTATGCCCCTCAATGTATGAGAGCACAACTCCCCCAGCAAGCAGCAGGTCTGGCGCTACCTACTACAGCGGGACCCTCATGTAATCTTTCTGCAAGAGACACCTGCTCAGGAAGGACTGCCACCGCATGGCCCATCCTAGGTACCCCTGCCAACATTGGGTGCACACAGACACTAATACGGGAGTTGTTGCCATCCTCTTTAAAAGTGGTTTTATTCTAAATTAACCAAAATCACCAGAGATCCGGGTGGACGATTCTCAACCTTTACTTCCCTAACCAATCACAGGACGGGTTCCTTCTGAAGATACTCAAAAATCAGCTGGGCCCTCCCAGCGGGAACCTCATAGTGGGAGGGGACTAACTTAGTTCAGGAACCTGTTCTTGACAGGAATACAGCACACTTTCAGGGTAAAAAAGTGTCATGTTCGGACTGCTCAAGAAAGAGCTGCCGGACACTGGACTAGTTGATCTCTGGTGTTACCTCCATCTGGACACAAGAGACTACTCCTTTCACTCCCATGTGCACCTTTCCTACTCCCGCATCAACTACCTGTTCATCACCCACTCCCTCCAGAGGGCCTGGCCTCTGCTCAGATATCTGACATTTCCATCTCCAATCACGCACTCCGAGCTTACCTGGGCATAGCAACACGCGACCCTCCACGCTGGCAGCTCTCTCTTGAGCAACCCAGTGGACAAGGCCTCCATCAATGACGCCGTAACTGAATATTTCATGCTCAATTCCCTCCCAGACACATCCCCCATCCACCCCTTCCAATATGCATTGGGAGGTTTTCAAATCAACCATCAACGTCATGTCTTTCATCTCAGAGCCAGGGCACGGGAAACTAACCTTAATGAGGAGATCCGCTCCATGGAGAGCACGGACAAGTAGCATCCCTCGCTAGGTGCTAAGCAGTAGTTACCCATATTGAGGAGCCAACTTCAGGTGCACCAAGTTAACAAAGCCAAGCGCTCACTTATGGCACTCAAACGGGGGCATTACAATAGGAAAAAATAAGGTGGCTATTCTTTTAGCACATAGGATACGCCACCAACACTCTCGTTCCCATATCTCCAGGATCTACATGGAGGGCTCTGGCGGGCCATTAGGGAACCAAATAAACAAGAGGCCTTTTGGGCCTACTATCAACATCTCTACATCAGTTGGGGGGAGGGGGAATCAAGCCGCCATTTATTCCTACCATCGAGACTGCCCTTGGCAGCCCCTCGATGCCCACTCCGCTTGCGACTTGGAGGAGCCTTTCTCGTAAGACGAACACCATAGGGCCCTTGTAGAACTACCTAAGGGGAAGTCTCTGGGTCCAGATGGCCTAACGTCTGCTTTCGACACGGTCTTCTTCCCATAATGGCAAAAGACCACCTGCTTGAGCATTGAAACTCTTTCACCCATACCACCGGCCTTACGCCGACTATGTCCAATGTTGAGATCATGCTCATTCCCAAGCCTGGCAAAGATCAGACCCTCTGCTCATCCTATTGCCCAATAGCTTTATTAAACACAGATGTAAAAATCTACTCTAAAATGCTGGCCAATTGCCTTGAAACCCTTCTGCCCAATTTGGTAGGCTAGGTCAGCTTTGTTAAACAAAGACAGGCCCCTGACAACACTCCGCGACTAGCCCTTCTAGTAGACAATGTCCACAGGCATAATATATCTCTGCTCTCCTCCTATTGCTTGATGCTGAGAAGGCCTTTGGTAGGGTTAGTTTGGCGTTCCTGCGAGCGGTCCTCCTGAAAATAGGTCTAGACCCCAACATCATCAGCAATATAATGGTCTCATGTGGCACCCACAGCAACCACTCTGGTAAATGGCCATTCAACTCACTCCTCACTATCTTGGGGCACTCAACAGGGCTGCCCCCTATCTCCCCTTGTGTTAGCCCTGGTTGTGGAGCCTTTAGCTATCCGTCTCTGGCAGACCCAGATCATCAAAGTCATTCCCTTCTGGGGACAGAACCACAAAGTCCTTTTGTTCGCTGATGACCTCCTACTTGCACTGACAGAGCAGGAATCCTCGTGGTGGTTTACACCCTTTAAGATTTTGAAATTGTGTCTGGATACATGATCAACATGGCAAAATCGCAAGCACTCACTTTGAATATCCCACAACAGCACTTCCTGCACCTGCAGACAGTAGCCCCATTCCACTGGACACCTAACTCCATCCAATATCTTGTCCTTATCACCATCTCCCTCTATACACAGACGAGGGCCAACTAGCCTAGTTATTGCAAAGTGATCCTGGAAGACCTCCAGAAGTGGAGGCCACTTCATATTTCCTGGCTCGGTTGCATCAATGTTGTGAGAATGAACATCCTTCACAGACTTCTTTACCTATTCCAGTCCCTACCCACACCCATACCCACAGAGGACAACAACAGGCTACAGGGAGAGCTCTGCTCCTTTATTTGGAAAAGGTAACAGCCCACATATCTAATGCCCTGCTCATGCTCCCTAGAAGTTGTGGCGGCCCTGCCTATCCTAATCGCCAAAACTACTACAGGGCTGCCCATCTACGATTCATCTCTGAGTGGGTGGTTAGAGAAAGTGGAAAGCACTGGCTACACCTGGACAAGACTGTGGCCTGTTGGCCGCTGTGGGACTTGGCTTGACTTTCGAAGCAGCTTCGCCCCTGAAGCGCATATAAAGCTCACCGGACAGTTTAAGATATGGGATAGGCTAGCCACTGGTAGGGCCTGATCTCATTCCCCTCCCCGAATGCTTCAATAACACGCGACCCAAACTTCACATTTGCACTTCCCTCCGGTTCCTTCCAGGACTGAATTAGGGGTGAATGAAGACTCCTTAAGGACATTTTTCAGGGAAAGACTATCAAATCCTTTGAGCAATGCAAAACTGAATTTCGACTCCCCAACACTATGAAACATAAATATTTTCAATTGCATCATTGGGCATTGCACCTTCCCAATACTCTGTAATATTGAAGGCACCAGATGCCTCGTCTCCAAGACGTACGCTGTACTGCAACATTCTCTCCCCCTACCCAGCCAGCTGTATCAGATGAAATGGGAAACTTAACAGCACCCAGGACATTGAGCGTGAAATCCCTTAAACTCTCAGACGCTTTCCCAAACAAGAAACGGCCTGTAAGATTATGCTGCAATGGTGTTATATTCCTGCCTGTTTGCACTATCGACCCTGCAACGCAAGCCTCATGCTGGAAGTGCGGAGCGCAGGTGGAGACTTCCACCACATATTGTGGGCATGGCCGCCTCTCACCATAATTTGGAAAGATTCTGAGCCACATAAAAAGCACCCTGGGCTACTCAATTCCAACTGACTACCACACAGTTAATCAGGGGATTCGTCTAGCGGGGCTGAAACCAATGATCTATGCAGACTGGTATCTTATACGGCATATGACAGGTGCTGCAAAACAGCTCCTAGCCTTAGCTTGGAAATCTCCCACTGCCCCTCCTGTAGCGTCGTGGTTCACAAGGCTCTGGCACACCGTGGCAATGGAGGAATTGACCCATAAGCTATCCTTCTTGGACAAATATCTTGCTCCCGGGGCTACCTCCCCTCATTCCTCTCCCTTTTTGACAGCATTGCTACGTTTTCATCACAGCTGGAGACTTCTTGGTCATGTTTTGGTCTCAGATTTCACCTCTCGTTTTCATGTTTTGCTATTAAACTGGTTGGCCTTTTGGTTCCTGCACCAAGGCATAGCAGCGAGAGGTCTCGCAACCCTTTCCGTGGGGTCCCTTACCAACAACCCAGGTATAGGGTATAACACATGGCCCTCTAACCCATTACCCAGGGCACGAGTCGGGGGGACAAGGCATCCACCCACTCTTTTCACAGGGTGGACGTCGTCCCCCTTGCTAAGAAGTTGGGCCCCACATAAATATGTTGAACTTGTCCCAGTGTCGTTTTGAAACACTGGGACACGTTCATCAGCTCCTGTACGTTGCCTGCTTTTGATTCCCAGCAGCAATGTGCAGGCAGCGAGGGGGCTTTTTTTCCCACCTCCAGATGGGCTTAAGATAAAGACAGAAGTTAAGAGGCCATCAGGCCTCCTTTTGATCGAGTCTGGGACTGGAGGCGTCCTGGAACCTCACAAATGCGAATACACCCCGGGGAGAAAACAAAAGCACACAGTTTTTATTTCTTCACAGGTACTTAAATGATGCATGCTTTTTACTTTGTTGTATATAAGTGCATGCACTGTAAGAATGTCAGATGGGTTGGCCTGTCTCAGTATTTACACAAATAATTTAAATTGAACTTTTTTTATTTCTTTTATAGCGCTTCTCATCCCAATGCAGAGTGTTTGGGCACTTTACATAACTTATATATTATCCATTTCAAATAAATCATGTAAGTGTGTAAATTAATGTACAAAATGTGTTACATGATACAGTCAGGGTTACAAGATGTAGCAGTCAAATACACTTCATAGCTCACTGGGCTCTACTAGAAGGATTACTATTTATTAACTGCAAGTAACAAAATGATCTGTGTTCATAGCAGTAATCCACATACCTATCTCCATAAAATAAAAATCTGTGATCTGCATGTTACATGATGTGCTTTGCAGGAGACAACTTAAAAAAAACACATTTTTTATTGCATTTTCCGTTGGCATATGTTATAACATACACATCAGAGCATCACTTCCAGTGAGGTAACTTCATGTGATGCCACGTAGAATGTCATGCGTCGTGAAGTCAAGTCCTTTGCCAGCACGTGTCATCAGGTCACTTGCATACTGCCGGACTTGGTCAGTCCCCCCACTTCTTTTTGTAGGACTTGTGCCCTGCCCTTACCTACCTGGAAGGAGTCATGACTGGCAATTATCTCTCCACTCCTTCTCACAGCACACATCATATTCACTCCCTGCTTGTTATGAAGCTCCTTCTACCATGACTATTATATTATGGCCTGTATTGTTCATGACATATGCACCCTTGCCTCAACCTTTGTATCTTACAGTAGTTTGATGTGATGCAGAAAACTCAATGAAACAGACAAAGTAAAAATAAATATGGTAATCTTTTTCATGGGGTCATGAATTCAATGAACCAGGAGACTTTTTTTTTTTTTTTTTTAATATGCTGCTGGAGAGGGGGGGGGGCTACGCTCCCTGCAGCCCTTCACAACATTAAACAAAAAAGGGCTGGTGGTGCCCCTGCCCCTTCTAGGGGCACTACCATGAACAAAATATAAAACTTCAAAGTCCTCACAGGGTTTTATGGAGCTATGAATAACAAGCATTTGCAATGCAATAGGTCTCGCAATTGTGAGATTTTGACCCATTGGCATTGTAAATGACAATGCCTTTTATTTATGTGTGTTTATAGTTAAAGATGTACTCCCTGAAAAAACATTAAAACAATCCACTACCAAATCCCTTATTCAAAAATGTCATCAAAACTAGACAAAAAAAAGGGAGCTGTTCAACTAAGATTGTTCCTCTTCAGTGGCCTGGTCCAATGGCAAGGTCATTTGTGATATTTCCATAGAGAGAGTGACACAGACATCTCTCAGCGATGTTATAAACACCACATACTCCCCGTGTCCTGTCTGAATTATACCCAACTGTCCAGGCCCTCTACACAAATTATTGTATTTGATGACTTTGGTCTTAGTTGTTGTTAATTAACCTATTCACAGAAAGAAAGCCTAGTGAATCACCAATCTTTTTTCTGCAAGTAAGTGGTCTTTCTCCGGAGAACACGTAACAAAGCAGAAGGATAACATTTACCTAGAGAAAATGTTCCCAGAATTATACCCAGAACTTCAAGTTTAATTCACAGATAAGGCACGAATAAGGCACAACTACCCATCAAAAAAGCGTGGCATTTGAGCCATGAGATAATTACCAACTGGCACAAGGTTATCCCACACCAACACACACCCACCAACACACACACACACACACACCAACACACACACACCCCACCAACACACACACACCCCACCAACACACACACACCCCACCAACACACACACACCCCACCAACACACACACACACCCCACCAACACACACACACACCCCACCAACACACACACACCCCACCAACACACACACACCCCACCAACACACACACACACCCCACCAACACACACACACACCCCACCAACACACACACACACCCCACCAACACACACACACCCCACCAACACACACACACACCCCAACACACACACACACACCCCCCACCAACACACACACCCCCCACCAACACACAAACACCCCACCAACACACAAACACCCCACCAACACACAAACACCCCAACACACACACACACACACACACCAACACACACACACACACACACCAACACACACACATTCTTTGCAAGGCCCATGAGCAATGGTAGTGCTATGCTACTCAGACACAAAGTGTAACAGCTATACTGAGAGGTACAAGTACTCTCCACTAAAGTAAGGCAGTCTTGCGCAAAGTGTTGGTATTTTGTGGATGAACATTCAGCAGGCACGCTGAGAAGTGCGGGTACTGTCCCATTAAAAGTAGATTGGGCCTGTTGTACTAAAAATAACGTTCTTCTAAAGGTTGAGCAAACTTGCTTTGAAGTACTCCTAAAACCACATTACATGTTTATGTGGCACTCCTCGCGCCTGGTCTGTGGTGTTGCATGCATGTTGCACTCCTCGCCCCTGGTCTGTGGTGTTATATGCATGTGCATGTCGCACTCCTCCCGCCTGGTCTGTGGAGTTACATGTGCATGTCGCACTCCTTGCGCCAGGTCTGTGGTATTACATGCATGTTGCACTCCTCGCGCCTGGTCTTTCGTGTTGCATGCTACACATGCAGGGCGCATGCAGCAGCTGAGGGGCTGTGGAGCCCGTGCCGGCGGCCGCTCTTCCCGCCTTTTACCTCTTGTGTCTGCGCAGGCGCAATGCCCTGAGCCTGGAGCAGGAGGAAGAGGAGACAGGGCGGGATTCAGACACACGCGATTTGTTGGCTGGGAGGACAGGGGAGGCCTGTGATTGGATCCTTCAAAAAGGGAGAGGGGAGTTCAGTCAGAGTCCGGGAGAGGAAGAGACATGGAAGAGAGAGACTGCAATACCAATGAGGGACAGAGGAGGGAGAAGGACAGTGAGGGGTAGAGGCAGGAGAAGGAGGACAGTGAGGGACAGAGAACAAGACAGTGAGGGACAGAGGAGGGAGAAGGACAGTGAGGGACAGAGGAGGGAGAAGTATGTCAGTGACTGACAGAGGAGGGTGAAGGACAGTGAGGGACAGATGAGGAGGAGGGCAGTAAGGGACAGAGGAGGGAGAACAAGGACAGTGAGGGACAGAGGAGAAGAAGGACAGTGAGGGACAGAGGCGGGAGAAAAAGGACAGTGAGGGACAAGGACAGTGAGGGACAGAGGAGAGAGGAGGACAGTGAGGGACAGAGGAGAGATGAGGACAGTGAGGGAGAGAGGAGGACACTCTTCCCACCTGGTAAGTGGTGTTACATGCATGTGCATGTCGCACTCCTCGCGCCTGGTCTTTTGTGTTGCATGCTACACATGCAGGGCGTGTGCAGCAGCTGAGGTGCTGTGGAACCCATGCCGGTGGCTGCTCTTCCTGCCTTATCCTCTGGTGTCTGCGCAGGCGCAGTGCCCCGAGCCTGGAGCAGAAGGAGACAGGGCGGGATTCAGACGCACGCGATTCGTTGGCTGGGAGGGCAGGGGAGGCCTGTGATTGGATCCTTCAAACAGGGAGAGCGGAGTTCAGTCAGAGAGTCCCGGAGAGGAAGAGACATGGAAGAGAGAGACTGCAATACCAATGAGGGACAGAGGAGGGAGAAGGACAGTGAGGGACAGAACAAGGACAGTGAGGGACAGAGGAGTGACAAGGACAGTGTTGTACAGAGGAGGGAGAAGGAGGACAGTGAGGGACAGAGGAGAGAGAAGTAGGTCAGTGAGGGACAGAGGAGAGAGAAGTAGGTCAGTGAGGGACAGAGGAGAGAGAAGTAGGTCAGTGAGGGACAGAGGAGAACAAGGACAGTGAGGGACAGCGGAGGTAAAAAAACAAAAAAAGAAAAAAAAAAAAAGAACGGTGAGGGACCGAGGAGGGAGAACAAGGACAGTGAAGGACAGAGGAGGGAGAAGAAGGACAGTGAGAGAAAGAAAGAAGGACAGTGAGGGGCAGTGGAGGCAGGAAGAAGAACAGTGAGAACAGAGGAGGGAAGAAGGAAGACAGTGTGGAACGGAGGGGTGGACAGTGAGGAACAGAGTGAGGTAGAAGATGGACAGTGAAGGGTATAGAGAGGCGACCGGCTGTCCTTGGAGGGGCTGCCAGGGGCCCTCTTGGGGAGCGGAGATCCAGAACCCCACAGGTCACTCACGCCCCCCCAAAAGAGGGCAGAGCTCCCAGATGAAGAGGCGGCGCCTGGAAGACACCTTGAGTCAGGTAGGGAGCCTTGAGATAAGAGGCCCGTGCGGTTAAAGTAAGGGCCCGTGTGATGAGGGCCAGGCGAACCCAGCCCCACAGGCTGGAGGGGGGGGGGGTGCTCCTGATCATCTGGTGAAAGGCCTGGTGGGCCCCGTGGGATGAAGGGGGGGGTATGACCCCGGCCCCACATCCCAAAGAGCGTCTTCCTGCCCCTCTGGTTTAAGGCCTGCTGGTGACGTGTGGTAAAAGCTGGCAGGGGCCTTGTGTGGTAATGTTCCGAGTGTAGAAACAGTAAAGCCTGTGTGTCACAGGTGCCCTGGCCGCGTCCCTCACTCCCACTGGGTAACAAGGCCTCGAGCCCTGACCTGCCCCCAGAGCCCACGGAGACCCTCCAGCAGGAAGCGCCATGGACGGAGCCGTTAGAGCTCAGCACTTCTACCTTCACCCTGTGTTTGTGCGCATCCATATCCCCGGCCCTTAGACCTTATTAAAACCCGCGGCCCTGCTGGCTGCAGAAGGAAGCGTTTTTTTCCCCACTCTCTGCACTCTCGGATTCATGCTTTTCGCTAAGGATGGAATTTCCGGTGATAAAAGCCCCCTGGGGCACGTCTGTGTGGTAAAGTCACTGGCTTAAGATCCTGCATCACCAATGGATGTGAAACGACCCTGTGGTAAAAGGTGCAAATATCATGTGGTAAATGTGGTAAAATGTGGCGGGTGCCGCACCCCCTGCTGTAAAAAAACAAAAAACAAATATGATGTGGTAAATGTGGTAAAATATCTTGGTGCTGCACCTCCTGCTGTAAAGGAGGTAAATATCATGTGGTATATGTGGTCAAATGTAGCGGTGCCGCACGCCCTGCTGTAAAGGATGCAAATATCATGTGGTAAACCATGGCGGGTGCCCCCCCCCTTCCCCCTGTGCGGTAAAAGCCCTTGTTTGCTGCAGCCCCCCCCTTTGAAGATGGCCGTCCATGGTCCACGCCCGTGGCTGCTGCCCTCCTTTGTAAACTTGTTAATTCTCTGAGGAGTTGTTTCTGCACGGGACTCTCAGCGTTCACTCTCATGGCTTGCTATCGTCTGGGAAAGTGAAATGCGGCAAACATTTGTGTGAAAGTTTTATGGCAAACAAAGAGAACCAATTGTCACACTCAGTGGGAGCTTCAGGGGCCGGACTGCTTTCTTTAAAAAACGCACACCTCTGTGTAATAAAAAAAAACTGCCCATAAAACACACAGATGCAGAGAAGACTTAGGATAGATCTCTGACAACGCAGCCCCCATGGAGGCCCTGTGACTATATAGTGCAGGCAGCCTCGGTCCCTCTGCCATGCCATTGGACGAAAAGGCTTGGCACCGTTTAATTAATTTACTCAATAAGCAGCGCTGGCCACTGGGGAGGGCTCTCTCGGAGAGTGCCCTCAGCCCTGGCTGAGAGCCAGAGGCGATGCTGAGGAAAACTTCACACGGTGCATTCTCCAAAGGACAAGTCCGGCTTGGGCGAGTTAACTGTTAATGGATCTGCTGAATGGTGATGCCTCAAATGCATCACCTGACCAACTTGAAGTCTGTGAATTCTAGATGAGACATGGTTGGTTACTTGTGTACTTTGTAAAAATATTCTAACCGTGCAAACTGCAAAGAGTATGTTGAACAGACGTTATTAGGGAATATGTTTGCGCTGTAGAAAAAACAAGCATCAATCTCTTGTCTTTATGGGGCCATGTGTTTCTAATTAGAAACACATGGCCCCATAAAGATAAGAAAGTGCTTTGCGACAGCAGCAAAGCAGGCGACCTAGTCCGGATCGGAGGCGAAAGGGCGTCAACAAAAAAACCCTAATTTCAAATGGCAGGCCACCGTTTAGCATAAACGGTGACGCCAGCCAATGGAAATGAGGGGCGGGGCTTCAAGCCCTCTTCTCAAACTCCTTGTTGACAATAAATCTCACTGAGTTTGCGCTGCAACGCCACACGAGATCTAATAAATGAACTGCTCCTGCCACTCTATTATTCTTTTTATTGTATATATTTTTTATAACGGGTGCCCCAGTCCCTAACTGAGATACCCACAACACACCAAATGTTGGGGGCTGCGAGGAAAAGCCCTAAGGCCCCCGCTGGCTCTCCAGCCAGCACCTATCCTGGGTGCAGCAGGAGCCAGCTTCATTCCTGTGCTCCTGCCTGGGCAATAGCAGCTATTTTCTGTGCTCCTGCTGGGCAGAAAGAGTTGTGTTCCATGCCTGGGAGAATTCGGGCAGGGAATAACATTTGTATTTCCTGCCCGCACTCATCGGCAGGGAACTCCAGTATCAGGGAAGATGAGATCCATGGGGCCTCTGCATGCCCCCCTTTCTCATAAATAAAGGATCTGCCCCAGGGGATGGGGTCCCCAAGGCCTCCTAAAAGCTTGTGGAGGAGGGGAGCCGCATGCCAATGACGCATAGCCGAGCCCTGGGCCATGCCTGGGGCGGGGGGGTTGGTGCGGGGGGGAGGGTTCAGTGCAGTCTTATTATTGAAAATGCAATAGCACAAAAAAAACGCATGTTTTTAGACCCGGCTGGGTCCTTTGGGACTCTCTAGCCCTCCACCAGGTCATGTGGGGCAAGGTATCTCTACCCTGCCCCCTACATTTTTTTTTAAATTATTTTTCCAGGGCAGGAGGCCAGAATCCTAAAATGGTTGTCACCACATCTTTAATGGTAGAAGCCAATCAGAGCTTATCATTTGATCTGTTGGCTCTGCCGGGCCTCCATGGTGTGATATATAAATAAATTCTGAACCTTAATTTCCAAAAAAACAATGTACTTACACAAAATCAGAAAAAGCAAGCATTCAGCACCAAAATCTACCTTTCTTGCCAAATGTAGCGCAATTCTGTTCAGCCATTTTGGCTGCAGTGGGGTCTGATGTTACTATGGGAAATTGCATAAGTAAATTAGTTTTGACCCACCCCCTTTTTCTGGGCTCTGCTTGACAGACCACTCCAGACCACTCCAAAACTTTCCACAAATGAATGCTTTTCCATCTGGCGAGCTGCAAATATTTTGGGGCCAAGAATACAAAGTGTAGAAGAGTCCACCCCTCTGAAATTACCCCACCTCTATCCCTTCACCTCAGACTATGTACAGAAAAGGAGATGAGAACCCTGGAAGTCCTGTAAATGTATTTATTTTAGCTTTTAAACTAAGGTCATTTGATGAAATAAGTGTACTTTGAACATGGAGCCTCTTAATCTTTCTGTAACCCCCATTTTCCTCCGCATTACATGAAAACCTCAATAGTCCCCACCTGGAAAGCTGTAATTGTTTCCAAATACAAAGAAAACCATAACTGTTTGGGGAGGCATTGTGGGGGTGGGCAGAGAAATCTAGTGGGGAGGTATGGAGAGTGGCGGAGATTCTCGGGCCAGCCTGAAGAGCAAGGATAAACATTTTATTTTTTAAAGTGTGATAAAGGTTTCCTTGGTTGTGAAATTCAAAACTATCATATATACATCCCTTGCCAGAATCAAACAGTGGCTTACAGTGTAAAATTCCACTGCATGTCATCCCTTTATTTTTTAGTACAGCTTTTCATGCTAACCAGGAAAGTTCTGCTATATTTTGCTACATACACCACCAATCTTCAGAACCGTCTTTCAGACTGCTTGTTTCAAGTTAATGCAACGCGTCCCCCTAAACCAAACATAATTTAATTCCTACATGTTGTACTAAGGGCATAATAGAAGCGCCTTTTAGAAAAGTCAGGAAAAGGTCTGAGCTTCAATTTACGACTGGCGCACATTTTTATCTTCACCAAGGATGGTTTTAACTGTTTTAGAAATTCTGTAGCTTGAAGCTATTTTTAGTCCATGTTATCTTACCGCCGGGAACTGAACTAATCAGGGTGGAAAACATGCTGACCTGCCTCATCTCGGAAAGGAGCACTTAATCCATACGTGTCACATCCTTCAACCACTGCAAATAGTTGGGACATCCCAGCTGCAGTCACATGAGACATCAGACACAATAAGACAGAGCAGTGACCCATCACAAATGTGAGAGCAAAATTCGTTTAATTTACCCCTCCAAAAAACCCACATTTATAGCGACATCCAAATTACGATGAGAAAATTCTCATGACACGGGTTTCTACCCAGCGATGGAATACAATTTAAAAGACCATCAAATCCTTTTAGACGAGAAGGCTCACCTCTCTCTGAATGTGCACAAGGCTAGGAGTGACGGACAGACTGTTGGGAAAAACATACCTTAGCAGTGGCTGGGCAAGGATGGAGTTCTAGTGTTCGAAAACTGGTTCACAAAATAAAACTGTTGCCAAATATGTACCGGAAGTCCGGAACCTTAGTCTGGAAGAGCTCTGGTAGCTCCTTACAAGGCTCTTTAACATGAACAGCTTTGTTGATCTTCGGACCCTTAAAAGTAAAGCCCCTCAAACAGATCTCAGCAAGACTTCAGCGCCAGAACAACTCTTGCTTCATTAACAAAAACTCATCCACGTGGTCCAAAATCCATCCGCAACATACAAGTGGTTTGACACTACCAGTGCATTTCAACAGAAATGCTTTAAATAAAACATTAGCAAGTGTGAGGAACCTTTTACCGCATATTTTGGTCTCTGTTACAACCAGGTAAAGAAGAAACTTCAAATAATTAGTTCCTTGGAACTGCAGCAAACATTGCTGCCAAACTGGTTGCAAATTTAGCACTGATCCACAGTTTTTCTCGAGTACTAGATTATCCAGCTCTTACCTGGAGGAATGTGCTTGGGGGAGAGGGTTAGGATTCTAAAGTTTGCAGTTCGGGACGTGCAGAAGGGCAAAGGCAGGAAAGTGGATATTCCAGTACAGGGAGTGGTCCTTTTAACGCGAAGAACTACACTCTCGTAAATTATAGAATTTCACACAGTCTGAAGATCACTTTCCACACTGGAGACGCAACCAAATTCACTGCTCTCAAGAGCTGCAGCTGGTGCCGTACCAGAAATTGACCATAAATGGTAAACCTCCATACGTCATTGTGGGCGGGGTGGGATGGTCAATCGGGTTCATGATGGTCAACCGCGCATAGTCCAGACTAGTTGCATAAGATCGATAGGCAGCAACTATGGCTTGTAAATAATATTGAAAAAGCTTCCACTAAAAGCCCTGGTGACCCGAGGACAATGTTGCTGCTCCTGAGTTTCAAAAAGAGAAGGGAAGTCCAAAGAGAAGAGGACTCTCTGAAGGATTTCCCTTCCCCTACAACGCTCACCTGGCATGAGGACATGCAATAACTTCTCCACTAGTGGGAAGCGAGCAGTGTAAGCAGTGCACATCTATGTGCCTGCTGTCACTATAGTCTGGGAGGGAAAAGGGACCGCCTGCGCCAGGGCAACAAAAACAAAAGAGCGCGATAGAGACCCGTTTCGAGGCCCCCTTTAAAACAAGCATTGGCATAGCCAATAGGTCTCGCCTATTTGGACCTTATAAGTGTTTAGCCATGCAACAGTTGCATAACTAAATACTTATAAGGTCCCAAAAGCGAGACCTATTGTCTATGCCAAGCAGCTGTGCGGCCGCGAAAGTGAAAATGATCTCGATCAAACATCAAAGCGGCCATGCGGCCGCGAAAGTGAAAGTAATCGCGGTCAAGCGCGTGCACCCGCGCACATGCACTGTAGCTCTAGGCTGGCCTGGTAGCACTTTTTGGAGCCCTCTCAAGAAGTATCGCCAAACCAGCGCATGCGCTGGGTCAGGTGAGACCTAAAAACTACCGGTGCTCAGCACCGGTGAGACCCGGCGCACACAGCCCTGAATACAAGTATGGCCGACTCGTGCGTTCATTCCAAAGACACAAAATAATGAGCACCCACGAGTTGGAAAGCCGCGGGAGCACTGGAGGACGCCATTTTGAAAGTAGGCGCTATTGAGAGTGGCTTTAATGAAGTACCCGCACAAATTCCCTAGTTCTCCTTTGGTTTTTGATTAATCAGTGGTTAAAAAATAGAGTGATCAAAACTACAAGGACACGCAAAGGTAGTCATGAAGATAGAACAGAGATGTTTAGAGTTCACGCTACAGAGGTCAGAGTTGCTGGATGATGTCATGGGAGGGGGCTAAGGAAGGAGTCTATGGAGAGGGACCCATCAGCATCAAAAGCGAAATACGCATGCGGTGCATTGCCTGTGCATCACAATGGCCAATGCGACTGACTAGGTCAAAGAGCGGCTATCACATGGTGCTGGCTGCTAAATAAATCTGCATGAAAACCTAAAGGGAAACAACCATATCAAAGAGCATTAGCGCGTTATCTTGCCAACTTTGGATCTCCCCCGCCCCCCCCAAATTTTTTTGTTGTTGCTTTTTTCTGAGTTGTGATGTCCAAAAACATACACATTATATTGTACTTAAACCTTACAGACATTACTCCACCATCACATCTCCCTTCCACAGGTGCTTCTCTTTTCAGCCTTGAGCACTAATAATAGAAGCAATGTAATTTGTTGTTCTTTAATAAGCTCACTAGGTTTGTGACATCACCACATATGTCATCCTACGACCACTGCATATTATTTTCCCACAAAAGAAAACAGGTTTAGCAGATCGACAGGTGATGAAACAGAAAAGTCCTGTTATTGGTAATGGACGTGCATCACTTACCCGATTGCCCAAATGTACTGATGTCTGAATCTTGTATGCTTTTTTTTTTTTTAATTGTCCTAGGTAAACACGGATAATGCGTGTGTGCCATGACCGAATACGTCTGTCTCACAGATTAAGCCGGTTTGGACTAAGTGGGGCGCCCACAGCGCTACCCTCATAGTGGTGGAAAGTTACTGCCTTAGCCAGGAGTTAAAAGGCACACGCGTGGTGGTGGCAGCATACTGTGTAGTAATCAGCACGAGTGAACAGGTCAATTTTAACATGTATTCCTGGAGTGAGGCCAACAGGCTCAGTAGATTTTTAAAGATTCCACTGGTGTGTACGTAACTCAACCATGGCCTACATCAGGTTAGTATGAAGTGCAGTGCAGAAGTGGTTTACCTGCGCTGGGTGCATGTGTGCCCAGGGAAGGTGCTACACAGGGATAATTTTTTCCAAGTAGTGCATGCATGGTGTATGTATGTGCATATGCCAATGAGTGTTACAGTACCTGAAGGATATCTTGTTGTGCCGTGCATGCAGGATAAGTGCATGTGCTAGTTCTTTCTGTGCCTATGAGTGGTACAATACATGTAGGATACATTGTGTGCATGTTAGATGTACATGCTGGATACATGTATACCCCCCCCCGAATGGTGCAATACATAAAGGACAGTGCTGGGCAGTGTGTGCATGTTTAATGCAAGAACTGGGTGTATGCGTGCCTGTGAGTGGTGCAGTATATGGAGGGCCAAGGGTGCCATTTTGGGAGTGCCAGGCCTGCATGGTAAAACACTGAGTGGAGGTAAATCGATCCCCAATACATATTTGTGGATTGCTGCATTCCTGTAAGCTAGGTGGGACACTTACTGGGGAAGGGAGGGCCAGGCCTCTCCTGTACCCTTCAAAGGGTGCTCTTAGATTCATTGAGCGGTCACAAGGAAGGGGCAGAGGCACATCTCAGGAAAAAGATTGGGCTAATTAGCAAATTATAAAGAGTAGGGCTGGGAGCCCTGTTCTAACCTTTTGAGAAATATATCACATGAAGCATATAAATAAACAGCAGTCGAGCTTCATTGAGATCAGGGAACTGCTCCACGAGACGCAGTCAGGATTCAGACCGCATTTCAGCACAGAATCTGCATTGCTGTTAGCCTATGAATTCCTTCGGGAGGCTGTAGATGGGGGAGGTGGGTGGGGAACACTGCGGCATTGATAATGTTTTGCTCAAACAGCTGTGGAACTACGGTGAGAGCCAAGGCTTTGCAGTGGCTGCTTTCTTTCCTGCAGAATCGCACCTTACAGGTGTCTTAAAAACCTTTTCAATACAAGGTCTTTCCGTTGTGACAAAGGGTGCCACAGGGCTCAGCATTGAGCCCACTCTATTCAACCTCTACATGTGCCTCCTAGTTCATATCGTCGAGCACTACGGTTTTAACAAAAGTCATATGCAGACGATACGCTGCTCATTATTGCCTGTCCCAGGATGAAACCGGCGCTGCAGCTCTGTTAAGATAGTTTCTGTCAGAACTAGCTGAGTGGATGAACCAAAGCTGCCAAACTAAAACCAGAAAAATAGGCTCTTATTCTAGAGAAGCAACCATCAACCTGGTCTTCTGCCTGGTGGCCAGATGCACTTGGGCCGTTCCTTGACCCCAAGGCGAAAGTTAGGAACCTCTGCATCTGGCTTGGTGCAAGTGTCTCGTTCGACAGTCAGATCACTAGTTTAGCGGGAAATGTTTGGGGGGTTTTAAAAATTCTGAAAAATATCCTGACATTTCTACCAGAAGTCACCAGAACCTCAGTAGTCCAGGCATTGGTAATGCCCAGGCTGGACTTCTTCAATGTGGTGCAGAGGCAGAAAATCGACGCCCAAAACCTGAACTGCCTGAATATCGAGTGAAGAATATAAATGGTGTAAAATATCGAGGTAAGTTTTTTCGTTGTTAAAAATATAGATTTTTGTGTTATGTAGAAATAATGTTTTTGTAAATGTCGATGGCAAACATAGGGGCTCATTATGATGGCAGACGGACCACCACCGCCGGTCCTTCCGCCATCACACAGGAATTCCCACTGCCAAATTAGGATGGCGGTGGGAATCCCAATGTGTCCGCGGCGGACGGAAAGTCCGTCCGCCACGGTTCCGCAAGGCGGTCCTTTTCCGCCCGCCTTGCGGAACCAGGACACAGGGAAGCATTGCAGCTGTGCCTTGCAGGCACCGCCGTAGGGATTACGGAATCTTTCCGCCTGCTTTTTTGCGGCGGTCATCCCGCCACAAAAAGACAGATGGAGGCTGGATTCGGGAGCCCGTTGTGGGCCCCCTCTGTGTGTGGGGGGTGCACTGGGGGAGGGTACCCTGGTACCCCCATGCATTTCCATGCACCAAGTGGCAGGCACTGCGTGGTGCCTGCCACGTAATGCAGGGAAATGCCGTGCAAGCACTTTTAACATTGCATGCTGTCCAGCAGCCAGCAGCACCGTCCGCAATGTTAAAAGCCCAGGATGCGCCCGCCAGTATGGCAGGCACATAATATGTGTGGTGGGACCGTCTCACATCTGGCGGGCGGTCCCAGCACCGCAATGATGGCGGGCGGACTGATGTCGACCCGCCATCATAAGGAGACCCATAGTTGTAAATATTGCATTTTTTTGTTTAATAGTTTATTTTAATTAATTTAGTTTTAGTTATTTTAGATTATTTCATTTTTTTAATGTTATTTTTGTTTTTATTGTTTAATTTTTAGAAGCAGGATGTTGGGTTTATAGGGGATAAGGGTAGGGAGTAAATCAAAAATATTTTTTAAATTGTTATATTTTATTTTATGTAAAAATTTAGTTACAGGATGTTGGGTTTATAGGGGATAAGGTTGGGGAGTATTTTAGATTTTTTTAAATTAAAAATATGATTTAGTTTTTTTAATATTTACTTGAACTATATATTTGTTCTATTTTTAATTTTTAAAAAAGATGAAAAATTGGATAAAGTATTTAAATGTATTTTCATTTTAGAATTTAATATTTACATTTTTTATTTTGTGTCTCAAATTTTTATTTGTATTCTTTTTAATAATTATAATTTCTATGAATTTTGTATTTTAAATTCTATATTTAAAAATGTTTGACAAACTTTAAAAAAAATTGTTACACATTTGTTTAAGAAATGTACATTTTCATATTTTTTTTTAGGGTTTAGCATTTTTTATTTTTCTATATTTGTAATTTTCTTAATAAGTAGCATTTTTTTTTGTTTTGGAGTTGGAATAGTAATTTATTATGGGTTATTATCCAGCATTTTTCCAGAGTTTAGTTGGTTTTGGAGTTGGAATAGTAATTTTTTGGGGTTTATTATCCAGCACTTTCCCTGAGTTTAGTTGATTTAGGACTTGGAATAGTATTTTTTTTTGTTTAGAGTTTATTTGAACTTTGAAATAAGTAAGGAAATGTAGGTTAGTTTTTATTGTGAACATTTTTATTTGCAAAAGTATTTACTTTGGTTCACAATTTAATTGTTTTAATTCGGTTTTGTTATACAATTTGTAACAATGTTAAAAACATGATTCAGAAATGTTAATGTTATTTAGATTTTATTAATAAGTATATTTAACACATTTTATATGTATAATTGAAAAATTAAAAAGTATTTTCATACTTTTTTGAAACGGTTTTGAAAAATTGTACATTTTTTAAAAATATAGTGATGTAATAGTATAGTAAATATATTTTTCGTACTTTAATTATAAACAGTTTGATTTTTACGGTTTATCATTTTTTATGACAAAAGTAAACATTTGTTTCCATTTTTTTTGTAAAATCTTTTTTATTGGTTTTATAAACATAACATAACAAAATCAGGTCACAAAAGACTGGTCTTAACATTGCAATCACATCTGGGTGTTTCCATTTTTTAAAATACATTTGATATAATTTCATTTTTTTAAAAATTATATATGTATTTTATAAATGTATATGTTGTATATTTTACTATTTAGTATATTGATTAGTCATAATAAAATATTAACTTGACAATATTTAACTAATTTTATTAAAAAAATTATTAAACATTTTCATGTTGGACATCTATAGTAAATGAAACATACATTTTAATATATTTGAAATATTATATTTTTTGATAATATATTATTTAATATATATTTAACATTTTTGTATATTTTTTTAATTGATTTTTTTAAAAATAAATAAAAATATACTTTGAATTTTTTGGATTTTTTTATTTTTTATTATTCCTCCATTCTTGTCTATGGAGAGTCAGTCGTATTTTTTAAGTCTTGTGTCTAGCTATGCAGTGCGTAGCACTGCTCGCGCAGAGAGTGTCCTTTTGTCCGGAGTTTCAAAACAGAGCCTGGAATAGAACACACTTGTGCGTGTGCTTTTCCTTTTGGCTTCCGCTATTGGGCTTTGATTGAGTGTTTTTTTCAAACAGAGCACGCAATAGGCCAAAGGCGGGCACATTGCTCCGCTCATAGCCTATTGGCGACTGTTACGCGCACCGCCGGACAGGTGGTTTCAATTATCGTGCCCAGACACCGGCGCGATAATGGAAACCAGATGGCTCGCTGTGGTGCGCGCGCACCACTCGCGGGCGTGTAACAAAACAGCGTGCCTGCGGTTAACACTCTACACCTCGAGTGAGTCACCCACCAGCTCCGATAAGTCCATTTCACGGCAAACATGCTCTCAATAAAAACATGCATCATTTAACAGAAGTCTATAAAAAGCGAATCCAGCAAGGAGAGGCCAAAAAAACGAAAGACACAAGACTTGCACTGAGAAATTAATGTAAGGAAGGATGGCTAAATACAACCTTTTGTAATTTGTTGAGGAGTGAAGTATGTTGCCAGAGTACCTCGGACGCCGAAGCAGAGCAGGCGAGGTGAGTGGGGTTGCATTGGAGGACTGTCTTTTACGCAATGACTTTGCATCTAAAAGCTGCCTGCGGGGACATTGTGGTGAAGGTTTCTTGCCTCCTCCTTGATAACGCCCCTCACCTCAGACAGGTGGTAGGGTCAAGCAGGGGGAGTGAGGTCTCCCTCCGAAGCTCAGTCCTCGCCTGACCCAAGGTCACGTGCAGCTCAGCCAGATGTCACGAGGCCTCATCTCGGAGCGCAGCCCTTTCCTGACAGAAGGTCACGTGCGGGTCAAGCAGAGGTCACGAGCCATCTACCCCTTCTCTATCGTTTTATTGTATTTGAAGTTTGGGTCTTTGAACACGTGACGTAGATGCAGTGCAAAGACAGCGAGGAGTGGCAATGTCTTAATATTGGAATGAAGCCCATCAGTAAGTGATCCGTCTTACTCCCGAAATGGCTCATCACACCCTGGTGTATCTTGTAAGCTCGCGTGGCAAGCACTACACCGACTATGCATTTATAATGCTTGTTGCACAGCCGAAACGCACCCACTGGCGAGCTGCACCTTTAACAAGGAACCGTTTATCGCCCGCCACCCTTATCTGTTTTTACTTTCCCAAAATGTTACCACATACGCATGTGACCTTAACCACGTGCGTGCACCGCTGAAACCGTAAATTTGCCATTTTATCTCGTAGTTTGTGCTTTTTACGAAAAACACGGTAACAGGTTACGTCCGAGCTACAAAACAATCTAAAAATATAAGATCTGCTCACTGGTATACATGCATATATGTACAAGGCACTTCTGTGCCAGGCACTGCCTGCTCTTATCTGCTCCTCCCCAAAATGTCACAGACACCGTGTAATGGAAGGCTGCGTGCAAGAATACATCAGCAGGAGCAAACACGCCCCTGCCCTCTGGAGACCTGTCCCATGCTGTACGGTTCAAGAAGAATGTTTTATT
Organism: Triturus cristatus; assembly: GCF_964204655.1. Classification (NCBI taxonomy): domain Eukaryota; kingdom Metazoa; phylum Chordata; class Amphibia; order Caudata; family Salamandridae; genus Triturus; species Triturus cristatus. The sequence continues at coordinate 1,108,838,101 of NC_140583.1, forward strand.
GAGACCATAGATCACTGAGTGCCAAGGGGCGCACCCCAGCTCTCTGGGTGCGCCCTGTAATGGAAAGGTTAAAATCCCATCAAGCCGAACGTCTTTGATCTCTACGGCCGATACACCAAATCATCACTACATCCTCTTTGGGTTCCGGAGTAGCGTGCTGCTCGCCGAAAAGCGCTTTGACACCTTGTGTAAACAATGCATATTCTTTTAAGTTCTTTTTGATAAGGCACCGACATTCTGCATGCAAACGTGTATGATAATACCCACAGCAGAACTCTCGAGTCAAGCTGCGCACCTGTTCCGATTGTGTTCTCAAATGGAAACATCTGCTTCCAAAGTGTCTCGCTCGCTACTGACAACTGCTGATATAGACTGAGTTTGCTTTGTCAGTCAGTGGATATAAGCACTCGCATGTGAAAGTCTTGGAAATGGGCTGCTTCGTCCTGCAGTTTGTGGTATTTACTAATGACTGTACCCAAACACTTCCCCAATAGGCCGGAAGGCTATTCCGGCATTTGCTACTTGGCATGCTATTACTAAGTGTGGGTGCAAGCATTTGCAATGCAATAGATCTCGCATTACTGAAAGTTTGAGGTATTGGCGTTGCATTATTATTAGCAACATCAATAGCTCAAACTTTAGGTAATGCAAGACCTATTGCATTGAAAATGCTTGTTTTCATTGTTATCACATAGCCATTTTTGTTCCCATTTCCTCACTTTTCTGTATATCTGTTTCGTCATTTTGGAAGACGGAACCTCGCGGTTATGAGTGGCGTTTCATCGGTCGAGGCAAGTTTAATTTAATTTAGTTTTAAGGTAGGTTTGGGGTAGTAGTAGTGTAATTAGATTTGTTGGGACATTGTTTATTTTGGAGTAGTTAGGTGCTGTTTTGTAGTTTAGTATTTTATGTGTTTTACGTAGTGTAGTGTTAGTTATGTGTTTAATTCTGTTATCTTGTATTTAATGTTGATTTTAATGTGTGCGGGTTTGTAAATGTTCTTGTGGGATGTTTTTTTTCTCATCACAGGTTTATGATTTTGTGAACGGATGGTGCGGACGACAGGTTTATTTTTTTCAAAAAGGAAAATGTTATTTGTTTTATTAAAAACAAGTTAAATGACATTTCCTATTATTTGGGTTTGTTGGAGCGTTTTTTTTTAAACTACTTTTCGGGTTTTTGAGGGTTTCGTTATTGAGAGGATTGAGTCATTGGAGCCTATTTGTCCAGTTGTATTTTTGCATTTGTTTTTCGGCTTCATTTGCGAATGGATTCGTCTCCCGATTTATCTACTATGGATTTTTTCATTTTTGAGGATCGTCTACTGCGACATACCCAAGTTATGTTTTTATTATTATGGGTGGGAAATGTTTTTTGGTTACATTGTTTTTTTTAAAAAAAATATTGTATTAGGTCATATATTTGTGTGTTAGTTTTTAAATTGCAAATGACAATTAAAAAAAAATAGAATTATGTTGAAATGTTTTGTTAAGTGCTTATGATGTTTAGCATTTTTTTTTGCTTAAAGTATAGATTTAGCAATCATGTCTAGGTATTCTAGCCCTTTGGTGTTTGGAAATAGTTGAGTTTGTGTTGCAGGTATTCATACATTGTTTTTGTTGGTTTACTGCGTTTAGGGCCGATTTTAGGGGGTCATTAGGATGCCTGGCGAATTGCCACCGCCGGCTCGGCGGTGCTGATCCGCCCACCATCCCAACTTGATTTTCCCCCCCGCCATATTATTATGGCGGGGGTATTGCGGCGGACGCAAGGCGTACGCAAAGTGCGTCCACCGCTCGGCAATTGTTCAGATTGCCGGCCGAGCGGAGCTGGGGCACAATATGGTGGTTGTGCCTAGAAGGCACCGCCATTCATGTTATGATGCCTGGTTTCAAAGGCCTTTCATGGCGGTGATGCAGCCATGGAAAGGCTGGCGTGGGGGCCCCGTTGCGGGACCCGGGGGGGGGCACCCTGCATTCCCATACACAAGGTGGCAGGCACCGCCCGGTGCCTGCAACATTATGCATGGGATGCACAATTTGTCAATTTGGCATTGCAGCGGGTGGTCTAATATGCAGAATGAATCCTAATCAGTGGTGCAGGACCGCCGCACGTCTGGCGGCCGGTCCCACCCACCATCCTAATGGACCCTTAGTTAGGGACTGCTCTAGCCTTAGCTCTTGATAGCTCTGTTCTTTTTTGATAGCTTCCATTAGATGTTCCACCAGGGGATTTTGGATTTTGGTTGTCTACAGTGCCCTGACCTATGAAACCTTCCTACCCAAGTGTCTTCAAAGTAGTCTAGGAAGGGAGCTAGTTTTGTTTGCTTGATAGAAAGGGCTTTCAAAATGTAGGTTATAATGGTTGGCTACTTCAGTTGTTCGTACATAGGCCAGGGCTATACTTTTTTTTCATTTGGCAGGCAAAGTTGCTATTGGTAGCGTAATATATAGTTACAGTAGATTTTTGGAGGTGTCTACAGATAGTTTGGTTGAAGTGGTAATATAGCAATCCTGGTTGGCAGTGTGTGGGTATATTTTCAATACTGACTGAATCATTGCTTGTTCAAAGTCAATGATTATTTTGTGAGGAAAGCAGTTGTTGGTGTATTGTAGGATTGTAAGAAGCTCTATGCAGGTGGTGTTTTGCTTATTAGGGAGTAGTGCGTATATGAAGGGGATATTAGTGTCTTCATATACGCTGTGGACAGGGCCGGACTGGCTGCCGGGCTTTCCTTAATAAACAATGCAAAACAAATGTTTTAAAAAGTAGGCTTTAAAGCTATTTGTTTTGCATTGTTCATTTCAAAGCGCCTGCAGCTCCCCAGCAACAAAATCGGCCCCTCCGCAGTGAACCTGAACCCCACCCTGCCACCCCAGCAAAAAACGCCCGGTAGCCAGTCCGGCCCTGGCTGTGGATGGTAAATAGTCGGTAAAAAGGCTTGGGGCAAACTTTGGATGTGCCATCCATCATCCACGTTTTGCAGTTTTTAGGTTTTTGCAAGTTGTTATTGGTGGCAAAGATGATAATTCGTTTTCCATGACTTTTATGGTCATGAAGAAGGAATTTTTCATCTTTCTGGGTGATGGTGTATTTTGGTAACATTTCTATTTCTGCAAAAGTTTGGGGGGGTGGGTGGTGTTTGAGCTGTAGCTCTTTTAGATTTGGCGATTAATCTTTTTAGAGTGGGTATGGAATGTAGTTGTCCTATGACATGTTCGGGACCCCTAGTTAACACGGTTTTTTAGTATTTGGGTACTGGTCTGTTGGGAGCTGGTCCTTGTGTCTCTTACTGTTTCTAGAGCATCTCTGACCTCGATTTCAGTCACATTTCGGGGGATGGTTGTGTTCTTCAACATTAACTACATTTGTTACTACTGTAGTGGCTCTCCGTCATAGTTCTTCTGCTAGCCCCTCCCAGTCTCTGTCACTGAGTGCCTGGGAGCGCTTGTGTGTTGCCTCATGCGTGGCGCGATCCCCTCACTTCCTGTCTCCTGGCGGTTGGCGGTCCAGCACCCCTTGCCGGAACTGCCTTGACGTCACCAGCGCTTCCGGGAGGAATCCGCATATCAACAGCGGCTTCCCCCGGTGCGGCGCTTCGCATCAACGCCAGTCCTGACGTCGGAAGCCTGCCTTGCTTCCTGGACACTTCAGGTATTGCCCCGCGCAGGAACTCCTCCCTGGTTGTAGTTTGGCCACGCTGGAGTGCTTCTCAGTTCATAACAGGCCACGCAGGAGCGCTTCCCTGGTTGTAGTTTGGCCGCGCTGGAGCGCTTCTCAGTTCATAACTTGGCGTGCTGGAGCGCTTCTCTGCTTTTAGACTTGGTTTTCTGAACTTCACAGCGCTGGAGTGCATTTGTTTTCTGTTCATGACTTGTGTAGCCTAGCAGTTCAGCGCTGGAGCACCTATATAGATGCCTGTGTCTCTGTCTGGACTAACCTTACGCCATTGCTGATGCCAAGCCCCAAGCGCTGGGGTTCTTGTTATTTTCCTTTTGTCCTTAACTTACCATATTGCGCAGGAGCGCTTATTTGCTTTGGGTTTTCTTTGTGTGAGAGGGCAGGAGCGCTAGTTGATGTACTTTTCAGCCGCGCCGGAGCGCTGAGGATTATGGCAAGACTTCTGTTCTCTACTCTCGATGGGGACAGACCTGTGATGTCCACGCTTGAGGTAACTGCTGGCTCCCGCATGAGTGTGGGTTAGTGAATGGTATACGGGTGTTGTATTGAGTGTAACAAGTGTTCCCTTGTCTCCCTGTCCAGCTGGGGTCCAAGGCGTTTCCAACCAGAGGGACACCCGCTACTATCTTCCTGACACCATCCAGCCATTTCTAGGCTACCTTCCCCATCCTCTCTTGTTGGTTAATCCCGAGTGGGGTAAGGTGGGCGTGGGGGCGATAGCTCATGTCGTCTGAGATCGCTCCGCAAGAAGCAGGTAACTTGTGGGGTACCCGACACTCTCCCATAAAAATTGGGAGTAATATCTTTTGTGAAGTTATGAATTTTGATCCTTCTGCCATTTTTTGTCTGTGAATATATTCACAGATAGACAAATTTATTAATTATACAGTTTTAACAGTAAACATGTTTGTATAATTATTACATTTGAAAAAAAACTTGTATTTGTCTTGCTTTAATTTTGCCGATGGATATTTTACGGATGGTTGTGGTTTATTCACAGTTTTTTTCGGTTGGTTGAAAAGCAAAATTCTTTTTATTGAAGTGTTAAATTTAATTTTATTATTTTGATTTTTTAAATCTATTTTTATTTAGTTGGAAATAAAAATAATACTAATTGTAGTTGATCAAGTTTATGTCGTTCTTGTATTTTGAAGTTTGTAGAAGCTGTGAAGAGAAAAGTATTTGTTAGTTGCATTTGGTCTTTTATTTCATTTATCTTTTTTTATTTTGTTTTATTTTGTTGGTTAATTTATATGCTTAGCGTTATAATTTTCTTTAATGTTTATTTTGTACTTGTTTTCAAAGTTAATATTTGCTTTGAGTTTTTTTGCTCGAGTTGTAGTGATGTTTAATCTGTGAAACAAAAAAGACAACGTTACAGTTTTAGTTCATTTGCTTACTTTGATTATTTAGTTTCTATTTGAATTTATTTGTGAAAAAAAATACTTACTCTTTAGTTGAAGTGTTTATCGTTGATGTGGTTTGGTTGAATTCTGTAGAAGCTGTTAAGAGAAAAGTATTTGTTAGTAATGTTCTGCATTTTTATTAAATGTTTTACTTTCAAATACTTTACTTGCTGGTTAAGTTATATACTTACTTTGTGATATTTTTTTATAATGTTGATTTTATTGTTGTGTACGTAAATCTTTGCTTTGAATTTTCTAGCTGTATTTTTAGTCCAGTTTAATCTGTGATATGTAAAGGAAAACGTGATCTAATTTTAGTTAATTTAAAAAAAAAAATAAGCTAATTTTATTTATTTAGGTATAAAGTTTTGTTCCTACCTTTATTAAGGTATTTTCAGAATTGTGTCGTTTTTCGTTCTGTGTTCTTTCTCGCAAAGGTTTGCTCTTCCTCCGTGTTTATCCGATATACAGTACATTTTGTGTTAATTGATTTTTTTTTATAGTGTTTATTTAGTTAGAAATTTCTATTGGTTTGTGTTGGTGTAGTTTACATTTATTGATCAAGATAGCTTTTTTGAATTTTTTAGCTGTTACCTCATAATTTGTTTAATATTTGTTTTTTTATTTTGTTTATTGCTATTTAAATGTATATGTAAATAAATGTGATATATTTTATATACGATATATATTTATGTTTGTTTATTTTCTGTAGTTGTGATAACTTGTGTTTGTATTTTTAGTGTATTTGTTTTATTTAATGTTATTAATTTAAATTAGTTAGTTTAAAATATTTGGCATATGTTATTTTATAATATATATAATTGTAAGTAGTATATTTTTATGTATAAATGTTATTTCCGATATAGTTTATAAGTATTTTATTGACGTTTGTGTTGTCGATATTGTTTATATCGATGTTTTTGATGCGTCTCATTTTATTTTAATGTTATCGATATTTGTGTTCTTTATTTTTGTTGTCGATATTTTTGTCATCGAGGTATTTTGAAACAATATTTTTTTTTAATCGAGGTTTGTTTTCTATCTTTTTTGTGTATCGATATTTTTGTATACGATATTGTTGACTGGATATCTTTGTAGTTCGAGGTTATATGAGTCGATGTTGTATCAATGATCCCTTCAATGTGCTGTATCTGGGGGTCTCACAATCCAGACTACAGAGGGTGCAGAATGAGTCTGCTGCTTAACCTTCAGAGGCGTTCACCTACAGGTCCAGCTCTTGCCATTACATTGGCTTCCACTGGACAAGAGTGTCTTTTAAAACGATGTGCTATAGTCACAGAAATTTAAATGGAAAAGGGCCCGGGTATTTGCACTAGCTTATCAAACCCTACCTAGCCAGCAGAAGGTTTAGGTCTGCAGGGCCCTTCCTTGCCATTATCCAGACTGTGAAAAGAGCTTGTGTGGAAGGCTGCTCTTTTAGTTGGCCAGCTTCCAAGCAGTGGAATGCCCTGCCCCTGGTACTCAGACAAGAAAGCTCTGAATTGATCTTTCGAAATAAACTTATTACTTGGTTATCTGGATTGGATTAAAGCCATTCTGGAAATTGCCTCAAAGGTGTTGACCGTGTACGAAATTTTAGCACGGGGACACTTCAGTTGAAGTAACCAGGCGCACTTTAAATAACGTTAATATTTAATAGTCACTGCAGCTGACGAGGTGTGAACTCTAGTTACTCTGATGGCTTGTGTTGTTGGACTATCAATCTGGATGGCAAGAAAATGTTGGACCTGCTAAAAGAACGTTCACAGAAATGGTGTGGCAATGAAAGCACCAAATTGCTATAGCAAAAGAAGGCTAAGTAGCAAACCGAATCTTAACTTTCAAAAATTATTGTAGTAGATTTGTAGATTCATGAACCAAACAAGCTCCATGCAGATTGACAAAACTAGCTTCCTTGAGAAGGACAACCCTAAAGGAAAGGAATTCCTTCCAAAATAAAATCAATGTCCTTAGAAAAGAACCTAACCCAGTGGTTTACTATCATTCATCTTGTGACTGGAAACCAAAAAATTTAAAAGCTAATGAGCATGCCCAGACAGATCCCAGTTGCTCTTTAAAAATCTGTACAAAAGTCAAATCAAAAGGGCACGTGCCCGAGCTAAAGTGGTTCAAGACACGTCCGTTGCCGACCAGGGTGCATTCTGACCAACAATGAAGGCAGAGAAGTCTGAGCAAATTATAGGGATTGCTGAACCGCAACACATCGTTAGACACAAGATGGCAGTCAAAAGATATGAATACTGAGATGAGCGGGGAATTTGCACAACTGCTGGCAGGACGACAGAACGAATGAAGGGGAAGTTGCAGTGACCAGCGGATCAGGCACAGCTCGGTATAGTACACAACCCTCTGTTGAAGGGCACAAGACAAGGGAGTGTCTGAAGTCAGTGAAGTGGCAGCGTGTCACGATTAGAAATCGGGAAGAGCACACAGTGGGTGGGTGGATAGGGGACTGCTGAGCCACCGGAAAAGTTGACAGAAGGGATGAGCTAGGGAGAACTGAAATGAATGAGAAGGCCTTGGGAAAACAAGCAACACAAAAACAACATTTAATACTAAATTATTAATGTGTTGCAGTAAAAGCAGCTTTCAAGAGCCAGCCAGTGTGAGAGAAGTGTGGCTCAATGATTAGAGCGGCAGACCCTGATGCAGAGGTCTAGCCCGGGACCAGGGTTCAATTCCCCGCCTCGGCGGGTCTTGGGCTCAAAAATTCCACGGGCCTGATAATTCTCGCCTCGGTGCCATTCCAATCATGGAGTCCCACTCTGCAACTCTGGGCAATAGCTTGCTTAATCTCCACAACGGCCCCCACAACGCTAAGGATGCCTGGCCTCCACCTTGGGGGTGCCCAGGAGTGGACGCCTCACAGGGAAAGCCAGGATGGGTTCCACAGCGGTATTCGTACAAGCGCCTTGAGACCCTTGCGGGTGAGTAGTGCGCTATACAAGTATCAATTGTGCTTATCAATGTGGATAGCGATTGGGTGTGACTGTTCCTCTGCATCCATGACCCTCTGTCACAATGAGATAACATCAGACCTTGAGAGAAGCTTTTATAATACCGTGCAGCACTGCCTAACAATCAAGACTGCCTGGCCAGCATGGGTCCACACACATGAACGGGTAATAACAGCCTTACATGTCAGACCTGAAGAATCACACTACAAACTGCTGGTGAATTATTTTAGGAGAGGTCACTGCACAAAACGGGCACATACCAGTTCACCTATCCCCAGAATGCAAGGCAATAAGAAAGATAAGGCATGAAAGCAGTTAGAAGCAAATTGGGCAGTGGAATGGAATCAAATAGCCAAGACAAGCTAGATATTACATCAGGAGCGGTTTCTGGCACAGGAGAGGCCTCTGAATGCAAAAGGGATTAGGTAGTGCTGCTGGTCTGTGCTTGCTGAGGGATGAACAAACAAAACTAACTGACATAAATAGATATAAGGAACGGCTACTGGAACATCATCAAAAGTGACAATCAACTGAAAGAACACATGGAAAAGAATGGATTTCTGGAAGAAATGAGAGCAGAAGATTCAGAGGATAATTCTTTGAAAACCAATGTGAGTTGCTGGACAGCGAAAATATCTGGAAGGGTAGGATATGGTAACATATCTGGGGGAAAAAAATTGCTTTTATGAAGTGTTGTAACATAGGGTCTGTCCAGGGTCCTTCACAGTGAAAGCCTTCAGGGTACTAGAGAGGATACCTTCACCAGGGGCCCCTCCCAAAGAAGTGATGGTAAACCCCACAAACTACAGGGACAGAGATGTAATCCTACAGATAGCACGGAGGATGGGATATTTTGAAATTGTTTATGCCATGGTCTTCCTGAATCATACTGCAACAGTACAACACAAGAGGACCACATGTCGGAGTAAATCACAAATTAATACACATGGGGGCAAATATGCAATTCTTTTCACTTCATGCCTCAAAATAATGACCACCAGCAAAAGCGTTTTTTTGAGGACCACAAGATGCCTACAAGTGGGCTGAAAGCGAAAGACCGGAGGGGCCAGCCTCAACCAACAATAGGAACAGCATCCCAAATGCAGACAAAGGAACCAGAAATCAAGACCAAGGAGGGCCAGCTGGCCAATCACAGTTCAAACTAAGATGGAAATATGCACAGCAGTCACAACAGTGGCTATCTATAATGGCACATGATCACCTAAGAAAAATAGTCAAAAGAAAGGACAGTGATCTTAAATTCCTCAAGGTCACGCCTGGAATGGCGGAGGATTTAATCGGAGGTTAACCACAACCCCAAAACTATGAAAGAGTAAGATTTGACATTTTAGAGGTTACGATAAAACTGTATGAGATTGTCAAATCCACAGGTTCATGAAAAAGCCCCCCAATGGGGGAATGCCGGCATACGCATCAATGGGCATAGTCTATCCTGGCCCTGATGGAAGGCAGCAAGTATACACACTATCGATCAGCTCTTCCACAATGGAGGCCTCAAATCATTTACACAGCTAAGGAACGAGCTTGGCCTCCCCGCACCACAATCCTGGTGATTCATCCAACTGCAATACTGTTTGAGGAAATGCCTGCGCTCATGCCTGTGGTACCTGTCGGCCTCACAAGTGGTGTCATAACTCCATATGTGGGGAACACAAAGAGGTGATGTCTGGACTATTTGGTGTACTCTCCTCCTACCTTTTCTCACAACCCCTAACGCGAGCTCTCTGTACCAGATGGCAAGCCAGATTATCAGTTTGCTATGAGGACAAGTGGGCGGACGTCCTAGAGTCCCTGGACAGAGGCACCATGGAGACACGACTGAAGTCCTGCCTTTTTAAGACCCGGCATGACTGGCACTGGACACCAATGAAAATGAAGAGTGTAGTCCTACTACCACATGCAAATTGCTGGAGATGCAAGAACACCCACTGCGACACAACACATTAAATGTGAATGCCCACCGATACAGCCCTTCTGGTCCTATGTAGGCCAAGTCCTGAGCACCTCTATGCCCCTCCACCTACCGCTCGCCTCCTCAGCTATTCTTCTCCATGACCTATGGCACTGGCCAGAGCTACTGAAGACTTAACGCCGTCTCTTCCACACGGCATTGGCTACAGCTTAAATATGTATTCTTTAACAATGGAGGTGACAGACACCACCGTCACAGGAGGCCTGGCTAGTGGCCATGATCCTCACCACCTCACATGAACTAGTCATTTACAACCTACAAGACCAGTCCGATCTGTTCCTACAGACATGGGCACCCTTCCTGCGTGCAGAGGATGACAACGGTGGAAGCCACACACCAGGGGTCTGGGGCCCCCATTCTCCTATCTACCCCACACCCCCACATCCATCCTCTTCACAGTCACAACAAAAGACGTGTGGACCGTACTGAGCAACGCCACTTTAAACAGTATACCCCCTCCCATACTATAGTCAGCTTACACACTACCACGTGCCCCCCCTTGCACACCCTGCACCAACCATGCACCCAAAATTGCCTCTATCCATCCCCCCTCACTTCCCCTTCGACACCCTGTCACTTTATCATTCCTACCATTAGCCCCGCTTTCTTATCTTTGCTTCCCCCTCCTATATCTCCAATTGTGATCACCCCCCCCTTACTATTCCCCCAAACAACCTCACGGACATCCCCCCCATCCCTATCTCTTCTCCGAACACCTCTCAACCTCCCCCGGTCACGCAGACCCTTAGTAAAGGGAGCCCCTCCTCCACCCTGATGACAGCGGAGGAGCCCCCCCCCTCTCTCTCTCACACACACACACCCTCCCCCGCGGCCTGCACCCACTTCAGCTGTGACTTATGCCTTCATCAATGGTGGTAGACATGGCAGTGATGGCTGCTCTCCATCATCAACCACATCGCCTTCCCACCTACACGTTCCACCACACACCGCGTTCACACCCCCACCGCTCCAAATATACCACCATTACCATTGTCCCACTATACACACGTCTGTCTTCCCAGAAAAAGTCCCCAGTTCCCTATACAGTGAACAGGTGCCACCTAGGACATGCCCGATGGAAACATGGAAGAGCGGACCCATTATCAGAGGCCCGGACACCTGGTAACCCATCACCTGCGGATGGATGCTTAAATACCTGGACCACACACCCTCTCGTCTGTGGTAATTAATGTCGCCCGGGATTGTATGTAGTTAAGCACCAAACCAGGGAGCAGCCAACTGATTTCCCACACATTCGCTCCTTTCCTTATTTTAAGCAGACACCTCTCCCCACCCCCCCGTCCCACCCAAACCCTGCACCCCCCCTATCTTTTATCATTAAATATGATGTACTTACCATCCAGGTTATTATTGTATATGGTTATTGTACCTGCTTAGAGGATGAAGATTATTCATGCTGTGTATCCTTACTAATCCTCAATAAAGAATTGTAAATTGTAACGCAAAAAAAACAAACTGGATGAGATTTAGTGGGGGCAACAGATATACATAATTAGTCAGGAGTGGCTGGTGAGGAGACTTTAATAGAATATGCTACTCTAAGGCTCCATCCTCAGAACTAGGGAGATGGTGATACTGCTTTTCAGTTTCATATGTATATTGTAATTATATATAATTATTTTGTTCAGCTGTACAGAGGTGTGAGGTATTTTGTTGGGAAGTTTTTGGCGGAAGCTAGTAGGATGGCTAGGTGCAACTGAAAGGCATTACGTGGTTGAAACGGAGAAAGAATAACAGATAGCAGAGGCAAAGTAGAATGGAAGCGAGTGTAGTTTACAAGTAGCAAATTCCAAAGTGTGTGTGAGTGAGTGAGTGAGTGAGTGAGTGAGTGAGTGAGAGAGTATACATATATTACACACACACACACATATATGTATACATATATACACATACACACACACAGATATACACACACACACACAGATACACACACAGACAGATACACACACACACACACACACACAGATACACACACACACGTACACAGTATCAACATAAAATGCGAGGGGCCTCAACACTATCACCTAATGACAAAATATATTCTTACATTTGACACAGGGGAACTCCAATAATCACATGATGGCAGACAAGATGCAAAGGCTGCAGTGACTATAGGGGGTAGTATGTGTCAATGGAGTGTTGTGTAGTTCCTAGGACTCCCCCAGGACCTGCGAGTTTTGGATGACCTAAACTGAGGTCTTGATGAGCAGACAGACTCTGGACACCCCAACAGGATGAGTCAGCTGTTAGACCAGCTAGCTCTACGCTGCCACTACCACCCCCCTGTATTCTACAGCGGCGTAGGTAATTTCTGGCAACCACTGAACAGGACAACCCTGATTCCTTCGGTATCGTGGGAAACAATACGGTATCTTTCGCTCAGTCACTCGTGCTTACTTTTCTCAGAATACACATAGAATGACGATTGGTACGTTTTAATAATTATTTATTGATCAAGCGTCAGTCTTGTATGGAACATTCGCTGCGACAATAAAAAGACCGGAGCAGACAAATGTTATCGCTAGCACCAATATCGTAAATAGCAGATACATTTCTACCATAGTGCGAATAAGATGAATAAAAGCAGATTATATAAAACAATAGCATTTGTGTACTCCTAAGATGCGTAGCCAAACTAAATGTACCTAGCCTAGAAATGTAGGTGAAGCATGTGTATGCAAGTGCTAGGATATATGAGAATGGAGCCAAGAATCTCCCAGGGAAGTGCTAACCCCTCATCTGATGGTTCTGAATGAGGGACCCCGTCTCTGCATCGAGGATGGCACCCCGCAAAGGATGTCCGGTCTCTGCCTGTCGAAAGATCAGCCTGCAGAGTCTCGGTCCAGCCTGGAAGGAATTTTCCTCTCTCTCTGTAAAGGGGAGTGAGGGTCTTTTATACTGAAGTTGTCACTCCAGGGTTTCTTCCAGAATCAATATGTTTTGAAAACATTCACAAATCCTTTGCTAACAAAAACACTCATGCACAGTTGGCTGTTGGCCATGGATGAAAAAAGTGGTGACCCTTATACAGAATACATCTGCCGTGCCTGGGGACATGTTTATGTACGTCAGGTACAGGGATCAAGATAGGGTACAGAGAGCCTGGTGCCGAGGAAACCTAAGAAAGCTACTAGGTAAAAGGTCACCTGTGAGGGACCATTATGTCGTGTGGATGGGACAAGATGTATGTAATCTGTATGTGCATGATAAGACTATCCTAAAGGACATGACAGGAGTTCTTATATAGGTTAAACCAGGAGCTCCTTTCACAGCCCTGATGCAAAAGGTGGACTAAGAGGAGCACTCTGTACACCTGATAGTACAGATGTAAATGCTAAGTGCATATATATTTGAAATATTGAGTAAGCAATGTTCACAGACACACAGTCTTGAGTGATGGCGGGATATGCATAACGGACAATGATGCTGGGTGGAGATTTTAACAGTGTGGAAGAAGAGGAATGTGACAGGTCACATACATCATTACCCTCCTCAAACACAAGTGGTACAGGCTGTGAAAGACTGCCAACAAAACTGTCACTTAGTGGACACATAGCAAGCACTATACCCTGAGGCTAGGGTATATACATAGTACCCAGACAGACATCATTTACATGTTAGATTAGATGGAATATAACACAAAGATAATCCAATCGCAGATAGAATATGCAGTCAATATTGGAATGTAAGCCACTGATTTTGGAAAATAAGGGGGTGAGGAGAGGGGTAAAATCCGGGGCATAGGCCCTTAGATGGCCAATGAAATGTATACTGCCTTTACCCAGAGGTGGGCAATACCACTTTCGCACACCGAAGTAAATCTATTTAGGGTAGACAGTTTTGTCAAAATATGCTTAAAGTAACTCTTTAGTCGGTGACAGCTTTATAATATTGTAAGTTGAAATCTACTGAGCATGATTCAAGATTCATTAGTGGAGAGGTGTGGCTCACTGGTTAGAGGCGGCAGACCCGTAAGCAGAGAATCGGCCAGGGACCAGGGTTCAATTCCCGACGCGGCAGGGTCGTGGACCAGGGTCAAAACGGACTCGATAATTCTCGCCTCGGTACCTACTCTAACCAGGAACACACTCGGCAACTCTGGGCATTAAGCTTGCCTCATCTCTACAACGGCCCCCCACAGACGCCGGGGATGCCTGGTTTCACCTTGGAGATACCCAGAAAGGTACCATCTCACAGGGATAGCCAGGACGGGTTCCCCAGCGGTCTACAGCGCCGGGACGCCCCGTTGCTGGGGTAGCTGTGCGCTTTACAAGTCTACAACATTAACATTAACATTAAAGTTTGACGAGACAGCCAACACGTATTTTGCCCCGTAAAGAGCACGCAGAACTGGGGCTTTTAAAGGTTTAAAAATATCAAGCAGTCGAGAGCAAATGTATTAAAATGCTATGTGAATAAAGAGATGCATCTTCAAGGTTAAAGCGATCCGCCTGTATGGAGGAGAGGAAGCAAAGTAGTTTCAATATGGTGGTCAGACAAGATACTGATTAAAGTGGGTATGCATGCTATGGGAGTCATACCATGTGTTTTCTGAAGATCACGTCCTTACCTCATAATAACAAGAGGGGTAAAGTGGCTGTGCTCCGGAACTGCTGGATGTGGACGCATGCACCGTATTACCCGGCCTGACGCTTCAGGCCCTGAATGCGTGGGTTGAGCAGGGTCCCCTGCAGGACTAGATGGCAGCGGGCCTGGACAAGGCGAGTGCGATTTATATAGATTGAGAGGTGCGCTTGTTTGCGAAGATTCGAACTGAATTTGACTTCCTGGTGGCGCAGTTTCTGCAGCATGATATTCTAACAGCAGCTGTGCGAACGCTCTATGTAAAGCAGGACACCGACCCTCAGAAGACCATAGTTGCCAATTTCTTTGCAAAACTACTAACACTCAGAAACTGGCCCTGACCGAAGGAGACTGGACTAAAATGTGGGAGGTTGCTCCTAGAAAGTCCTACAATGCGCGCTTTAAGCTTATTCATTATTACATCGGGCTTACCCTATGCCCCATAAACGTTTATTTTCCACTGTCTGCCCGTGTTGCCCCTCGATGCCGCAAGGACGATGAGGGCTTGCTCCACATTTTGTAGAGCAGTGTCTGCCTGGCCTCTTAGTGGACCGGGGTGCTGCATTTACACGCTAAGATTACAGAGCACTTGTTGAAGACCACCACCTGCAGGCTGTGTTTACGGAGGATTTATTGCTGGCCTGCTAAGCACAGAGTGACCTCCAGCTTTAGTGACCTGGCCTTGGTGCTTGCCAAGTGGCAGATAACGATGCAGTGGAAGGATTCTGCTGGACCCAGAGTGGAGAGATTGAGGGTGGATCTGCTTCGCTGTGCAGAATGGGAGGGGGGATGGGGCATTGCTTAGGGAAGTGCACCAGTGAAGAAGACAGATGGAATTTGAGTGACCTTGCAAGGAATTAACTGATGTGTTGAGGGCGGGCAAGGACACTGATTGAGATGGAGAGTCCAATTTCATGGTGGCCGGGTGGTGTTTTGGGACCAAGAGGCCTATCCCCTCGACCGTCGGGCACCGTTGGATGGTGCCCGCTATGGCTTCAGATCACTACATGGTGATTCGGATACTAAGCCCTGAAGGGTTGTGTAGATTACTTCCCCATTCCGGAGTCCCAGAGTTACAGTTGGCTGGGAGACAGAAAGGTGAGCATTGCAGGGTTGGGATTGTACTGGGTGGCATGGAGCCCTTATTTCAGTTGCAATATTGAGACCAATACTAGCCCTCTGATTTACCTTGGGGGACCGAGACACTGCATGATTTGAAATATCTTTATTACGTTTTGTCATTTCTTATACAGTTATAACATATTATTGCATACAGTGATCGTGAGAAAATAAACGTTGCTATGAGCTGGTATACACCAATCTGGGCGTTACCATCATATAAACGTAGCAGGATATGCATCTGTAGTGCGCAGAGCGGTGTACATACATGAAGGATCATCGGCATCAACCGTGTATTCGTATTGTCATCTCTATTGGCTTAGGAACCCTTGTATCATGTGTGTGCTTTACCCAACCATAGGTTGCCTGCGTATAGATGCTGCATGTAACTGATAGATATGTATTGCATTCCGAGCACATCCCAAAGTTCAATCCACATTTGTCTTGTGGCCGATCTGTGTACTTATCAGCGAGGAGTGCTAGACATAAACGTTTTCTAATTAGATTATAAACTTCAACTAAATGAAAGAAAATAAAAACAAAAGAATAAGAACGGAGAAATGAAAAAAGGGAATAAGGGGGAGAGTGTGACATCAGATACCAAAGGAGACGAGAGGTCATCATTTAAGGTGCCATCTAGGTGAAGATATATTTAGGTCGAAGTGTTTGTAGTGAGCGTGGGCAGCATCCCTCGTGCTATACGTGGTCATGTGGACATCGTGTGACTAAGTTCGTGCCCATGAAACGTCAACAAGACATGCGAGGTCGTGCCCTGGCCCGGCAGTGGAGGTCTCCACCGTTTACGGCATGAGGGACTCATTGGGAGGGGGCGCAGGCTGTGTCACCTGCTTACTGCTCGGGAGGTGCGTGTGGTGGTGTAGGAGGATGTGGATGTGTAATGGCTTTGAGGATATCATCCCAGGGTTGTGCAATAGGGTATTTGTTGGGGGCCCGAGACACTACATGTGGTGCATTATTGTAGGGGGAATTAATTTAATTCTGTATACTTGATACTGTTGGGCGGGGCAGCATGCACCCCCTTGCTGAATAGGGTACTCTGCTTTAATGTATATGTGAGACACTGTATATATCATTTCAATAAAACTATTTACACAAAAAACGAGAGGCAAGGTAACGGGTCTCTGCAGTCCGTATAAGGGAAGCTGTGCAGTCATTCCAGAAGGCCCATGCACAGCTACAACACACCTGACAAGTGACAACCAAACTAAAACTTCTTTGCTTCCTCCATTCCCTACAGACAGATATCTTTAAAAACTTGAAGATACTAGCTCTTTATTGATACAGCATTTCAATTCATTTGAACTTGATGGCCCGATTTTTAGCTGTGAATTAGCCCCAGGCTTGAGCATAGTTTACGGGGCGAAACACGTATTGGCTGGCTCAAACTTTGAGGAATCTTGAATCATGCTACATAAATTTCAACTTACTACATAAGGAAGCCATCACTTTACTAAAAAAATACTTTACCCAAATTTTGACAAAATTGTCTGTCCTAACTATATCTAACTCATTTTGAACATAAGCGGAGGCAGAGAGGCATACATAAGGCAGCAATACCCACACACCATCTGCAGGCAACTAAAGTAGAATATACAGCCTCCAAGCAAACAATCAGGAACCAAATGGACAACTAGTTCGGAAGAATGAGAGTTCAAACTGAAAGTTGTTATGAGGGGGCACTCCGCAAGGACAATATGTATGGGGTTAGAAAATCCCTAGCAAAGTAGCATAATTAACCAGAAAAGACAAAAGCAGAAATTCGAACTTGGGGTGCCAACGTCACCCAAGGTCTGGGAAGACTTAGTTTAGGAAAAAGGGAAGAGCATGCTCAGATGAAGGAGCGTAGGCAATGCACAGAAAAACAGAACTTACATAACGAGGCGACATGACTAAGGTGACAAATCGGGAAAACTGTTGGCCTACTTCATCAGGCCCAAGCTTGGAGAGAAGTAACTGCAGGAATTACAGGTGATAGGAGGTTGTTTTTTTTTTTAAATCAGTTTTTTGACATTTTCAAGTAATAATTGCAGTTCCGCTGCTTTGCAAGGCAGCACAAACAGTAACTAAACATACAACCAATCTGTGATTGTCCTTTGCAACAGTACATTTAAAAACAGTATTCCATCAGCAATTTCACTTGCGGCAATGCACACTCCTATTTATTGCCAATTGCTGCAAATATTGACGTAATGGCTCCCAGATATCTCTAGGCCTGGACGTTGTAGGCAATTCCTCTGCATATAGTGCAAGGTTTTCTATGCAGTACACCAGGTATTTAATCCATCTCTCAGTCTTTGGGGTTATAATGCTTTCCCAGTGTAGAGCAACTTGGCGTTTGGCCATCAGCAGTGCAACGCGCACAAATTTACCCACCATCCCTTTTAAGTTAGGTACGTAGCACAACAAACAAACTAAAGGTGTACATTGCAATACAATCCCAGTCATTTCCTGTATGTGTTTCAATACTTCTTCCCAGGTGAGAGGTTATGAAGTATGCACTGAAGGTTTACTACAGTTACTACTCCTAACTATAAAGTGAGCGTAGGGAACTGAATGAAAAGGACTTAACCAGATGCTTGGTAAGGGCCAATATTAAATCACTGATGCCAGATCAGAGCCTGGACATTGAAGAGCAGATTACAATACATAATACCAAAAAGGTTTCAAGATGTGCAGGCCCAGCAGTTTTCCAGCCAAGTTTTAGACAACTTACATTTACATGTTGGCCCCCAAGCTTTTGGCCCTCTATGAACTGGCCAGACAGAGAGGAGTTACCTCGCTCGACGAGGGACGGATCAATAGCCTCTCTAGCCAAACCTGGTGAAGAAGAAAGGGTGGGCAAGAGAGAGCAAGTTACAGTGCATAAAGAGAATACATGAATCATCAACTGCCAGACTGTGCAGGTGGGGGAGATATCCGCACCATATAACATGGAGCCTGGAATGGTGCAGGATGTCCTATCCCCACTAAGAGTGAATAACGGTATCTAATAAAGAGCAGCGTCACTATATACGGCCGATAAGATGGAGTATCTCAGATACGAACGAGGACTGAGAGAGGGGTAGAATGGTTTGGGCACATGTATATGCTTCATGTCAATTGGTGCAAACACTACATATGAGCGACCCACCACACAAGGAGAGATATTCACTGCCTGAGGAGACAGGACAAAAACTTAAACACTAAGACATACATTTAGGTACCTAGATTCAGCTATACCACAAAAAACAGACATAATGGTAAGTAATATTGGGAGGTTAATACGAGCCATCAAGAGAAACCGTTTTGGAGAAATGGTAATACTTCCACATCTTTTGCTTGGCTTTCCACCCAGTCAGTGGTATTAATGAGGAAAATAGTCAGGGAAGTAAACACCTTATTATTGCCATTAATCCAAAAGAATTCCCAATACAGAATGGTGCTTCATACACGTAGATTTCCCACCTATGAAGGAGGGCTGGCAGACAGCGAATATGCTTTATTATATATCAGTGCAATTACACTGGGTGGCTAGGTGGTCTGCAGAAACTTCCCCAGAAGAGGTTATCTGAAGTGCTGCTGAAATGAGAGATGAACACCGCTGAAATTATTAGAAATTGAGGGAAAGAACTACCATGATTAAAAGGAGTGGCCAAATTTTGCTGCCACCTGTGTGACTAGAAGAACTGTATTGACACTGTATATACACCTAGGATACCGGTAGGAATGATGGCTGATAAAGTGGTAGACCGAGTAGCTGGGAAACCCACAGAATAAAGGCTTAGGAGGAGCTTATATGAATTAGTAACACTTAAGATATTCTAAGACTTGCTACTGGACCATGGGGTTCTTGCCGGACACTTTAGATCGAGACCAAAAAACCAGACAGCACAGATGTCTGGTCTGGTCAGCTAACAACATCCTGGGGATATTCAGGAAGCTTCCCTTGGCATGCATTCAGTACATTGCTTACCACTGGATTAGTGTTTTTTTAACTCACATTTGCTTGCTTTCCATTGCAGGCTCTCTATTTTCGGCTGTTCAGCCTGAGTTTTTTCCTTCCCATGCCCAAACCCAATTTACTGTATTCTTCCACCAGTACTGAATTTCTGTAAACAGTCCTTTAAATGTTGCTCTTATCTTGTCACATCTGCTGTGCATTCAAAGACACAGGTCAAATGTCAGGTTCTATCTTACAAGGAGCTTGGTGTTTACTTTTCTTTCTCTGACTTTAAAGTGAGAGGATTTATGTGACAATCATGCTGGCTACTCAAGATGTGCTGCAAGATATTTTTTTCTAGCACAAAAAAATATTTAAATGTCTATAAAACACTACTGATATTGCAGAATATGGAAAGCACAAATGAAGCATATTTTTTGGTAATTCTGAAGTGAGGTGGAAACCAATAATTTCATATGATCAAATCAATACAATAGGTGATGACATTCAGACACCATCGTTTGATCACCGTATGCTTTTATCCGTATAACTGTATGTCTGTGCAAACGTAATGCTCATTGCTATTGAAAATGTGTTGTCTGTAATAACAGTGTGCTACCACACCATGCATACTCCACTCAACACGTTCACTGCACTCTACTCTGCACCACTCCACTCCACGCCAATGAACTGTGCCGCACCCTACTCTGACACTCTATACCACTCTGCGCCATTCCACTCTTCGCTACTGCAATCTACCCTGTGCCACTCCACCCCACTGCACTCTAAGCCACTTTATTCTATGTCACTCTCCTCAAAACCAGTACACACTACACCACTGCATTCAATGGCAATCTACTCTGCACCACTATACTCTACAACAATATGCCACTGCAATCTACGCCACTCTGGGCCACTGCACTCTACTCTGCACTACTGCACTCCGATATTGTACTTCATGGCACTTCACTCTATGCTGCCTCGCTACTCTACAACACCCGCACTTTGCCACAGCACTCTACACTATGCCAGTGCACTCTACCCCACTCTACTTAGCAATACTGCACTCTGCGTCAGGCTACTCTGCACCGCTCTATGACATGTACTCTACTCTACAAGATTGCAATCTTTGTACTGAACTGCACTCTATGCGACTATTCTGCACCACTGCCCTCTACCTCACTATACTCTATTCAGCACCACCCCACCCGACTCTACGCTATTCTAATCTGCAACACTGCACTTCACGCCCCTGCACTCTAATCTGCACCAGCCCACGCTACCCTGCACCATCCCACTCTACCCTGCACCACCCCACTCAAACAATCTACTCCAAGCCTCTCTATGCTCAGTCACTGCACTCTAAACTGCTTTCTTCAAAACCAATGCACTCTACGCCAGTCTACTCAGCACCACTGTACTTTACGCCTCTTCACTTTAGTCTACTCTAGGACACTCCACTCTGTGAAGTTCTACTCCATTAAACTCTACTTTATGACACTCTATGCAACTCCCTCTACGCCACTCCATGCCATTTTGCTCTACTCTATGCCACTCCTTGTGAATCTACCCCACACCTCTGCACTCTACGCCACTCTACTCTGTAGCACTCTACACAACTATACTCTGCAACACCCTGCTCTGCTCCACTCTGAAACTCTACAAGACTGCACTCACCACTGAACTCAACGCCACTCTGCTCTACACCACTTCATGACACTATGTCACTCAACTCTATGCCCTTCCCCTCTACAACACTCCACGATACTAACCCACTCTACTTTATGCCACTCCCCTTCACTCAGCTCTACGCCACTACATAACACTCCACTCTACTCCACTTTCCAACACTCCACTCCCCTTTATGCCAATAACTTTTAGCCACGCTGAACAGCAGCCACACTGATGTACAACATGGCTAAAACATATTGGCTTAGACAATAGCTCTTGCATAGGCAAGACAGATTGGCCTTGCCGATGCTTGTTGTAATACGGTAGGCATGTGGGTGCAATACATTATGTGGAAAGGAGACATTTCTTTTGAGCTGCCCATGTGTAAAATGCTACAACTGTTAAGAGCGTGGTACAGAGAAGACACAGGTGGCAGCTGGACAGGGCGCTTGCAGATTAAACCAACAGTGCTCTAATTGACCGGACATTGAAATGTACTACGAGTTAGTGTCAGAGACATCAGAAGGGGATTAGACTCATTATACAATGCACATTGAGGACTCTCGGAAATGCAAGGTTGAATATACAGAAATTTAACTCCCACTACAGAATATATCTGACACCAAAAGATTTACAGAGGATAAACCCCACTGTTGCATCTAATTGCGTGAGATGTTGCTAGAGGAAAACAGACTTATCGTATATGTGTTGGGCATGTCCGGTGACAGCTAGGTACTGGGAGAAAACCAAACACACTGTAGAAGACACTGGGTGGGTGTGTAATTTTAACACCTAAAACAAGTTAGGCCTGGTGCCCAGACCAAAGAATAAGGTAAACGGGCAACAGATTCTTGGATCGGTTGTTAGAAGGTAGAGAAACTGGGTACAGAACATGCGTGGAGATCAGATGGAAGGAGGGCCCTAGGGTCCGTAAATGGGTGAGGCGAGTAACATACGAGGCAGAAGTAGATGGAACGGTACTCCAGTTGGAAAGATGTAGAGGAAAACGTAGCAGAGACAATATATTTGCTAGGGGAGAAATCTGATTAATCAATGAAGAATGCCATGAATGATGACAAACCACCCTGAACAAACCGCTGAGACACACTGGAGATGTGATGTCAACTAGACACAAGGAGACAAGATACTACATATAACTTTTTGCTCAAATGGAAAATCTTCCTAGCGGGAAGTTTCTACAAAAAACATTAAATAAGCCAAAAACACAAGTGTACACCACAATTAACTTACTGACTATAGGACAAAACAGCATAACCAACAATTTCTGTGTTTTGAAAAAGGTAGTAGACATGTACCCTTTGTGATCAAAGAGGAGGTGACCTAGCTGATGCGTACTAAATTGAGTAACAGTATTAGAGAGTAACATATACTCTAGTGTGTGTATAATTATGAAAAGAATGTTAAAACACGATACAAAGATTTTTAAAAAAGTCAATTCTACATGTTATCCACAACAGAAAGCTCCTTGCGGGGAATAATGTGGCAAGACAGCAGCCAGCTCTGGAATGACATTAAAAGTGGGTTTAAACAAAAACTAGTACATAATTGAATCAAATTTAAGGATGAGGAATAAATAACTACTACTGAAAATCCTGAATCAATGTAATTTATTGTCGATGCAAAGACATGGATTACCATGAATGAAATGCAGAAGCAGCATTATTTTCAAAACCCACCACCTAAGAATATTTTGTAAAGTCTAAAAATAGAGTTTCTTTCTTATATTTGAAGCCACATTTAATCCATGGTTAACGAGATGACTGCAATTTAAAAAAATCCTAATCCCAAATTATACATTGAGGGTGGAGTGAAGCTTTTACTGGAGAGCTACAAATATTCATCTTTAATTAAAGGGGAACTAGTTTTACGGCACAGCCCAGCACCTTACACTGCTATTTCAATGGCATTTGCTTGAAATAAATTATTTCCATTGCATCGGCTTGCCAAACCCGACCTGCTGACTTTGACAATGCACTTTAGCTCCCGGGATCCCACACATGAATAGGCAACATGAACTGCATTTCTTCGGGGGTTAATATTATAAAATCTTCCATCACAGGATAGTTCCTAACACAAGGCTATCTATTATGTGATATAAGAATACAATGGTTTTATTAGTTATCACAAATGGGGATACCCATCTCAGATTTGGATATTAGTCCCCATCGGAAATTATAATAATGTGAATAACTATATATGAGCCCAATCCAACAAATTCAAATACCATACAGGCAATCAAGTTCCATCTTCAATCCAACAGTGGCCTTGATACCCCTAAAATAAGGCCATTAGTTATGTAAAAGAACTGATTAAATGCTATACCAATGATCCCCCTAAAAGAACCCTTTTACATCGGAGTGAAAGATTCCTTGCTCTTCTAATGACTCACAATACATCCAAAACAAAAGCAAGATGACAAGCGTGCACACTACATCATTGGTGCCCAATATGGTGAATGGTAATCCCACAGTGAGATGGGATCTTGCATCAAATGGAATTGTGCAACTTGGTTTTGCTACAACTCCTTCCTCTTCAGTGTCCACTCCTCAGTTGGTAACCACACTTTGCCAATTTTTCATAGCGCTGTGAATTAAATACCCCTTCGATTGCTTATTCTTGGTAGCCTAGGGCAGGCAGAACAGACAATCACCTGAACCAGGTCAATAGTCTCTAAAAGGTAATATAGTCTGACACTCTCCACCTCCACACAGTTGGTTATGCTGGTTATCCATAACCACGGTTTATTTCTACACATCAATATTCATTAATGAAATGTCAATCGAAAAGCCAAGGAAACTGTAACTGTGCAAACTCTTCTCTCAAGTGCAGTATAAGTAGTCAGGTACACAAGTCAAGTTCTAGAATATTGCCTTACTGTTTCACGTGCCCCAAATACCTTACCTATATATGGGTGCACATATTCTGCTCTCAAAGAAGAAATTCAGATGCTATGTACCACTCTCCACAAAAGATTCACACAGTACAGCAAAACAAATCCAGCTCCCAGGGTGGATGCAGTTATCAAAATTGATCCCAAATTCACCCAACATGTGCATAAAGGAGACGATGCTCCAGCTTAAACAATGTTTTATGCTAGATTTTGTCTTATGTACTCCACATAAACGACACTATTTACGTCTTTCTGCTAATCTAACAATTAATGTGAAAAGGAAAAGCAGAAATAGCAGTTTGGGTGCAGGGAGGATGGCTCAAGTCTGCTTATGGCGAGCACCTGCTAGCTGCAGTTTAAAATCCTGTAGATCTTGTTTCTCTGCGTCATAGGGAGCATCTTGTCCCAGCAACACTGTCGCTGAAGGAGGAAAATGAAGACCCAATGCAACATCAACAATAAACATTCCTACCTTGCTTGTAACACAGCAGACAACTGGCTTGGAACGCACCATCGCTCCCTTTAAAAACGAGACAAAACTACATTGCAGAGGGAACCCCCTGTTGTGGCTTACGCCTAAACGATACTGAGATCCTCCAGTAAGAGGCAAGAATTCTCTACATAGAATTCATTCAAAGTGGTCTGATAGAAAAAAAAAAGCTTAATACACATGCTGTAGACATTTGGTTGCCGGTAGTGTGAACTCCACTGAAAGCCTTGGCCGTTTGTTGCGAGGTAAAGGAGTTTCATTGAGATGAACAACAGCAACATCTCTAATAAAATAAGCCTCCATATTAACGCCCTAGAGAAAACTCTTTCCGTAAGTGATGATGCCACAGTAAACAAGCAGTTACAATGCAATAGGTCTCGCAGTGACATTGTTTAAAGCATTTAGCATTGTAAATGATATTTGTTTTTTTTCTAAAAAGTGTACAGTATATATTACCAATTCTATGTCAGGACCGGAGGCTCCGATTATACCATTCTAACTTCGCTTTATTGAACAGCAGCAAGTTTAAACACAAAGAAACCAACAAACTACAACTCCCATGAACACACTGGGGTAGAACAACAATTTCAGCCAAGTCCATCAACACTGTCCATTACGCAGCTCCACTTGGCCCCTCCTTAGTGCTTCCTCTTCCATCGCTGCTCAGCAGCAAGATAAGTCACGATTCTTTTCACTCTGCATGTTTGCTTGTGCTGTGTGTTTAGAGCGGTTAATTCAATTACTGGTTTAGCGGGACTGGAGGGATTGTAAAGGTTTACTTTGCGCCATTTCCCTTTCATATTCCCCCCTGGTCGCGGGACGCTAGCGTGTACCTTACGCGACTTTCTTGGCGAGAGCCTCTTCTGCACCGGTCTCCTGGTACTGCCACCATTGTTTTTGTACGCCCCGGCGGGGGTCCATAGTCCGCCTTCCTAAAACACCTTGCGGGGTCGTAATTGCAGCACGGAGACGCTCTTTGCAGGAGACGGCCCGTGGGAGTGAAGGGCGCGAGTGTCTCCAAGGCCTTTGTCCTGTAAATAATGAACGGTGTTGACCTATATGGTCTGGGCTCCCTCCCAGCTTAAATAGTTATAACGCTTCCCGCGTTTACACATCCCAGTGTTCCTGGCATAATTTTGAGGTACTGCCTGCTGGTTTTGGGGACTAAAGTAGTCCTGCAGACCCCTGACCAGGACAAATACCAGGGAGGGGACGATGGCTTGTCGTACCTCCCTTGCGATGATTCTTTACACCAGGCAGTTGATGACTCCATATATAATGCTGTAAACCAGGTTATGGAGCCTCTAGAGCAACGCCTTTCGGCGCGCATTGCGCAGGAGTGCGCAAAATACATGACGCAATCTGCGCCACCTCTTGAGGTCCCTAAGGCTACCGGGGAGGGTCCCCCTCCCGCTAAGAGACAGTGTGGTGAAGGGGTGGATGTGGACGCGTTTGCGCACCTGAGGAGATACGGACGATGAAGCAGGCCCCTCCAGAACCAGGCTGCCCCCCTTCCCAGGAGGCTGGTACTATTTCTGACATGCTGGAACCGGATGATATTATACATACTAGGTCTACTGACTGGGTTTCGGCTGACAAGGTGGCGAAGTATGTTGCAGGGCATCTGCGCAAACCTATGGAGAAGGAGGCCCGAAACCGGCTCCGCGCAGAATGCCCTCGCCCCAGTCTTGCAGACCAAGTCACCCTCACCCCGGACATTGACCCCAAGATGGCGAGATTACTAGCCAAGTTTGTCAAACATCCTAAAAAGGGTATTGAAAAGGTCCAGGTGTTCGTGTCAGGACAAGCTCCTCGATGCCATGGGCCGGTCACCAAGATCTTGGACATGGCCGAGGAGGCCAAGGCATCTGGGTCCTTGATTGACCCGGAGGTACTTTCTGGCTGGGCACAGAGGGCCATAGTGTTCCTGGGGAATGCCAACTGCGCCCCATCAACAGAAAGGCACAGGTCGCTCCTAATCAAGGTCGACCCTAAGCTGGGAGACCTAGGCTCTTCGGAGGTGGGGGCAGTGGCCCAAGGAGGCCTCTTTGGCGATCCGTTTGTGCGGAAGTTGGGCAAATTTGTTGCCATGTTCACCTCCCTGGATAAAGCCCAGGCCAATATTCAGAAAGTTTTCACCCCCCCGTGTTTTCCGCGGGCCGGTTGCGGCAGGGGCAGCGCAACCGGCCGTTCCAGCTTCAACAGCTCTGACAGAGGGCAGGGCTTCGGGCGCGGGCAGTTCCAGGATGGCTCCCGCTTCAATACGTTCTACCCCACGAGAGGACAGAAGTTCCGCGGCCGTGCTGGTTCCAAAGGACAGAACTCTCTTCAGCGCACGTGTGGGTGGGGGGTGTCGCTTAGCACAGTGTCTCCCGGCTTGGGCCTCTCTTACAAGCGGTGCATGGGTGCTGCAGACGGTGCAGGGCTTTCAGGTGGAGTTCCATGGCTGTCCCCAGCAGTTGTCCCGTCCTAGTCTTCTCGCCTTTTCGCAGTGCAATGCAGAGCTGGTGCGAGAAGAGATTAAGGCTCTCCTTCAAAAAAGGAGCTATCTGTCGTGCACGGGATCATCCTTGTGGATTTCTAAGCAATTGGTTCCTGGTCGACAAGCCCGATGGGGGCCGCAGGCCAGTTATAAATTTGAAAGAGTTCAATGAGTGGGTGGTGTATCGTTATTTCAAAATGTAACGGATACACCTCCTCAGGGATGTTTTGCATCCCGGCGACTGGAATGGTCCGCCTGGACTTTGAAGAGGCGTACCTCGCGATTCCGTTTTTTTCCCCTCAGCTGCGTTTCCTCCAGTTCCTCTGGAACTGGCAGGTCTTCGAGTTAACCTCCCTGCCTTTCGGCCTCTCCTCCGCTCCTTGGAGCTTCACCAAGGTCCTCTGTCCGGCGGTGGAGTTTCTCAGAGCTCGGGACATCCAACTGATTGCCTACCTCGACGACATGCTCCTGATGGATCAATGCCCTCGGACTCTTTACGATCATCTGCAGGTGGCGGTCAACCTCCTCCCGGGGATGGGGTTTGTTATCAACGAGAAGAAGTCCTACCTGTCCCCGGCGCAAAGGGCCACGTTCCTGGGATTTGAGGTGGATTCTGTTTCGGTGACACTGAGCCTGCCTGCCAAGAAAATGGCAAATCAGGCACGGGTTGCGGCAGATTCTGGCGAAAACTCATACATCCTTGCGTCAGCTGGCCTGTCTGGTGAGCCTCCTGTCGTCCTCCATTCAGGCCATTTTTCCAGGCGCTCTGCTTTATCGAGCCCTGCAACAGCTCAAGACTCGTCACCTTCGGAGAGGCATAACTTACTCTCAGCTGGTCCCCCTTTCTGCGAAGCTGAAGGAGATGATGACGTGGTGGCTTTCACACATGGAAGCGTGGAATGGGCGTGCGATCTTCGGGTCAGCCCAGGACCTGGTAATAGAATCAGACGCCAACCGGTCGAGCTGGGGCGCCAGGTGCGGAGATTTTTCCACGGGTGGCGCCTGGTCGGTGCCCGAACAGTCATTACATTTCAATTGCCTAGAGCTCCTTGCGGGCTCCTTCACAGTGCAATGCTGGACCAAGGACAGGGTTCAGTCGTGCGTCCTCAAGATGGACAATGTGTTGGCAGTCCGGTACATTAACCACCTGGGGGGTGTTCGGGGTCGCGCTTTGTCCGATCTTGCCAAGGACTTTTGACATTTTTGCCTGGACAATCAGGTTTCGGTTACGGCAGATTACCTGCCGGGTCGGGCCAACGAGGTAGCAGATTGGCACTGCTGACAGGTTGGATGTCAGCATCTGGAAGCTGGATCCCCTAGTATTTGCCCAGGTAGCGGAGCGATGGGGTCAGTTTTCGGTGGACCTGTTCGCCTCTCGGCTTGATCATCAGTTGCCAAGTTTCTTCAGCTGGAGGCTGAATCCGCTAGCAGAGGCGACAGATGCGTTCCTGCAGGACTGGTTGCCGGTGCAGGGCTATGCGTTCCCTCCTTTCTCCATGATCACGCGGGTCACAGCCCATGTGCGTCGCCAGCAGGCGGAAGCGGTGCGGATCACCCCTCTGTGGAGGTCTCAAGTTTGGTTTCCGGTTCTACTGGAACTTTCCTGGGATTTTCCAATCTGACTCCCCCACTTTCCTCCCATTCTTCTGGACCCGGATCTCACACCTCATCACATGGTGTTGGGTCGGATCCCTGAGGCTGATGGCCTGGAGGATCTCAGGCGTCGCTGGGCGCTCCCAGGACTTTTGGGCCACGCTGAGTCGCTCCTTTCCAAGGCGTGGGCGGATAGTACTACCAAGAGATATCGCTCCGCCTGGAATAGATGGCATTGTTGGTGTCTACGACGGAGTGTGGATTCCGTGGGGGTAGATTTAGTCCATATTCTCAATTTTTTGGTGGACCTGGCGGAGCAATGTTTGGCGTACCGCTCTATTAACACATTCCGTTTGGTGGTTTTCCGCGGGTCATGGGCCTGCCTTGGGATCCCCTGTGGGGGAAAATCCCTTGGTGTGTCGACTGCTGAGGGGCATCCGCCTCCCTCCGGAGCCGCGTTAGTCTCATCTTTGGGACGTGAATCTGGTCTTGAACCTTTTCCTTTCATGTCAGCCTAATGATTTCTTGTCACGTAAAGAGCTTTCTGCGAAATCGGCAATGCTCTTATGTTTGGTGTCGTGTAGACGTGTGTCTGATGTGCGGGCCCTTGATATTACTGCCAGAGTTTTTTCTCCTGAGGGGGTGACGTTCGCGGTTAGCAGGAGTACGAAATGCCATACTAGGCTAATTTCCTACCCGGCGTTCAGAGAATACCCAAAACTGTGTGTGGTGCAGTGCCTCCGTGCTTATGAGGAGCTGACAGAAGAGGTTCGCCCCCCCGGGTAACCAACAGTTGTTGATTGCTCTCCGCAAACCCTTTAAGGCGGTTTCCTCTCCGACCATGGCCCGTTGGGTGCGGTGGGTCATGCAGGAGGCGGGGATATCAAAAGGTTTGGTGCTCATTCTGCACGGGGTGCTCAGGCCTCAAAAGCATTTTCACTGGGTGCACGGCTTGAAGATCTCATGTGTGCAGCGGACTGGTGCTCAGATTCCACCTTTAAGCGGTTTTACTTTAAGCCAGTTCTGGGAGTGGCTCAGCTGGTGGTGGATAAGCTTTAAACTGGCATAATCGGAGCCTCTGGTCCTGACATAGATTAGGAATTTGCCTAGCTGTAGTGCAGGATAAATTCCATTTCCATTAAGGACTCCGAGGCGAGGATTATCCCTTCCGGACGTCTGCCGGACTTGAGGACCCTCCCCATTCTGGAGTAAGTAAATTCTCTTGGGGTTTATTTTCTGCGACATTTGTCGTTGGTGCTGCTGCCTTACTTCTGTCCGTTTACATGCGTAGTCATGTTGCCTTTTGGTGCTGATTTTGAGGACACCGGTTCTGGCCTTGGTGCTAACGCTGCCTGTCTTTGCAGGACATGATGGATGCAAAAAGGACGCGCGAGGGTCCTATCCAGGCTGTTCACAATGAAGAAAGAGGAAGCACTAAGGAGGGGCCAAGTGGAGCTGCATAATGGACAGTGTTGATGGACTTGGCTGAAATTGTTCTTCTACCCCAGTGTGTTCATGGGAATAGTAGTTTGTTGGTTTCATTGTGTTTAAACTTGCTGCTGTTCAATAAAGCGAAGGAAGAATGGCATAATCCTTGCCACCGCGTCTTTAAAAGAATTGGAACTTACCCTGCACTACAGCTAGGTAAAGTCCTATTATGCACCATTAGACTGGAGATGACACCCCACAGTCTGCCGGAATACCCCTGTCGTCCCCATGATGCAGGCTGCATTGTGGCGCTTTAGGTAAAACACACTTCTAAAAACATGATATCACGCACGGCTTTATGTGGGCCAGGTCCTGTCGGTGCTCACCACCAGCAGTTGTTAAAAGCATGAGCCGAGACATGTCTGTATCGGGCTCTCTATTTTCGTCCTCAGTCTGAGAATAGAAAAAACATCTCAACTCTGCAGCAGTACACTATTTCTGATGTAAGTTTTATTTTTTTTGCAGTTTTGTATTGCTAAACTTGAACTGCTTTACATAAGCACCAACAACGACATCTTCATTTAATTTCTTGTAGGCAGGGAGGATGAAATAATTTGCCCAGAAACTTCATTTAATTTTTGGTAGGCACGGAGGATTAAGTGATTTGCCCAGAAATACAGGATATGAAGCCCACGCTAAAACTGAAACCTGCTTCTTGAGCGCCAAATTTGGCAACTGTAGCCATTACGCCACAAGCTCGGGTGGGGGGTCCTTTTATTGAAAACCAAAATATGAGCCACACAACACATTTTTAGAAAGCCCCTGTGCACAATCATGCCTGGGTTTATGCCCCCTGCCATACAGGACACGAGATGGCTGTTTTTATTTTTCCAACGGTTTTTGTGTGCAAACTGCTCGGGCTGAGGCGATTCTGTGGTATAGTTGCGGTTTGTTTTGCTCTCGAGCCCACAAAGCTTTTGGGCCTCGGACCCGATACGGTTATACTCCTATTTGAGTGTTTTTAAACGTGTTGGGCATATTCCTTAAGTACAGCCAGTCATTAAGCAGAGCAGCAAAAGTTGAAATCATCATTTATGACAAAAATCTCTCGATGCACAGCCCCACAGACTGCCGGAATACCCCTGTCCTTCCCGTATGCAGGCTGCATTGTGGCGCTTTAGGTAAAACACACCTTCCAAACAGCATATCACGCAGGGCTTTAAATGGGCCGGGTCCTGCCGGTGCTCATCACAGGCAGTTGTTAAAAGCAGGAGCCAAGACAGGTCCGTATCGGGCTCTCTATTTTCATCCTCAGTCTAAGAATAGAAAAAAATCTTAACTCTGCAGCAGTTCACTATTTTTAATGCAATTTATATTTATTTTTTGCAGTTCTGTATTGCTAAACTGAACAACGATATCTTCATTTAATTTTGGAGGATTAAGTGATTTGCCCAGAAACTTCATTTTATTTTTGGTAGGCACGGCTGAGTTATACTCTTATTTGAGCGTTTTTAGACGTATTGGGCATATTCCTTAAGTACAGCCAGTCATTAAGCAGGGCCGCTAAAGTTGAAATTATCATTCATGGCAATGTTATTAACCGAGCTGATGCACATCTAGCGCCTCATGCAGCCCACAGAGCTACGATATTGTGCGCTCTCGTTGAGTGTGTGTAACATCACGTTTTTAATGCCTCAAATGTAGCCAGGTCTGGTAGTTCATTGGCTGAATGCAGCCACTTCCGGAAAATGTGTTAGACCTCGCCGTCTCAGGTTCGAATCCCGGCAGGTTCAATCAGCCGTCCATCCTTCTGAGGGTGATAAGATGCATACCACTGCGTTGGGCAACAATAAATACCTTCTAACCTATTGATAGCGCCAAGAGGCCTGCTTCCACAAATATGGGGAAAGCGAAGACGCACGTGACGGCCTGGAAAGCAGATGCCTTGGTAAACTCTGCCTGAACCTTAGTTTAGCACGCCTCCTCAGATAACAGAACCACCATAAAACTGAAAGACGCCTTAGACTCGGTGTCCCAAAGGCATGTACAAAAAAGCCACAGGGCGGTAACCAAAAACCCTGTAGAGCAAGAGCAATGAGAACACAGGGTTTTAAATAAATATTGACATTGCCCAATAGAAAGCATGGGCGGGATTACAAGTCCCTCTCCTAAAATGCTTTTACCCCCATATGTCTCGCTATGCGAGCAGCGCATGTGCGCTGCAACGCGAGCCCTAAAAACATGCAGAATTCCAGGCACATGTAATCAGGTATTTGCTCTACCTGCCACTGCACCATAAAGGACACCATGTGTTAAGCGAAGAGTTTGTCCCTCTTTCGGTTCATTTCAAGCCAGATCAATTTGAAACCCCAGTACACACATTATTTTCCTCTTACTGTAACATAACAGAACATGAATTTTTAAAGCGCACACTTACCCAGATGTTAGCGCTGAATCACAGATGTTTATTGTTACCCAACTCAATGATATTCATTTTATCGAACTCGGAAGAATGAAAGGCTAAGTGGACCCGCTGGGATTTGATCCTTTGACCATGAGGTCGAACACAGGCCCCTACGGTGGATGCATTAGTCGACTAAGCCACCAGACCCTGACTATAGTGTAGGTTACCTTTTACATAGAAAAAGCAAAGCTGGTGATTTAACTGCAAGAACATCAAACACAAGCTATTAAGAAAAAACAAAAAAAACAACATGACATTAACAGATTATTCTGCCACAACCCCCCCCCCCCCCCCCCACCCACCCACCGGCTCCTTCCCCCACACCCTTAAAGTCTTTACTGGGAATTGGTATTAATGTCCACTCTCGTCCTAAAATTGGGCTAAAGATCTGGGAATTAATTCGGTCCAATAAGGAAGCCAGCTACCAACTAAATACGCTATGGAAAATCAAACCCTTCATGGTCCAGCTGACTTTCAGGTAGATGTCAAATCCCTAATCATCTCCTGATTAGATTACGGGTGCTTTACTCTTGTAGACTTACCCAAAGTAAAGCGAACCCTACTAGAGGGCCACATTGAACTCCGTTACTAGGATCAACACAGGATACGGAAGATTCTACCACATTACTCCTTACTTTAACTATCTATAATGGCTCCTTTTTTGAAACAAGGATCCAGTTGATGAACGCTTGCATGACACACAAGGCCCTTCACCACAACACACCTGTCTAACTGGCCAAAAATGTTACTTATCTTGTGGTAGTCGTTCCTTAAGAAGCTCCAACTCCCGATTGTTGAAACCAAAGAAGTAAAAAAAAAAAATATTATTAAAAATGTGACTTGCACCTGCTCCTTCACCAGTCTAGCCCTAAGAATATGGAACGCACTGCCGTCTGACATTAAGACAAGCCCCTCCATTAACGCCTTCAAAAAAAGTAAAAAACTTGTGATTAATAAATTCCTTGATCAGTAATCCTAAATCACTGACCATTTTCTTGTGACTCCTCTAGAACCTGGATCTACCAGACCTTTTTGGTATATTGTAACTGTATTCCTCACTGCATAGTCCTTGCATTTTCTCTAGTATGTATGACCTGACTGCTATATGTACAGAGCTTCGATACCCTGAAGGGTCATGTTTGCGCTATATAAAACTCTGAAAATAAATAACCAGATGTCTTCTTCCTAATATAAACTTGGCTGCAATCTACATTTAATCCAAATATTGTATTGGTTATTCCTGGTGATTATCTCCTGTCCCACGTCGACCAAACCTATAAGCTCCGAGACGGTATGGCAATTATTTATCAGTGCTGCACATTAGAAACTTCCTTGGAAAGAATATATTCTCTCTCCAAATCAACACCACCCTCTCATCCTCCGGAATTCTGATAGATTGGCCACCGGGATTGTAAAGGCATTAGCACCAAACTGGCCATTTTAATTGCTCCTTTCACACAACAAACTTCAGATTTCATAATCATAGGAGATATCAATTTTCACTTGGACTCACCGGACTATGTTAGACGACATAAAATCTCTTGGCCTAACAACTAATTAACACACCAACTACCTAAGCAGAACAGACAGTGGACCTTGTGTTCACAAACATGAAAGTCATGGCCCTCAACTCCGCCCCCATCCTTTCCCTTGGACTGCTCATAAGGCCATTCTCTTCTACTGGCCTTTTCCCTCCTCCCAGGAAATTAACCACCTCCTGCCCGTAGTAACTGGAATCCTCCTCTAATCTATGTGATGTTTTAATGAATAATCCCAAGGACTTAAAACAGGACATTTCAACAGCTGCTGCTATTTAACTAGATTTCAAATTCCCTTGACAGAATAATCCCCTTAAACACCAGATAGATTCTTTGAAAAACACCCTTGGCTCCTTGGTATTCAAAGGCACTCAATGTCAGCAAGAGACACTAAGTTGTTGGAATTCAAGTGGAGATCCTCTTACTTGTTATCAGACAAACAAACTTACAAAGCAGCATTCAATCCCTACCACCATTTGATCAGGTCAATTGAACGTACCCATTTTTCCCAGTTAAATGCTTATACAGCCAATAGTCTTATGAAACTTTGTCATTAAAAACTTTCTCCATTCCTCTGCTAGCATGAATACCATTCCCGCTTCGCAGGAAGTTTGTTCCTCCTTGTTGAATTTCTGTCTACAAGAAATTAAAAAATTCAAACTCCTTTACACTCCGTTTTTCAAATAACACCCAAAAGATTTTCGATGTTAGATCCTCCGTCCCGAATGGTGCATCACTGACTGACTTTAAACCATCATTCAGGATGAAGCCACCAAAATCCTTTCTACGATCAAGTGTGGCTCACCTCAACCTCTGTACCCAGATTGTTCTCCTTAGGGTTGTTGAAACCATTATCTTGGCCCTTACTTCGCTTCGCAGCAACTCAGCGGAGGTTACTACTTGCTGGTAACAAGCACTAATCATCCTGCTCCTGAAAAATCCCAGAGCAAACTCTGACCAACTACTGAACCATTTCCCTCCTGTCTTTACCCACCAAGCGGACAGAAAAGTGGTTAACAGTAAACTTATTGACTACACAGAATCTAAAGCTATGTTGGACTTTTCTCAACCTAGGTTTCGAAACATACAGGGTACCAAAACAGCCTGAATCACAGTTTGATAACTTCTGAATGATACTAAATGAGGGCAGTTTCAAGACATTGATCCTTTTGGACCTATGCGTCGTTCGACACAGTCCATCACTCAACTCTTTTTCAAATCCACCGAGTCTGAAAACGTAGAGAATAGTATCAACCTATGTCTAACAGGACGCAAACTGTCTCTTTACTGCCTTTCTGCTCTTCTACTGAAGCGATTACCCTAGGATCCCTCAGGTCTCCATGCTCAGCTTTACTCAGTTTAATTTGTACGTAGCACCCATCGACGACTTGATCAGAATCCACGGCTTTGACATTTAATCATTCACTGACCGAAAACAAATGATGTTGTCTGTCGCCAACAACTTTGAGTCCAACTTCTATCATGCAGGCTATTGATTGCTAACTAACTGTTAGAAGCTCAAATGAAACAAAACCGAGGTACTTTTGTTAGGCAAACTTACTCACATCTAGTCATCCAGTTGGTGGCAAGCAGAATTTGATCAAGCCCAGATTGCCACCATGTTTGCGAGGAATCTTTGCGAACTTCAGGACCATAACCTCCCTATGGCCAATCACGTGATTAGAGCCTCTGCATCTTACTTTCAATTTTAAGGTCCCTTCATAATGCTTTCATTTGGCTCCTCCTTTCTACCTGAAAAACTAGGACCATGCATTGAAAAGGAGTAGTTTCTTACCTGTAACTCCAGTTCTGTAGTAGGGGTATCTCTGTTATAGTCATAATCTATGAATAATCCCCGCCCATGTGCGGGGACCCCGGAGCAATCAAAAATATCTCTTAAGCTGTCCCGCATTTGCAAACCTGCAAAGACACTTAAGAGACAGACAAAATAATACAGCCTAATCACCACAAGGCTGCACTGGCCAGCACTTCCTCTGAAGTGAACACAAAAGCCAAAATAAAGTTGAAATGTCATTTTTATTCACATTTGACATGTTCCTTTATTATCACACACTCCCTTCACCAAAATCCCTTTAAACAATAGAGAGGAAGGGGTGGACAGACAAGCCCTATAGGCTGTCATTATGTGTCTGCTAAAGGGATACCGTGCCTTTAAGAAACTCTCCAGAGACCCCCGGTATCCCAGGATGCACAGCCAACACAAGTTACTTTCAGTTCTTTTTGAAGGTGTATAACAACAGGCCTGATACCGTCCGGTTACTCCACCGGGGAGGAGGGAGGGTCGCTTATGACTATAACAGAGATACCCCTACTACAGAACTGGAGTTACAGGTAAGAAACTACTCCTTCTGTAGTAGGGGATCTCTGTGTATAGTCATAATCTATGAATAGAATGGCAAGCCCATCCCAACCAACAAGAAGCGGTGGAGTAAGACCAACCACCAACAAATCACTGTGCAAACAAATTCCTTAGCGAAGCCTGTCCAACCTGCGCATCTGCCCTAGCATCAGAGTCCAGGCAGTAATGCTTTGTAAACGTATGGACTGACTTCCAGGTGGCAGCCTTACAAATGTCAGCAATGGGAACATTCCTAAGCAAAGCGGTGGTAGCCGCCTTTCCTCTAGTCGAATGTGCTGTAGGCTTACCCCCTAATGTTTTATTAGCTTTTTGGTAACAAAGCTGAATACAGGAAACAATCCATCTGGAAATGGACTGCTTTGAGGTAGCTAAACCAGTTCTTACCGAACCATAATTAACAAACAGTTGATCCGACCTGCGGATATCTTTTGTCTTATCCAGGTAGAATTTCAACACCCTACGCACATCAAGTGAATGCAGAGACCTCTCCGCCGGAGAGGAAGGATGCTGAAAAAACGTAGGCAAAGTTATCATCTGATTCACATGGAAATCTGATATCACCTTAGGCAAAAATTTAGGATGGGTACGCATCACTACTTTAGAAGCATGGAAAACAGTATACGGCTCTTGGCAACACAGAGCCTGAATCTCACTCACCCTCCTGGCCGATGTAATGGCTACAAGGAAGGCCGCCTTCCAAGACAAATGCTGCAGCGAAGCCTTATGAATAGGTTCAAAAGGCTCCCTCATCAATCTAGATAACACCACATTCAATTCCCAAGGTGGAGAAGGCCTTCTAACAGGGGGAAACACCTTACGCAAACCCTCCAAAAAATCCTTAATCACAGGGATTTGAAAAAATGAGGTTTGAGAAGGGCCCTTCCTATACGCAGTCAGAGCTGCGAGATGAACCTTAATAGATTGGAAATTAAGCCCAGACTGAGCTAACTGCAGCAGATAAGGCAAAATAACGTCTTCTTTACAGGATGTAGGGTCAAAGTCCTTCGCCTTGCACCATAAGCAGAATCTCTTCCACTTATAGGCGTAGGAGGTCCTCGTAGACGGTCTCTTAGCCTCTTTTAAGATCTCCATACAGTCCTGAGGCAGGTTCAAGTGTCCATACTGCACTAGCTCAGGAGCCATGCTGCCAAACTCAATGACGAGAGATTGGGGTGAACCATCTGCCCTCCGAATTTCGTGAGGAGGTCCGGCCGGCACGGCAGGCGCCGGTGCGGCAGAACAGACCGGTGAAGAAGGTCGGTGAACCACCATTGTCTCGGCCACTCCGGAGCAATCAGGATCATTCTGGCTCTGGATTGCGACAGCTTGATCAGCACCGCCGGAATCAGGGGAATGGGTGGAAAGGCGTAGAGAAAGCTGTTGGACCAGCTGATCCATAGTGCATTCCCCAGCGTCCCTGGTTGGTAGTACCTGGACGCGAAGTCGCGGCATTTGCTGTTTTCTGCCGTGGCGAACAGATCTATATCCGGAGTGCCCCATTCTGCGAAGACGTCTCTTAGCACGTCGTCGTTTAGCACCCACTCGTGGTTCTCTTGAACGAGTCTGCTGAGCGCGTCTGCTTGGGCATTCTGCACTCCCGGCAGGTGGGTCGCCGTGATCGTCAGATTCCTGGCCACCAGCCAGTTCCAGATCGCCTGTGCCTCCCGAGACAGGGTGCGTGACCGGGAGCCCCCCTGCTTGTTGAGGTAATACATGGTCGTAGTATTGTCCGTCTGAACCAGCAGGGAGGACGTCCTGAAGGAGGGATGGAACGCCTTCAAGGCCAAGTGTACTGCTCTGAGTTCCAAAAAGTTGATATGGTAGGTCGTCTCCATCTGCGACCATATCCCCTGAATCTGAAGAGGGCCCGAATGCGCTCCCCAGCCCTGGAGAGACGCATCGGTCACTATGGTCTGGGCCGGAATGTCCTTGTGAAAAGGGGTCCCCTTGCAGACATTCTCTGGGGAACACCACCATTTCAGAGACTGCCGAGCGTGCTGAGACAACTGGATCTTGTCCTCCCAACGCCCCCTCCTCTGGTCCCATTGATCCTCCAGACATTCCTGCAGGGGCCTCATATGCAGACGTGCATTGGGGGTGAGGAAGATGCAAGAAGCCATCGACCCCAGTAATGAAGACACCGTCCTCACCGTAGGAGAGCGGGCTGAGATGAGATGCAGAGCCTTCCCACGGATCGATAAGCGTCTCTCCTCCGAAGGACACACGCTTGCGGTCAAGGTATTGACTGAAGCCCCCAAGTACTGGAGACACTGCACAGGGATCGGCACTGACTTCGTCATGTTGATGTGCAGCCCCAGACGGTGAAGCAAAGCCGCCGTCCTGTTGAAATGGCACTGGGCTTCCTGATAAGTGGACGCTTTGATCAACCAGTCGTCCAGGTAAGGGTACACAAACACCTTGGTCTTCCGCAGGTGTGCCGCGACCACTGCCATGCACTTGGAGAACGTCCGTGGCGCAGACTTCAGGCCAAACGGGAGTACGGAATACTGGTAATGGTTGTTGCCTACCAGAAACCTCAGGAATTTGCGATGCTTCGGTGCGATCGGCACATGAAAGTAAGCGTCCTGCAGATCTATGGCGCACAGCCAGTCTCCTCGATGCAACTGAGGGTAAATCTGATGCAGGGACAACATACGGAACTTTTCTCGGCGGATCCACCTGTTTGCTTGACGCAGATCCAGAATAGGCCTGAACTCGTTCTTGTCTTTTTTTCTTACGAGAAAGAACCGTGAGTAGAGACCTTTTCCTTTTTGCCTCAAAGGAACAGCTTCTATCGCCTTCTTTTTTAATAGAACGTCCGCCTCCCGCTGGAGCTCCCGCACCATGTAAAGGGAGCGCACTGGTGGAATCTGTGGAGGCGAACTGGTGAAACGAAGACAGTAGCCATTGCAAACAATATTCAGCACCCACTTGTCCTGTGTTATTGTCCTCCACTCTGCCAGGTAGTGTTGAATACTTCCCCCCCACCGGAGCGGGTAACGGATGAGGGGGAAGTAACTTTTCAGGGCTTCGACCCGGACGGGCCTTTGTTCCCCGCCGAGGACTGATGCTGGCCTCTGCCCCTCTGGCGCTTCTGAAAGGGCTGCCTCTGGTACTGCTGCTGTTGCTGGGGCTGTTGCTGGGGGCCCGACTGACGCCCTTGGCCCCTCTGCTTGGTGTAGCGCCTGCCCGAGGAACGGAAGGACCTCCTCTGCTCCTTAGGCCGCTCCAGCCCCACCGCCTTCAGAGTCTCCGCCTCAGCCTTCATGCGGGCCATCTCGTCATCCGCATGCGACCCGAATAACGTCGTGCCAGAGAATGGTAGATTGGCGATCTTCTGCTGCGCTTCCGGCTTGAGCGGAGTCAGCCGCAGCCAGGAATGCCTCCTCATATGTATGCCGTGGCAGTACCCATGGGCTGCCAACAACGACACGTCCCCCGCCGCACTGATGATCTGATTAGAGACCATCATGCCCTCGCTCAGCACCTCTTGAAAATCCTCCCTCTTGTCTCTGGGCAGGGAGGCCGCGAACTGTTGCAGGGAGTCCCAAAGAGACCTGT
Source organism: Triturus cristatus (assembly GCF_964204655.1). Taxonomy (NCBI): domain Eukaryota; kingdom Metazoa; phylum Chordata; class Amphibia; order Caudata; family Salamandridae; genus Triturus; species Triturus cristatus. The sequence goes on from NC_140583.1 coordinate 1,108,878,341, forward strand.
CATAGCGCCCCAACAGAGCGGAGGCGCTAGCGGCCTTCATTGCAGTAGCCGACGTGGAGCACATCCTCCTCCCCAAGGAGTCCATTTTGCGACTCTCCTTATCCGGGGGAGCCGTGGAGGAAGGCGTCGTAGAGTGTTGCTTACGAGCCGCCGCCACGATAACAGAATCCGGTGGGGGGTCCACTCTGAGGAACGCCGGATCCGAGTCAGGGGCCCTGTACTTCTTTGACAGTCTCGAGGGCGCCGGCTTCACCACAGCCGGCGTTAAGAACACTTCCATCGCAGGTTCCTCCAGTCCTGGGACCAGCGGGAGGAGGGGGCGCGACAGATGTACTTTATGCAAAGTCTCAAAAATCACAGACGTAGTGGGAATAGGGGTAGTCACTGATATCCCCAACTTCGCAGCCCCTCTCAGTAACACCTCCTGGAACGTGGCAATGTCATCCACTGGAGAGACGCGGGAAGGAGGCGTCTCTGACAGCGAGGGCGAATACTTGCCAGCCCCCGGAGAGTACGTGCCCCTCGACCCTCTGGAACGGGACCGATACCTCCGTCGACCATGTCCAGAGCGAGTGGAGGATCTGCGCCTACTCCGTGATCGCCTGCGAGGGCGAGAGCGAGATCTCTGCCGGTGAGGGACCCTCGGGGGAGGAGGCGGTGGCTGCGGTGGTGAGGCAGGCAGCTGAGGCACGGGCAGAGGCAGCGGAGGAGGTGGAGGAGGAGGAAGAGGAGGCGGAGGAAGAGGAGGAGGCTGAGGAGGAGGAGGCAGTGCAGGCACCGGTGGAGGCGCCGGTGGAAGGTCAGGCACCGGAGGCAAAGGAGGCCGCTGGGTACGCAGCGGGGTCAGATGGTCTGAAGCCCCATCACTTCTAGCCGGAGAGCCCCCATCATCATTGTCCGGGCTCGCGGCCACTCTCCTCTTCTTGGCGGGCCTGTCCCGCGGGGAAGCCACCGAAGGCGAACGTCCGCGCCTCCCCGATCCTCGACTGGAGATCGTAATCACCGAGGACGTATTCCCCGATGTCTGGGACGTCGAACTGTACCTTGACCTCGAACGGCGTCTCTTCGCCCTCGACGACGAGTGCCGCCCCGCAGTCGATCGTCCTCTCGACGTCGAACCAAGTCTCCTCGACGTCGACCTATGCCTCCTCGAAGTCGAGCCCCGCCTTGATCGCCGTCGCCGGGGTGTCTGCCTCGACGTCGACTGTCTCCTCGACGCCGACTTCTGGCGTCTCGACGTCGACCGCCGGTGCCTCGGCGTCGACTGCTGCGATCTTGACGTCGATCGCTGGTATCTCGACGTCGATCGTTGATGTCTCGACGTCGATCGTTGGTATCTCGACGCCGATCGTTGGTGTCTCGACGTCGATCGTTGGTGTCTCGACGTCGATCGTTGGTGTCTCGACGTCGACCTGCGTCTCGGCGTCGACCGCCTCCGCTTCGACGGCGGGCGCCGGGATCTCGGCGTCGACTCCGTCAGCGTCGAGCCGTGGGTAGACGGCGGCGAGTGCAGTCCATGGGGCTCGGTACGACGTCGATGTGTTGTCGACGTCGACCGTGACACCTGCGACGGCGACCCGGTCCCGGGTCTCGCCGGCCCCTCCCTCGACGTCGAACGCCGAGGCTGCCGCGACCCAGAGCCCTGGATCGACGGCGAACATACCGGTGCCTTCTCTCTCGCCGTCGACGTCGTCGCCTTCGACGTCGAACGCGACCTACCAGCCGGTAGGTGTCGTTTCTGCCCCTTTTTCTGCCCGGAGGTCCCTCCAGGGGCTGAAGCATGGGCGAAGGAGGGGGAATGGGACCCTCCATGCCCTGAAGTCTCACCGGTCCTCTGCTTCTCCTGTCCCTGAAGGCGAGTCTTCTCCCGGTCCCTCAGGGTCCTTTTCGAAAAGGTGCTGCAGATGTCACAGGCAGCTGGGACATGTGAGGGCGACAAGCAGAGGATACACACCTCATGTGGGTCCGTCTTAGCCTTCTTCCTCCCACACTCAGGGCATTTATCGAATAAAGCCATGCTGAGAGTGGGCCAAAACTGCTCCAGATTGCAGGCAGTAGTAGACAAAGGCTTTAGACGTCGAATGAAACCACTTTTAATCCAAAAAATCCGATTTTAATCAATTAAACCACCCAAAAGGGTAGAGCTCAAGCTCCAGGGTCCTGCTAGCAGGAGCCGGAAAAAAGAACTGAAAGTAACTTGTGTTGGCTGTGCATCCTGGGATACCGGGGGTCTCTGGAGAGTTTCTTAAAGGCACGGTATCCCTTTAGCAGACACATAATGACAGCCTATAGGGCTTGTCTGTCCACCCCTTCCTCTCTATTGTTTAAAGGGATTTTGGTGAAGGGAGTGTGTGATAATAAAGGAACATGTCAAATGTGAATAAAAATGACATTTCAACTTTATTTTGGCTTTTGTGTTCACTTCAGAGGAAGTGCTGGCCAGTGCAGCCTTGTGGTGATTAGGCTGTATTATTTTGTCTGTCTCTTAAGTGTCTTTGCAGGTTTGCAAATGCGGGACAGCTTAAGAGATATTTTTGATTGCTCCGGGGTCCCCGCACATGGGCGGGGATTATTCATAGATTATGACTATACACAGAGATCCCCTACAACAGAACTTCACAGTTGGACTACTGGAATACCCTCTATTTCGGCATTACAGATACTTTACTGCACCAGCTCCAAGCAATTCAAAATTCAGCTGCACATCTTATTCCAATTCATCCTTTATGCTTTCACATCTCCCAAAATCTGAAGAATCGACAATGGCTCCCAATCGAGCAACATACTAGGTTCAACGTCCTAGGCTTTGGCCACAAAGCAATTCATACCAACGTTTCTACCTTGCGTAACAAAATCTATAGCACTAGGACGCAATTTTGAGGGCAGCAGCCATTCTTATTAATAAAATTGTTCAAACACACAAATAATATACAACATTATATGCAAGATTAAGACAGGGTAGTGAAAGGCAACACAGGGGGTGTCAAGAGAGGAGAATATTCACTTTGGCAATTTGCAGGAGCGCCACATCTGCTTTTATGGCATTAGACTAACTCCATGTAGGTGGCCTTCTCCCATGCACTTGTGGAGACGTTAACATATGCTTCTGGGTGCAAATTAGACAAATAAAAACATATGTAAACACTGCAACAACTTTTTGTTTAAGCTATTTTTTTAAGGAAGGGGGAGGGTCACTGCAGCTCCACTGGCAGGATTTACATGGTGCAGTGGGGCTGCTTGCATCTACACCTACTGCAAAGACATCCTATCCACGGATAAAGTTTGGTAGATGGAGTGTGTGCCAGTGTGCCAAATGAATGCAAGAGCAAAGAAATGGAGCTGTAGTTTTTCCCGACGATTAAATATCTTTAAGTAACCCAGTCCCTGGAGAGCGTGTGAATCCACAGCGACATTACACTGGGAAATGAAGGTAAAAATAAATAAATAAATAAAGATCCGTCGTCAAATGAACGCAGGAGGTAATAACATTAATCAAAGTTCATTTGTTGCTTCTCAGGATGTGGCATTCACGCAATAAGCTATTAATATGGCAAAGCTGGTTGTAGGTACTAAGCTGTAGTTTCATTTGTATAATGCTCAAATCCCCCGACAGGGCTCTCATCCACATTTTCAACTGGGCTTAAATGATGAACACTGGTCGTGTGGCCGAAACGGAAAGGGTTTAAGTGTTGCATGCGATACCCAGAGGTGGTCGTGTTGCTGCACCCTGGCATGTGGTGGAGCTTAAAGATGTTAGGGACACATTCTGGAAGATGCATCTCACACCCCCACCGAATATATAGTGGAGTAAGCTGTGGAACGTTTCCAGAATGGAAAAGTTGACAGCAATAATTCACAAGACTTTTTTAAAAAAAAAATGGAGAAGGCATGGGCTCTTTTCATCATCTAGTTGAATGAAAAATGACCCTGTGCATGAGGCGACAGCCTGGTTTGTTTCTGACAACATAAAGCTGTTAGCCCCTTCAGTGCCCGCCCCTTTCCCCGCCCTGTGCCGGCCGTTGCATTAGCGGGCGGGGTTTATGACGAGCTGGTCTCGTCATGGGCACAGCGCAACCGCGGCCCATGACGAGACCAGCTCGTCATGGGCATTGAAGAGGTTAAGATTGACAAGAATGTTGACGTAATTAATGTACTCTGAATTTTCATTGCCAGGTTGTAATCAGTCCAAGTGTGCCTAGCCGCTGGCAATTCATTTTCTCCCTCCCTCTTCCCCCCCACCCCTTTTTTTTCCTCTCTCATCGGTTACATGAGTGCTTTTCGGACAATGTTTTATTGACCAATGTTCAAAAACAAACAAAAGAAAAATTTAATAAAAACTATTTAAACAAAAAACGATTGACAAGAATGTCCCTCACCCATTTTTCTTGACATCACTAGAGGAGGCATATTCCCACTCCCTTTGATGGTGTAGATGTCTTGTAGGGACAGCGTTAAAGATTGCCTTGTACGCCTAGTGTATGATCATGCTATTAAATGGTCCCTCCTATTACAAAAGTATATATTTCGACCAGGATATTTCGCTGTACTGAAAAATAAAAAAATAAAAGTAGTTTCCACTTTTTTTTTATATTAGGGGTAGAACCCTAAGTGTGCAAAACAGTGCTATTGATGTTTTAGAAATACGAAAAGAGGGAACTAGAAGACCAAAGCTCCTAACTGGAAGCAGACGTTCGATCTAAAGTGTGTTCAGCTGTCTGTTTAACCAAACAACCAGCCTCCACACTTTAAACTCAAACAATATTGACCAACAACTTGACAACGCATCTTTGGCAAACATGCCAGTTAGTTCTTTTAGCACACTTCCTTCAGCAAACCGAAAAACCAACACTACCGAGGTCACGCAAATACCAAGAGCAATCCCATAGTTGGCTAGCCGAAATAAATCTGAGAAAACGCTTCGTGGCTGTAAGAGGCATTGAAAACAGGATGAGGGGAAACAAGCAACTCTAGGAACAAGACAGGTGGTAGAAAGCGCATAAATAATGGTTGACAAAGGTTGTCTCGCCTTTCTTTTATGTTCAGACGGGAAGAATGTGAACAAAAGATTTAAAAAGGCAACAACTGCTTCAAGACCACCGTGAAACGCTGCCGTCTTTAACCCTGAAGTGTGGACCTTGCATTGTCTGCATTTAATGAAGAATGCACAGGAGATTGATAAAATGGCCCCCAGGGGAATGTGTCGAGGCCCACCGCGGCCCGAAGGAATAACCACTATGCGGCTGCTGCTTGGAATTCACGAAACGTAGTTTACTGACAGCCAACTCCCACAGCAAGCACAAATACGACTTCCGACCTGTTTTCGATGGACAGAAGTAATTCGGGGTTTCCGTTCAGTGGACGGCGCACTGCGTAGGACAGCGTGTGGTGATTTGTTCTCGGCGGGTCCTGGGTCCACTTTGAAACAAACTGACGTTAAGCTTAAGGTGCATGCAAAGCCCGCGGGGCGCGCTTCACGGAGCAGCTATGTGTGTGCTACCTGCAACGGTTACGTAGCCAAGACTGATTAGCAATTCCACCTCCGTAGTCATAGGGTCGCTTACAAACTTTATCACGACCATGACTAACAATTAATTTTAAGGCACCTCAAGTCTAAATTATGACAACCCTCTAGAAACTGACCGCAAAAAAAAATAAAAAAAATTTGTAGCCCTTTCATTAGAAGGAAAACGGCAAAAAGTTTCTTGGAACAACCGATCTCCAACTAAAAGACAACTGGTTCACGCTCAGATCGACCGGTCACCCATGCACGAACAAACATAAAGCCTCCTGGTATAGAGACAGATGTTTGTGTTCGAGAATATAAACTGTTGAAACCCGTGTGAGCGAATACAATAAAGTGAAAAGAATATTTAAATAAAAAACGTTCAACGGAACTTCAAGCTACTCTGCACAGTGTGCAAAACGCTACTTTTTTTTTTTTTTAATAACTGGGATTTCCGGTGAATTGTTCAGCCAAATTCTTCAGAGAAGATGACAAAAAGTGATAGGTTTCACAGAGAAACCAAATGAATTGGGTATTTTTTTTTAAATGGGATCCTACAATGTTATAAATGTATGAAGATCATACGTCACACCTGCTCCCTCCTTTAAATCTCGCCATCCTGCCACTTTGAAGTTAATTACCCGAATGTTCTAGGGCATAAAAGGGAAAATGCAAAAGTACACATTTCTCCAATCTCAGACCAAGCAAACATATTACAGGTACAGATATAAGTGCTAGATTCACAGATCGTAAAGGCTTAGGCCCCAGAAAGCCAATACAGCTACTGTAGCTTCATAAATAAATACAACACCTCCCATGAGATATGGCATAACCAACGCTGAAGCAAATGCAGCACCAAGGAAGACAATGGCACAACATCAGTAACATGCGTTGCTAAACCTGCAAAACTAATTGTGCACACAAATATTAGACCGAAAAACGTAGGAAATACACACTGTGCCAGAAAGTAAACTATTAAATAGTGTTTCTGTACACACACGCCAGCCTATCATTTTCTGAAAACAGTTTTTTTTAGTAAACATCATTTGACTTTTAGCAAATATTTGCTCTAATATACGAGTGTATATGAATAAAGTTTTTTTTTTTTTTTAAAAAGAGTTCCACGTCGGCAAATACTGCCTCCCATTCCATGTCCTGCGGTCCGTCAGCTCTCTCTCCTAAATACCAAAGGTGGAGACTGCAGTTTTGACAACCTTCTTAATACTGAATAGAACTTGTATAAAAGGACTGCATGTCTGGCTGTCAGACTAACTTTCGAGTTATTGATCCACAGGGAGATGGAAAATATCTAAAGAATACCATAGTCACAGGAGTACTAATTCCGAGGGAGCTGCAGAGAAAGAGTGTGTGGGACATGTGGAAACAAAGTGTGAAGGGCAAGGCACCAGTCACCGTGGCTCCTAAGTACAATTAGCTCAAGTGCTGCAATCAATTTGGTCTGGGGTTTGCATTGTGAAGGCAAGTTTACAGTAGTCAATATCTTCACATAGCATAGACTAAAGTCACAGGATAATACAAGACTTCAAAATTAAATGAAAGTCATTCATGGTGTAGAAGTATGCAATGTCGATTATGCTCTAAGTAGCTCTCAAATGTTATGAAACAAATTGTATACAGAGTGTCGCTGCTTCTAATGGTGGTAAAATGGTAACTGGCTAAAGCTTTCTTAGAAGCGGTTTCTAACTGTGGGATAAACGTAAAAACACCATAGGGGACAGTGGCAATGCCAACAGGGATGGCTTATGAATGCAGTCAAGCCAGACGTAAAAATCCATGTACATGAATGATTGCCTCCTCCTATCTGTGCAGCTGCCAGAGAAAAACACAATAAGTTATCCAGTTATTATACACTTTAATCACATTACAATGGCGTGTGTGACCCATACAGTTCATGCTCAGGCAGATGGATAAATAAACAAAATTATCACAGCAGTGTGGAGGGCGAGTACTTTATTGTGAAAGCACACAGCTTCTAACCAATCAAAACGTGCTAACATGTGGGCGGAGCCAAAGCCCCTTTTCTGGTGGTTCTCACATAATTGTATGGCGACAGCTGTGCTGTCAAGCCAGACCACAAAAAACACTTCGGTTAGGAGTTCTTCTTAAAATAATTACAGACTGAGCACGAGAAATCTTCAACTGCATTAACTGGGACAACAAGCATTTTCCATACATTTAATCCAATGAAGGCAGATTTAAAAAACAGGGCAAATAGAGTGAGTTTGCTTGTATAAAGCACAGTGCTAAGCTTTCGGGAGAAGTAAATAAATGGTGCTCTTAGTACATACACAATTGAGTGCTTTAAATGCCGGTTACCTCCAGACCCCTATAGACCAATAGTTCAAGCTCTATCTACTCAATGCCCACCAACTTGCTTCAAAATGCTTGGGCAGATCAGAACACACTTCAAAAGACAATGGCAATAAAAGTGACTGCCACGAATGCTTTCGTGGCACTTAAGTTGATCTCTACGCCAAGGACACAGCTTTGTTTTTAATAGAAAGGCGAATGTCCACGAGGAATCATTAATACACAATCCTCACAAAAAAAGGTGTCAGAGAAAACATTCAATTGTGGCTTCCATCAAGATTGCTCCCTTAAGTCAAACACCACTTAGAGGAGCAAGTGTTTGATTTCTCAGTCTCTAAATTGAGGGAGCATGTAACACATTTTTCAAAAACGTGGTTTTCGCAATAATGATAAATTGCAGTGGTATTGGATCAATGAAAGCCATTTTGACACTTCACCCTCCAAATGAAGTTGCCACTCATGTTTTCTTACAGTTGTAAGCCACAATGCTGGAGTTTCTTACGAATGAATTAGAACTGCTATCCTGCAAGTATCTATTGCCCTGTTGACTATTTCAGAATTGCAATGATGCCAAGTCCAGGGTCTTTACAACAACTAAAGGGATCTCCAAACTATCTACACTGTGTACTGGTGGAGATGGCACAGCAGCAATGTGTTCAAACAACCAGATCACTTAAAAACCCAGATTTTCCAATAGAAAAGATGTACATTTCTAATCGAAGACGAACTAAGCAAGTCAAAAAATCAAAGTGTGTAGATCAGCAGCAGCTTACACCTATAAAAAGAAACACAATTTACTTTTGCAAACCTATACGCAAGACAGAGAATTTTAACATCAGTCCTCGACGGTTAAACATGCATACACTGGTGAGCTCCAGAAACCTTAAATATCAGGCATATTTAACATCTCCTTTAACAAAAAGTGTTGGCACAAGTGTCCTATGCTCAGCCAAGTTAACACCTCTGCTGGAGTTTAGACCTGGTTGGCACAGTTATGAAGAGGCCACTGGAACTGGTCTGCTTTGTGGCACCAGAAAGAAAAACGTAATATTCAATGCTTGTGCCTACTTCTCATTCAAGAAAGACGTACAGTATTAAAACCCCTTTTAGGCTGCAAAGGCATACTCCCAGCTACGCTGCGTTTCTTTCAACAATCCTTCCCCTCAATTATTCACCAAAGTTGAACTCAATCCATTTACTGAAAACAAATGAAACTCATTACTGTGCCTGAGGATTTTTACATGTCAATCTGTTCTATAAACGTAATTGTGTTTTGTATCTATAGCTATTTTGGTTGTTGCATCATTGTGAACTTAATTGGGAGTTGATATTTGTAATGATTTTTATTAATCATGCAATAAAAATTAAACACAATAGAAGACTGCAGCCTGAGTAAATTCAAGAACTTGCCATTCCGGTGCAACTACTCGGAAGCCTGTTCAGTATTTAATTACATATTTAATGGAAGACGGGCTAAACAATTAATAGTGCTTATTCACTTTGCCTTTATTACATCGAACACCCATTACTTCGTTCACGTAATTCTGTCCCTTCCTGTCCTCACACACTACACTTTCTGATGTTCGGGTTTAGATAGTAAACACCAGGCCAGCTAAGGGACTGGAGAAAGCAACATTTACCTCCACCAATAAAGCAACACGTAATACCAGTGAGCCTAAAGGCCCATGGTCAGTGGAGGTTCTCTCACGATCCACAATTCTTCAACTGGCGCCCGGGAGCATGGACAAGGATTTAGTTCAGCACAGCACACACATCCCATCGCCTAACACGTTGACAATCGGGGTCTAACAATTCAGGCTGCTCTCTGGGCATGCTGATGTGGGGCACATGACGTTAATTCAATACCTACAGAACACACCCAGACAAAAACTGTCCGTTTTATCTATAGGTGAAAGCTAGAGAAATGTCATCACTGACCAGGAAAGTGGGAGAGGTCGCAGGCATCCATTAAACGAGCAACACAGCGTAAATTGGTTTCTTATCATTTAGGGTGGGTACAGTTTAACTAGAGACTACATCAATCTTAAGAACCAAACTGCAATGACACGTTATTGTGGCACACCACACCTCCCCCTTTTATATATCTAAAAAAAACTTAAAACTACGGTGTAATAAACACAAGTCATCTGTTGACTAATTTCCATTATATACTTACACAGTGAAATACAACATGTTTACTTCGGTAACATTAACATGCTGATAGGGAACCCTATGAGAAGACGTTCCTCACAGACCTAGCCTTGCTATTCTCTTGGTTTGACCACAGGACGGCCTACTCTACTTTTATAGCTAGAATGAACCAGTTCGTTATTGGAGCTGAGGATTCTCCCTTCCCAGGTGTTCCTGGTGAATGGGATGATCCTGAATGTTAGACTGATCACATTCATCCTCGTATGACCATCAGTCATACTGTCTCGTGGTACCTTCCATATTGTTTTGCTGAGGCATAGCATTCGCATCTTTATGCTTATATACCGAGATGGCAGAGAAATACCATACCCTACCATCGCTTAACGCTTCATTGCAGTAAATGTTATTCACAGTAAGGGGTTGAGAAAACCTGCTTTGGTTCTTCCCTATGTGCCCACTTTTCACTCTTAACAAATCTACGTTTGGTTGCTCTGCCCTGCTGTTATGTTTCAATTCGTAATATTTCTTACACACTCTGTGCTTTCTCCAAGTTTCCTGTAATCACCTCAGGTCACCAATTCACTCTTCTGCCTGCTTCCTGCCAATCCACGTTATCTTTGGACATGGGAGTTCTGCCTCTCGTGAGATCAAAGTGACTAAGAGTAGTGCTACCACATAGTGATTTTGTACGCCCATACAGTTTTATGTAATTCACTTCTCCAAGCTAGGCTTTTGTTGCTGGCTAATTGGAAGATTACCTTGATAACACGATTGAACCGTTCAACTGCCCCATTCCCGGCTGGATGATACACAGGCGTGGTCTTGTGCACAACACCATTTCTTTGTAAGTATCCCTTAAAACTGTTCGACATAAATTGAGTACTCAAGATACTCTTGAGCAACACTTAGATGACGAAACCACATACGCCTACCGGTGGCACAATTTTTGAAACGTATTGTACAGAAAGATCTACTGATCCCCTTTCTGCTTCCCTCTATCTGATCTTACTTTTTATCTTTACCCTTACCCAGCAGTGCTCTGGTCTCAAAGGGTATCTTTTGGCCCGGTCTACTTTTTTGAGGCTTCCATACCAACCCTCTTTATTTAAATCCCCGATTGTAAATAGATTTCTAAAGGGGCATTTACATATGTTTCCTCCTGCTCCTTACATCATGCCTCCATGGGACCTTAATCTGATCCTTACCTTCCTCATGCGTACTTCGTTTGAACCTTTACACAACTGTTCCCTTCGGCTGCTCCGGTGGCAATCGCATCTGCCAGTAGATCTGCATCCTGATATCCACCCCTTACCACTCCCATCACAACTCTATTTGGTGTGATTCCTGACTTAGGTAAGGGAAAGTAAGCATATCTGCCCATGAATTAAAGTGCTTTGCCTTGGCTACTTTCTACAGCAAGGTATCTCTTTGCTGAATTCTCAAAGCTACTGTGACTGTTGCCTCTGCTGAGGGATTTCTATTTGTCCAAATCACTTTATCAAACTTTCAAAACAGGTTTTAATCAGAACACTCATGCGATTGCTCACATGTCTATTCGAGAACTGCTATCAATTCAGGCACCTGAAGAGGCCAAAGAGGGGCATTGAAAAACAGTAAACTGCCATAAGAGATTTGGGGAGCAATAAACTTTGCATGCTTACCGGCAGATCCACACTGACATCCGTTCCATCTAGCAGGGAGACTCTACATGTAATTATGGATTTGGCGTCTCCGGCAGCAGGAATGTGTGTGGCAGCCCTCTGTGCCTCTCGCAGTCGTTCTTTTTCGGCATGTTTCCGCATGGACCGGCGCCCCAGTGTACGACGGAAAAACCTCAACATCTTAACTAGATTAAAGAAAACACATGTTAGACTTTCATTTATGATCACAGAGTACTACAAGTCTGAACTCTACAAAAATATAAAAATACACCACTTTTTCCCCACTGATGCACCAATGTTACAACTGCAAATTAACCAATAGGGTCAGTAGGTATTATGCTTTTGCTTGGCAAAGAGCTGACTTAGAGGCCCATTCAAATTTGTGATGACAAGTAGACAGACAGATAGATAGATGTTATAATCCTTCCACTTCTGCCAGTCTGCACAGTGCTCCAAATCGAGGGTGTTTCGATGAAAACGATACCAGCCCGATCGTTTAATATATTTATCACCACTCCTGCTCCGTTTTTAGGTCTCACCTGACCCAGCTCTTGCGCTGGTCTGGCAAGACTAAGTAAGGGCTTCAAAAAATGCTACCACCGGCCACAGCTTGCAGTGCATGTGCGCGGGCTTGAGCAGAGGTGCCATATGGCGCGATTACTGCTGCGCGCGCACCACTTGCGCACATGCACTGCAAGCTGCGGCCGGCGGTAGCATTTTTCCCCTAACTTCCTTGTTCTTTTAGAAATATAACACTGCTCATAAGAAACATTTCTTTTAAGGGCAGAGGGCGAAATGACAAGAAGGAAAACCCCTCACCTCCCTCCCAAGTCTCTTACTAGTGAAAGCTGAAAGTGCGTTGCATTGAAGCAATGTTTTCCTGATTTTTCATGTGCAGCTTTTCTGAGGCATTGAGATGCCCTGCATTTCATGACCTTTGGAAATGTGCAGACATTCTATTTTTTCTTCTGCAGAGTGCCCCTAAGCCCACCCCCAGACAGATAACCAATAGTCTTAATTCAATATCACCCCGGACCCAATCTAATAATAATAATAAAAATGCACTCTAGACATTACCAATTCCTCATACACAGACCCACTCATCTTAAACTATCCCAAAATATATGTCGCCCACACAACCATAAAGACCACCAAAAACATCCTTTTGATACAGACTTCAGTTTCACTGGCAAGGTATGTAGTCCAGTGTCAAAATTTATAACTGCGTTCGAAAAAAAAAGTCTAATCCTGAATTTCTCTTCAAGCAATTTGTGATCCTGACGAAACGAGTTGACCTCCCAGTTGACCAGCCAGTTTTTCCTGAAACCATCGACAAACAAGCCAATTGAGTCACAGTTCACAAACAAAGAAGTGACACACAAAGTCTCCCACGCTGACAGGTGGCACGCATACACCTCTGGCAGAACGGACCGATGTAACACATCCATGAAGGCTCACAGTAGACACCCACCTGCCTCAGGACCATGCAGCCTCACAATTAACATTGTTACAATCCCGATCCTCCCCACCAGTATCTGATACTCTCTGTCAAGTCTCTTGCACAGCTGCGTCTTGGAGCTCTTGTCAAAGCACAGATTATTAGAAGTGACGGGGTGGGGGGTGCACCCATTTGCAGCAGCTGGTACCTCAGGCCCCTCTGGGGTTAAGTCGTGTGCTGAAATGCTTAGTTGCTGACAGCGCTCAATTCAAGTTTAAAAGAGTCAGTGGCACCGATTGTTCCTGTGCCTGGTAACATGATTGCGACGCAGGCGAGGAGAGCGCGATCCAATGCTCATGACGATCAAAGGCCTCGAAAGGTTCTCGGAGTTTGTCGTGATTTCTGATTGGCTGTTCGCCCCAGAGTGCCCACGGCGCCGATATTTATTATTTACGCAATTTAATGTCTACTTGTCCGTCGGACAAACTAGACATTATCTCTTCTTGTTCATCATAAACATCAACATGGTTTCGGCATCGGGCGATATGATTCCCCCACCCCTGTATTGAGTTGGTTAAACGATTCAGAAATGGAGGCAGGAGAAATGATAGACCAGATACAAGATTTCTCTGAAGGCGAGCTCCTTTGTCTTGTAAACAAACTTTCTTACCAGTTTTTAGCCCAATGGGAGATGAATACAGGGGAAAATGGTCCAAACGATGTTAGAGCCATTAATCGGCAGTGCCAAGTAGGGTCCATCGCTGTAGGCAGGGTTAATACCGCCATAGCAATAATACTGCGGCACCGTGACTAACTTTTTGTCTCTCCCTGGTAAGACCTATGAGGGAAGCCGCACCCCAGTTTATCCCCGGGGGAGGGAACACAAACAATGATGATCCTAACAGCTCCGAGGCTAGAGCCCAATTCATGTACAATTGGATATATACCCCCTGGATGTAATAACCCTATTCTTCCACTCCTTAGAAGAGGGGATGGAATACAGGATACAAGTTTATCGATTTGTGATTGATTTGAAAGAAACAAGATAGTAGTCCCTCAATATCCTGTTTCTCAGGAAAAGTTAATACTCGTGTGATATTCTGGCATGCCTGTTTAAAGCCCTATTTCACAACAACTGAATGTTAGTATAAGGGTCTCCAACATTTTCTGTAACAAAAGTTACTAGTGATGATAGTGTCCACCCCATCCAAGAGTGTCAGCAGTGATCACATTGGTGCATTAGCCAGAGTTTTCAGCAGTAATGAAAAAAAGGCTTCGACAACTTGAACTGAAATATTACATGGGTACTAGATACAAACATAAGCTGCAATACTCCCTTGCGCCAATATATAATTATGAGTAATAAATATCTACAACTGAAATAATAGATGCAAGTACATTTTCAAAATGTCAACTATTTTTCTGTAGACATAAGTTTATGAGTTGTGAAAAATACTAAAGAAATGTCTCGAATGCATGAGTTTTATTTTTAAAATACAGGTTGGACTGCACACAGGGGAGCTACTCACAGGTACCTGGTGATCTACTGGTAGCTCATGAGCCACTCATTGGAGACATAGCAATGCAGCAGAAGGTTGCAAACAGACTACAGTGAAATTATTGCATCCGTTAACCTCCTTGGACAAAGTATCACTTTTTCAATTAGAGTATTGTAAAAAGAAGGTTACCTATTTAGGTCTCCTTCTGTCGAAGGGGGGGTAAGACGCTACACCAATATAGGATATAATTTGTGAAGAACTTGCAGAAACCACTGACTCGGTCTAATATCTGTGCATTTATTACCATATCTTTCACTAATTGCTAAACCCCTGCTTGCTTTAACATTAAAGCACGTATGCATGCCGCTTCCTTGGACTAAATCAGTGTGACGCTGTCTTTTTGTAATTGAAAAATGCTTTATGTAATGCTCCTGCTTTAGGTAAAACCTGATTATTACAAATTTGTGCATGCAAAAGATGGTTGCAGCTTGGCACGAAACCATGTAGGAAGGAATAGGTCATTCGCATATTTCTCCTCCACATTGGACCCCACTGCGATAAAGCAATCTGAAATGTATATTTAAAGGTCACAATTTGACAGTTATGGTACCACATTTAGTGGATATCTAAAAAAAACTAAAAAAATTCAGACCCAGCACCTGACCAGTGCGATATTAACAGGGTATGAGTTGACACTTTTTGCTCCAAACATCACTCTGAAATGCTGTAACATTTTGAATCCAGCCACTGTACTGCTCCTTTCTGAGTGCCAACAAGATGAGAAGCATGATTGCATATTTATTACTGATAAGGAGACTAAGGGACGGGTAGACCTGACATATACCCCTATATCTGACCCACTAGGGGAACTGTTCGTGGATGGTTCATGTTACAAACTACCTGGTGGCTCTAGTACAGCGGCCTATACAGTTACTCCTTTGAAATCTGTGGTTGCGTTATGTAAAATACAACAAATGTCAGCGCAATCTGTGGAGCTGACAACTTTGACTAGAGCCTGTGAATGAAGTAAAGATTTGACTGTAAATATCAATATATATGCCTTTAGAGTTGCCAACTCATTCGGATGGTGAAGTGGTGTCATTGGAACAATAACTTGCTGCCATCATGCCTGACCCAGATGAACAGATTCTCTTTGAACATCCAGACATTGTACAGCTCTGAAACAAAATGCGGCCAAGGGCCGAAAATAAATATAGACTTTGATTTGAAACTCTCTCTGGAGAGGTAGCAACCCATGCCGGTGGTCAAGACAGCCAACGCCCGGACCGGTACATAAGCTTGCCAGTGAGGCTTTGATGCAAAAGACACTTGGGACTAAAGACTCTCTGATAGCGTAGTGAGGGAATTTTGGGTCAATTGAGATTACATTGCTCTGTTTCTGGCAGATCATTACGCTACTCTTTGTTACCTTGGTAATCAAACAGCAAATACTACAGTAAGAGGAAAAAAGGTTAAGAAACATACAGGTTGAATATAAAAGATCAGTATAGGGAATAGTGTTAAGTGTTCTTCTGAAATAGGTATTTGTATATAGATTAGGTTGAAATGGGTAGAGTTGTCGATCTGTCATTAAGGCCCTTTGGGAAGGCGTTTTATGACCTATTACGAGGAATAAAAGTACTTGCCCAGAATGCCCCCGCTAAGAGCTGACAGTTTTGGATTATAAGGAGAAAAATAGGGATACTTGTAGGTTTTCTATGGTTAGTATTGGGATTTTTGGGTCCTTTTTGGAGGCTTGAAACATATTACCCTGTTCATAGCCTAGTGCCCCCTACTCCTACCGCATCTGAACATTATCACTTCACCTTGTCCTCTCTTAAGGATTTACACTGCCAAATATAGAAGCACAATACATTTGTTCAATATTTACATAAAACACCCTTAATGTTAATTGAGCCACACAAAAGCTTAACCAAATAGCTGCAGAAATACACAAGGAACAAGCATTTGCAATGCAATAGGTCTCGCATTTACGCAAGTTTGAGCTATTGGTATTGTAAATTACAATGTCTTATTTATATTTTGGTTTTTAAAACATAAATAAAAGTCAGTCATTTACAATACTAATAGCTTAAACTCTCGGAAATGCGAGACCTATTGCATTCCAAATGCTTGTTTTGTAAAAACGGTATGTGAAAGCACGCATGGCGCCTTGAATGTTGCAGGAAAGCATGTAGTGCCTGCAGTAGGAGAAACCATTAAAGAAAATAGTGCTTACAGAGTAAATAAGACGTATCATGTAACAACCGAAGTAAAAGAGCCAGTCCTCATGGGAGGTTGCAAATAAAGAAGAGGCGGTACTAAGGAGGGACTAAAAAGCCTATTAACACATCAAAAGCCAGCTTTTAGGAAGGACAATGACATAAGCCAATTATAAATATGGCCGGAGTGTGGGCGGGGCTTCAAGTCCATACTCCAATACAGCATGGCTCGCAGAGCAGCGCATGTGCGCTAACTCAGGCTAGACCTAAAAAAGCTCTATGTACTATGCGATAGACAAGTAACCTTCCAGATACAAGACAGCTAAGAGCACAAACCTAGCTATCCTGCTTAGTAACCATCTAAAGCATCTTTAACTAGGTCTTCCTTCGCAGTTACCTTTCCTTGCCTCCACGTAGCTGTTTTGCTTTCAGTATTACATTCATGACCCACAACCATGGAAACATGGCTTCTCGTAGCGAATAATATTTCTGCCATGAAAGAGCCACGAAGCAGTCAACCTGATACCGTGTTCTAATATTCGGCCATCTGTAGGAAATCAGTTTAGATGCTTAGGTCTCGATGGTGTAGCTTCAAAACATTATAACTCCTGTTCTCACGAGAAAACAAGCACACACGGATGCGTGTGAAAACACGTTCACCGTCCACAGAGGTGATTTATTTATTTACCATCCAGTTTTCCCTATTGGAGAGCGCTCTGATGCCCACGAGCTGAGTCTGCACTACATACAGTCAGAAAATAAATTAAATAAATAAATGTGTGGCATGAGCATGGCCTCCTGGTGTCTGATGCAATAGGCGCACGGTGAAACGGGCAACCACAGAGGTTATTTAAGACTACAAAACCAACTCTCAAATATCAGAGCGGCTTTACACGTCGTGAGTTTGGAGGGAACCAGAGGAGGTAAAATAAAAGGTGTTAAGAGTATGTGTGTGGGGATACTGTAAGCGAAGGTAAAGGGGGCAGTGAAGCCACAGAGAATGATTCGTCATGTGTTTGCTGCCAGACGATTCTCTACAGAAATTACTCCTGCGCCATCTAAACGGCCTCTCTCCATCAGAATACATGAATTACTCCTGCGCCTTCTAAACTGGGCTCTGTGCACCAGGATACTTTACTCCTGCACCAATAGACAGGTTCTGTTCCTTAAGATACTTTACTTCCGCACCATCTAACAGGCTATAAAGGGTTAGTTATTTAAAGGTGGGCACTGGGCACAAGGCCCTCTTTCTCCGGGAATTTTGTCAGGAGAAGAGGTGCGGCGGCTACAGAGTGTAAGGTGAGGGAGGGGAGGGTGGAGGAAGGGGGGTAGGGAACAGTAGGTCTTGGGAGGGATGAGGTGCCGTTAACCAGGGAGAGAGGATAGAAGAGTAGAAGAGATGAGTGGGGCAGCTGGCAGGGTAGGCTGATGGACCGGGGGTACTGAGGGCATGCAGGGAGTGGGGGGGCGTTTGTCACCTCACTCAGGCACAAGATGGGTTAGGCCGGTGGGACGAGGGGGGAAAAGGTTGTCAGTCCTCCGCCCTCGAAGTGACTGGTGGTCGGGTTGCAACTCGCACAACAAGAGGATTCAAGGAGACACTGGTGTCATTGGAAAGCGGTGCGAGGCCCAGTCTTAAATCACAGAGAGCCAGTCGCATATAAAGAGTGGACCCGCAACAAGAGCCTGCATGAGGGTTTTAAGATTCACAATCAAAGAGCAAGGCAGCAAGTACTCCAAACTGTGTGAACGTGCCAGATTGACACAGAATGCGAACTGCACGAACTATGTGGGGAGTGCACCATTTGGTATTGCGGGGTGTGGGGAGGGGCTGGAGGTGTGAAATGTAGCACATTGTGCCAGTAGGGAGTGTGGATTAATGTTTAGCAGGGTGCGTTCTAAATTTGCAAGGCGTCACAGGCACAATTAGAGTGAAGGAAGCAGGGCGATCAGAAGGAAAAGAAAGAGGGATGAATTGTGGGTTTTGGGTAATCGGGAGTCGGAGTGGTGCATAAGAAGGTGCGAGATGAGGTTATGGGGAAGGGGGGTTACACAGGGTGGGCACGATCGGGTGGCGTTGGAATGTGAGGGGGGGCGGTGTCAATTGAAATCAGGTATGCGCCAATACTGAGAAATATATTAGCAACAGGAGGCAGGGGTGGGTGCCATTCTTGCAGGGGTGGGGGATTCCTTTGCACATGGGGGGGGGGGGGGGGCACGCACCAGTGGGTGGGGGGGTTCATCACCTTGGAGTGCTGGTTTGGCTCCAACCCACACACAAGGAGAGAATTCAGGGAGCTGCTGGTGTCCCTTGTGCAGCGGTTAGAGGCCCAGTCTTCATGCCCTCGGACTTTCATCCTGAGGCCCGTAAGACCGGTTGCAGTTCCGGGTCAGCCGTGGTACCCACGGGTGCCCGAGAGGCAGGGGGGGGGGGGGGTCGGGCACAGTCAGGTAGGGCGGAAAGGGTGTTATGGCGGGAGAAGTGCAGGGAGGGCCAAGGGTTGTTTGTGGAGGTGGCACAGAGCAGTGGTCACCTTCCAAGATAGCAGGGTATGACACCTGTGGGGGTTGGGACAGTAAGTAGATGCAGTTCTGCTGAGGTGTGGGGGGAGGTTGGTGGCTTAAGGTGTGGGTGCCGTGTAACATTAGAGGGGTGGCAGAGATGTGTGCTGCAGCCTGGTCATGCAGGGGGTTTGCGGCTGGGCGGTCGGGATTGACGGGCGTGCAGAGATGTGGTGCGGAGTGTTGGAGGGTAAAGAGCGGTATACAAGTGCAGGGGATGGTGAGCCCGGTTTGCAGTGAAGTGGGGGGGGGGGGGCTGCTGCAGGAGCCTCGGCTTGATAGTAGTGTATTTGGTGGTTGGATGCAGGAGCGGAGGGGCCCTGGTTTCAGAACTGCCGACGTTGGAGCGGGGCAATAAGGTTTAGATCTTGGCGTGGCTCAACAACATCCGGTGATCTGGGGCAGAGTATTAATCACCCACAGTATCGAAAAAGAGGAATTCGGTCTGAAGTGACAAAGGCGTGGGGCAGAGTGTTTGCGGTCCCACGGGGAGTATGGGTGCCACCTGACGGACCTTTTAGTGGCACCGCGAGCGAGGAGGGGGCGTGGGTGATGTCGTGGTGCAAATTTGGGTAGATGGGGGAGGATAGCATGGCAGGGGGAGGAGGCGCAAGGGGGATGGGTACAGGGGGAGGCCTTTAAGGGGGATTTTTCCACGGACTGCGGGAGGCTCAATGGAGGAAAAGGAATGCTGGGGGGCAGGGGTTGGGAGCACGATGTGGTGGAAGCAAGGAAGGAGGGTCACGGTTTCAGGGCGAACGGACGAGCATAGTGGGCAAGGCTGGGTAATCCTAAAGCAAGCACATACACGCTGAATAGGGTCGGACAAACAGCGTGCGGGGGGCACCAAGTTAGGTAGCTAAGAAGGAGGCAGCGACGGGTCTTTTTACAGGATAAAGGAAGGAGGAGACCGGGTTGGGGGATGAGGCCGTCCAAGTGAAGGCTGACCAGGTTTCAGCATGGATTTTCCCTTGGACAGCCGGAAGCAGCTGCTGCAGCTGGGATGGAGCGCACACAATACGAAGCGGATTGAAGCTGCAATTTTGCATCCCTGGCGCTCGGCAAAGAAACTGCAGTTTTGTTGTTGCTGTCCCTGGGTGATGGTAACGTTGTGTTACCTGGCGGGACAGAGTGTCGGGAGAACTGCGAGTGCAGACGTGTAGTGCCTAGGTTGGGCCACATCCGCGCACACATTCGAGGCCACGGAGAGCTGCGAGTGGAGCCGTCAAGGCGCTGGTTACAGGAGTCGGTGTCAGCCCGGCGCACAAAAGGTGCACTCAGCCCCGGCATAGGGTGGGACTTATCCCTGGACCAGAGCAGCGGGAAGGAGGGGGGGGGGGTTGAGGGAGCCGACATACAGTTTTGCAGTACAGGCCGGGTGGCGCCTGTGGGGGTCTACACTTGGATCTGAGCTGCAAAAAGAAGGGCGCAGCTTACGTCCCTGTGACGCAGGCCTGGGCTAACAATATGATTTTTAAGCCTCTAACAAGCGGATGCCATGACGTATTTGCTGGGCTTTTTCTGCCGTTCCACTTTGACGGCCTCGTCTGCGAAAAGGCTTCTTGTCTTTATGGGGCCATGTGTTTGGCCCCATAAAGATAAGAAACCTTTTGCGACCAACGCAAAGCAGGCCAGGCCGTCCAAATGGGACGGCTCCGAAAGCCAAGCAAATACGTCACCGACACCTCTTTTCCAATGGCTGGCCACCGTTTAGCATAAACGGTGACGCCAGTCAATGGAAAAGAGGGGCGGTGCTTAATGCCCCTTACAGAAAATACCCACATCTCATTAAATCTCGCCAGCGAGACTGCGCATGCGCTCAGCCTAAGCCAGACGAGACCTTAAAAGGAACATGGACTTGGTCAGAATGGTGTTGGGGTATTATTTCTACTTGGGGCTGGAAAATATTGATGGTAATAGTGATAATAGGAGCCATCTTTCTTACTTGCTGTTGCTGCATTCAGTGTGCCCCTATGATATGTACAGTTTGCATGTCCTCCTGTAACAATATCAAGCCTCTCCCAGTTAACATCCATGCATTGAATAAACAAATAATGGTACAACAGGACATTGATGAACTTCTGATGGTTGATATCCAGGACTAATATATGTACCTTGAAAATGGATTAGCATAGGCTAAAAAGGAGGGACTGTAAAAATGTAAAACCGGACTTCTCGTTGCTGTGTTGACCCATTTTATCTCTGTCCTCTTTGCCAGCCCCTCCTCTGTCCTTGGCACTCCCCTTGCATAATTGTGTGTAAAAACAACTAGATTGGGGTATTGCAAAATATGTATAGAGGCAGCACAAAATAACAGCTGGCGTCTGCTCGGAGTTTTCTTGACAATGGTTAATGCATAAAATAAAGTGTACATAGATAGCGTATCTTGTTATGTAGCCCCAAGACTCAAAGTTGCTCAAACACCAAGGCTGTTGGTGTTTATATTACCTCACTGTGTGGGTCTTTCTCAAGCTCTATTTACACCATTGGGCGTCCCCAGTTTGTGATCTTTTCCTATAAAAGCCCATGTAATCATTGCTCAGTGTGCTTCCTCCTTGAGTATCCCTTGGTGCTTGTTGGACGAGGTGTAGATTCTCCTTACTTGTTTGGACCCGTGGACCAAGGGTGACCCTGCACCAGTGTGTCTGATAGAAGACACTTCCACAGAGTGACGCGCTGTAAACAACTCTTTAAATTGAATGCAGAGCACAGTCCTGAGCAGAGCACTGGGAATGCAGACCATCTCTGTAGTGAATAGATAGCTCATGACCCGGCTCCGCCAGAGGGGTGTGTGTGTTTGTGTGTCAGGGTGTAGTAGGCAGCGCTGAGAGCTTGGAGCTCTAGGGTGTTAAATAAACAAGCACGGCTAACCTTTAATCAAGCCAGCAAAAACGCGAGCAGAGGCAGGCAAAATAAAAAAAAATGTGCTCACAAAGTATTATAAATAACAAAAAGAGTAACAGCGCATGTAACAAGGGTAGTCATCGAATAAGCATATTCACTAAACAGCAGGCATTTATGAAGGGCCGTAACAGGAACCAATGAAAAAGATGGGAGGTGCTTGAAGTCTCTAGGATACAGCTGCTCAGATGAGACCTAAAAAAAACAGACTTGAGAAACATGGGATAGAGGTAAATTTGCTAACACATGAACAACTGGCCACTCTGATTTCAATCTAGAAAACTGTTAGTTAGGGAGAAAAGATATGAATACACTATGGGCATCGGAAACAAATTCACAAAAAGAAAGCCTTGTCAACTTAATTTTGTACTCTGACAGGGCACTGGCGCAGGTGCGAGAAGTAGCCAGTAATGGCCGCTTTAAGTTGGTACAATTATATTTCTTATATAGAGCATACCTAATGCCTCAGCGCTTGCATAAGGCATATCGGATGCGCCCGGCAGGTTGCGCTCGTTGTGGTGAAATCCCGGTGGATTTTGGGCATGTTGCATGGGACTGTGTGAACTTACACACGTTCTGGGGTGAGATACTGTGGGAGGTGCATAGAGTGACAAATGTGAGCGTAGATCCTGCTGCCAGGCACTGCCTGTTGGGTCTGTTAACCCGCCCCAAGAAGAGGAAATAAAATGCAGCAGATTCGCTCAGGTGGGCTTCGTGCTGGCACGATGGTGGATAGCCATACACTAAGCTGGCCCGATACCTCCTCAACGGTCTAAATGGTGGGCTGAATTCCTGAAATGGGCAGAAGAGTGCAGTCTCTGGAAGGTTTGCACTGATAATGCAGAATGAGACCTTGAGAGTTGGGAGTGCCATGCTAGACAAATTGGGTGATTAAGACATCTCTGGGAGACTAATCTGATTCAACCACACCGGATGGAGACGACACAGCTCCCACTGCGATATTGGATACTGCAACTGAGCTAGATGAGCGGGGGACCCCACCCCCACTCTCCTACTCCATCTGCCAGTAATATATACACATTAAGAATCATGAAAAGCTCAAACGCATGCACGGTTCCCTCATATAATGCCTGAATGCATGTGGATGCCTGATGTTGATCTATCCCTCTTGCTTCCTTGCTCCCGGCTGGGAAGCTAGTTTCTAAGCTTTCTACACCCATAAAATGATGATACTTGATAACCCAATGCTGCAATATTTTGTTTGTATTATATTGAAAATGAATAAAAAATGTTGTACTCCAAGACCAGCTATGGCAAAATTAAAATGATAACACTGCCCCTAGATTCAAATGAGAGGTTTATGAAAAGCAATTGACTGAAGCAGTAGTAGAAGACTGTGCAACTGGATAGCTTAAGACGACAATGTCTAGGTTTACCTACCTTCATAATAAAGGTAGCAACTGAACCAGGCAAACTAAGCCTCACTCACACACAGACCCACCTTAACAAATAAACCATAGGAGTCATGTGCTCTGATGGACCTCCAGCCAGGACAAAAGCATCTAAATGAACTGGGAATTGAACTCTCGACCCTGTGGTCACAAGATCAAGGTTTTGAAGGCTCATCCGGAGAGCAGTGCTGAATAGCTGGTGTTCCCAATATCTCTGCTATTGGTACGCGGTATATTTATGTGAATATACAGATGCACAGGCACTGGTTTCCTATTTCAATTACCACTTTTGGCATCGCTTACTGACGTAGAAAACCCCCCAAAAGTAACAAAGCTCCAGAACTGGATTGGTCCCGACCTCCCGCTCCCACCTTTTGATCAACTGCCTTAGATGAGAATTTGGATCCAAGAAAGATATGATAAAGCACCATTTGATGCAAGAAATGTACTTAACTGTGCATGCAACAAAAACAAATAAAAGTCTACTTATCCATGGTTTCCACACACAAATTGGTGGCAGGTCTGATCACTATCACAAGCTCTTCTGCCAAGTGGTAGTAAATGCTAGATACCGTAAGAAAAATACAATTAGGCTACATGAAAAGGAAAAATTTAAACAAATATACTGGATTGGAGAGGATTAGTTTCAAATTTCAAAGTTTCTAGTGCCAACCTCTAAGCTGCAATAGAACATCATTCGTTTTGGCTAGCAACCTGGCTGGACCAATTCTGCCCTTCATCCTTTCAAATTTACTATTATTCACATCTCTTCTGCATAGTGCTTGAAAGTGGTAGAATATGTGAGTTTCTGTACTTCTATAGCCCATACTATTACCAACAGGGCAGAGCTGCTCCAACTGGGTCAACTTTCTGGCAATTCCTAGCGATTTAAAGGATTCTTGACCGACATTGGCAAACCCAATCATCTTACTTCTGTATGGCAATTTCTTTTAAAAGAAACACTCACCAACCCGAAACACAGGAATATTGTGGGCAGCTGAGGCAGCTGCCATAACTCAAGTACAGATACATGACTAGTTATTGCAGTAGTATTTCACAGAGAAACACAGCTAAACACAATAGGTACAACAGAATTAGCAGTAATGCATGCTTCCCCACACACATCGGCTAAAGCAGCAATACACGCTTTTCTCACAAAGTTTTGCTACAACACACGCACGATCAGCGTCACGGCACATAGAACAAGTTCAGAATTTGTAGCTGCAGTGCAAGCCTACTGCTGTGTGTGAGAGATAACAAGAGAAAGATACCATCTTCAAAAGGGTTTGGGTGTGATATAACACCCATGCTGTGCAGACTTGACTGCTATAGTGACTCAAAATAAACACCCCACTTGGCAACAGGCGGGCAACTAGAGCCAAATTTCGGGGGGAGCTGAAAATGATTTCGGGGGGGGGCTAAGTCTTCCAGCCATAGGCAGAGTGGCTGTAAGAAGGGGTGAAAACACAACAAAAGCCTCATTAACGAGTAAATGGTCTTTTAAAGACCCGTGAAGTACTCTGGTTCAGCTGCAATTAGACGGACGCCAGCCCGCGAGGCTGTCTCAGCCGGGCTGTCACATACGAGGGGGGGGGGGGCTGAAGCCCAGTGAGCCCAATGGGTGTTGCGCGCCTGCTTGGCAAGGTCAACTTAGTGATACAAAACTACTTCTATAACAAGTGCAATTTGAGTGTGGATGTAGAAGACGGTTTGCTGATGATAATAATCATGATATGGTGAGTACTCATGTAGATTGATATAACATTTTAATTGCCTATTCTATTTCAGAATGCAAGTTGCAACATTAGATAAAAACAAAAATACCTTCTGTTCACTTACTTTTTCTGAAGAAAATGTGCTATTGATGCTTTTGCACTGCAATGTGCAAGGCTCTTTGCAAGATGGTCACTACATAGGCCATGTGATCTGTATGTTTTGGTGACATGATTGTCCTTCAGGTCTTTAGTCCTTCAGGTCTTTATTAGTCTGGAGAGAGTTTTTGGTTGCCCATTTTTAGGCTCCGTCACATGCGAGGACAAGGACCATTACTGGAGGAAAATGCAGTGGGAATCGCTGACAGGATAAAAGCTAGTAGTGTGAAGAAAAGAAGAGGGATGCGGTGGAGCACCAAGATGCGAGTAGAGCAAAATACAGTCTTGAGTGTCTGGGGAGAGGGGAGGACACACACAGGTGATTTAAGTGGCGAGGACAGGGGTGACACCTCAACATATGACTGTGGCCTTAGCCACTATTGAAACTACAAGGATGCAAGTAGCTTTGGGATCTATTAAAAACAAACATTAATTTATTATGAGTAAGGCCAAAAAAAAGAAAAAAAAACATTTCGCTGAGCAGCACGATTGAAAAGTATGTAGCAAAAGGTTTCTGATAAGCAGCTGCTCAAATTTCACTTATTTCAAAATGTCATTTCCAAGTTACAAGGGGAGCTTTTATCTAAAATTACAATTAATTAGATAGATAGTTTGCATAACACACAGTGCTTTTTAGTGGAAAAATTGTACCCAAGAAAACATGCCTTCTGACAATATTTAGGTCTCGTCTACCAGGCTGATTTTAGTGGTCGGTAGGGGGGACCTGTGAAAGATACCAAAAATGTAGTGTGCTTGGAACCACCCACTGCTTACTACTGATTGTCTATTTTACTCATTTGCTCACTCCTTATTTGATGGCTTGACTCCTCCTTCTGATTGTCACTCCCCAGGAACATAGCCTCTTTACCCTGGTTTTGACTCGGTTTGGATTCGCAATGTACCCCAATATAGCCTGGGTAGTCAAACTTTTCACCTATATTTACCCTGCCATTGTACTACATAACTGGTTTTGTACTGACCTTTTACCCGGTAAGGTGCTGCATAAATGGAGTGTGCTTTCCTCTCAAACAGCTCACGTATTTTACATTAGAAGGACGCTGGTTCAATAAATACTCATTGAAAAGTCCCCCTCGTTAATTTGGTATAGCTCTTTGAGAAAAAGTGAGCACGAGTGACTGAGCGAAAAGCACTGTACTGTTTCCACGATTCCGGCGGGGTCAGGGTTGTCATGTTCGATAGCTGCCAGAAACTATTTGCTCCATGGTAAGAGGAGTTCATAGTGGCACTATGAGCTAGCTGGTATACAGGCGAACATACTCAGTGGGGGTGTCTGGAATCAGCCTGGACACCAATCCAATAGTTTTTGTTGTCTAAACACGCAGATCTTATATAGATTTATAGGAACTACATGACAACGCAATGACTTAACATTCTCCTGCTCAAACAGAGAAATGTTTGTTTTCTTTAAGCACTCCACGAGAGTACATGTGTTTTTCTGTCTCTCTCACTTGCATGTTGCTTACATCCCCCGAAATGCCCACCCTTGTGCTCCACTTTGCCCCTTCACTTACTGTCTACCTCGTGAGCTACTTTTCCAATTGACACTCACCGCATATGCTCATTTTGCACCCTTCTCCCTGACCCTGGCTTAATTCAAATAACCCCACATCCATCACAACCCCCCCCCCCCACCTGCTTCTGCGTTGCTCCTCCACCCTACATGTTGCTTAAAATACTTATTTTACATTTTTTGGGAGGGCCAGACCGCGGAAATTTGCTCTCAGCCTGGCCTCTCTGCTTTCATAAATGTGAAACTCTTTTATTCTCTCAAAATTACGGTTTCAAGTGGTGTCCACTATCTGAGCTAGATTTGGACACCTTTAAAAAATGTGACTCGGGTTCTGGTATTCCATTGTTACACAAAGGGCAGAGTGCGTTTAACGGGTCCCACTCCAAGCTCCTAAAACAGCTTCAATAAGCAATTTATCTGCTCTCAGCATATAGTCTTCTGATATTATGAGCTGTAGCCATTAATGGACAGAATAGCATCTTACCCTATAATGGAGTGTTTAAAATGACATTTGATAAATTATATGGATTTTCATTGAAAAATTGCAGATTAAAGCTTGTCAAGGGAATTACTTCATTTAAAAACGCAAGTCAAAAGGTATTTACAAAGTGGATAAAGCATGGTATAAATTTGATTTAAAAACATTTGACACTCTTCCTCAGAAAGTAGTTCTTCCTCCTAAACCTATATTAGGGCTCCTGGTTTATAAATAGAATTTAAAATATATTCACAACGCCCTACAGCGGGTCAGAGTAAAATATAGGTACTCTGAATTTCCAATTCTATACACAGAGCCTGAACTAGAGTGCTCTTTGTTACAGTAACAAACGAACCAAGTGATAAATGAGAGGAAATACCTCTGCTCTATTAATGACAATTTACACAAACGATTCGTGATACTATTTTACATGAAAATGACAAAACGTTTGAGAGGCTCCACGTTTAGGTTTAAATCTTTTTATTATTATTATGGAGCAACCCAAATAAAAGGTGCAATACAATCGGGCCACGCAGGGCTCAGCAGATTCAATGTTAAATGCTTTAAGGTATGTGGGCTCCAGTGAAAAAAATACGTTCCCGCAACCCGCCTAAATAGAAAAAGGAGAAGAAACTAAAAAAAAGGGAAAAAGAAAGAAAAGAAAACCACTCTTTCCCCTCCCAAAAGTTATTGTCCTCGAGTAGCACAACATGGAGCAATTTATCCTAGAAAAGGCTGAGATGAGTCATGTATGGGTGTCCGGAGTGGCAAGGTGCAAGAGGCGTAGATATTTGAGACAATGAGTTCCCTAAATTCTGGGGCTAGTAAGGCCAGAAAGGGTTGCCATAGGTCACTAAAGGAAGAGCCCCTGCCGGCCAAGGTGAGAGATCTTTTCCATGCCCAACACGTGCCACAGACGCTGGTACCACCCCATGTGTGTGGGAACCCAGGTAGACTTCCAATGTAGGACTATGTTCTGGGTGGCCATGCCAAGGGCGATGGCTATCCGTTTCCCCCTCCTGGATTTCAGGGGGTAAGTGAGCGGGTTTAGGACTCCCAACAATACATATGCGGGGAACCTAGGGAGTTCCATGGTTAAGTGCTTATCGATTTCGTCAAGGACGTGTGTCCAGTACGCTTGTATGTGTGGGCAGTCCCATAGAAGGTGAACCAACGAGCCCCTCTATCACAGCCCCTCCAGCACTCAGGACTGTGTGTAGGGTCAGCCTGGTGCAGCGTCTCTGGGGTGGGGTACCAGTGGTATACTAGTTTGGTAAAGGTTTTGGTCTGGCCTACTTGTGTTGCTGTGTGGCATGCCCTGTAACACGTGCCATCCCATTCCTGGGGGGTAAGGTCCCGCCCCAAGTCTCTCTCCCATCGTGCCCGCACGCCGTGATAAGTGCGAGTGTATCTGGACAGGAGCAGTTTGTAGAGATTCGAGGTCCGTTTGTTGTCCGAGGGGCGCGTGATGAGCCATCGCTCATATGGAGTAAGGAGCAGCGATGCCTGCGCCCGGGTTATCGGGGTGCATGGCCCAGTGTCGGACCTGTAGGTAGTGCATGCGTTCAGATTCAGGGAGGCTGTGGTTGGCTCGGAGTTGCGAAAACGGGCCTCTCTCGCCTTTGTGGAAAGGTTTACCTAAAACACAACAACCCGCTTCTCTCCACAGCGGGATGGCCCGAGGGCATACGCCGGGCCTAAAATCGGAGTTCTCCAAGAGGGGGGTGAGCAGGGAGGGGAATGTGATAAGGGCGAGCCAAATATTAGTCCAGTCCCAAACCTTAAGGCTGGAGCGTGTTACGTGAGAAGCGTACAAGTTGGGTGGGCCATGGGTTTTTGGCAAGAAGGGGACCTTCATAAGAGACGTGCCAGTGACAGCCCGGTCCTGAAAGAGCCAATGCTTCTCAGATTACGCTCTGCTCTATTCGACCAGGTACCGGAGTTGCGTGGCATTATTATAAAGAATGAGGTCTGGAACCCCGAGGCCTCCCTCGTGCGGTGGGAGGAAGCTTACCAGCTGCTTCATTCTCGGCTTACGTCCCTGCCAGATGAAGGAAGAGAGGTCCAATTGGACTCTTTGTAGCCATCCAGTAGGGGGCAGGAGAGGCAGGGTTTGGAAAAGGTACAGGATCTTGGGGAGAATTGTCATTTTAACAGCTGCGATTCGCCCTAGCCACGATATTGGGTAGTGTTTCCATTTCAGCAATGTGCCTGCAGGAGGGAGTAATTAATTTGTCTCAAGGCATGCAGTCGGGGCCAGCTGTATGCCCAGATAGGGAACCGCCTCATCGGACCAGTGCAGAGGGTATCGGGCCTGAAGGTCAGGCATGGCATTCGGCAGCAGAGACAAATTCAGTCACATGGATATTGCTAAGATGATCTTAAAACCCAAAGCTCTCCCAAAAGCCTCTAGCTCCTCTAAAAATCTCCCCAGGGTAGTCGTAGGGTTCGTGAGGGTGGCCACACATCATCTGCATAGAAGCTTATAGTATGTGTCCCCCCCCCCCCCCTCCAAAGCGGATACCAGTGATCTGGGGGTGGTCCCGGACTCTCTCAGCCAAAGGATCCATGTATAGAGCAAAAAGCAGGGGCAATAGAGGGCACCCCTGTCTAGTGCCTCTACGGCTAGGGAATGGTGCAGACGTATGGCCATTCACTCAGACAGTTGCAGCGGAAGCGCGATAACAGTTCAAAATGTGCGTTCACATCTTGTCTCGGATACCAGCGCGTATCAGTGCTTGTTCGAGATATGGCCAGTGGACGCGGTCGAAGGCTTTCTCCGCGTCTACAGTTAACAGCATGTATTCGCCAGAAATGCGGGAAGCCTTTTCAATCAGGTGTGTGACTCGCTTGGTGTTATCGCTCGTTTGTCGCTGCAGTATAAATCCTGCTTGGTCAGGATCTACCAGCCCCTGCATAGGAGGGCCTAGTCAGGCGGCCAGGATCCCAGTATATAGCTTCAGGTCAATATTTAAGAGCGAAATAGGCCGGTAAGATCCACAGGATTTTTTTATCTTTCCCAGGCTTTGGGATAACAACCACTGCTGCCTCTAGCATGGATGCAGGGATTACTACTGCTCAGCAAAAGAGTTAAAAAGTCAGGTGAGCAGGGGGGCCAGTGTAGCGCACAATTGCTTGTAAAAAGCTGTGGTGTAACCGTCAGGGCCAGGCGATTTACCCAATTTCAGGCGGGCTGTAGCGGCTATTACCTCTTCCACCCTGATCTCTCTCTCCACGTACGCTGATTGGTCGGGAGTTAAGCTGGGAAGGTGAGTCTGAGCTAGATACAAATCGGTGTCTGCTGCCTCTAAAGGCTGTTCCTCAAAGCTGCGTGTAAAACTCGCGGAATGTTTCGGCTATGGCTGCGTAGTCTGATTAAAATGTTACTTAACAACCCCTGATTTCCCGGACCCCGTCTCTTTGACAGACTTCCCGCAGTTTGTGCGCGAGTAGCCACCCACACTTATCCCCTCCCACATAGAAGGAATGTCGTAAGCGCATCGCAGCATACTCTGCCCTATCATAATCCAGGGCGGCCAGTTGCGTCCTGGCCGCTGTTAATTGTCTCCAACCTCGCGGGCCCCTGTGCGTTGGTGCAGCTGCTCCAGTTCTCGCACTTTAATGGTCAATTTCTCCCTCTTCCGCTTGCGCCCTACATTATCAGCCGTAGATCTAGCTATTACTTCATCCCTAATTACCGCCTCGAGGGCTTCCCACCTAGTGGAGAGGACTGTATCCGAGTTATCGTTGTATCGCAGGTAACGTCCAGTGGTCGCTGTAATCGTGTGACCGTGACGGGCGGTGTAGGAGGGTATTTCTGAATCCCTAGTGTCTAGCCGGGGGTTGCGCCTGCGGGAAGGCTAAAGTGATTACCACGGGGGAATGGTCGGAAAGGGTAGCCACCGGTATGTCAGCTGAGAGCATGATGTCTAGGATAGGGTTAGTGCCCATAATCTAATCTGGCCTAGGTTTTATGTGCATTGGAATAAAAGGAGAAGTCTCTTGTGCTGGGGTGACCTGACTAGTGCATTCCGCAGAGCGCTCCAGGTCATTATCAAATACAAAATTGAGATCACCCCCAAGCAATATATGGCGGTCTTGAGTGGCCGTCGCTTCTATCAATGCCTCACCTAGGAAGCGCTCCTGGCCGTCACTGGGTGCGTAAATGGACCCCACTGTGAATGCGTGTCCCTCTGTGGAGAATTGGTAGGTGAGAAGCCTACCCCGTATTTCAGCCCCTTTTTGTGTCACCCTCCCCTGGAAACTCTTCAAAACCAAAATGGCCACCCCAGCTTTCTTTGCGGGTCAGGAGGAGTGAAATTGGGTTAGGAAGGAGCAGGACCGAAGTCTGTGGCAGTCCTTAGAGAGGCGATGTGTTTCCTGGAGGAGACAGATATGCGCCCCTGTGCTTTCAAGATAAGATAGGAGTGCCCTCCACTTAATCGGATTATTAAGGCCCCTCATATTTAGAGTGAGGATTTTTTTTTTAATCTCTTTATTGCATTAAAGCAAGAACAAAGGCGCAACTGATGCAGGCGATACAACAGGCTGTCGACACATTACAATCATCATGGCAATACAATGACAGTTGATTAGGAAGATATATTGTAGGTACAAAGTGCAACAGGGCTACACACCAAGCTGTCAACAACAACAACGCAAATGATACTTAAAATACATACCCACAGAATAGGATCAATCAGAGAGGTCTGGAGTACATACACCGCTGGCAGCAAAACAGCTACAATTTATTCCCCAACATTCCCTCCCAGCATTCATCCAAGGGCAACTCACACCCTCCAGCTTGTAACGAAGCAGAAGCAGATTCAAGACACAAGACGCCGACTCAGAGTGCACTTGTATTCCAAGATACCTCACTGAGTCTGTCGTCCATTGGAGTGGATAGTCAAGGTCAAATTAGGACGTGGACGACAAAGGGAGAGGGAGTGGGGGGGGGGGGGGGGACACAAGGGACTTAGACCAATTAACCTGGAGACCCGAGACTCCCCCGAATAGTACCACTTCACGCAATATAGAGGAGAGATGGCGTTCGGGATCGCGCACATATAAGAGCGTGTCATCAGCATAGGCCGAAACTATAAGATTATATCCTGGAATGCGTATGCCCTTATGTCCATGGTATTCCCGCAATGCGCAAGCTAAGGTTTCCGCTACAAGCGCGTAGAGAATCGGCAAGAGCGGACAGCCCTGTTGCGTGCCCTGCAAAATAGATATCGGTTCTGTAACCAAGTCTCCGATTTTAATACGTGCCGATGGCGAGCTATAGAGCACTTCTAGCAACTGCAGAAAGATCGGACTTACGCCCATACGTGTCAGCACCTGCCTCATGAAGGGCCATTCCACAGTCAAATGCCTTCTCCATATCGAGAAATGCCGCTACTGAACGCGACTCTGGGATAGTGTGTTGCAACGCCCCAAATACTGTACGCAAATTGTAGGTAATATTACGGCCCGGGACAAACCCCGCCTGCTTTGGCCCGACTAGGATAGGGACCAGGGGCATCAGTCGATTGGCTAAAATCTTTGCAAAGAGCTTGGTGTCAACGTTAACTAGGGAGAGGGGATGATAGGACGAGCATTCCTCAGGGGGTTATCCGGTTTCAGAATGGCCACAATTTCCGCCTCTCATATGGAGGGCGGCATTGAGCCAGATCCGAACATGTCCTCGAATAGTGCAGTCAGTGTGGCAGCAAGAGGTCCGAGAGTGAGGATCTTAATGGAGGAAGGCGGCATTCAGGCCTGGGAAAGGTTTGGGCGCCCCATAGGAGTCGCGGCATGGCTAGAACCCCGGACCAGCTGAGGAAAACTACACCTGGCAGCTGCTTTGCGGCGAAAAGGCCGAAGCGCCTTGTAAGCCTGAAGAAGCCCCATGCTGAAAAGAGAGGAAAGGAGGGTGAAGAGTGCATAAAATAAAAGGAAACCCCAACTGCAAGAGGAAGAAAAGTAAAGAAAAAAAGAACCCCATGAGGCGCAACAGGCACCAAAAATAGTTCAATGATCGAACATTGTTCGTCATCCAGGGATAAACAGGGAGGAAGTCTATCGGGCGGTCGTGTGGCCATTGTCAGCTCTTCTACCCCCCCCCCCCCCCCCCTCCACCCCAAACATATCAGGAAAAGGATATATCAAAAATTACCAGGATTGGTCAGTTAGTACTAAGCAGAACTGGTACCCCCAGAAGTAGGGGATGTTGCGTTAACGAAGGACCTCTGTGATGGGTCGGAAGGTTCTGCGTTTCTGCAGAGTGATTGCTGCAAGGTCATGATATAGGATTGGCGTCTGGTTGCGAAAAGAGATTTGTTGTAGGGAGCGGGCGTTGCGCAAGATCTCTTCTTTAGTATGGAAGTCCTGGACGCAAACCAGAAAGTCAGCGGGAGGTGCTGTCGCTGCTCTGGGCGGGCGGGCCCACCCTGTGGGCACAGTCCAACTTCAATGGAGTGTCCAGGGGGTTACCCAGAATGTGGTTGAACAGTTCTCGTACGTAGGCAAAAATGTCCCCGGCTTCCTCATTAGTGCCAACCCCTCGGATCCTGATGTTATGGCGCCGGGAATGGTTCTCCAAGTCCTCCAAATGAGATTGCACGTTCGCTTGTTGTTCGTGAATGCGGAGTACCTCCTGCTGCAGAGCTGCCATCTCAGTGTCTCGGGAGTAGTTTTTGTCTTCTAGGGACGCCACTCTTTCCCCCATGTCATCCACATCCTTGCGGAGATCTTTAAGCTTTGCTGTTAGGTTGCGCTTTACAGCTTGGAGGTCCTCACACAGAGTGGCAAATAGCGATTCCAAAAAGGCCCGCATCACTGGGGCCTCCGACGAGGCAATCTGCGAAGCTGGGCTTGATCGATCGGAGTCGCCAGACCCTCCGTCCTGTGCTTTGGCGGACATGTCCTTCAGCACGTTCTTTTCCCTGGTAGCAGACTTGTCCTTCCTACCCCTGGCCGATGTCATGGTCGGAGTCCCCTTCACTACCGGAAGAATGGGACCGGGCCCATCCAATATAGTGTCCAGCGGGCCGGTGGGTCAGACCCGTCCCTTCAGAGCACGGCCCCGGAGAGCCGGCAGGAGTCGTCGCTAGCTGGTGCTAGGGATGTCCCGGGGTAGCCAAGAAGGGATCCTGAGGGCTGTCCAGATATCTGCGTTGTTGTGGCCAGGCGGGAGTCCAGCGTGCGAGAACAGAAGTGGGAGAGAAGCGAAGGTACAGTCTTGGAGAAGGTACGGGGCCTAGGATATATGAGGGGGTAGACAGTGTCCAGCCACTATTAGGCTATTAGTGATCTCCCGAAATGGGCTCCGGTACCGCAGTGCTGCGTTTGGGCCGACTCGTGCCTCCTGGAAAGCCCACTGCAGAAGAGACACCCGGGTAATGGCAGCGGGGGTCAACCTAAACTGCGTCCGAGGGCATTTGAGAGCACAGAGTGGGCAGCAGTCAGTCTCTAATGCTAGCCCGACCCGGGAGTCGCAGGGAAGCAGCGCGGCTCACCTGGGAAGGCAGCTGACATGGGCCACAGGGGATGAGCTTATGTCGCAGTAGAGTTAGGGAAATGAGAGGCCCTCCAAGATGGTGCCCAGTGCGCAGTCAAATCACTTCCCTCGCCGCAATGAATGGGCTGGCCGGGACCCGGGAGCCAGGTGCAGGCAGGGGACGGAGAGTCAAGGATCAATAGGGCGCTCAGTGTAGTTCGACTCCTTAGGTACTGTGTGGTGAAGGCTCGACAAGGTGTGGGGAGATCGCGGGGCACACCATCCGGGCTCAGATTAATCGTCCCGCAGCGTCGGAGCTTCGAGGGCCTCCCGAGGCACCGTCTCGCTCACCTGTGGCGTCGCAGCTCCCACGGGGCGCGCAGAGGTCGTGGAGTCTCACTAAATCTGCCCCTTGGGTCCGCAAGCTGGAGCAGGAGAAGCGTCACAGTCTCCACGGGAGTCGCTGACGTGGCAGAGTGCTCCTACAGCCGGAGTTCAGGGCCGCGATCTCACCTCTCGCAGCCCACCGTCCACTCCACTGCCGAGGCCCAGGGTGGGCCCGGCAGCCGTAGAAACCGTTGCGGGAACCCGGGAATCACCCGGTAGGTCTGCTGGTATTCCTGGGTGCGTTACAGAGCACAATAGCTGTCCCTTGTGCTAATGAAGGCCGTAGGCCGGTGCTGGAAGTCGGCGGGTGGAGGAGCAAAGACAAAACACGTCTTAGGTCTCCGCCATCTTGGTCACGCCCAGGCTCCTCGTTTAAAGAAACATACAAATGAAGTTCTCATTTAGATACTGTATCGAAAAAGCAAGCAGAGCGTTAGAAGTAGTTTTTGTGTTACATATATTTAATAAGTAGATGTGAAATTTGACACTTTAATGACATGTGATCTTGCAATTGGATAAACGTGATAACGATAACAAATTCTATGTGCAATAAAACGCTTCATGTGTCAAGGATGATTAGCATATTAGAATGTATAACGAGGGCACTGAAAATGACAAAAGAGGTTATATTAAGATTGCATTTCGCAAATCTAATTTTGATGTGCCTTTAAACTTGTGTGCTTCAATTACAATGTGCAAAAGAAACGTACAAAATATATGTGAATGATATCGATATATAAAAAAAGTTTGAGAACCCTATACTTCCATAAATTAATTGCAATCATATTGAGATATTAATACGTTTAAATGGCAGATTAATACATTAGCACAATTTTGTGTACGAGCTGTACTTCATGAAGACCTCAACTTTGCTTCCTTTCCGAATATGAACTGAATAGTCTGAAGCCTTTGGGAACTTTTCCAAAAGTTTCCACTCGTGTTCTAACTTTCAATCGCCTTCTTTTACACTTGTAGCCTATTTGATTAGACTCTCAACAAAAGTGTTACTTAGAATAAATGCTTGAGAACGGACAGACAAAAGATGACTGCATGAAGTGGCCTACTTTCTAAATACTACAATGACCAGATGACTAAACTACAGTGGTTCTTTGGAAATCACGAGTAATAGATTACTTAATTCTTCAGGATCTGTAAACTTTACTTACTACATCATCTCATCTTATCAACAGCGATCAATGGGACAGAGTGGTCAGACACACTTGGTGATGTCAAGGGGTTTTAAACCTGGAATCTATGGAGTATAACTGCTCAGATCTTGGCAGTGACGGCGGCACTTTTTTACCCATCTTGCAGCATAGAGACTGACAATTTGGACTTCCACAAAGAAGGCAAACTGTGGCGAAATACTGTGATCTGCTGCCAGCTGGTATGCTAACATAGTGGAACCTTTTTGGATGAAAGGGTTAGCATCAGGGCAGCTGTGGGATTGACGCTGCAGTGTTGGACAGAGGCAGATATCCGGTCTCTGAAATGGAACTGGTCATCTGTAACATACTGAACCCTCCTAAAGGGTTGGTATTAGACACAACCGATTTCCCCCGTTGATCCACCTTCCCTAAAATAATAATCTCCCTCTACTGAGGAAGATCATTCCCTTTATGTTTGGATCTCGCAGAGTTTGCAAATGCTTTATTAAACCTGACCCAATTTGAATTTAGGGTTGCATGCTATTCATTTGAAACTTAAATATAAATACAAAACTAAGATTAGTTACTCTGCTGATTCAGACTCCTTGTTTGTGGCTAAGCTTATTTTAATTTGGTGGCTTCATCTGAACCAGATGTGAGATCTAGTGAGAGTTATGTATAATATTGTATGTTAGCAATTATCTTATTCCCGGTCCTCATTTGATAATTGCTCTTCCTCCAAGTATTCCAGTCCCTTCCAGCACAGAAAAAGAGCCATCAGAGGCCTGTAGAAACCTGGTATGTTAGTTAAAGGTTAACCTGGGATAGACGAAAAACTAAGCAAAATTATAGTCAATCAAAAGAGGCCCAACACAGTAACGCTACGACAGTTTTACAGAAAAATGATCACAAAATAGCAAGAAATTTTCTTTATTGCAAAATCCAGCTACTTTACAGACAACATTTAGCAATTAAATTGCCTAAAAGAATTATTTGCCACAGTTCAAAAGTTACCTAAACTTACAGAGAAAAATAATTTATCCATCGATCAAACGTTCTGCAACTCCTTAGTCTCCTTTTTTCAACACTAAGTTTGCAACAATTATGATGCCTTCTCCATAAATCTAAACAATGGAGGTCGGCTTGATAACACCAGTAGCCCTTTTAGCACGGGTAGGACTACTAGGATTAACCATACATCTTCCTTGGACTTGCCTTGTAACAACTCTGCCTCTCTAAATTACTTTTCCCCTTTTACATATGAGCAGGTCTTCAAACTTCTCAGCTCAACCAAATCTGGCTCACTTGCCTATCCTTGCCCGTCTAGAATTATTCACTTGGCACTAGAAATTATAGCACAACATCCTACAGAGGTTTTTAATGTGAATCTCAAGACTGGAGTCTTTCTAAAGCAATGGAAAAAAGCCTTGATCTTACATCTCCTGAAAAAGCCCAATCTGGATCACCTGGACCCAAGCAACTATCGTCTCATCTCACGTCTTTCTCTGCCTGCAAAAATAATGGAAAAAGAAATAAAATAAAGAATTTACCTACTTTATCACCAGGAATCATTTTCTCGCCAACTCAGTACAGTTTCAGGAGCGAGCTCAGCACGGAATTCACCCAGATTACAGCTACAAGAGATAAGTGCGGTAGACAATGGAGGCAATGACGCTCTGATACTTTTAGACCTCTCTGCAGTGTTCAACACTGTCAACAACTGCTTGCGGATACCACGTCTTCAAAGCATGAGTGTTGATGGCTCTGCTCTAGAGAAATATTTTGGGACTCTCAAAATGCAAAAATAACTTTGGATATTCTCCCAATTTCTGCTAGGAAAACCTTGGTCCACACTTTTGTTACAGCTCAGCTGGACTATGGAAACGTCCTATACCTCGGAGCAAAGAAAAAAAGCTTACATAGGCTGCAAGGAATTTAGAATGTGGCAGCCCGCCTAGTTCTTAATCTACCGAACAGGGCTTCCTCGGCGAAATCCCTTAATGTCCTACACTGGCTGCCCGTTAATCAAAGAATTCTTTTTAAAGCCCTGTGCTTCTGCCATAGGATTTTGCAAAGTACGGGACCTAGTTACCTTAATGATCTTCTCGCCCCTTATAACCCAACACGTCACCTGAGATCAAAGGGGGCTAACCTGCTCAAAGTTCCAAAAATGTAAAGAGCAAGAATGGGTGCGCGCTCTTTCAGCTATTTGGCAGCTAAGAACTGGAAAACATTACCCTCTACACTCGGAGAACGCCTTCCAGAAATGACTGAAAACTTGGCTCTTCCAGCTGTGAGCTTCTGGACTCTCAACCGCCCCTATGGCACGGCCTTCTAGTCGCCCTTTTCTTACCGTTAGCTACCGATCTTTACTGTAGTAGCTCCTAGCGCGGGGACACACCAACTGGTTTAACCAAGCAATTTATAAATGCTTAATTATTATTACATAATACGGAGTGATAACACTGAGATTACTGGTGCTGCCAGGCAGAGATCAACTAGGTGTCAAACACACTCGAATCAACAGTCAAATGCAAGACAACACTGTGGCTGGAAACAGATCACATACTAACAATGTAGCAGTAATACCTTTATTTGGGCTAAAAGCCATAAAATTATTACAATCAATTCGTAAAATCACATTAAAACAATTGAATATAATCAAATAAAACAACTTCAAAATATTTGTACATAGTAAAATTGCAACAGATGGTAATTAATCTCAGAATTCAAACTTGTTATAGATGTCATCTCACAAACCCTATAGCACAGCCCCTATGACAGACTGAGATAGTAACTAAGAAAATTCATTAATTCCCTAATAAAGTGCAAGATTACCAAACCGCTCAATCGTGTTCAGAGAGATTTCTTGGTGACCCATCGGTGTATATATACGCTCTAAAACAAACCAGGGGTAGACCGAATTTAGGGAATACAATTACCCAACCAGATTTATTTTAGTATTCATGCGCATAAGGCGTAAAACTTTTGCTCATAGGTTCCATGCCCGATATAAAAAAAACGAGAAACATCAAACACCATTTGCTGCCAAGAATCAATTTTTAAATTTAAAAGTCATTACTGTCCTCCAAAAATAACTCACATCCATAAGTTTACACACAGCAAAAATCAATTTCTTGCGGGCGGGAAAGTAGTGGGGCAAAAGAATAAAAAAAAATTAGACTCCATCTCTTCAGTCTGTAAGCAATGTGGGCAGCAGTTCAAAGATTAGCCTGTTTTATTCCACGGTGATGTACAAGTTTTTCGAGGTAGAACAAATCTAAAATGGACATATGAACATTTTGCTCGAAACAGAAAAATTC
Organism: Triturus cristatus; assembly: GCF_964204655.1. Classification (NCBI taxonomy): domain Eukaryota; kingdom Metazoa; phylum Chordata; class Amphibia; order Caudata; family Salamandridae; genus Triturus; species Triturus cristatus. The sequence goes on from NC_140583.1 coordinate 1,108,918,239, forward strand.
TATCCATATATGGTTCAAAACTGGGTAGACATTAATGGTTAATAAACTGCCCGGTTATATTCTCTTCGAAGTGATCTTTCCATATCTGCAGCGTTACATTTTCCCAATACAACTGTTTCACTCCGAGCATCAGCTTTAACTATTTTTCCTGGAACACTCCATAATTCACTCATACCCACACTGACTGACAGTTTCTTGATTTGCTTCAGCCAAGGGGTATGTACTTCTTTGTCACAGACGATTAACTCTATTAACGAATCCAGATACGGGGCCAGCTCCACAGTAGGCCCTACCCGGACCCAGTATAACAAGGGTTTAAGCAAAGTAACCATGTGGATAAAATTTAACACTAGATCAAATCTCAGGTGTATAAGAGGTGTAGTCACAGGTAGGCTGAAAAGGGCCCTAATTCTCATTGTTTGTGAGAATTGCTGCATCTACATAGCCCATATCTCACCTCCATAGATAGCAGCTGCCAATCCAGTAGCTCTGTATACAGTGATGACAGGTGGCACTGAGCCCCCTGAGGTAGCCATATATTTCCTCCCAATTGCAGATGCCGTCTGATGTAAGATTGTATTACTTTTTCAGTTGTACCCCCCCCCCCCAATGTCAGGTTATCTGCTAATCTGACTCCTAAGTAATCAAAGTTTGCAGCCTGTTCTAGGGGGAACCCATCTATTGCCTTCTTTCCTCTCAAAGACCGATGAGGATTGACAAACTTTGATCTAGATAGAATTACAGTGTCATCTGCAAACATTAATACCGAGACCAGAACACCTGCGGACATAGGATCCTTGTGTCATATCCATTTAACCGCTCCATTAATCTAAAGACTAAAGAGAATCGGTGCAAGGACACATCCCTGCCGTACTCCCCGCCTAATATCAATTCAGTTTGTTAGGTTCCCTCCGGTGTTCCATCTCACTTTAGCAAATGTTTTAGCATGGAGCACCCTCACCAGAGCCTTGAAAAGGAAGAGCTCTATGACCTCAGTGGCGAGCAAAGAGACTCAAGAAGAAGCACGCAGTTGTGCTTACTGAGCTACCAAATACCTGAAGTGACACACTAAAGCTCACGGGTGGCATCTCAGAAGAACGCCAAAAGGTCTCCAAGAAAGTTAAGGACTCCAATGGAGACCAAGAGAAAGGTCACCCTTCCTCAGCCGGTCCATGATGCCCCAGAGGTCAGCACATCACAGAACCTCAGAGATGGTACGGATGACCCGGGTCCTAACAGACCGTGTCGGAAAGAACTTTCCCCTCAGCGTCAGCCACTCACACAAATGGTTACAATGCTGCCACCTACTTGAAACCACCATTATCATTCGATACTGCCAAAAAACAAAATATTTGTGACAGATGAACTACCTGGATAGAGGCATTTGAAAATTTCATTGATGCACTTGAAGAGACTGATAAAAAATTGTCAAATAACCCTAAAATCTTGCTTGTGATGGCTTAAAGAAAGTCTTAAAAGAAAATTCCACGAACTGACTAAGAAATCACATGCCATCAGATTTAAGAAACCTTGAATCTCAACAGTGATGGCTCCTCTGCATTGGCATCGCCCCACTGCTTGGCTCAGAGCAAGCAAATGTAAAAAAACGATGCTCTTACATCTATTTTTGTACATTTGCCAGGTCTCAGCCAGCGGTGTTGGAAGGGGTGGGGCCTAAGTATAGGAGGGGGAGGAGGAGTGCTAGTGCACTCCACTCCCTAAGTGCACATATGTGTTTTGGCCAGCTGTCTCAGGCCGACCAAAACACACATGCGCACTTGGGTTTTCTCCAGCCCAGCTACATTGAGCGGTCGAGCTAGAGAAACCCCAAAGACTCCCTGGTCTGAGCAGGGCCTACTCAGGCTAAGCTAGAGGCGGCCGTTGGCAAAAGTAAGTTTTTTTTCTCAATGCACTTGAGAGCCACCCCCCATAACCCTACCCCCCCCCCACTCCCCCCCCCCTCAACGCGGCCCCACTGCCTTTTATTTATGGCTCCTGCCGCTGAATCTCAAGTTCAAGCCAATGCCCAATGTGGTCTACAAAATACATCTTTCCAGTCAGGAACAGCAGAAAGTTGGAGAAACTATTAATTTATTTGTAGAAAGACTAGACACACTCAAACACTAAGTTCAATTGATTTAATGACAACAAGCTATAAGTCTCAGGGTCTTTGATGAATGCTTGTCTGATTCATTCAGACAGCCAATGCTGAGCGAACCTCCAAGTCTGGAACGAGTGTTATAAGCAGCTAGAGCTGAAGCATGTCGCTCAACAAGTTGCCGACATGGAGGCCGGAGGTGCCCAGAATGAATCAGTCATAAGCGTGAAAAGCCAGTCAAAGCAAAAGTCAATTGACACAAGGTGATGTTTATATGTAAAAAATGCTTACACTTTAGATATGGATTTTCGTTTCCACATGAAGACAAATGTCCCACCACTGGACAGATATACAAGGGCTGTGGGAAGGAGAACCTTTTCGTGATGGTTTGCAAAGGAAAAACAAGTGCGTCAAAATGATGTGATGTCACTGACCAGGTCATGAATGATGTAATATGTGACGTCATCAGCAGTGCATTGCGGGGGCGCGGGTTATAGTTAGCTGAACTAACTAGAACGGCTGACTTTCTCTGGTTTTGTACGAGTGAAATATCCAACTAACTAGAACGTCCCTGAAACCTATGGTTTTTTCCGTGAATTTCAGAGGTTTCTTTAAATGCTAATTTCTAACTATAAAGTGCCTGAAACCTATGGTTTTTGCAGTGAATATATATACACACAATTAAAATTGCTAAGTTTTTGCTGAACGGGGGGGGGGGGGGAGAGATGTATGGTCTTGCGAGAAGGCAACGATGGAACCCTTTTGGCTCCTTATCTCTGTAGAGCTATGATATAATGGCTAGAGTGTAATGCAGTGAAGGTTGTTTTAGAATGAGGAGTTCACAGTTAAACGCAAATGAATAAAGGTGTGATACCAAGTTCTGTGTGTGGCATAACAATTGGCAGGTAGCCCAGCTGGGAAGACACTACAGTAACCATGTGTAAAGGTTAATTTTCAAAAAGCCAAGAAAAAGTTGCTCCCAGAGTACAGAAAGGACACTGCATGACAGGTTTGCCTGGCATCTGACTGGGGTCCTTTTTCACTCAGAACATTTACACATAAAGAGAATGAGCTACGTGTGCTTCCATAGCCAAATATGAAGTAAAGTTTAGCAAAAATATGCCTTTAGCAGGATGAAAGTTGGTGGGCAGCAGAATCAGGAATGCTATGTAGTTATGGAAAGTCAACTTAATGTTGCCTCAAACTGTTCATGCCAGATTCTCCAAGACCCACAGTTAATTCACGTAAGAGGGCAAAGGCCCTCAAAGAGCAGCCGTTGACAAATCACTTGCTCATGTGAGACACCAACCCCGTATCAATCAGATTAGCTGCCCTGTAGCTAAACAAATTCTAAAGTAACTGAAAGATAAAAGCAACAAGACATGCAATAACAACCAAGAAAATGACTGTAAAGCAGATTAGATCCTACCAAGAAAAGAAAAGAATTCTACAGTTTGATGGAGTGCCAAGTACAGGATGTAAGCAGACATATTGGTGCAAAGAAAATATGGCATGCATTTCAATTGGGGCCGGTGCCTTATCTGCCCCAGTGGTGGCAGATATTGAGCACTAGTGTTCTGTCTAAGCGCCCCATCTGTCAATGACCCTTGTACTTGTGTGCAGGAGCGACCCATGCATTCTAGATAGCTTGCATTTTAATTCTTTACTTTTGCCTAAACTACAGAACTGCTCACAAGCAAAAATGTTGCTCAAATATTTGAGGATCGAAGTTAAATTAATCCCGAATATATGGGACATTTCTATGCCTTCCACCCCATAAGTTTCAGAAAGTAATAGCGAAATACAAGCAGGGATTGAGGACAGGAGCATAGGAAGGCGGTGGAAATTGTATGGTTAGGACACCGGCACCCATTTTGAAAGAGCAGTTTATTTCTAGGCATTAGAGTTCGATCCAGAGCAAGAGAGTGAAGGCATAAAAGGAAGAAACATTAGGAAACAAGCATTGGGAAAGCCAAAAGGTTTCACCTATACAAGAGCTATAGGATTTGCCATTATCTTTTAGCCATGTTGGCCAGCGGAGTGGTAGAGTGGCGTAGAGTGCAGTGGCCTAGAAGAAGGCAGTCAAAGACCTCCATCTGAGCCTCAGTCCAAGTTCTATGGGGTCCTTAATATCTGAAGAGAAGTCACTCATGTATTTTGTCAATGGTTCACACAGGCACTGCAGTGGTGAACACTATTTTGGAGAAAGTAGAAGAACACAGCAAAAACAATGTTTTACTCTGTAAATTATATTGGGGGAAGGGGTGAACAAGAAATAATGTTGGAGCATTCTTTATTTGGAAGAAACATAGAATCTGAGTCACACTTTACAGTACAAGGACATGCATATTCTGTGCCAGAACAATGGACCTATTAGTTGTCATAGATGAGTGGATTTGCTTACATTATTAGGGGGGCTCAGAGGGAAAAGAAGCAACATTGAAGGGACAGGTAGGGGGAATAAAAGTTACTAAGACAGGGATATGGTAGACGAACTGAACTCACAAGCACTCATTTAAAGTGCTTGACCCAAAAAAAAGTAGCTCCAAAAACATAAGCAGTGGAAGGACCAAAGTACTTGGTCCATGCTCCAGGGAAGCGCCAAACACAGGACGATTAAGCTAACCAATGGTAATTTGTGGCCGGACTGGGAGCTAACTGCATCTAAACAAAATGTCTTGCAGAGACAGCGCATTTGCCGTCTAGGCGAAACCTGAAAAAAGTGAGAGTGATAAAGAAAATGTATGGTAGTGCAAGGAAGAAGCACGAGGCAAAAATCAGACAGGGATGCTTTGGCATTTGCAACCTGGCTCCTACGGTAGACTAAGGGCCCCTGTATATTTTTCCCAACAAACTAATAACAACCTTTGGCATTCTCGGACTGCAGTCTACTTGAGCTGTAATCTCGCATCCAGAGAAAAAAGAAAGCTTTAGTACTGCTACATTTGTAAATAGGTAAGTGGTATTGATAAAAATTGAGATATTTTTACGCGTCAAGTCAAAAAAAAGTTACAACAAATACAATTTTTAAAAAAGGCACTAGAACTACTTGAAAGGGATGCACGATTGTTGCAGAGTGGCTTTCCACTACTCTGAGTGTAAAGGCTGACATACCCTTCTGTAACAAGTGGATAACAGCAACCCAGGAAGTGTTTGGCTACTACAAGCATGTTATTTCATCTTCCGTCTGCTCAAGACAAGAGCAACATCATGGAAATTGGGCCCGGTAGTGCTAGATAATAGGGGCTCATTTTGCCAGAAAATTCCGATTAATAACAGGTTGTGGCAGGGCTGTGTGTTGGCCCCTACTCTCTTTGTACCTTGCAGACCTGGCAATTTCATAGGCAATCAGTCTCCCCAAGTATGGGAGAGCGGCATTTACCAGGTTTACTTTACGCTGATGACCTAGTTATCTTGGCTGTAACAAAGGTGGACTTGCAAAGAAAATGAAATGCTTTCAATAAGTATTGTCAGGTGAAGAAACTATTAATATGGAAAAATGAATACGTTGGTGTTGAATTAAAAAAACAAAATAAGTTAACCAAATAAGTGGTCAATTGGAGATAGGACCACGAAGGAGGCACCCTCGTATAAATATCTGCCCAGGACTTTTAGATAAAAGTTACAATGGAAGTGGACCTAGACAAGTTGGGGGGGCGGAGCTTGCCTGACCCGAAGATGGCCACATAACCTGATAGCGCCAAGAAGCCGTCTTGCTATCCCTACAAGAATCCGGCAGATGTGCTGACTGTTTGGTTCCGATTTGAACTGCCTCCTGTCCCGGAGTGGGCCGAGAGTAGCTGGCTGTTTGTGTCCCTTCCTGATCACCATTGTGCGCCGAAACTGTGGACGAGCACGGTGCCCTCGATCTGGAGTAATGTGGGTCCGGCAGGCCGGGAGCGAGCGACGACACCGGTCATAAGCTGCCCCGGTGTTGACAGTGCATCTGTTTCCTGCCCCTCGGAGTGCAGCATAGCACTGCGTGACATGGAGAGCCGCAGACACTGGAAGATAAGAGGAGATTGCTGACGGAGCCCCCACTGCGCACTACTGCACATCGCGCCCTGTGTGACTGCGGTCCCGGTGCTGGCTGGGGGTTGCCGCCAAGGGCGACGGTCGTCTGCTGAGTTGCAACGGGTGCGCAGTGGTGCCCTGCTTGACCGGCTTTCCCGGGGTGCAGGCTGTGACGGGGTCTTGGAGAGGCCTGAGTAGGCATTGCGCAGCCGGACGTGGCCATTTTAGGAGCCGTGGCGTGACTGGAACAGAGCTTCCAGCACCACTTCGCCTAATTACAACCAGCCCTGTGGTGAGGCTCGGTGGAGTTCCTCTCTACTAACTGCCATTGCAGAAAGTGCACCCACTAACGCCCACTTGTATGCGTGGCTGGAGGGCTCAGGCTGACGGCTGACTTATTGGTTGATCCTGGGCAGAGGACATAACATCCAATCGGCGCCACGTTATGGTGAGCTGCGCAATTTGACTTAGCGTTCCGGCCCATGCAGTGCTCTGCAAAGGAGGGACCGGCTGCTTTTTGTACCGAGGGGTCTTGGTCCTGGAGACTGGTAAGTGGACACGCGGCTAAATAGCCCTCGTTAATACCCACTGCGTTAATGCTTAAAGGAGTGGCCTGCCTTCACTACGACTGTGTGAGGCTGAAAAGCTCCATTTGCTTGTTGATGCAGCTGGTGCGCTGTGAGGGTATGCGTGCTAGTTTGCGGTGCTAGCACGCCAAGTGTTCCCATCTACACAATCCCTGGTTGGTGTATTGACTGCTGGGGCTATCAGGCACAAAAGGAGAATCCATAGCGCCTACTGCCGGCACAGACAAGTTCGACAGAGGGCGCCACTTTGCTGTAGTTATCAGTAACTCTGCCACAATGGGCAGAGTGGATACATCGCAGCCCAAACTCCCCTTTAACAAGTCCAAATCTAAGGTGAGGGAAGATACACCTGACGAGAGAGACACCGCGCAGGCAACGCCGCATGAGATGGCAGAAGGTAGTATTCACAGCATGCTTGAGGCCATGGAAAAAAGCTTGCAGAACAGTCTATCGTCCCTTGGCAATAAACTAGACTCCCTGTCCTATCGGGACGGACAGAATGTATGAACGGATGGATAAACAGGTAGAGAGACTGGGCATTGGTGAACGCAGGGTTACGGAGGTGGAAGAGGCCCAGACAGAACTCGACTGCGCATAAACAAATAGGAAAGGTGCTGCAGGTCCTGCAAGACAGGTCTGAGGACCTAGAAGCGAGGTCCCGACGAAACAACTTACACATTACGGGTCTTCCAGAGACAACTCAGGTCGGGAACATGGAGCTCTTCATTGAAAAACTCTTGGTGACACTGTTGGGAAGTGAAACACTCTCCCCCATGTTCGTGGTGGAGACGGCACACTGCTCTCTGGGCCTGTGCCCTGCCCCTGGGGCCACTTCGAGGACCATCATCGCAAAACTGTTGAATCACAGGGACAGAGATGCAGCGTTGAGAGTTGCTCGGGAGAAACAGTCTCTGCAGTACGAGGGCGCTGCAATTTCCTTATATCCGGATTTCACGATCCGAGTGTAGGAGGCCCGTCAACAGTTTGCTTCGCTGAAGCGCCAGCTACGAGACCAAAATCTGGACTACGCCATGTTGTATCCAGCGAGACTTCGTGTAAATCGTCAGGGCAAATCGCAGATTTTCACAGATCCCAAGGTGCTGCAGAAGGCCCTGAAGGAGTGGTCAAAGGAAAGGCAGCGGAGCGCTGTGCAGGACACCTCAGACGGAGCTGCGGGAGGCAGTCCAGATGACCAGGACTAATGATTTCACTGCTTGCTTCACAGATAAGATGGCTGGCAGGGGTGGTTGGGAGGGACGTACGGCTGCGACTGGGGATCCAGTAGTGGCGGTTGTTAAGAGGTGTCTTCCAAAAGGGCACTTTCTTCGTGGGTTTTAAAGCAGTACAGCGGGAGGTGGAACTCCTTTTTGCACTTAGTTTTAGAATTTCAGTTTGCACTTAGTGTCGGTATTTTAGGTGGAGCACTCAGGGGGATTTGTATTTAAATTGAGCACACAAAGGTTTTTTAATGTTTAGACTGGGAATGTAAGTGAGGAGAGGCAATACATGCAGCAACATCAATTGGGTATAAAGTAACACTTAAACTGAGCAGTCAGTTGAGCTGTTTTTTAGGTCTCGCGTGGCGTTGCAGTGCAACGCTCTGCGAGACCTCTTGTGAGCAAGGAGATTTCAGAAGGGGACTTGAAGCCCCGCCCATCATTTTCATTGGGTCGCGTCAGCATCTATGCTAAACGCTGGCTTTCCATTGAAAATGATGCTTCTTAGTTACCGCCCTGTCCCCCTTTTGGACAGCCCATCAGGCCTGGGTCGTTGGCTTCACGGCTGTTGTGATTGAATTTCTTATCTATAGGGGGCCTGTATGTTTACGAGTTAGTCTGTGTGTCTGAGCAACTTTTTACAGAGCTTTAAACCGCTAGCAACTCTGAGCAAAGTTTAAGCCATAGCCATTTTCTGCAGTTTTTCCTCTGTCGGTGTAACTGTAGAAGTTGTATTGCGAAGTTAGATGTTATCCCATAGATAGAAATGTGAGGGACGGGGGAGGCACAGTTCTATTTTAGGATTAGGGCGTCCGGTTTTATGGTATTTATTTTTTCAACATTTCCGTCTGTATTTATCCATATTTATTTTTTTGAACATTTTATCTTTATTTATCCATATTTATTTTGTGTTGTGTATAAATGAAGTTGTGAAACAGTTCATTTCCATATTTATTTAGCTGATAGATGCATACTCATAATTTGATCTGTCGTGATTTAGCTATTTAAGCTGTCAAATATTACATAACAATACATCAACTAAATATTAGCATTATACCACAAATGTATGATGGCATATGCCATTATTTAAAGAAATGTCATCCTGCTTTTTAATTTCCCATCCTGTACATCTGCTCAGCTGTTGAGCTACAATTAATGAAAGATAGCACTGAGAGTCACTTAAGAGTCACTTAAAAGAAGCACAATTTTCTGGCTTTATCCACTTTTAAAAATAAATCCAGACAGAAAACACATTGCTTTCGGTCTGTATTTATCTGTAAAAAACAGAAAACAGGGAGCCTTATTTATGATGTACCGATTTTGTAAATTGGCAGACGGCCGTGTTTTTTTATTTTTTTAACCTAGTTAGGTTCAGTTAACCTACCGGGCTGGCAATATCCACCTACGTGTGTTGCACACTACTGGGGAACTGTTTTGATTACAACTTTGTTGTTTATTTGTTTTTTTTTTATTTATTTTTTTTTAAAAACCTTTATTTTCAAAAGTCTGGACACAGCTATTCAGCCGACAACCCGGAGGTTCGGCAGCTTCGGTAAAGAGGAACAGAGACGCGTCCACAGTACAGTGAAGGAGGAGTGCAAAGATTCCATTTTTAAAATAAACACAAAACACACAACAACCCCCAGCAAGGCAAGAACACTGAATGCCCATGGTGATAGCCCCCCAGGGGAGGCAGGACCCCAATCATCTACCATTTACTGTACCGTGAAAAGAGGAAGAAGGGGGACAGCAGAGGCCAAAGAAGTCCATTAACCATACTGGGCTGGAAAGAAGGTTAGGAGGAAAGCTGTTCCTCGGGGGGATCCAGATCAGGGGCAAGACAAATTCCCCCCCTGTATTGGTTCCACCGCCCCCAGATGGCGTGCCACTTCCGAGGGCGGCCTCTAGCGCAATATACCGTCTTCTCCCTTAGCATACTCCAGTCCATATTTTCTTTCCACGCGGTCAATGTGGGGGGGCCCACCGATCCCCACAACCGCGCTATATCTCTCTTAGCGACCATGTTACCCAGAGTCACCCATTGGGTCTGCGCCGCATTGTGATCAGTGGGCCCCCAGACATTCAGGAGACAACACCGCGCTTCCGGCTGCATAGCAATGCCCGTCACCTCCCCCATCACTGCATGGACTCTCCGCCAGAATTCCGTGATGACACCACATTCCCAAATGATATGCAGGAAAGTACCCACCATACCACATCCCCTCCTGCATAGGCCGTCCTCCGAGAATCCCATGTGAACCAGCCTTGGCCCCGTCACGTACACTCGATGCAGTATTTTAAGCTGCACCAGCCTCAGACGCGACGGGATCGCAACCTCCTTAGGAGAGGAAACAGCAGACTGCCAATCCTCGTCATCCAACTCGAGGCCATCCCTAGACCACTGGTCCCTCAACCCCAGAAGCATATCCGCCCGGACGTTGATCAGTTTCTTATAGATGAGCGAGATCGTGCTCTCGGGCATATGACCATCAAGGACCCGGTCCTCCAAAGGAGAGGACTCAGGCACCTTCTCACCCTCTATGAGGACTGATCGGAGGGCGTGACGCACCTGAATATAGCGGAAAAACTCAGATGGCCCCAGCTCATACTCCTTCTGCAACTCTTCAAAGGACTTCACCCTCCCCTTAATCAGGACATCTCCGACCCTGGAGATGCCGATCAAGTCCCATTTGTCAAAGCCTTTTGTGTGCCAAAGCCTACCCAATCTCTCAGATTCAAACAGCGGGGTAGCGAGGGTGAGCCTATCCTTCCAGCCCAGCGAGTCAGTTGCCATCTTCCACACACGCACCGCCACACCAGTGGGCCCCGTGAGGGACGAGTCCAGGGACCGCGAATACAACGCCCTGTAATAGTTACCACCACGCAGCAACCACCTGTCCATGGCATACCCAGGGCTGAGGGCCGGGCCATAAAACCCATGATTAATCGCACTCAGCTGGGTGGCCCAATAGTACCGTCGGATGTCTGGAAGCGCAATACCCCCGTCGTACCATGGGAGCGTCAACTTTGCAATAGCTATTCGCGGCCGCCCGTCCCACAGCAACGCTCGTTGGAGGCCTTCGACCTCCCGAAAGTAGTTGGCCGGTACCCAATCCAAAGTATTCTGCAGTGCGTAGAGGAACCGGGGAAGAGACATCATTTTGAACAGGGCCGCACGCCCAAAGAGGGAGAGCGGCAGCCTCCGCCAGCCCTCCACATCTCGCCTCAGGCGCGCTAGGGGGGGGGGGGGGAGCAGGTTCCTCTCATATCGCACGGCAGAATCCATGGAGATAAAGATCCCCAGATACACGAAGCCCTGCTGAGCAACCTGGATCGAACAAGTTCGAGGGATCGGTGGAACCTCGCCACTAAGAACATATAAATATGATTTACTCCAGTTGATAACGAGACCCGAGTTCCTACCGAAAGATGTGAGTACGTCACAGACCACTATAAGTGATTTCTTGGGTGAGGCAAGATACAACAGGATGTCATCAGCATAGAGCGATATACGGTCCTCGTGCTCAGGCGACCATCTAAGTCCCCGTATATCCGGGTGCCAGCGTATCCACGCAGCCAGCGGCTCAAGGGCGAGGGCGAACAACAATGGCGACAGGGGACAACCTTGCCGAGTACCCCTCCCAAGCTGAAACGGAGTCGACGCCCGGCCATTTACCACCACACTCGCAAGAGGGCCCTCATACAGCAACCTCACCCAGCTCACAAAACCGTGGCCAAAGCCGAACTTGGTCAACACGGCCCACAAATATGCCCATTCCACCGTGTCAAAGGCCATCGTGGCATCGAGAGACGCCACAATAGCTGGTTCACGCAGCGTGCCCGCCCCGGCGATTACACCATGAAGGCGCCGAAGATTTAACGCTGTGTTACGGTGCGGGATGAATCCGGATTGATCCGGATGGACCAAGTCACCGAGTACCCTAATCAACCGGGCCGCCAGGATTTTAGCCAGAATTTTCGGCTCTGCGTTAAGGAGTGAGATAGGCCTATATGAGGCGCACTTATCTCGGGGTTTGCCCTCTTTGTGTATAACCACAATCGTCGCCAGTCGCTGATCCAACGGGAGGGCCCCACTCCCCCGCGCCTCCACGAACATGGCGCGCAGGTGAGGGGCAACCCTATCCGGAAATAGCTTGTACAGGTCGACCGGCAAGCCGTTCGGACCGAGGCCTTGCCCGAGTTCAACGCGCGGATAGCCCCCGCCACCTCATCGACCGTTATGTCACCATCTAGTTCGTCCCTATCTATATCAGAGAGACAGGGCAATGCAATATCACGCAGGAGGTCACGCGAGTCCTCGGGCGGCCTGTCCGACACTGAGGCATAAACCATACGGAAATAGTCCGAGAAACACTGCACAATCCTCTCAGGTTCCACAATCACCTCTCCCCCCTCTCCCGTCAACTCCGGCACTACTCTATTGACCCGTTCTTTTTTGTCCAGCCAAGCCAGGAGTTTCCCGGCCTTGTCACCAACATCATACAGACGGCCCTGCTGTTCCCTACCAAGGGTCTTAGCGGCATTCGTCACCAGGTCCTTATACTCGGATTGCTTCAAGCACAGCTCATGCAGTGAGTCCTCTGTGACCTCCTCCTCCAGCGCTCCCTCCAAAGCCGCGATCTCCTCCTCAACCTGCAAAACCTCGCCATCTCTCCGCCGCTTGGCAGCCACTACAAGGGAGAGGGCTTCCCCTCGCAGCACGGTCTTAAATGCTTCCCACAGCGACACTGCCGAGTCCACGGATCCCTGATTGTCCTTGAAAAAATTATCTACTGTCTTTACCAGCGCGCTGCGCATCTTGGGGTCTCGGAAATACCAAGGGTTGATAGGGGCCACCCTTCCCCCTCCCTCTCGACCCAGATCCAGCCTGACCCACACCGGCGAATGGTCAGATATACCACGCGCCATGTGCCTGGCCTCAGACACCAATGAGGCATGCGCAGCCAGAGTGAGTAGGTAGTCAATCCTAGAAAGGCTACCATGCGCCCCGGAGTGGAAAGTGTATTGGCTCTGTGTGGGGTGCCAGAGCCTCCAGCAGTCTATCAGGCCAAGCGTATCTAGAAAGTCTGGGAGCCACTTCTGAGCCCCCCCGTGTCTCTGGGCGGGTATCTATCCAGCAGGCCGGAGCCAACAGCGTTGAAATCACCTCCCACTACAAGCATACCCCCCGGGAGATCCAGCAGGGCCCTACCCAGATCTGTGAAAGTGGAGGCCTGCAGGGCCGGCGGGACATAAACCGAAACTAAAACCAAAGTTCTTCCTTCCCACCGCCCCGCCACCGCCACAAACCTCCCCCTATCATCAACAATGGTGGAGTCCACCTCAAATGGTAGCGAGGCTCTGACTAGGATGCCCACACCCCTGGACCCAGAGGAGAATCCCGAATGAGCTATGAATTTATAACCCTTCCTATTCAGGGCATAGCACGTATTACCTATAAGATGCGTCTCCTGCAGCAGGGCGACATCCGGCAATGACCGTTTCAAGAATTGCAAAACAATCCCACGCTTAATGCGATCCCCCAAACCATTCACATTCCAGCTTATAACACTTAAACCCCTACCCCCCATCCCCAAACGTAAAGAGGCCCACCCCACACCCGAAGAGCCCCCATGGAACAGTCCTGGAAATAATCACTATGCCTTGCTGAAACAAACCCCCCAACAACAACCCCAAAATCCCGGAAACCCCCCCCACCCTGCACCCCTGCTGCAGCTTACAAAGCCCCCCCAACTTGCAGTGTGCCTGTCGCCCTACCAAACCCAAAATCTACCAAAAAGTACCCTAAGGGAGGAAAGAGCTCCCCTCGTCCTCCCACAACCTCCGTGTTTACTGCAAGTCATTATCTAAAATCAGTCCGAGTCAGTCCGGTTCCGAATACATCAACCTTGTTCATCCCGGCCACTGTCCCCGTCAACGGCAGTGTCCTCTTCCGTGCGTCGTCGAGGCAGAGCGTCCAGCCATTCATCCGCCATGGCAGGCGATTCAAAGAAGAATGTTCGGTCTTCAAACACCACACGTAGTCTGGCAGGGAAGAGCATGGCGTATTTCAGATCCCTCTCCAGAAGCCTCCTCTTCACCCCCAGGAAGCCCTGCCGCTGCCTCTGTACCTGCTGGGTGAAGTCAGGATAGAAATTCACCGACGCGTTCTGGAAGGGGACCGGGCCCGTTACCCTCGAGGCCTGCAGGATAGCGTCCCGGTCTCGAAAATGAAAGAGCCGGGCGACGATCGGCCTCGGTGTGGCTCCCACCTTGGGCCGCCCACCAGGCACTCTATGGGCCCGCTCAACTGCGAAGAACTTCCCTAGACCCTTAGGCTGCAGATGATTGAGCACCAAGTCCTCCACGAGCAGGTCCACTGAAATCTCGTCCGAGGACTCCGGGACCCCGATAACGCGCACGTTGTTGCGCCTGGCCCGGCTCTCGAAGTCCTCCAGCCGACGGGCTGCGAGATCATGCTCGGTCCGCAACTTACGGACCTCGGTCTGCAGGTCCGAGCCATCATCGGCGAGGCCCGTGGTCTTGATGTCCAGGGATTTGACCCGTTCCTTTGTTTTGCCCAAATCCGCGCGGATCAGATTAACATCCACCAAGATGGTATCCACTTTGTGCGCCAGGGCATCAAACTGTCTCCCAATCGAAGTCTGCAGCCCGTCAAGTGCACCCATGACATCCTGCAGTGAGAGCTCCGGGGCCAAGGGCGAAGCAGTCTTCTGTGTATCCGGGGACTGGCTCGGTGCACCCGGTGACCCCTTCTGCTGGGCATAGCGGTCCATGTTATTGGCTTGAGTGTAGGCTCCCCGCCTGGTGGCCTTGGGCTTCGGCCGATCCACCTCTGCTTTGCCCGACAAGGTGGGCTCGAGCTAGTCGGGTCAAACAGGACTGCCCTCTCTCAGCGAGAGAGAGCAGGAGTGCTCCGTCTTACGATGGGTCGCCAGTGTGGCATGCAGAGCGTCCAAATGATAATAAAGCAGACGCGAGCACTCCCTGGGCTGGGCAGACAAAGGGCGAGAAAGTGAAAGTGAAAGGATAGGGACCTCCGTCCGGCAGTTCACACCTCGCCTGGCCGCTGTTGTTCAATTAGAGGTCGGGCATCCTGCCAACTCGAGCCCCTGGCATCCCTCGGAGATGGGCCTCAATCTTCCGCCATGCATAACTCCGGTTCCCGGTGGGCGATTCGACCTCGGGTGGCATCGATCGCCTCCCTGACAAGTCATCTACACAATGCCATGCATACAAACAGGATTATATACAGGATAGACGACGGAGGGCACGAGGGTCTCGGGAGCTCAAAACTCACGCGGCCATCTTGGTCAAGCGCTAGGCTCCTCCCCTCTTGTTTATTCTTTTTGATGACCATTTCAATGGTAAATGTGGTGGTTTGAATTGATTGTGGTTAACGTCTATGGTCCCAATTTTGATAACCCCGCCTTCTTTGTAAAATTGTTAGATAGAATGAGCCAATATGGCACGCGTCCACTACTCTGGGGTGGTCATTTTAACTGTGTATTAGACCCCAATTTAGACAGGTCAGGTGGCCCACCTAGACGCCTAACTGCCATTATGACTGCCGCCACCCAACTAGATGTATGTGATATATGGCATACAAGTTCACAGGGCCCGGGAGGCTTCACACACTATTCAGCATATCATAACCTCCACACTAGGATTGACTACTTGTTTATTTCAAGAGACCTGTTTAAACAGATCTGCGACTGTGTGGTTCTACCTCGCACGCTCTCGGATCACATCCCAATACAGACTGACATTGACACCCCGCAGACAGTCATATCTCCCTTTACCTGGTGGTTCCCTCCATATTTCTTACTTGACCCAGCTTTTAAAGCGGAACTGGCAGATGTGATTGAGACATTTTTCGAGATCAACACTGGGTCGTTCGACTATTTTGCTACAGTGTGAGCCACCTTTAAGGTGTACATCCATGGGATAGCCATGGCTAAGCACTCTGGAGTCGTTCGCACCCTTCGGAACCGCCTCTCGGATTTTGAGGACTCTTTAGCAACCCTAGAGCAGCAACTACTAATAGGGGTGAACAATATAATCACACAAGACCTGCACCGTACACTGGAAAAATATTCTACAGCTGACGCTGAACTAAAGCACCTGGGCAAATATGCGACAGCTCGCATATACGGAGAGGGAGACCGTCCGAGGTCCGTTCTGGCTTCACTGCTTAAAACCCGGAGAGAGCAGTCTAATGTGACAATCCTCAATGATGCTGAGGGGGAGCCCCTAACTGATCCGCTCGACACTGCCAACAGATTTAAGCAATATTACGCATCACTATATAGTTCTGAGGGCGGGAGTGATGACCAAGCTATTTTAGACTACCTCACTTATATTAAACTGCCTTGGCTGTTGAATGGTCACAGGGAATACCTGATGCGCCCACTACAAGTAGAAGAAATAACCTCAGCCGGAATGAAATCCAATGGCGCCCCCGGAGTAGATGGTCTCACTGTCTCATTTAACAAAGAGTTCAGGGACCTACTGGTCCCGCACCTACAGACACTGTTCGAGGAAATCACTGAGGCATGCGAAATGCCACCTTCAATGCGGGAAGCGCGAATTGTTACCATACTTAAACCGGAGAAACCTTTGACCGCCAGCGCCTCTTACCGTCCACTGTCACTCCTAAATGTGGATACCAAAATTCATGCAAAGTTCTTAGCAACCAGACTGTCTCCCCTGGTGCCGCTGTTGATATCACCAGAACAAGCTGACTTTGTCCCCGGTAGAAACTCAGGCTGTGGCAGTCTTCCTCGACATAGAGAAGGCGTATGACTCTGGAGTGGAGGTTCATGACACATGTGCTAACGAGAATGGGACTCTGGAGTATTTTCCTGCAAATGGTAGGAGTGCTCTATAACTCCTCCACAGCTAGGATTAAGATTGGGGACCTGGTTACAGACCAGATTTGCATCACTAGAGGCACAAGTCAGGGGTGTCCACTCTCTCTGTTGCTATACGCCCTGGTTGCCGAACCTCTCGCCTGTGCGATGCAAGAATATCATAGCCATAGGGGAATACAATTTCCGCATTATAACTGGATTATATCCACGTATGCAGACGATACATTATTATATGTTAGAGACCCTGACCCGTCGGTTTTGCGCGAGGCGATTCTTTTTGGGACCAAGTCCGGCCTCAAGGTGAATTGGAATAAATCTCTCATTTTCCCGCTGACTGCAGAGACGGCCCAGTTCACGCCGGAATTCCCTCCATGCTGGGCAACAGAGCCAGTGAGATACTTAGGCATCAGAGTGCATACTGATTCGGATGCGGTCTTCTAAGAAAACTATGGGATAGCGGTGTCCAAACTGGAAGATGATGTGTAAAGATGGATACGGTTACCCCTATCCCTAGTGGGTAGAGTATCAATTATGAAAATGGTAGCACTTACACGGTTTTTATTCTTATTCACTAATATCCCTATTGTACTCCCGAGCTCCTTTTTTCGGTTACTGACAACTCTTATGGTGCGATTAGCCTGGGCGGGGAAACATGCTCGAATTAAGTGGGAGATTCTTACGCTCCCATACAGCTTAGGTGGACTTGGAGCTCCTGATCTTGAACTATACTATAGGGCTGTGCAGGGAGCCAATGCGCACCACTGGATGCACGGCCCCACTGACGCTCCGCATTTTCGTATCGAGAATGTGGTGGCGGCCCCTACCCCATTGCCAGCACTTCGGTTTAAACCTCCTGATCGTAGGACTGGTATCCTTTACTCCATTAATGTGACTATGCATGCCTGGCATCACCTTCTGAAATTACAAGCTGGCGCCATACTTTACTCCCCCAAGACGCCGCTGGAGTGGTGCCATTGGCTGCCCCCATGTAGGGAAAGAGGGGTGATTAGAGCTTTACATGCTATAAATATCCACACGATAGGAGAAATGTTTGTGGAGGGTACAATGATCTCGTGGGACGACACTGTACTGGAAGGTCAGTCAGCTTCTCCACTGACCTGTTTTCATTTTTACAGGGTGAGGCATTCACTAAGGGAGCTCCTGGGCAGCGGGTTGAATGAACCACCAGAGGTTGCTCAGCTCACATATGTTATTAAGGCTGAATCGTCAGTACAAATTGTCTCAAGAATTTATAACATAGCACAGGGTTACAGAGCCAACTACTACACCAAGGCTCGGTTGGCGTGGCAGGCAGACCTGGGTCGAGTGATAAATAATAAAACTTGCAAGTACTGCTGCGAGAGCACGAATCGTATTTCATTAAATGGGCGTCATCGGTTGATACATTTCAAATTTTTATATAGGGTATATTATACACCAGAGAGGCTCTGCAGGTATGCTTTGCGTAACTCTGCGATGTGCGAACCCTGTGGAGTGGACCCTGCAGATTTTTATCACCTGGCATGGGTATGCCCTGCGATTGCATCTTTTCGGGTATTGATATTCAAGACACTGGGGGAAGTTACGGACACCACACTTGAACCGGACCCTATGCTTGCTCTATTGGGATATTCTAAACACTTGCCTAAGGGAATCAGACGACTGGTGGATATGGGGCTACTGGTGGCTAGGCGTAGGGTTGCGATCTGCTCGTCACGAGGCCCGACCCCTACTGTAATGGGCTGGACACACGATATGATGTATGGCAGTACACAAACCTATTATAGAGAGTAATTACCTCCCTGCAATCAGCCTAAAAACTTCTGTGGTCTCTATCAGGCCTATCTGGCTGCCAAGGCAAGTGGTTTAAATTGTGCTGACTCCCTTGACACACTGGAGAGCTGATCGCACAATAGGTTTCCTGTAGCTGGACTGAGAGACATGCCTAGGCTAACGGCCACGCTTAATTAAATACCTCGGGATTCGTACTGTGTTCTGGGCAAGTACAATATTGTACCGAACTGTAAATGTCATTGATGCAAATTGAACAAGCATTGGCGTAGCCAATAAGTCTCGGCTTTGGAACCTTATAAGTGTTTAGCCATGCAACAGTTGCATAACTAAATACTTATAAGGTCCCAAAAGCGAGACCTATTGGCTATGCAAAGCGGCCGTGAAAGTGAAAGTGATCGCGATCACGATCAAACATCAAAGCGGCCGTGAAAGTAATCGCGATAAAGCGCGGCGCGCGCGCCCGCGCACATGCACTGTAGCTCTAGGCTGGCCTGATAGCACTTTTTGGAGCCCTCTCAATAAGTCTCGCCAGACCAGCGCATGCGCTGGGTCAGGAGAGACCTAAAAATGATGATATTGATACTGTATGCTCTAAGACACTAGCCTTGTTCTACTGTGTCAAACTTTGTGTACGGAGTATATGACAGCAAGTATGCTATGCGTCTGTTTTTGTTATCAATTAAACCTCTTACAAAAACAAAGAACCTAGACAAGTTAAAAACCTGAGCAATGTTGACGGTGGGTGGGCATAAGAAATATAGACTTTGGGGGCCCCTCAACCAAACCCATCCTCTTGACCTACAAAGCTATGGTGCTGCCACTGCTGTTATACGGGACATAGGAGTTAAGCCTAGAACCAAGGTACGACAGGGATTGGAGAGTCAAAGTCCTTAAAATGTATTGGGACTGAACTTCAATACTACGAGTTAAGCTATCAGAATGTAAACTAAGTTGAATTCATGGAACTCCACTGCATCTTCCCTAAGCCTTTGTTTTAAGCAGAAAGAGCTAACATCTTGTAAAATAAAATAGCAAAAGTTGTGTGCTAAAGAAATCTTGAATAGGGAGAGAATTTGGGAAGGACGACTTAGGAAAGGTTGCAAATATTTGGACTGGATTTTAAACATACAAGATATAAAATAGGATGCCCCTCTATCAACATGAAACATTTTTGGAAAAAACACTAAGTAGTCAACTTCAGGTAGTCTAGCCAACAAACAGGTGCCGCCCGAACATTCAGGTTCATTCACAGAGAGTAACAACGGACTAAGGCATGATAGACTAGTTCCACTGAGCAGAACACATCTACACTAGACAATGAAAAGACACCATCCACCAGGACACTCCATTACATACTCATCAGCCATGTTGAACACTTAGAAGCACACAGCCCAGGCAGGGCAAGCAAGAAGGGAGTCACCAAACCGGTGTACAGGTAAAAAAAAGCCTGGCACTGAATTGTGAATTGTGAACCTATTGCCTCCTCTGCCACTCAACTCACAATCTTAAGTGAGGGCAGTAGCCCCCACCACTCAAGGATGTTTACACCTCTGGTTCCACTTCTTCATTCAGCATACTTTAAAGGTGGTATGATGTAAGCTGGTGGTCAGAATGAAGGTACTAGCATATCCCAGCATTGATACTTTACTTTTAATGGCCACTGTACTTTCAATAACACAGCAATTGTTCCACTGAATGACCATTGTTCCAGACGGAGTCTGAGCTGTAGCTCCGCAAACACCGATCTCTTGATGGTGGTGGTTGCAGTAAGTTAACCTGCACCTTTATGATCCTCAATAATAGACCCTTGTCTTGAACCCCAAATGAGGCGACTGGGAGCGGACATGGGTCATTGGTGTACTCTCCCTCATAGGTAGGGCGGCCTTATTTAAAATGACGACACTACCGAGGCTCCTCTACATTCTACAGAATACTCCATACCCTGTCCCCCCGAATGTGTTCAAACGAATAGCGCAGGCGGTTAGAACATTGCTGTGGGAGGGAGGATCCCCAAGAATTCCACTTCACAAGTTACAAAAGTGAGTGTATGATGGAGGCCTGGCTGTTCCAGACATTAGGATATATTACTGGGCCTCGCAGCTTCAGGTGATAAATGATTGGGTATACGTAGGCGTTGATGAACCAGCCTACAGAGTAGACAGAATGGTTATGCCTGGAGGAAACTGTTAATCCCTTCTATATGCTCAGAGGTCACGTTCGCAGTGGCCTGAACACAAGGTGGTGCTGCAGTGCTGGAGAGAGGCTAATAAACTTCTAGGGTGGGCGGGAAAACTGACCGGTAGAACCCCACTGTGGATGGGCGATCAGTTGCGTGAAGTGGCCGCTCTAACGGGTTTCAAGGGGTGGAAACTGATAGGGATCGAGTATTTAGGGGATGTATGGAAAGGGGATTCCTCTTCGTTCACAGATCTCCAGAGGGTATACAACCTTCATTAGTCACAGAGTTATCATCATATCAGACTTCTGCATGCCCCATGTTCACACATACACAGTGGCACATCTATTCCGGATTACTCCCCGTTAGAAGATAGGTTGCTACTCAACCCCATCACCGAGAAACCGACAACCACGATACATCCTAAATTAATAAACAACGTACCAGACCCCTTGATTACCCTCCGAGATGCCTGGGCCAAAGACCTTGGCAGCATAGATAATGAGGAATGGCAGGAGGCACGGCAGAGCCTTAGGGAGATTGCAATATGCTCTAAATTTAGATTAGTACAACTGAAGATTCTACACCGCACCTACTACCCACGCACACACCTATACACATGGGGCAGGATTCCGTCTGCGCAATGTGTTAGGGGGGGATGTCAGCAAGAGGGTACCTTCCTGCATATCCTAGTACCCGAGATAGTTTGCTTCTGGAAGAAAGTTACTGATATCATGTCCAGGGTGGTGGGGGAAGACGGTCTCGATGGAGCCGAAGTGGCTTCTGTTGATGACTAAAGGCAAATCTGACTGACCCAGATATGTGGGAATATGGTAGGCCCTGGCGGCGGGAATTGCAAAGCGCAATATTGCTTGGGGGAGGGGGGGGTGCAGCGTCTCCGCAGCTGGAAGGTTGGAAACGTGATCTTGACTGGTGCCAGCGGGCCGAAGAAACTGTGTATAAAAGCAGGGGATGTGCTAAAAAAATGGGAAAGAGTGTGGGCGCCCTGGCGAAAATAGAGAATTTGGGGTAGATACATAGATGCTTGTTGGATGGGTAACATTATACTGTCTTTATTGTTCCCTCATGAATACATTGGTATTGATTTTTGTGGTCTCTTCATGTATGGACTTATGGAACTGTCCTGTAATGTATGGTCTCTTGAGCTTTGTCAATAAAAAGAATTAAAGAGAAGAAAATAGAATAGATCCTTGCAGAGTTTACTGGTGCATTTATCACCATTACTGCTGGGTGGTGAAGTAAAATATTCATAATATTGCATTAAGAGCTTTTGAAGGAACTAAAATCTGTCTTCAGGGGTTATCAGGACTTACTGGTGCTATCAAAAATCCTGTTGCTCCTGGCGATGTCCCTCCTAAGTAGTTCATCAGAGTCAAAATGTCAATAAAGATACTAGTGGACTGTTTTTAATTAGGAAGAGGAACAATATCTTCCGAAAGAGAGTGATGTTGATGAAGTTTGCATCCGTAGAAGCCACAAGTCTTGTAAATATGTTTTGTATATAGCACTTGGCGCACTTTAGTTCACCCATTTAATCTCCACTTAGTCACTTTTCTTTTGGAGCACCTTACTGTGATACAATGTGTACTCAAAGATGTTTCTTTTTAATGTCCTTTAATGAATTAAAACAATCTGATTTCATTCTTGTTCAAACTCATCTATTGATGGGTTATCCATGTTTGCCGAGGAAGTGGAGGCTTGCACTTCACCTTAGGTACCATTGTTTTTCTTTATTGATGATCTTGTCCTGGTCCCAGGGTTATTGGGCTGCCTCTTATTTATTCCATCCAATGTTCAAGCTGGCTACCAACTTATGGCACCATTTACTGTACTCCAAGACTTGAAAAAGGTGAAAGTAAAACACCACCCCACCTACCCTTGACACACAATTCAGGAGCCCTGTAGGGAAAATAAGCACACAGGCACCAACTCAGTAACAGTTCTGACTCACTGCCAACTGATCCCAGCTTTCTGTCCTTGAGTCATACACAACCTCATCACTACATATACCTTCAAGTTCTTTCAACTCCTCCACCTACTACACCCCATGCGCCTTTCAGGTTACAAAGATTTTTGCAGAAGGAGCAACTCTCTCTCCTCTAACTCACTGGACAGTTTACCCAGCATTTCAAGTGCAGCTTTGCGACAGATAATCTACATGGGAATTTGGCACACGGTATTGTACAACTTAATATACTGGGTTGTTTCCACTGCTGAATAAGCACGACTTGACTATTACAGACCTTGGGATACTTACATCTGCATCAGAAAAGTACTGCCTAGAACTTCTTCACTGCTGGAGCAAGGTCCAAATTGAAGAGCGTTTAAACATTCAAAGTGGTGTACTAATCACATATTTGTAATCAGACATTCCAAATGCACAAGTCATCCACCTGGCCAAGGCATTAGAAACAAATCTGTTCAGTCTAGACTTGCCTCACAACATTTCATAATCCAAAGTGAAAATGTGCCAGGCAAATCCAACATCATGTGAAAGCCTACTGCTCCTCGTTCTCTTGGCAAATTCCTCTAAATCGGAAATGTATACTCTTCAGACCACAGTTGGACGGCTGATATGAGACTAAAAATCAAATCTTATCTAAAAGGACTTCACAAATGTGAATGAGACCAAATGGCAATTAGCTGAAAACCAGATGGACTGTATGGTCCAGGAGCGTAGATACACAGAAAGATCTAAATTAGAAATGGACAGAAATACAGTTGTCATTGGACTAATTTTTCCTCAAACCTACCAGAATGCAACCGATTTCCTAACAGAAATCCTGACAAAGGCATGGAGAAACAGTTGACAATAGTTTCCAGAAGTGAAACAAATTCATTTGTCGTTTGACAGACAGTGATAACCAATCAAGCAGGCATTCAACTTTGATGAACTGAAGCAAGTAACTCAGTTTCAAATGTCAACAAATGCTTTGAGAAGAACATTTGCAAGAGCACTCCACCTAGTAATCATTTTCTATGTACAGTTTAATCTCAATAGACCACCTTGCAGTTGTCCAAATGACAAATTTTTCCACGACACTGGTGTCTCATGCAATTACATCAGCTTTGCGCACATACTCTCCCCATAGGCTTCAACTATGGCTATGTCTTCTCGCTTTCTGGTCAAAGGATCGGACATTTCTTTCCTTGCAAATACTTTGATTGCTGCAATGTTTGAATGGGTTTGCCTTCATTGTGACAGCCATCAAAAATATAAACGTTCTCATAAGCTATTTCTATATTTCATCCTGATGGGAGCGTGATTATTTAGGAGTAATTTGCTTGAACAATTCCTACTCATTGGGTGTGATACGAATATATACTTAAGAAACATGACTAACAGTGTGTGCCTTGTTAACCATGTGAGGGTTTAAAACTGCATCTTAAAAGCATACAGGAGGGTCACAAACTTGTTTGAGATTAAGTCATTTATGACTGAGGGAGAAACCTACAAATGTGCTATGACAATGTGAAAGGTAATATTGCAGTCTGTAGTTTTGAACAAAACAGGATTATGAAAATGCTCAAGTAGTATTTTATTTTTCTTCTTATGTTTTCTACAAAATGTAAATCGGAGAGTAAGTGCTTGCTCGTTTATTAATAAAACGTAATCAGGCTATGCTTATAAGTATAATGAAATTGTGTTTTTATATTATTTCCTATACATCTGTATTTCTTTTGGGTTTTCAATATTAGCTTGTTTTTTCTTTAGAAAATAGTGATTTAGTTTTTTTCCATGTAGGACTCAAAATGTATTTAGTTTTTTCTTTATTTCCTTCAAATAGACTAAAAACGCTGACCTGATTGCACTGTAGCTACGAGTATGATCGCTGAAGTTTATTTCCTACAGTTTGAATAATGGACATTCTCTCTGTCAGTACAAAAATTGTATCGAACTTGTTGCAAGCTCAGAAGAGTGTGTGTGGTGGAGAGGACATGTTGAGTTGCAAACGTATTTCCTATTTCCGAAGCCGAGCGATATTGCACATTCTTATAGAACAGTGAACACAGGTGTACGTATTTTTTTTTTTAAACGGAGTTTAATATAGCATAAACTTGACCCGAAGGTATCGGGTATGAAATTGCTTTACATAGCACCAGTTGCATTACATGAGGACACATTCATTTTTGTGAGGTACGGGGAGATTAAGTGATTTGCCCAGAATCACAGGATGTTCAGCGTTATTTCCGAGACTCGAAACCAGTTCCCCAGATTCGAGGTCGACCGCCCTAGCCGTTAGGCCAACTCTTCTCCCCGGGTTCTGGACGTTTTGGATTAGAAAACGATTACACCACGGTTGCACCATGGATTTTGACCAATAGAAATCATGCAAACTGCGTAAAGGTTATTTTGTGGGCAACAACTGAAAATGTTTGGAGGTATAATTACCC
Source organism: Triturus cristatus (assembly GCF_964204655.1). NCBI lineage: Eukaryota > Metazoa > Chordata > Amphibia > Caudata > Salamandridae > Triturus > Triturus cristatus. Next base: position 1,108,943,435 of record NC_140583.1, read on the forward strand.
AGTGGAAAAGGGACAGGGGGCACAACTATTTTCCTTGCAAATCCTGGGCCTGAAATGCTGTCGGTCTGAACCGTGATTTTTCCCTCAACTAAATTCTCCTTATTATCGCTGTGCTTTAACGGCTGGTGAAGTTGAGCAGGCCAACCCTTTTAGCTGAAGAATATATGACTCTGGCTATTGCACACTGTATTCTAGCGTTCCACTGGGTCTATCTTGGGTCCGTTTCTGATAAATCTACAACTGACCCTTGGTTTGTAGGATTCCAAACTGCATATTGTATTTTGCAATGTGGTTTCTCTCTTTCTTCCTCATACTAGATGTTATTTGATGACCTATTTGCTCTGAGCTGTGGTGTGCGGTGAGTTTACCTGTATACAAAAGAATAACCGTTATTTAATGATTCTAATGCATTTTTGTGCTTTGACCAGTCATCTTGGAGTTTACATGAAGCTATCTTAACTATTCCATGGATTTGTCCTTACTTATTGATGATTTTATTGATATTGTGTGAATATTATTAGCTAGGCACTTCATTACAGGTCCTCATGAAGGAGTGTTTTTTTGTCTCTAGTTATCTGAGTCCCTATTAGCTCATGCAAAGATCTACAGGATGACCTAATGATTGTGATTAATATGTAGGAGTTTCTATAGGCCAAACTCGGTGTTCTGTTATTTATATTTCTAAAGCGCAACAGTTACCCAAAGGTGTCCTGGCGCTGGCTACTACCCTCGGAGCGCAGATTATGGAGATACTCCATGTTAAAAAGCCAGGTTTTTAGTCCCTTCCTAAATGCCATGAGGTCAGTGGCAGCTCTAAGTTGGAAGGGAAGGTCATTCCAGGCCTTTGCGGCACAGGTGATAAAACTTCTCCCTCCTTACGTGGCTTTTTTTAATGGGGGTACTGTCACAATCTTAGCTCATAGGAAGCAAAGCGCTCTTTTAGGGGTATACCATTGAAACTGCAGCTTCAGATATTCTGGCCCTATTCCTTAGAGGGCATTGAAAACTGTGCATAAGAATTTAAACCGCACCAGTTCTCTGACTGGTAGCCAATGAAGATTTCCTTAGAAACCGAAACAAATTTTGGTGTGCCGGTAAGCAGTCTTGCAGAGGTTGGAGTATTTAGATATCGTTCTTGAATGTTCAGCTAGAGGCCATTACAATAGTCCAACCTTGATTAAATAAGAGATGTA